>NC_142216.1:6182500-6782500 GCF_049639895.1 Pseudopodoces humilis
TGGCTGTGAGAGCAGGGGCTTGCCAAAAATAGCACACACTGGAAACATGGCGGCTTGCTGCAAATGCTGCTTTCCCCCGATGGTGGAACAAAAAAATCCTTTTCTTGGTAAAGAATACTTACTATATGCATGCAAGCCTTAACATAGAAGGTCACCAGGTAAACCCGCTGAGAATTAGGAAGACGTTAGAACATCCAGATCAACATCAGGAGGTACTGGAAGACGTAGCGAAACCTTTTCTCTGGGGTTTCTCCAGCACGTACATCTCCAGCCTTATAGGATGCTGGAAAGTCTCATTTAAAGCACTACTTCGCATTTAAATCTTAGCTTAATCTCGGATTCAGCCAAGGTCATGCAGTAAACCAGGATAAGATCCACGCTCTCCTGCTCGAACTATAACTTCCTCCACCTATAAAGTTACACCAAGGGAGGCACCTCGAGCTGATACCCAGGTCCGGACCGTGCGAGCACCCAGCACTGCCCCTCAACCCGCAGTTACAGCTCGCTATTGAGCGGGAACACCTCGGGCTTTGGGTGGGCTCCTCCCAGGCCCCACCTGCTCGAAACCCAAAAGCAATGAACGAAAAAGCCCTCGAGCCTGGAAACCCGAGAACAAAGCTCGACCCGCACACCTCGCCTCGCACAATGCGGCCCGCGAGCAGCCGATCCCCCGCCCGCCCCCCCTACCCCGCACCGCTCTCGCCGGGAGCTCCGAGGCCGCCGCGGCACCGGGAGCTCGGGCAAAGGCTCCGGACCCGCACGGGGGTTGCGCGGCCGCGGGTCAGGCGGGAAGGCGCCCGCCACAAAGCGCCGCGGGGACCGGGCGGGCCCCACGCCGGGCGGGATGGAGGGGGGGAGGGGGGCGCCGGCAGCGCCGTCCCGCACGGCCCGCGGCCTACTGAGAGCCGGGGGCGCCTCGGAGCCAGGGCGGTGCGTGCGGCCCGCGGTTCCCCCGGGAAGGCGCGGCCGCGCCGGTCTCTCCCCGCGCCCCCCACCCCCCTCACCTGCGGGCAGAGCGGGACGGGAGCGGAGGCGCCGCTTCACCACAGAGCCCGGCGGACGAGAAGCGCCTCACGCAGCGGCGTGCTCTGCCGCCGGCTACATATATCCGGCGCGCAGCCTACCCCAGCGGGCGCGGCCCAGCCACTCAGAGAGCGGCGCTCGCCCTCATTCGGATGCCGGTTGGCCCATGGCCGTGAGGAGGAGGACGGAGAGCTGAGGGGCAGCTCAGCCAGCCAACCATGCGGCAGCACTCCGCGGGACCGTGAGAGTGATTGACAGGCTGGCGAACCAATGGGCGATGGGCGACTGCTGATAGATTTGCTCTTTGGCCAATGGGACGACGCTCCCCGTGCCAGAAGGCGCGCAAGGCGGCGCGCGCCGGACGCCGCAGTGTGGTTGAGCCGCACTGCAGCGCCCTTGAGAAGGTGCTGGTAAACCCCGTTATAGATGGGGGCGGGCCCCGCGGGGCGCGGCGGCCAATGGGAGGGCGCGGCGGACGCTGACGGACAGGCCCCTGCCGCGGCTCTTAAAGGGGCAGGCGGCCCCCACGCGGGGCGGTGTCCCGCGCTCCGCAGCGCGCCCTGCTGGAGGGAGGGAGGCGCTAACATGGCGGCGGGGCCATGTGCGGGGCTGAGGGGGCACCCAGGGCCCGCCGCCCACGGCTGAGGGCTGTGGGCCCCCAGCAGTGAACAGACGGTGGCCGCCCGCTTTGGCTGTGTCTCCTCAGGCTGCTTGGTGCTCACCTGGCCCACACACCAGCCCGGGTGGGAGCTGCTCACCCCAAGGCACGTCCACCACACGCAGCTCCAGCTGCTCACGCCAAGTGGAAGGTGGCGGTCACTGGTGGTCACTGACCCCTGCCCATCCCAGGAGGCTCATCCAGCTGCTGCTTTTCCCTCACAGCTTCTGAGCAAAGCACACTCAGCATCATCTGCCCCAGAGGAAGGAGAATCCGAGCAGGAGCGTTTTCTAACACACCTACAAAGGAGGAGAAGGGCCTGGAAGTTCTCAGATACTTTTGCTCACCAGCAGCTGCTGGTCCAGGGACCCCGGAGAGCAGGCAGTGAGCCAGAGCTAAGCAGCTTCCAGGCAGCCATAGCTTTCCATTTGTTTGTGTCACGTCCCATCCCACATGTATCCATTACACAAAGCACTCAGAGATAGATTTCACCCTATAAAAATTACTTCCTGCCCACCACCACATCCCTGAGCGCTGCCTAAACCCCTCCCTGCCATGCCTTGCAGCAAGAGATACAGACAGTGGATTCACGTGGGGCCATGCTCCGCATTAATATCCTCCCCAATACCTCCTGGCTATTTTTAGCCTAAGCCATGCTGCAATCTGCCAGTTCATAAATCAGCACTGCAGACTTTTACAAAGTTTAACGCAAGCCCAGTGACCTGGCACAACAGCCCGTCCCAAATAAACTCTGCCAGGGGGATCCTGGACATCTCTCTGCAGAGCAATATTGGGGCAGGGAATTCCTCCTTTATAAAACCATCGGTACAGCAGCATCATCCTGTGCACCTCGAAAGAAATGCCCTGACCCTCAGCCGGTGTGGCAACGAACGAGAAACACGCTGGTTATATTCCCTGCTACAGGTCGGGCTTCTCAAGGGGAAGATGCTGAAACCCAGCACGTGGTCGGGAAGTGTCACACACAGCACAGTTCTGCCAGCCCTTCTCAGCCCTGATGGGATGCTCTGTCCCCTCTCCAGCCCTTCTCAGCCCTGATGGGATGCTCTGTCCCCTCTCCAGCCCTTCTCAGCCCTGATGGGATGCTCTGTCCCCTCTCCAGCCCTTCTCAGCCCTGATGGGATGCTCTGTCTCCTCTCCAGCTTCCCTGTAAAAGCACCTGAGCTGCTACCGGCCCCCGCCACAGTCTCCTCCATCTGACTCCAGTTTTTCAGAAAGGAGCTCATTTTTCTTTCGAAGAACCATACAGCCAGGGAAGAAAAAAAAAACAAACCCAAACAAAGCAGACACATCTTCAGGGACCAGCACCCTCCTTCTAAACCTGCTCTACATTAGACTCCCCCCCAACCTCCCGCCCTCAATTTCCAGTCTACCGGAGCTCTCCCAAGCCAATAAACCTCAAAACCTCAAAAGACCGAGAGGAACGAGCTTTCTTTAGCAGCCCGGCCCCATCTTCACGGCTCTCCCCACCTCCCTCCCGCAGCCATTTGTGCTGATCCTTAGCCTGGGAAGCGAGCAGAGCACCCGTTTAGGAGCTCCACGTGGAGCAGCCACCATGCAAACACCCTCCACCGCTTTTTCCTCCACGCTCCGTGGCCTCCCCGCCTCCCGAGGCCGCGGGGCCGAGCACGGCCCGCCCCTTCCTCCGCGCCGCGCCCGCCGCCGTGCCCGGGGATCCGGCATCGGGGATCCGGCCTCGGGGATCGGGCATCGGGGATCCGGCTTCGGGGATCCGCCATGCCGGTGCGTGCGGGGCCTCTGCGGGCCGTGGCGGGGCGGCGGGGCAGGGAGGGCACTGCCCCCACCGGGAGCGGCCGCGGGGCTCCGCCGAGCCTCGGTGCTCCCTCAGTCACCGAGGCTCCCCGAGCCTCCGGCGCTCTTTCAGCACCCCCTGCCTCCCCAGGCCTCCCCAGGCTCCTCCAGCTTCTGGGGCTCCCCCAAACCCCCCGACCCTTCCACTCCTCGAGGCTCCCCCAGTTCTCGGTGCTCCCCCAGCCCCCAGGGTTCCCCCAGTTCTCGGTGCTCCCCTAGTTCCCCAGGGCTCCCCCAGCCCCCAAAAGCTTCCCCAGACCCCCAAGGCTCGCCCATCACCCCAAGGCTCCCCCAGATCTTACAGCTCTCCCAAACCCCGAGGCTCCTCCAGCCCCCAAAGGTTCCCCCAGTCCCAAACTGCCCCAAACTCCAGCCCGCCCCCCAACTCCCAAGGCTTGGACACGGAAGGGCAGCACTGATGGGATCCTCCTTCCCCCCTGCCTGCGCACTTCCCCAAAGCACCCAGGGCCTTTGAGAAATAAAACGAAGAAAATGGCAATTACACTGAAGAAAACCCAATGGGAACCTCCATCCCAAGCTCCTTCCTGGGTGAATGATCCCAAGAGGGTTTTAGCCTCACAGTGGCAGGGGGCACAGGGTGGTTCAGGAAGGAAATATGGGTTGCGTATTTCCAAATGAAATATAACAATTGAACAAAAGCTTTTCTTTTTTAAGGAAAGTAAAAGGCATATGCAAGAGAAGGAAATCAGGACTCATCTGATACCAAGGGTTGAAGGCAGTGGTTAGTTACTGTCAACAGCATTTTGTTGACCCAATGTTGCTCATAGGCAGTGAAGATATCGCTGGGGCCCCAGGGGAGTGGAGGGATGAGAAAACAGCACTAATGGTCCTTATATTTCTGTTTTGCTTGTATATTTATTATGTTGAGGACCAGAAGCCTTGTAGACACGAGAAGAATAGGATAGGGAAGTACCGATAACCTTGCAGATTTAAGTCAGGACAGCAGGTAGCTGGAGGCAAGAGATTTGCTTCTCCTTGGCTCCTCTGGACAAGCCGAGTAAGCCCAGCAGAGGCCATGGAGATGGCAATTTGTGCTGACTCTGGAGGTAGCCACACAATCTCCAAAAGCCCCTCAGGATTATGCTGTGGGGGACAGCACAAGGACATCGTAGGGAGGAGTACCAAGAGTTCTGTTTTGCTGAGGATCCCTTAGTGGGGTGTGTATGGTCCTTTTGGCTTGAGAGACTTTGAACCCCCCTCCCCAAGGAAAAAGGCAAGTGTGGAGTGCTCATGGTGTATTTCCAGCTGTGCTCTCCCTGACCCCTCGACTGCCTCTTTTCTTTCCAGAAACACGAGTTCTTCGTGGACATGACCTGTGAAGGCTGTTCCAATGCAGTCACCCGTGTCCTGAACAGGCTGGGAGGTGAGTCAGTGCTGGGTGTGGGACAGCCAGCTCCAGAGCAGTGCCCTGGGGTCCACCATCCTGAAGGATAACGCTGTGGGTAAAAGTTAAAAGCTGGAAACTCCTTGCTCTGCTCTGAGCTTGCTCCTTAGTTGGTAACAAGTCTCTGGTTGTTTGCAGGTCTGTGACCCTTGGAGAAGTGTCAAGGGAGGGAGGAGCTGCCATGGCTGCAGGTAGCTCTGAGTCACCAGGGCCTCACCCTGAACCCTCTGGGAAGGACACTGGTAGACCCCTGCTCAGGCTGCCAGAGGGAAGGGAGGTGAATGTCCTGCCTGGCCTTGTTTCCAGGGAGGCCTGGGGTGACTGTGGTGCTTCCCAAGATGTGTCAGCAGCAGTCACAGTGAAGAGCTGCTGAGCAGAGTGTTTGGTGGTTGTCTGTGTAGACTACTTTTAGTACCAGCTAGAAAATTATAACCCATATCTCCTGTTTGCTGGCATTTCCAAAAGAGAAGGATCTGGCCTGCACTCATCAGTCGTGAGGACCTACTCCCCTCCAAAGGAGAGAAATTTCTAGTCACCTAAGCAAAGGCCTTGAAAATTCTTCCAGGCCCCATTACTACACTGCGACAATCCCATTTTCTCTGTGTGTGGTTGTCAGCACCTCCATCACTCTTCAACAGGCTGGCCAGTACCAGCCTCATATGATGATGTGGCAGAGCTCTCAAAACTGATACCTACAGGTTTTGTGAAAACACACAACTGCATAGAGAGTGCATGTCCAGTTCCTCTCACTGGGATGAGTGGTTCACCTTTATTAGCCACTGGGAAATCCATGTGGTAAAATGTCTTTTCCCTCCTTTTACTTCCAGCTGTTAAGTGGTACTACCAGCATCTTGTCCTGAGCCTTTCGTAACCCTATCCACACTAAACCAGAGCACAGACTGAGCTGGATGGAGATTTTAGTGCTTGGTTTGAACTCAGCTTATCCTGGTTCCTACATGAATGGTTGTGTTGATCCAAGGTGGGGTGAGCAGATTAAAGCAGTCGAGAGACTGTGGTGCCTGAAGACACCTTCAGTCATGGAGTCATGCTTTGACCTCCTTCATAGCACTGATGGCAGGACACCAGGTTGGTTTTGCTGGCTGGTGGTGGTATCAGAGTGTGCTGGCAGGAGATAAATGTCCATTTGACTGACAACCTGGGGAGCACAGATGTGTGAAGATGAGCTCTGCCTGCGTTTACACCATTTGGCTGTTTCTAACTATGCAAAATTTTTTTCCTCATAGGTGTCAACTTTGAGATAGACCTGCCCAACAAGAAGGTGTATATTGACTCGGAGCTCAGCGTTGACACCCTGTTGGAAACCCTCAAGAAGACTGGAAAGAATGCTTCCTACCTCGGGGAGAAGTCTGCACAGTAGCCGTGCCTGCTGCGAGGAGCTAGGTATATACCAGCTGTATCCAGTGTGGAAGAGAGACATCTGAGCTTTTTCCAGCTCTCCCAGTAAGACAGGCATCTTGCTGGAAAGCACAAATTTAAAAAGACCTGCAGGTCAAGCTTCAGCAAACCCCTCATAGCAGAGAAGCAGCTGGAGCATACACAGGGACCCATTAGTTATTCTGCACAGCCCATGTGATCCCAGCCTTGGCTGTAGTGGAAGGGTAGAACACAGCCTCTGTGCCATTCCCAGGTGAAACTAGAGTTTGCCAGAGCTTATTGTGCATGAAAAGAAATCCCAAACACACTTTACAGCTGGCCAGAAAGGGTGGTGGGCCCCAGCAATAGCAGGGAGGGTGATGGGACACAAAACCCCTTTGGGTGTGTGATGCTGTGTGTGCTCTTAGCACAAGGACCTCCAACAGCTGATTCTCTTGATAAATCCTCCACTAAACTCTAGGATGGAAAAACAGCAGCTCCCTGGCACTCTTCTGGATGTAAAATGTTAGGTTTCAGAAAAGCTCCCAGTACACACATTCCCTGGCCAACTGTCTACTCCAGTGACAGCCTGATTGTTGCAGCCTGTGAAACTTCCCAGAATTCCAGCATTATGAAGACGTGTACAAAACTCTGCTGACTGTAAAATATATTGGCAGACAAGGTTCAATTTCAGTGGAAAAGAATAAAGTGGGAGAGGTCTGCCCACTCACTGTATGTATTGTTCTTTAGTGTGCAAAATTATTACATGACATCTCCTAAGAATTTGGTTCTGTCAGTGGAGCTTTCTGATCCAGTGACATTTTCTTTAATGGTCTAGTTGGATCATCACAAATACCCAGCACAGATGCACTGAAACCAGTTCATGCTGTTTTAATTCCCAGTCAGTAAATTAAATCAGGGATTTATACCAGCAGGAATTAAACTGCTACAAGAAAGAGCTGAGCTGATAGTGATGTGTGTGCAATAGATCTGCATTGTTTAATAGGATGACAACAGATTTAAATCTGCAGTTTGTATCATTTGAGTAAGCTCTTAGAAATTGTTTAAAATCATAGCTGTAATCAAATAACAGCCCCACTTCAACAGAGGGAGGCATGCTCTGAATTGATCAGTGCCTCAAATAGTTTACAGTGTATTTCAGTTTCCTAGTGTTGACTGCAAGGTCTCTTACAGCTTGCAGGGACTTGTAGACTATGTGTCAAGTGCCTGCAGAATGTAATTATTACAGCAAAGTCATTCTCAAATAACGGGGATGTGTCTCTTTTCCTGGCCCAGTTTTCCCATTTCTTTCCTTATATGACATCAAGGCAGCTGGTGAGTCAGTTCAGCTGGCCAGCGTGGCAGAACATTTCTCTGGATGCCTTTTTTTTCCTGTTGCATTTTAACTGAAGCTCTTTGACTTTTTCAAAGATCTTAAGACCTAAAACAAAGGAGAGCGGGGTGCTGGACTGCCCTTGCAAGATCACTTCAGCAGTCAGGCTAAAAATCTACTAAATTTAAACTTTGCACACCACATAAGGAATATGTTCAGGGGCTCATCTGTAAGAGGAGAGAGGGGAGTTGCAAATCCTTGGCTCTGATGGATAGATTTCCTTTGGCCCTCTTCCTGTTTGACCGGCAGAGGGCATGCCTGTATAACGTTATCTCCTCTGGGCCTTGGAATTCTTCTCCATTTATTTATTTGTTTCTTTGTTTGTTTGTTTATTTTGCAGGAACTCAAACATGACTTCAGCGAAAAGGTGGCTTAACTGTCTGCATGTCTCCCAAGTTGCTGTGTCGTTTGACCTTTGCCAGATGTTGGAAGGCAGAGGGCTGGCAGGAGGAGACAGCTGGGTCTTGGGCTCTGGGTGTGGAGGGGTCTGGGGGAGGAGGTTTCTAGTTTCTAGTTGTTCTAGTTTCTATTGTTTCTAGTCCCACAGTAAATCAAGGTGCTGCTTTGAACTTCCAGTGCATGTCTGTGTGTCCTGTGTGTCTTTGTACTGCTTTGAGTGGTTTTCTGTGAAAGAGGTGGCTTTTAGGAATGGAAAACTCCCCTTTCCGTGCAAGACAGGTCTCCCAGGAAATTGCAGCTGTCCTTAGAAGCTGACTGCAACCTCTGCCTGAGGGACACATCTCAGGAGAAGTGATAAACTAAGTGCTTGAATGTCACTTAGATTCAGGGAATCTGCATCTTGGAAGTTGTTTTTCCATCACTGAACAAACAAACTTTCCATTTGGGATGCAAGTACTGGGAAGAAGGGACTTTTTTGCAGCCCCTGTAAGCCAAGGATAACCAAATGTCCTTTTGAGCTCGATGTGGCCTTGAGGCACAAGTGTGCAAAAGAGAATGCCTGAGCTGATGAGAAATACAGAAAGGATAGAGGAAGGAGAAGGGTGTGGGCATATCCAAGGTCTCTTATTTCCTGGCCCAGTGACGAGTTTTCTGGACTGTACTGTTGCTTTAACTTCATTCAGGTTTTCAGCCCAGTGGAGGGATTGCATGTGTGTGTTCCAGTCTGGTGTCTCTTATTTCACAGGGGAGATGTCTCCCACACCTACCAGTCACACAGGGCTTGCTCTACAGAGAGGAAAAGCAACTAAGGACTGGAGGAGAAGGTTACTCTGTATTTTAGAGATTTTTCACAACTAATTTAGATTTGTTTTGACATAATTGCAATTTATTCTTTCTTACAGTCGCTTGCTGCTTCAAAGTCCTTCTTTACCTTTGATCCAAGCATGATTAATTGCTGTAGATGCACTTGCAGGGGGCTGGAGAGGCACTTCAAGGAATGTGTTGCAGACACTTTTTATTACTGTTTAAATTAAGGGAAGCTAAAGGCTACAAGTGCAACATCATTGCTTTATTTTCTTGCCTTAAAGTCTCCCAGTTTTTCAGGAAGTTTCCAGAGCCAAGACCCAGAACCACAACCTATTTTTGCTTTGTGTCCATGCAGTCAGATGCCCAGTGTGACCCTTCCAGGGTCCTGGGGAGTGAGTGAATCCCTTTCCCTGGACTGCCCTTGCTGCCCTGAGCTGGTGTTTGCCAATCTCAGTTATTATTTATTGCTTTCCTCCTCCTCCCAGGCTTGGTCAGTGCCCAGGCAGTGCCAGTGGCTGAGCTCTGGTGCCGGTGGCTGGGGGAGGACGTGTGCTGGCAGCCTGGTGAGGAGCTGGAAGACACAGTGGCCTTGGAGCCAGCAGTCCTTGTGGCACTTGCTGTCTGCCAGGCTGGCAGTGGCAGTGGCAGTGTGCTGCCCACACAGGACAGCTCCCTCTCTGCCTTGCTGAAACCAGGCTGCTCCTCCTTGGTGTCTGGGGTGCAGCTTGTGCTGTCCACACTCCCCTGTCTGCTCTGCTCCCTTTGCCTTGCTCTGCTTTGGGTAAAGCCTGCTTATCTCTGAGACAAGGCAAGGTTTGTACCCACAGCCAGCCAGGAGGTTCATGCAGACACCTGAAGCTCCAGCACCCACCTGCAGGGCTGCAGTCTCCCAGCTCTCCCCTCTGTTGTTCAGTGTGGGCAGAGAGCCCAGACACTGCTTTAAGCTCTGGCCTGTTGAGTAATAACACCCTGTGACAGTCCTCACTTTGGAGTGTGGGCTGCATTTGGGCTGAATACAGCTGGGATAGGGAAATTGGGGAAGATGGTTGAGTCTGAACAGAGCTGCAGGCCTGCAGGGTGGCTGCCTGAGAGGTTTATGGGAAAGCTTTGGGAGGAAAAACAACTTCATAGACTAAAAGAACAAGAGAGTCACTACCTAAGGAGAGTTTCTTTGTTCCACCACTGCCCAGCTGGAACATCTTCATTTATCATGTTAGCCTGAACTTGACTGCATCTCATGGAGAGGGACCCCAACAAGCCCACATGGATAACGTGGCCACGGTATTTTCCGCAGGAAACAATATGCCAGACACTGAGGCTGTGAGGCTGTTTTCAGACAAGGAAATGCTCAGTTTGCAATGCAAACAGGAAAGGGTGGCACCTGGAAAAGGAGCTTTCCTATACCACAGACACCCAGGCTCTGCAGGACATCCCAGTGACCTGCTGGAAGAGTGATGTGTCGGCAGGATGAGCAGCTGGTGAGGTGCATGGTGCATTGCCATCCATGAATATGTCATCCCAGCTGCAGGGAGGCTTCACTGCTGGTTTCTTTTTTTCTTTTTGTTTAATTTCTTCACTTCTGGTTTCTTCAGAAGGGCCTCAGCCATGCTCCAGCTGAACTGTGAGAATCCACGAAGTGCCTGTAGCTGCAGCACCAGTAAGAACTGGGCAAACCCTGAGGGACAGGCTTAAAAAGTTCTTTTGTTTTCCCTGCCTCAAAATGATCTTTCCTCCCGACCTCCCTCCACAGTGTTTCCAGCAGACAGCATTTGCTTTTCTCACCCATCTCTGTGTGTTTGCAGCATTGCTGCTGGGCTGGGTGTCATTTTTCACCCAGTGCTACTTTCCCCTGCTTTTAAACAAAAATCTAATTTCGGTGGAAAAGTCTACAGCCTCCAAAGCCCAGTCCTTTATCCACAAAAGAAAAGCCGTGGTTATCCCGGGGCTGCCTTAAGCACCACTGGCTTTTGGGCAGTTTCTAATTACCTGATGACAGGCAGGGGATGATTTTAGCCAAAGGAGCAGTTGTACTCAGTCGAACCACCCAGTAAATTTCCAAAATAGCACCGCAGGCTGCAGAAAGCAGGCAAGGGACAGGAGATCCCCCTCAGTGCCTGCAGATGGTGATTCCTGGTGGCTTGGAGAGATAAATTGCTGTGAAATTTCAGGGTGGGAAAGAAGGGTTCCTTTTGCAACAATCTCAGGAATTTCACAGGTGTGGCGTGTCTGGGTGTTAAGACACGTGTTACATGGTTACATGGGGGGATTCATTACCAAAAGAGGGGGATTTTCTAGTCTTACTGTGCTTTTAAATATTTGCTGTAAGAAACAACTCGGCCCAGGCTTCCAGTTTCGCTTGCCTGCCTGTTCCCAGCCCAGGCACAGCAGTGGCAGAGCTGGGGGGTGATGAGCACCATGACTGATGGGCTGGTGGGCAGGATCATACCCTCACACTTTTGGGGTCAACATCAGCAGCATTGCCCTGAGCAGCTGCTCTTTGAGATAAAGCTGTGCAGCTGGACCTGGAGGTTGCCCTGGGCTGGGTGTTCAAAGTCAAAAGCATCACTGGAAGTGGTCAAATATCTCTGCAAATGACATGGTCCCTCAGAAGGACTCCAAACTGTGTGGAAAAGGCTTGGTGGTCTCTCTGAACTAAATGTGCTGGTCTTGAATCTTTTCAATAAGGTCTGCAAAGACCCAATCTACCTCATCATGGGGCCCCCCTGTGCCGGGTGATTTGCAGAACTGTCCCAATGCAGCACTGACATACAGAGCAACATCAAAGGCCTGGCTGGTTCCCAACTCCCCTGTTGATACATGCAGATTCCCTGAGTGATTATCACAGGCAGCTTTCCACATTGCAGCTTCCAAAGCAGCAAAGCACACAGGGTTCTGACAGACTCCCCCTCCAAGACTGTGGCAGCATAAATAGAAAGAAAACACCCAACAAATCAAACAAACAAAAAACAGGCTTAATTAAGGACTTCAAGAGCAGGAAATGTGCACACGTGTGCTTGCCAGAGCACAAATATTTTCTTTTGGAGCTGCTTTCTCCAAGGGTTCAGTAAGGTGATGGAGGCTGGGTTACAGAGCAAGGGTAGCAAACAGTTCCCAGCCCCTCCGGAAGGCAGTGGCCACAGGGCACTGCTGTTCTGGATCCTCCCCCTTGCTCCAGCCTTTGGCTTTAGGCTCCCACAGTATATACTGAAGCTATTCAACCATTTGGCTAAAAGCAGATGGGGAGGGAGTGAAAACAAAGTCAAACGAGAGGGAGAAAGGCAGCTTTTGTGCAGCCTCTGTTTGCAAAAGACAGCCCAAGCCCCTTTTGGACTAAGGTTTAATTTATTGGGCTCTAGAGAGCTGAGGTTCACAGCCCCACAGCTGCTGCAGGCAGTGGCACGTTGGGGCAGCGGCAGGGAGCGGGTGGGAGCCAGCTCTGATAAGTGAGCAGCTCCCTCAGAGGGGCTGTGGGACACACAGGACACTGTGTGAGGACCCTGGCTGCTCTGCGGGCAGCAGATCTGGCCTCTCACTCTTCTGCTACAAGGGCCTGTCCCAGGTCCCCTGAAGGGATGAGGGAAACTGGTCTGCATAGACAGGAGCCTTCAGCCTGGCCTTTCCTGCTACTGTCCCTCTGCTCGTCATGTCTGTTCCTGAGCAGCTCCCAAAGCACTGCTGGGTGCTGCAGAGCTGGGTTCACGTTTCCTCTTCACCAGTCCAAACTAGTGGGTTGCTGTCCCTGGGGCAAGACACAGCCAGAAGAGAGATCCTGCAGCATTTCAGACTTTTTCACAATTCCCAGCTGGCATGAAATTCCCAGGGCAGGATCATCTCTCTCAGCCCATCTGAGACCTGCTCACCTATTTTCAACAGATGGGTGAGAAAATGTTAAAACAAACACAACTCATCCCCTTGTAAATGAAAGGAGATGCCTGAATGGAGCAGGAATCCACTGTGTGCAAGTACCCTCCTGCTCCATTTCAGATGGAACAATTTCCCCCCCTCTCCAGCTCCTGCTGGGCTGTGGGCAGAGTTTGGCCCAAAGAAGCCAATGTCAGCAGGGTGCTGACAATGCCCAGCAATGACAACAGGGGACTCAAGCTTAATCTGTTGTGCACAGCTTCAGAAAACCCCAGCCCACACAGCTATTGTCAGGGTGATCCCACTGATTGCATCGTCGGTCTGCTTGGCACACAGCTGTCTCCAGGGCTCAGGGCAGGGGTCCCTGGGGCAGTGTAGGGAGCAGTCCCAGGGTCCCTGGGGCTGCCCCGGGTTCTGTGGACAAGTCACAGCACAGGCTTGTGCTGTGCTGCTCTACAGATACAGCCTAAGGTCCTTTGGCTTTTCCCTTGCCTTTGTCAGCTGGTGCAAGCTGGTTATTATATTACTACTACTATTATTATTATTATTATTATTATTATTATTATTATTATTATTATTATTTTATTATCCTCACAAAAGCATGGGACAAAGAGTCTTCCTTTGGTGGGAAAAACTCTGACACCAGCACTTGCATCCCTGTTTCCCTGTGTTTTTTCCTTCCCCTGCATCTGTCCAGTGCTCCCTGGTTGTGCCCTCCCAGGAGCAGCCAGCAAAGGAGGCAGCTCGGTGGGAACGATCCAATTTCCAGGGCAACTGGGACGGGACTGAGTCCAGAGTGTCCTCGACTCACAGAGCCGCTCTTATTTCTCCACAGTTTCCTCTCCGTTTGCTTTCTTAATTCAGCCTCTCCTTTGCCAGGGAAGAAGCCAAAAAAGCAGAGATGTGGCACATCCAGAGTCCTCCCAGCTGGCTTTACAAGTGCTGGGGGATTTTTAGCTTTCCAGTTTCAGGAGCAGCCCTCCAAGCTTGCCTTGCCCTGAGGTCAAAATATGTCAAAGTATGGTCAAAGCAAGAGCAAAGAAAGGCAGGAGGCCAGCTGTGACTCTAAAGGCTTTGTGCTGAGCTTCTCACCAAGGGTCCATGTGCTGAAGACACAGATGTGTATCCCCAGGTATAGAACATCATCCTTTGCCACTGGTGCTGGTCACCTCTGCTATGAACAGCTGAAGATACAAGTCCTGGTGTGTCCAGAGGAAAACCAGAAACACAAAGTCCAGAAATCATCTCAGCAAAGTGTCTCCAACCCCCTCCTGCCATACCCTTGTTTTCCTTCTCCCTGGCAGAGAACTGCTCACAATTCCTCCAAACAGGGTCTTAGCATGCCAGTGGAATGGCACGGGCTCAGCTGCACCCCAGGCCTTGCAAGAAACCAAGAAACCTTCCCTGTGGGCCACCCAGAGATCCAGTGAACAGCAGGAGCTGCACTCGGCATCAATGCTGAAGAGCCACTTTGAGGCAAAGGGATCTGGCCATGAACTGCTCTTTGCCATGGAAAACAATAGACCCAACCCAATGCCAGAGGGTTTTAAAATTCATCCCTAGAGTGGGATAATGCTGAAAACCTCCAGCTGTTATTTCCAGATTTGCAACCCCAACAGAGGAGCAGCCGATTCCTGCCAGAGCAGCAGACTTGTTTGTGTGTCTGTGTAGAACTGAAAGCCAGGCATTGCTTCCCATGCTGGCATTGTCCCCACGCTGGCATTGTCCCCATGTCCCTGGCTGTCTCAGCACATGGGGAGCAGGAGGGAAAGTGTCCCTGTCCAGCTGCAATAGGCCCTCCCTGGCTTGCAGGGCAGAGCTCGCTCCTGGGCTGGGGGCCAGCAGCTGGAGCCCCCTCCCAGACACATCAGGCTGGGACCACACTGCAGATGTGGCCATTGGTAGGTGCAAAAAGAGGGGCCAGGAGATTAGATCTCACTCCTCCCTTCATTTCTTCCAGATCCCCCAGAAAGTCAGGGAGAGGGATGAACTTTCTGATTCCACTGGAAATGGTAGAACACAGAGAGATTTGGGGAGGGATCAGAGAAAGAGGTATCACTTCTCATCCAGCCTTTTCACCCACACTTTCAGCAGCATGGTTTCCCTTGGTAGCACTCGCTATTTCTAATGCCTTGGAGAAAAACCAACATGAATGGCCCCACCTTGAGAGAGATGGCATCAATGTCAGGCCAGGCACACCTCAGGCAGTGAGGACCTCAGTTCTTGGGGGCTGCATTGGATGATTTTTAAAGGTCCCTCCCAACCCATACTCTTGTATGGTTCTGGGATTCTCCAGAGTTGCCTGTGGGAGAGGAGCAGGAAGGAGCCCTTGGGCACAGGCAGGAGCCAAGCTCCCGCAGGAAGAGCTCAGATGCCCTCACTGTCCACAGGAGGAAGGATGTTTTCCCTCTACTTTTCACATAAAATAGAAGCTTAAAGGGGACTTCTCTGAATCTGATAGGTTTTTTTAAACTGTAATTCTGGTCCCTCCATCTCCTGAAACAGCTGCTGATAACATATGCAGGGCACATGCCGTGGGGAAGCACTGCTAATTTTAGCAGCAGGTCCTGAGGGAGGGACCCTGCTCTGGGCCAGGCACAGGATGGAAAGTCACAGTGTTTGCTCAGGGCCCCACATGACCTCGCTATTTTGGGGCTGCCCACATCCCCCCTTGCCCCAAGCCCATAGACACAGTGTGGCATCAGCCCCGAGCTCTCCCACAGCCCAGCTATTCCTGCCAAGCCCCGGCCAAACGGGATGGTGGCTTTTGAAGGGAAGTAAACAAGCTTCAGGGCTAAATTGAGATCCCCAGGACTCATCACACTGAAGCAGTAATGGAAGAGGTATTTTGTGCCCACATATGTCTGCTGTATTTTTATTCAACTAAGGGGGTTGTGTCCTCTTGGGCTTCCTTTACTCCCTGATCAGTGAAATTCCTTCAAGCTCTACAGAGATGATGTGAGTGACTCCTCCACTGAGTGGCCCCTGCAAGGAACAGAATGTCTATACAGGGCCTTAAAGATGTCAATTGATCAAGGTAAGAAGATTTTAAGAGTAAAATCCACACTGGACAGGGGAGCTTAGAGAGGTTGAAAAGTGCACAGGAGATGATTTGAAAGGAGCCAGCAAGCAGAGATTGTGTGGTCAGTGCTTCCACTTGGTGTTAGCCTGGAGTGGCTGTGTTTGTAAATCAAAAATCCCAGAGTGGCTCCCATCACTGCCCCTACCAGCCCTGCCTGCCTGACCCTACAGCCCTTCAGAGAGCTCCTGCACAACAGGGGTGGCTCAGGCTCACAAGACATCCTGCCCCAAAGTCTTGTCAAAAAATATTTCCTACTATCCTAAAGACATTCCTAATATCTTTGCCCACTTCTAAGGCTGCCTGTGACTGGCTATGGTGGTGTAACCCCAGTGGGCAACCAAGCTCCTGCTGCACAGCTGAATGCTTTTCCCTCTGTACCCAATCCTTCCAAATGCACGCTGCCAAAACCAATCCTGTTTTGTGTCCTCTAAGGGACACCATGTTTATGGAGCCTCCTGCATCTGGCAGCCTGGCTCAGTTGTCTGGTACATCTCAAGCCAGGGCTTGTTCTGAAGTGAGCTCAGCTGGAGCAGAAAGTGTCAGAGCAATAGACAGAAAAATGTGGATTCTTAGGGTGGATGGGTACAGGCTCAGCCAGGGGTGGCCCAAGCACCTCGGGCACCTTGGGCACTGAGCCCTGTCTGGACGCAGCCAGGACAGCTCGTTCCCACCCAGGGATGCTGTAGTGGTTCAGTGCTAGAGGGGATGTGGCCCGGTGGGATGGCTCTGTCCAGAGCCTTTCCTGGTTTGTGTCACAGCAGGACGTGGGGCTGTGCAGAGGATGGGGATGGGCAGGAGCTGGGAGCACGGAGCGTGCAGACCCGGTTACTTCAGCGGGGCAGGGCTGCCCGGGAGAGGGGATATTTTGATAGGCTTCTGCCAGCAATGAGGGTTAACAGAAGGACACTGAAGTCCTGTTCTTCAGCCTCCACGGGGAGCTGCTAAACTTTCCAGGCTCCAGCTCGTATTCCAGCCTGCCTGTCACCAGTGTGCCTTGCCCTCGCCAAGACCGGCGTTTCCTCCTGTCCTCCTCCAGCGATGCACAAGCCTGCAGAGGAAGCTGCCCTCGCTTACAGCCCATGATCTCAGCTGCTGGATCCTGGGAACAGCGAGTTATGCTGAGGACACCAAACCCTGCAGCCTGCTTTGCCTCAGCTGCAACCCCAATGCACGGCAGCTCTGCCCCATCACTGCTTGGCCCCACTGGGCCAGCCTGACCACTGCACCACCTTCCCAAAGGGGAGCCTTGCAAATAGCATAGACATGGCCCAGGAAAACCATTGCTTTCATCCCTTAGATGCAAGTTGGTGGAGCTGATTAAAAGAAAATTTTGTGGGGTAAGTGGCCAACTCGTCTGAGAATCAAAGTTCTCTTAGAGGACCTCACATTCATAACCCAAAAAAACAAATGCAGCTGGCCCCAGAGAGCCTTGTGAACCCTGGAATTTGCCTTTCTGGTCTTTTCCTCACCCATGGTTACTGCTTTTCAGATAGCACTTGATGTTCTGGGGCTGCCACAGCTTCACCTGGATACTCCCATCAAAGCTGCCTTTTAGAGTGTGTTTCTCCATGGAAAAGAGCTGCCACTGCAGCCCAGGAGCTTCCCTTCCCACATGTCCCAGGGGCTTGAGAGTGGATTCCTGTTTATTTCCTCAAGCAGTTCTATTCATATTCTCCAAAAGCTGCCAAACCGCATCTGTCAGGCTCAAGAGGACTCAAAAGTGCATTGTAGGTAAACACCAGGAGCAAGGTGGGACTACCTGGAGTTAGCAGCACTTCCCTACTGGAAGTTTTATTTCACCTTCTCCGAGACATGGGCACAACTCCAGCACAAGCAGCAGCGGAGCTGGGCTGAGACACCCAGTTCAGGCACACGACATCCCTGTGCCCAGGACAAACTGGGACCAGAGAGGGAGAGGCCTTTTGGGACAGACTTCCAGGTTCTTTGGATACTGTAGGTGTTGGGCTGGGACCCAGCTCAGCTGGATGTGCCTGGGGGTTTCAAATCAGCTGAGGACGTGTCCAGTCTGCCAGTGCTTGGTGTGATGTCTCCAGGCAGGGCTGTGGGGACTCTGCCACAGGGACAGGGTGGGGGGGCTACAGCCAGAGAGGTTCTATCTGCCACCCTTTCTGGGTGTTAAGATGTGATGCCCAGGAGCAGCATCCTGGGCAGTGCAGGGGCAGCTGCAGCACACAGAGCTCCTTGTCTTGCACCACAGCTGAAGAAGGTGATGGATTTTGTTCTTCTTTGGCCTCAGTTGGTTTCAGGGAGGACAGACAGGCTTCTCCCAAGCCTGCAGCCCCACGCTTTTCCAAGTGAGTGAGATGATAATGCAGGGGGAGTTTAAAAGAGGCAGAGGAGAGACCTTCCCCATGGGGCATGGAAGAGCCTTTCACCAGAGACCCCTGGGACGGCTGTGAGAGTCCACACACATCATGGAATGAACAAGACATCCCACAGTAAGCCTGTCCTGCCTTCTAGCTCTGCAGCCTGCTCCCAGGCCATGACTCACTGCAGAGCCATGCACAGCTGCCTTTCCATCCCCCGCTGGCCTGTTGGCCTCTGGATTACAGCTGAGAATCTGCAACGACATCCACTCCTCCTTCTCCATCTGCTTCTGACCAGCACCTCAGTGCAGGCATTGGAAGAGACTGTGAGTGTCCATCTGCTCCATCTGAACCAGGCAGCAGTCCTACAGCTCAGCTGAGGAACAGTCCCATCCCACTGGGAAGAATTCCTTGCTCCACGCAGGACAAAGACAGCCACTATCGGGCATGTTCCACGGACAATTTGGGTTCATCCTGCCCTGAGCACATGGTGCTCCCAGTGTGCCTGCATCTGCTTAGTGCAAGCCCAGAGAGCACAGCCCTTCTGCCTCTGATCTGCTTCTGAAGTGGAAAAAAGCAGAAACCCTCCAGCTGACACACTCCCAGAGAGCAGGAGAGATGGGAAATTCCTGGGATAAGCAGATTCCTCTCTGATCTGCATTTACTCTCAGCTTTTCCTGAGCTGGGTGCTGGGCTCCCATCCCTGCAGCCATTGACTTCCCCCACACTGCCCTGCACCTGTGAGGAGCTCAACCTTCAGCCACACACCCAGGGATGAAGATTTAGCAAATTACATTCCCACAGTCGTTCCAGGGCATCCTGTTTATTTATATGCACTTTGGGCTCATTGTTTTGAAGCAGCATCCACCAGAAATTAATGCAGACACATCCTCTAGAGAAAACCTCATTAGACAATCCCTGCTAGAGCAGAGGGAAGGAAAGGCTCCTCACACTGACAGACTTGTGAGCAGGGGACAGCAGGATTATGAATTCACACTTGTATCCCTCCTACAGAGCTGCTCACTTCTCTTTTTCTCCCTCTCTTACAGCAGGATTGCTCCCCTCTTGGAAAGCACCAGGGTTTTATCAACTGCACCAGCCCAGATCTGCCCAGCCTGGCTCAAAGCAGGATGAAGAAATTTGGATTTTGAACTGGGGTTAGCTGGAGTTCAAACCTCACCCCTCCAGACCTCTTGGATTTGCTGTAAAATGAGCTCAAACCTCAAAGGGTCTTGCCCTGTTTGCTGTTTCCATCAGAGTTTGTGCAGTCACTTGAGCTGGGAGCGAGCACCAGGAGCCCTGGGGTTCATCTGCTGTGCCCAAAGCACCCACTGGCACAGGTCAGGAGCCTGAGCTGGACCTGCTGCAGCCCTGCCAGGGCTCCCGGGGCTGAGGAGGCTCCTTGGGAAATCTCCTGCCCATCCAGTGCCCCAGAGGGCATAAGACAGCTTTCTAAATAAGTGTGAGGTCCAGTTTTCCTCCTGGCAGCCTGACACCAAAATCTCCTCTTTGATGACCCCACTAAGCCTTGCAAGAGTGGAAAGGACTTTCCAGGACTTTGTTTGGAAGCTCTCAGTCATTTCTGGAGCTCTTTAAAGCTGCTGAGTTGAAAGAGCCAACCATTTGCTCCAGGCTCTTTGTGATCCCACTCCATCCCACTGCTGATGCCTGGCACAGGACCTGGCTGTCCCACCATGTGCATGGATCACAGTGAGCATCCCTCACTCCCACCCCCCTGGGCTTGCTGGATGAGCCTGGGGGACATTCCCAGATGTGACTGCATCACTGCTTTTTGCTCTTGCTCAGAGCCAGGGTCCAAGCCACCACATCCATAAAGAAATCCCTGCTATAATTATCTCCGTGGCACTATCATTTGTTTAAGTCCTCAGTAGAGGGATTAACTTCAGGCTACAGTGCAAAGCAATTGCCACGTTGTCAGTTAGAAAAGTCGTGGTTTCTTTTCTCTCTTTTTTTTTTTTTTCTCTCTAAAATTTTTTCCAGATGTCTTTTTTTTTTTTCTTAGGAGAAGAACGAGCAGCAGTACAATTTCAATGCGAGCCGTGACTAATCCACTGCAGAGAGCATTCAACAGCTGTGTTCAACTCCATGGGTTATGACTCAAGCAAATGAAACTTTGGCTTAGGGGATCTGTGACCTCTGGAGCCAAACTGGACCTACAAGTGGCACTGGGCTGCACTGAGAGCTACGGACACTTGTGGTGGGAGGACAGGGTGCTCCAGTTGGTTGAATTAGCCATGGAGTCTTAGACACCATCAGAAATCCAGCCTCCACGGGGACCTGGGAGGGTCATGTGGAATATTTATGGATGTCCCTGTGAGTGGTATCAACATCCACATACCAGCAGCCAGGGATGGCTTTTGGGAAATGTCTGTACATAAAGTAAAGCCAAGTAAAGAAATTAGTGAAGAAGATTTTCTTTTGTTCTTTGCCACCAACCTCCTGAGCTGCCTGATCAGAGACTGGCCTGTTCACTGGGAAGTGATGATGGCTTTTCTTGAACCCCTCCTCCATTTTTTCCCCTCTGCCTTCCCTTTCTGTTCTGTTTATATTTTGCTCCTTGTTGGCCTTGGGATGTTTAGTCTTACATCTGATCTCTCACATGCAGCAGAAGTGCCATGAGGCAGGATGAGGAGTGAGCTGGTACAGAGCCACAGACACAAAGGAATCCTACAGAGCAAGGAGCCAGCACAGCCTGGCAGGTCATCACAGGCCAGTCCCCCTGTTGACATCTAAATCCTCAGCAACATCAGTGGGAAGAGTTAAGCACCCAGATCTGTGTCTCAGCCCTCTCAAAGATAGCACATAATCAAGAATGAACCCAAACCCCGGGCAGCCAAGACAAAACACGATGTTGAATTTTGCTGTGATCTTGGCATCCACAATGACACTGCTGGTGCCCAGATATCCTCAGTCCTGCTGGCTACACGAGACATCATCTTTCCAGCAGCCCCAGAGAGCAGCCCTGGGGTGAGGTTTGATGCCACAGGAGGATCACAAGCTGCAAAGAGCTGGATTATCCACAGGGCTCAGGACAGCCCTATATGGAATGGAGACATTCTTTAGGGATGCCCAAACTGTAGCAATTTTTGGCTTCTGGTTCTCCTTTGCAGCGCTATGCCCAGGCCATGCTGGTGCTGGGGAAGCAGGTGCACCTCACATCCTCTCAGACATGAAGACAGGCAAGGAGAAAGGAGCTGGGCTTTCACCCTGAGCATAGAGAGGAACAGCTGGGAAAACTCAACTCCAAACAGCTTTGCTGCTTGGCTGCCTCTGGCTGGACAGCTGCTCCAGCTGAGTTATGATCTGTAAAGTCAGAATAGTGAGTGGTGTCTGAAGAGACCACTGAATTCAGCTGACTGGCAATTCTGACTGGGTTTTGTTCAATCAGTCCAGATCTGCTGGATGATAACCACAGAAGAGAGACCAGTCTGCTGAGAGTCACATCTACCAGCATTTCTCTGCCTACTTACAGCATTTCAGATATGTCTTTATCCTCCACATTCTCTGGGTCATTCTTTCCACTCCCTCTCCACAAGGCAATCATAGATATCAGCAATGTTAGGATTGGATGCAGGAGCAAAAACTCTCCTGCTTTCGTCTGCATTCCTCTGAGGATGGGAAACACCAGCTCAGGGACTGAGAAATGACAGCATTTAACATTATAATCGCAGGAGCTCGAGGTGTTAGGAGGTGCAAAACCAGGCAGAGATGGCATTCCCGCATCCCCCAGGGCTGTCAGTCCGGGAGAGAAAGAGAACTGAAAACTCATGGCAGCAGTGCATTGCTGCTGTGACAGTGACTCTGCCCGGAGGGCTGCGCTGGGGACTGCTGTCCCTGACAGGGACCCCTTGATCTCCAGCTTGATTTCTCTGGTCTATCCTCTGGAGCCAGGCTCAGGGACTGCCCACTGGGAAGCGGAGGAGAGGAAGAGACCGATTTGGAAAGCTAGGGAGGAGGAGGAGGGGGAGAGGCAGAGGGAAACCCAGCCCACCCTTCGGCTTCCTCCAGCCTCCTTCTAAAACTTGCAGATTCCTCCAGCCTGTCCAAGCGCCTG
This sequence comes from Pseudopodoces humilis, assembly GCF_049639895.1. Lineage (NCBI taxonomy): Eukaryota > Metazoa > Chordata > Aves > Passeriformes > Paridae > Pseudopodoces > Pseudopodoces humilis. The sequence continues at coordinate 6,204,735 of NC_142216.1, forward strand.
AAGTTCCCTCAGCCGTGCTGCCGGGACTGCGAGGTATGGCCCGAGCTTCGCGTTTGCCTTTGCTGTGCTTTTCCTCCGTACACGGGGGTCCCTACATCCCCTCTTGTGGGGTCCCCATAGCCTCTCTCATGGGGTCCCCATAGCCCCTCTTGTGGGGTCCCCATAGCCCCACTCGTGCGGTCCCCATAGCCTCTCTCATGGGGTCCCCATAGCCCCTCTCATGGGGTCCCCACAGCCCCACTCGTGGGGTCCCTGGCCCGGGACCCGCTGCCCCAGCCCCCGGAGTGTGTCCAGCGCTGGCAATGCGTCCCTCGGGATGCGGAGCTGGACGCTCTCCACCCCAAGCATTGGATTTAGAGACCCCTCCTGACTTCACCCCTTTCTCCTCTTTGCGGCATTTCCACTTCTAAGCTGTCTCTTACTCAATTTCGCTGCCAGAGTTTTATTGCTTTGGTGGCGTCTGACTGTAAGGGTTTAACCTGTCCTCATTCTTCTCTCTCCTCCCTTTTTCCCTCTGGGTTTTCAGCTGGTGGCTAGTTCCTTAGAGAGATCCGTGACACCAAGGTCTGGGCACATCAAACCAGCCTGCAGAGAAAATCAGATTTAGTTACGAACAATCCCCATTTCTCCCAGCCTGAGGTGTGTTGGCAGGTGATGTTTTACTCACCAGAGTATCCAGAGGAAGAACAAAAGAGCTGCCGACTTCATCTCAGTGGTTTTATTTTTTCAGTGCAGCCGGTCTTATTTCTCCTTTGGGAAAAAAAAAAAAAAAAAAAAAAAAGACACTCGGCTTTTTGTTCCAAGCAAACTCTGAAAGCCTTTCATGTCTGCTGCCCTGGCTTGCCGAACTCTGGCTGATCGACTGTTTGGGAGACGGAGATTGCAGGAGAGGAGGAGCAAAGCTCTTTTGGGGTGTTTTGTTAAGTTTTAAGAGCTTGGGTTCCGCCAGACACAATTTTAGGTGCACACAGAAGAGACGAGGGCTTGTCTCCTTTAAAGGCAGCTGCTGTCCTTCCCAGCCCGGTGACTTGACAATCTAACTCTGCTCTTTGTGTCCCCTCTTTAAGAAAGCTCCGCTCTGTTGCATCCAGCCAAAAAAAAGAAGGTAAATGTAAGCGGTTGGGGGCTGAATTCCCACCCAAACCGAAAAGCAGAACTTTCAAGTTGGAATGAAACGGGGGTACCGGGAATGTCACCAGTACTCCCGAGTCCTCAGGGACGACCAGCTTGAAACAGCCCAAAAACTCAGCATCCCTCCAGAAGGACAAAAGTTAATTGCAGCCGTTTGTTAGGGTGGATCGGGCGAGTTTTCAGTGGAAATGAAAATCTGGTGCTTCCGGAGCAGCAGCTAAAGCCAAGCCATTGTCTGCCACATCGGCAGGAGCAGGGGTGCGGGCGCTGTTGGGAGGGGGAAGAGCAGAAATAAACTTTTCAAACTTTTTTTTCAAGCCCCTCCTTCCACAACACTCTGCACTTCCATGACTCAGTCCCAGAGGAATGTCGGCTCCCATGGAAACCTTTTCTGTGTCCTGTGGTCCGAGGGATGTCAGGGCTGTTATCGCTGGAGCGGCTGTGGCAGGGCAGGTCCAGGGAATGCTCTGGAGATGGTTTGCATTTTTGCAGAGGGTTTATCGGACAGTTTATTCCGTGCGGGATCAGCTGGTTGCACCCCTCGGGCCGCAGGGACCTCCCGCACCTGGCACAGAAACATCCGAGCTGCTTTTCACACTGCCTTAGCTCCAGCCCACACCGAAGAAAAAGCTCAGGCAGGACAGCAAAATCATGTTTCACCTGTCTGCACAGGGCTCATCCATGAGCCCGCAGCCCACTGCTCATCCGGGCACTTTTCTTGGTGCTAATTTAAGTGTTTTCTATTCTGGATTCAATCTGCAGCCCGGAGAAACTATGACAGCTTCAGCACACAGCTGTGATGGGCCTGGGCTCTTGCTGTTCTATCAACAAGCCCTGTAAGATCTGAGCATTTCTGAGTTCACAGAGAGCTGCTCAGCTCCCAACACAGGGAATGAATAGGTTCACACTGTTGTGGTGTAGCCGTGTCTTTGGTGACTCTACATGGGCACGGGGGTGGGGAGATTTTTTTCCCCATAGTGTTTTACTTGGAGTGTGTAAGTGCACATGTGTGCTAAAGGGAATTTCACTTCCATCTAATCCTTGTGTGGCTTTCTGAGCCTGCACAGTGTGTGAAAGGGGTCTGTGCAGGTTGCAAGAGCCAGGCTGGCTTCTGCCCAGTCCCCTGCCCTGCTCCCCAGGCACCCAGGGCAGCTGCAGCACATCTGGGTGAACCAGCACTGAACATGCAGGGACCTGTTCAGCAGGGAGCTTCATGGGGACTCACACAAACAGTTCTGGCTTCAAATGGAATTTTAGCCTGGGAGTGGCTGCTGAGTAAAGCTCAGAGGGTCCTGCTTTCATAGGGAGGTCAGGGCCAGGCGGTGGGGACCCATCCCTGGTGTTGTGTCTCTGTGGAGGTCACACTTGGTCACTCATCTGCACCTTGAAAACTGTGGCCCCACTCGGGCTTGGCAGAACCTTTCTTTTTCTGGACTAGCTCTGCCTTTACTGTCAGTGTGAGGTGGGGGAATGCCAGATCCTCCAGACACTTGGACAAGCAGTGGGCAGAGGGAGGTGGGTGCAGGAGGCCCTGCTGCGGGCTGGGGCGCAGGCAGGAGCTGGGCACAGGCGGGTTTTGCCCAGCCATTGCCCATTCCTGCCTCCATGGCCACACTGGGGGGAGGCAGCAGAGCCCCTGGCCAGGGTTAGCAGGGGTGGCAGCTGGGGTGAGCCCGGTGGCCTCGGGGAGGAGCTGTCAAAGTGGCCACGCAGAGACTCCTCCCCACACTAACGTGGCATCCCAAAGGGCTTACGCAACCCTGGACAGGGCCAGCAGCTCATGGACCACGCTCCGCTGTCCATGGAGCCTCTCCTGGAGGCTGCAGCTGCCTCGTCAGTGCCCTCCCCAACCCACAAAGAGCCCCAGGCTGGGGTCCCATGAGAGACCCACAGACCCAGTGGCACATATCTCCTCTGCACATTGCTGCAGGGTATTCTCCCCATCAGGAGAAGCTGATGATTGTGCCACAAGCTCGAGGGAGCGTGGTGAGAGTTCCCCAGAGCAGCTGGCTTGGAGTGTGTGGAGGTGCTGAGGGTCAGCCTCAGCCCTCTCTACACCCCATGGTTCTCTCCTTTGGGGTGTGGCTGCGAAATGCAATGTGCAGCTGGTGCTGAGGGCCATGCTGGAGAGGTGAACCACTGAGAGGGGTTTCTGGGAGCCCCCAGACTTTGTTTATAGGGTGACTGGGAGCTGAAGTCCCCATGTAGGATGCAAGTGGGATCAGATATTTAAAAGTCTGTGCAGTCCATGGGTGCCCTGTTGTGTGCTCAATCCACAGCATTCAAGAGGGCAGGCCTGAGGAGAGGGTGGTGACCATGGAACTTCTCTTATTCTATATTCAGCAGTCCTTTCTGTGCTGGTTTCCAGCATCCTGCAAAATGCTGGTGTCTGCTGATTCTTTTAGGATGCAGAAAGGCCTAAGTCGCTGCTTGCTAAAATCTTTTTCCCTGTTTTCTTCTGTCCAAAATCAACCCCTGGCTGCACCCACCTTGCTGCCCTCTGCCCTCCACGGGGCTCACAAAGCAGTGCCAGGCATTCCCAGTGCAGAGCCCCTCAGGGATCCTCCCAGGTCCCTCCAGCTGGGGGTTGGATGCTGAGCTCGTGGTGTGGCCAGCTCCGAAGAGCATCCTCTTGGATAGCAGGAGCATGGTTGCTCCACAAGGAGGGAGACTTGCACCATGGACTGCGTTATCCTGATGGAGCAACCCTGTGTGCAGGGCTCCTGAGCTGTTATTTCAGGATTTTTGACCACCAGGCATTCAGGAATGACCACTTGCAACCCAGCCAGGGGCTCACAGACACTGCAATGTCCTCGCTGCACAGGCTTTGCCTCCAAAAGTTTGTTGTTTTATAATAAATTTGTTTTACCATCTAAGGCACAAGACAGCCCTGCAGAGCTTGTTTGCTCAGACTTTTTCATGCTCCTTTCTCCAAACATAACACTGGCAGCTCCAACTGTCTGCTGGCTCTTAGCAAACCTGTAATTCCCTGACCCCACTTACTGCATGCCCAGACTTTTTGATTCAAGGCTTTTTTAAAGCCTGGGGAAATGATCTAAGACAGCCTTGGTGTGGGGTTGGGTTCCTCTTAGTGCCACCTTCCACATGTGCATGCACTGCCCTCTCCTCCAGACTGGGCATTGCCCAGTGAGCATCCCTGAACCTCAGAGCACCTTCCAAAGCAAACAAGACTCTGGGAGAAGCCCAGGAGGAGCCTTTACTAGCCAGGGAATACCAGCAAGGGAGGAGATGGCCAGAATCACCTGTACTTTTCCACGTCCCTCCACAAACGACCCCTCCAGGAGTGAAGAACCAATGATCTTTGCTGGCAAATGCTGGCAGAGCTCACAGAAGTCTCCAGAACAAATCAGGATGTGGGGAAGGGACAGCTCACACCAAGCAGGAGAGGAGGGAGCTGCTCAGCTGCAGCCTCAAGAGAGCAAAAGGGCTCATCACCCATCCCCACAGGCCCTTCACACCACCACAGCAGCCATCCCCACCACCCTCTCCCTGCCCTCCATTCCCTGACCCCTGTTTTGCACAGACACCCCACTAGAGGCTGGGTGAGGTTGGAAAGAGGATTTTCTCTAATTTTGCTGAATTAGGAAGCAGAGCCCAGCCCACTTGGTGTCCTGGCAGCACAGCCTTGGTGTGGCTTTATACCCAGAGAGCTGCTGTGCGTGAGGAGGAGATGGGTGCAGTGACATTAGATACCCTGGGAGAGAAGAAGAAACCTTGTCCAACGCTTTCTGTCCCAGCAGGTCCCTCTGTGGCCGGCCCCAGGGCAGGCCGTGGTGCTCTGGACATGCAGGTGGAGCAGGGCAGGCGGAAGGGAAGCCTTGGCAGGGGGACAGGAGGGAGAACGGGGCTGTTTGAGTGTCCCCGCGGGCGGAAGGGAGCGGGCAGCCCGAGCTGTCAGCACGGCGATGCCACTGGCATATTAAGCGGCCAGCTGAGCTCCTCAGCCCGCACACAAAGCGCCTCAGCCCTGCCAAACAGGAACCGGGGGGGACAAGGACAGGGCCGTGTCACCAGCTGCGAGCTCCTGGCTCACATCACAGCCCGTGTTAGCTGGGCTGCCGCGTCCCACTGAGGCCCAGACTGGGAGGGTGCAGAGGGCTCGTCCTTCTGGAGCTCGTCTCCCAGCAGGACACAGCCACAAAGTGGTTTTGGTCCCTCAAACCCAATGTGGGGACCCTCAGGTCAGACAGGAAAGGGAAAAACAACAATAAACACACCAACATTTTGGGGTGCTGGGAATGAGGGACTGGTCTCTGATACCCCTAGGGGTGTCTGTGTCCATGGGGGAAGGGATTTTCTAAAGGATTTAATTCTCAAGTGCTCTGTCTCATTGTCTCCCTTCCTTCATCCACTTCCATGTTTCTTCTGACTGATAACTAAGAAGATGGAGTTTCATTCCTTGTACCTGGCACTCATATCAGGGGATTTTTAACATGAAAAATGTGGGGGGATTGTTGAAAAAAAAAGAAGCCTCCAGAGAAGGAAAGAGCCATTTTGACTGTGATTTTCCTAAAGGTATCCAGGAGAGAAACAGACATCTAAACCCCACTGTCTCATTTTGCAAAATCAAACGGATTTATCTTGGAAACATGATTTGGCCCAAGGTTTTGGCTAGAAAAGCCAGCATGTGGGTCTGTAATGCTGAACAGACGAGGCAGGAAATGGAGAGGACGCCCTTCTCAAAGTGTCTGAGTGCTCAGCCTGGAGCCCAGCGGCACACAGTGGCCTCCTTCCTCATCCCTCCTTTTCCTCTGCTTTATTCAAGGTCTGCTGAAAGATGAGGGCCTGGATTTTCTTCCTTCTCTGCCTGGCAGGAAAAGCCTTGGCAGCGCCGGTAAGTGCAGGAGACAGCGGAGCCTCTGCTGTCGGGGTTGTCCAAACGGAGTAGCCGATGGGGATTTTCTTTTGGAACAAATAAAGTACTGAGGAGTGAGGGACAACTTGAGGGTGGCCCTACTGCCTGTTCCAGTGGGTCACCCACCTTGGGACTGTCCCATGGACCCCCACTCATGTGCATTTTCCTCTGCAGCAGGAGGCTCTGCCCGATGAGACCGAGGTCATCGAAGATCCCACCACAGAGGTAGTGGGTTCTGTCCCTCCTCTTCACCCCTCCCCTCAGCACCCACTGCTCTGGAAAGAGCATCTCCAAAGCTCTGGGGAGCCATGGGGCTGCTCTGCCTCCCAGGAGCTGGGGCTGTGCACCCACAGCAGGAACACCAACCTCTTTTGCAGGAGCCCGTGGGGGCTAATCCTGTCCAGGTGGAGGTGGGAGAGTTCGAGGAACCCACCGAGGATGTAGAGGAGATTGTTGCAGAGAGTGAGTGATTCTTCCCCTCCCCTCCAGCCAGCAGGGACACTGTCCCCTCCCTGTGTGGGGGAGCTTTAGCCACCCCAAACAGTGAGGGGCTCCTTTGGGAAGGGCTGTAGCACAAGGACAATGCCAGCCTGGATGCACACTTAAAGGAAAAGAGGCACATGGCCTCTTCCAGCCCTGGGCTCTCTGTAAGCCCATATTTGCAACAGAAAAGCCATTGGTGTGGCTACAGAAAGAAGTCCAGGATTAGCCCCAGGGCTAATATGCACTTCTGGCAATCCCCACATCTTCCCAGTGTGAGAATAGATGTGGGGGGCTGTCCCTGGTGATGTCTCAGTCTTCCCTCTGTGCTGAGGTGCCCCAAGCATGTTGTGGGAGGTGAGGATGTGTCTGGCTCTGACTTTGCTCCCTTCCTGCCCCAGACCCCTGCCAGAACCACCACTGCAAGCACGGCAAGGTGTGCGAGGTGGATGACAACAACTCGCCCATGTGTGTGTGCCAGGACCCCTCCAGCTGCCCCGCCACCGCCGGCGTCTTCGAGAAGGTGAGGGCAGGATCTGCTTGGTGGCCCAGGGCAGGGAGGTACCCACGTGGGCTTTGCCAGAGATGGTGACACATGGAGACAGAGTCAGGGTGGCTGGTCCCCATCTGGTGGTGAAATAGGAGCCATTGCCCACTCCAGGAAACAAGTTAAACATCTCGTTTGGAGGGTCTCCCTGCCTCTCACACAGCATCTCCCCTTCCTGTGCAGGTTTGTGGCACTGACAACAAGACCTACGACTCCTCCTGCCATTTCTTTGCCACAAAGTGCACCTTGGAGGGAACGAAGAAGGGACACAAGCTGCACCTGGACTACATTGGGCCTTGCAAATGTAAGTGGAGCCACTCCCTCAGATGAGGGGACCCTGTGGGCACAGCCCCCATGGTCACAACCTGATGGAGAGCAAAGATCCTGGCAAGCTCGGGGCTGAGGTGGGAGGGCACTGGGGCTGCATGTCCAGGTGTGGAGCTGCACGTCCAGACGCTGCACTGACCACTGTGTGTGACTTGCAGTCATCCCTGCCTGCCTGGACACTGAGCTGACCGAGTTCCCCCTGCGCATGCGGGACTGGCTCAAGAACGTGCTGATCACTCTGTACGAGCGCGACGAGGACAACAACCTGCTGACCGAGAAGCAGAAGCTCAAGGTGGGGGACAGGGGAAGGGGTCTGGGAGCTCACCCCAAATGGGAGGCCAGCACAGACAGGGAGCTCATCCAGAATTACCTGTGGGATTCCTGTAAAGACCCTCCCGAGGTCCCCCCCTGCACCCCGTTTCCCTGCTGACAAGGCCTCCCCGGCCTCTCCCATGGCAGGTGAAGAAGATCCATGAGAACGAGAAGCGTCTGGAGGCTGGTGACCACACCGTGGAGCTCCTGGCCCGGGACTTTGAGAAGAACTACAACATGTACATCTTCCCTGTGCACTGGCAGTTCGGGCAGCTGGACCAGCACCCCATTGATGGGTGAGTGCCAGCACCGCAGGATGAGGACCCCACCAGAACCATTTCCTGCCTGAGGACCAGGGTGATTTGGCAGTAGAAGGTGTCAAGGCAGGCTGGAGGTGTGACACAAGTGGGTGGCAGGTGGCAGAGGTTGTGGCAAACCAGGCTGGGGTAGAGGCACCTTTGCCTGCTGCAAACTGCTCTTCTGCAGGAAGAGGGGCCTCCCCCAGCCCCAGCTGCTCCCACCTCCCTTGGGCATGGAGTTTCTCTCTTCTCAGATTTACTGGTCTATGATAGTGCCCTAAAATATCTTCGTCCAGAGGCCCTGGGATAACTTCAGCAGCTGAGATAGCAGCTGCTGGCTTAGCTGAGGCTGCAGATGGGCAGGAGAGTGATCACACAGGCAGGCCTGTGGGGTGGGGGCAGCTGGCAGGGACCCCCAGCTGGTGGCTATTTTGTGACCAGCACGGCTGGCTGCAAAGGCAGACACCAGTCCTTGACCCCTGTGACACTCAGCGGCTGATACTGCCAGGGCAGTGGGACAGCAGCCAAAGCAGAGAGCTGGGGCCAGCACCTTCCCTCCTGTGACCCGTGGTCACCGTGGCAGGTACCTGTCCCACACCGAGCTGGCCCCGCTGCGTGCCCCCCTGATCCCCATGGAGCACTGCACCACTCGCTTCTTCGAGGCCTGTGACCTGGACAACGACAAGTACATCGCCCTGGAGGAGTGGGCCAGCTGCTTCGGCATCAAGGAGAGTAAGTCCTGAGGAGGGCAGGAATGGGGGTGGAGGGGAGGCTGAAGAGCACCCCCAGAACCACCAGTGTGCATGAAGCAGTGCGTTCCAGCCAGCCCTGGGTGAGGGGAAGCAGGGGGAGCGGGACCCTGGCAGCATCCACCTCCTAACTCTTGTCTCTCTCTTTTCCTTCCACAGAGGACATAGACAAGGATCTTGTGATCTAAACACTTGCCTTCCTGCTCTGCTGCCAACTTTGTCATGTTTTAACCTTCCCACTTCCTTTGGTTTTTAAACTGCTTTTGTTTTGTTTTGTTTTGTTTTTCCCTGGGAACAAGGTGCTAATATAGGTCTAAACATATGTAGTAACGGTGCTAAGAGAAATAACAGTCCTCTTTCATAGCCTTATCTATTACCACTAGATTACTCATCCAGCTGTTTCCACACACTCTTACCAGCCTTTTCTCTCTCCTACGTGTCTTTACTGCTGATTGTTTCTGTGCTAAATATCCGCTCTTCTTCACCATCCGCTCGATCAACTTCTCTTAACTTCTCACTAACATCGTGTTCCTGGACACATCAGACACGAAACCCTCTCAGCTGATTCACCTCCCCAGTCACAGATGCCAGCGAGGGAAGGCAGAGCCAGAGGATGTAGGAGGATTGGGTTCTCAAGCAGAGCAGCTGCAGGTGACATTGTGGCCACCCAGCTCATGGTAGGAAGGATGGAGAGGGATGAGAAAGACAGAGTGGTAGGATTTTTTTTTTTTTTTTTTTTTTTCTTCCCTCCCATTCCCAGGGCTTGAATTTAGCAGTTATTGGGCACAGAAAAAAAAAATTAAAAAAAAAAAAAATGGAGAAATTGAACAAGTGAACAGGGAAGCGCACAGAATTTAAAACAAATAAGATGAAATCATTCCCATCCTGTAAAATCCTCTTGAATAATAAAGGTTTGAAAGTGCTACATGCTTCACCATCACTCAATGATCACGCTGCTGTGGTGTTTTCTGTGCGAGATGGGGTGTGGCCGCCTGTTCCCCGGGGTGTGTGTGGCTCACCTTGATGTTGTGATTCAGCTGTAGGTGAGATAAAGCTCTTGGCTCTCCCCAAATCACAGTGCCCTTAAGCACTTCCCACCCCTCTGCCTTGGCTGTGCTTAAATTCCAGCCCTGCTGTCCCAGGGAAGCTGTGTCAGACTTGGAAGGGATATTTCTGCCCAGAAAGTGGAGTCTTTGCCACATACTCGAGGGAAAGGCTGTAATATTTTTTTCCTGTTGTGGATTTAAGGGATGCAAAGGATGGAAGGGAGAAGGTATGTAGATTTTGCTTTATATGAGAGGGTCCTGACAGGAGCAAAGCGATGGTTAAATCTCACAGGCTGAGAACTCTTTTTTTTACCTCTGAATGTTCCCTGTGCCTTATATTATTAAATTTCTGCCACAGTGTGAGCAACCTGATGAGTCTCTGTAATAAAAAATACTGATTTGAAACACTGACAATAAACCAGCCTGCAATGTTCCTCTGTTTCATCCCATCCCATGTGAGAGGGATTGCCCCCTCAACACCAACCTCATACACGGGTTCAAGTTGTTACCACAGGTCTCCCAGCCCCAAAAAAGGCTCTGGTCCAAGGTAAGCTGAGGTGCTTCTGCCCATTCCAGCCCATCACTGCAAAGGGCTTGGGGAATATTGGATGGGTAGCCTGGGGGCAGAGACGGGGTCACTGCAGCAGCCAGCACAGACACTCACAGGGCTCTCAGGCCCTTGCTTTCATCAGCAATAAAATCCCTGGGAAAGCCAAAAAGGCACAGTAGGAAAATAAACACCCCCATTTGCATGGGCTAAAAATAGCCAAGTTGCAAGAGCTCTGGCTCAGCTGTGAGGTCCCTGTTGACAGCCCCTGTGGGATGTGCCCTGCTCCCAGCAGAGCTGTTGGGTTGGGTCCTGCACAGGGTCACTCCTGGCTGCAGAGCCCTGGTAGATCCCACAGATCACAATTGCTTTGTACTGCCGAGGTGTTTGACCCCAGTGGGAAAGCTGCTGCACAGAGGGGCCAGGTGAGGGTTCCCCACCCCTGTTTGAAGCACAGCACCCACTCCAGCTGGCCACACTGCTTCCCAGGGCTGCTAGCCAAAGGGGGGTTCTCAGTGGGGACAGTGAATGCCTCCCCACTGTGGGAGCAGCTGTTGCAAACTGGCAGACCTGGCACAGAGAGGGGCACCACTGCCTGTGACCCCTGCAAGAGCCAGCTGGATGTGACCCACCTCCAGGCCTGTTGAGAGAAGGTTTGGGCAGGGGAGAGGGCAGGAAGACAGGCAGGGGCTGGAGGAGATCGGCCATCCTGTGCAAACCTGCTTTCCAGTGACTCCCCCTGAGCCAGAAACCCTCTCTGCACTCCCCCATGAGATGCAGCTGTAATCCTGCCAGTGCTGCCACACAGGCACGGGAGCTTGGGTCCTGTGCAAGGGAAGGCTTTCCAGCCCTCCTCTTCCCTGCCTTCCCCTCTGGAGTCAGCTCTAAGTCCCAGCGAGCCCAGGAAAGCCAGCAGGCTGCACCAGGAGGGCTGGTGGCTCTGGAAGGAGCAGTGATCCATCTCCAAGGCCATGTCCCATCCCATGGGACAGCACTCGTGTCCCAGCAGTCTGGAAGAGCCCAAAGGAGCCAACCCAGAGCTATAACAAAGTGCAGCTGCCCTGACTTTAACTGAGCATCAGAATGAGCTCAGGAGGTCAAAGCTGGGGCTCTCTTAACCCTTCAAAGGTCACAGCCTGAAGTATCAAGTGGCTGGAATTTCACTGCCTTGGGGCAAATGCCATACAAGGGGTTATGTCAGGACTTGAGGAATAAGCTGGCCTCCGCTTTCAGACCCAGCCAGTCAGCAAGGGTGGAACAGAACAGCCCTTTCCCTGTTAGAGCCGAAATCGAGCCTTCCCGTGCCTGCACAGCAGTAAAGGAACTCCCCTGTACTTTCCCAGTGGAAACTCTCCCTGTGGTTTGCGCTGACTGAGGACACAGTTTGCAAACCTGAAAAAAAAAACGATATAGAAAAATAACAGATCTGGATCCAAAACCAGCACCAGCCTGACCCAGGTGCTACAGTGCAACTGCAAAGGTGGTTCCTTTGGGGAAGCTACTCACTGAGCCATGTCCTGCATTCCAAGGAAAGATGGGGCAAAGATTTCTGTAGAGATTCGTGCTGTCCTGTCTGTTTTCCTGACCCTTATTTTTGTAAGAGGAACAAACTGTGGCATAAATACTGCATTAAAGTTTGTGGCCTCAGTGTACAAAATGCAGATGATGTAAAAGGTGACAAGCCAGGGATCACCATGACTGCTCCAGTCACACACCTGGAGACAGCCTGGACTCAGAGCCTCACTTTTGTAAGGTGTAGCTGCACCTGGAGCTGCTTCTACTCTAGCTAACAGTGGCACTGGAAACCCATGGAATTAAACTCATCCTACAGCACAGAATCATGGAATCACAGAAATTTCTGGGTTGGAAGGGACCAGCAAGGATCTCTGAGTCCAACTCCTGCGACAGGACAACCCCAAGAATTATGCCACGTGCCTGAGAGTGTTGCCCAAGCGCTTCTTGAAATCAGGCAGGCACTGTGGCCACTTCCCTTGGGAGCCTCTTCCAGTGCCCAACACCCCCTGTATGGATAATGTCCAACCTAAGCCTCCCCTGACACATCTTCACATCATTCCCTCAGGCTCCATGTGTGAGGGCTGGTATTTCACACAGGTTCAAGTTTCATCAGCTAAAATCAGCCCTGCAAAGGAAGGCTGAACCATGTAACTGAGGGCTCTGACCCGTGTTCAGGTACCCAGGGTGGTGGGGTTGATGGAGTTACCATTCCCAGTGGGAATCTCACACACAGGTCTCTCTCACAGCAGTTCAAGTACAGCCAGAATTACTCCTGAGTGGGGATCTTATCATGGGCACAGAGAGTGTCCCCCAGTGCCAGGATCACCTCCACCCCTCTGCCCTGCTCCGGCTTGAGGAGCAGCTTCCAAACTGCCCATATCCACTGCGGAGCATCCTTTTGTCTTAAAATCTCATCTATTTCAAGGATGGACGAATTCACTAAAATCTTGCCCAAGCTCCAGCGAAGGGGGAAACACTTCGAGGGTCGCATCTCCCTGCAGCCAGCCTGGAGGGAGGGCAGAGGGGAAGGAAACACTGTGGTCTGCCTCCCGAAAGCGTGAAAAGCGCGTCCTCTCCTTCCTCCTCCTCCTCCTCCTCCTCCTCCTCCTCCTCCTCCTCCTCCTCCTCCTGCTGCTGCTGCTGCTGCTCCCGGCCGATCCCATCGTGGGCAGCGGCGCGGAGCGGCCGGCGGGGGGAGCGATGTGGCCGGGGATGGAGCCGGGAGCTGCGGGGAGGCTCTGCCCGAGCGGGCGGTCCCGGGGCTGCCGGACACCGGAGGGAGGAGGAGCCCGCTCCCGCATCCCTCAGCTGAGGGCTCTGCCCTTCCCAGCGGAGCGGCTCAGAGCCCTGGTCCCTTTAGGGCTACATCCCCACCACGCTCAGCTATCCCATCCCATCCCATCCCATCCCATCCCATCCCATCCCATCCCATCCCATCCCATCCCGTCCCATTTGCTAAATCCTTTAGACACAAAGCAGTTGATCAAATCTGAGGCTAGGTTTGGCCAGGGGGTCCACTCTGACCTTCACAACTCAATGGGAGGGTCTTCTTTGCCCTTTGTACTCTTATCCTTTTGTGTCTCTGGTCTCCAGGCAAATCCTTTTAAGATGATTTTAGTCAATTTTCCTCTGTATGCTTCATCCATGCAGGCAGTGATAGAGTGGATGTTGCTCACCAAACTCTGTTCAGTTGCAGTTTCACAAACTGACATTCATTTGCTTTTGCTGGTACCTTTGTCAGTGACTCTTTAAGTCACCTAAGCCACTCATTCACGATCCCATCACCATCCCATCTCACCCAGAGGTGCTGGAGCCCACCCAGCCCTTCTGGAGCACTGACCATTTTGCAGTCCAAAGGACTCATGGTTTATGTGATTCCAAGCATTGTGTTTTGCAGCTCGGTCTTTCTCAGGAACATTCCCTCTAATTTTTGAACCTACTGGCTGGTCTTAACTTGATTTGATGGGGCATAAAACCACAGCCATGGCGTTCCTCCGGGTGGCCTGAGGACAGAGAGAGGATGCAGACAGACAGACAAGTACTTCACTGCACAGTGATGCTGAATTCTACCAGGAGCTGGGCTCGCCTGGTGCTCTGGTGCCAAGGTAATTGCACGGTAAGTAATTATTTGTGTCAGGGTTTATCCAGTTTCTGCACTGCCCATGGAGAACTTCCATTACTTTCTGTTTTATGTCCTACCACATAAACCAGGGCCATTTCCCAACTGAGCCCATTTTTTGTCAGGCTCAGTATAATGCTCCTAATCAAAGAAACTCTGATTCTGTGATTCTCGGGAAACAAATCGCCCCAGGACACATTTTTATGTGCATTCCCTACATTTTTCTTAATTTCATATTCCTTTTGATTGCTACTCCATCTGGATTCGAGAGACTGTACAAGTCTCCTGTTATTTCTTGTCCAAACACCTCACTGATCACCCTTACTGCCTGGGTTTTGGAGACTCTGCTGCCATCAGCTCCGGGGCCGGAATTCTCCGTGCACAAAGCCTGGGCTGACCACAGCCTGATGGTGACTGCCTGCAGCTGCCCAGGGCAGTCGTGGCACCACAACCATGCCTGGCAGGACAGTTCCTGGTGGCTGGGGCTGTACCTGACACTCACAGGGCTTTTCACAGCCAGGAGCGGTGTGAAACCACCACAGGACTCCTGCACTGAGCATCCAGTGCTGACCAGCCATGCAGTGCATTTCCTTCCCATGAAATGAGGGATCTCCTGGAAACTGGAGGCTCTTTCTCCCCCAACACAAATTTCCCCAGAAGAGCTGCTTTGGCTCACAAGTGCCTGAACTGGATGCAGTCTGGTGCTGGGTTAATATCTGGGTCAAGTATCACCACTTGTTTGCTCTGCTCCTTCTCCCTGAAGCATCTGCTATTGAGTGCAGAGATGAGTCAGGGCAGACCTTTGGTCTGACCCAGTCCTGCTGCTCTTCTGCACTAACCACACCTGCAATCATGCCCTGTCTGCTTGGGCTTGAGGAGCATTCATCCTGCAGGATTACTGTTGTTTCCTCCTGGTCATGGAGCCCTTAATGAAAACCTTGCCTTATCTTCCATCATTCCCCCATCACTTGTGAGCCAGCTCCAGGTTTTAGCTTTGGTGAGGATTTTCATGCCCTTCAAAGAGCCGTTCCCTATTCTGAGCACTGCCCACATGCTGTGTTTGGGGAGCCTTTATCCTGCTCCACAGGAATAATTTCCTTTTCCTTTACAGCTTGCTCATCCAGGAGTATTTTACTTAACATGTCTTGTTTGCATCCTTCTCCTTTGCCTGGCAGCTGGCATCGGATGAACTACCTGTGGCAGGAAGAAACATGCTGTAATAATCAGAGGGGAAATCTGGAGGGCTCCAGAGGTTTGCTCCTCTTCAGAGGCAGATGCCCATATCCCTTGCACATGAACCATAACACAGGGCCTGTGCATGCAGATTTTCTCAAGCCAGTGCTGGCAAACTTCAACCCCTGCCCATGGAAACTCATTTCCCCTGGAGATCTTGGCACAATGGACAGACTGGAAGGAGAATGAATTTCCCTCTCCATATTGTAAAGGACAAAAGAGGAAGGGAGGAGAAGACCATCCTCCTCTCCTTGGCTTCCTCTGCCTAAAACCTGGCAGGGACCAAAGTGCTGCACCTAGAGCTCACACCTACAAACCCCTGGCCATGCTGCCACAGGGGCTGCCCTGCAGGGAGGAGAACACGGGTGGGAGCCAAGCAGCCTCCACAGCCTCAGCACTGCAGAGCTCAGCCTGGTGCTCCCACACCCCTGTGTCCATCCCTTCTCCTGCCACCTCCAGACCCCACCACTACCACGCAGCTGCAGCACCACGGCAATGACCCCCTGGCAGACACACTCTGGCTGGTTTCCCTTCCCAAGGGTGCTCAATTCTGGCTTGAAAAGCCAAATGTTAGCTGAGGAGGAACTCCTTTGGAAAGGAGCTGGGCTGGGATGTCAGGGCACACCTTGCTGCTCCAGCAGCCAGCCCCCCTTCCACAGCCCCAAGCTCAGGGCTCTGCTGAGGGCTCCCCTTTTCCTCCACGCTGGAGCTGTGGCTGGCTTCCCTGCTTCTCGCCTCCAGCCGTACCTTTAACATGTGTGGGCAAACCCAGGTTCCTGAATGCAACTCGGTTCAAGGCAAAGGTGTTGGGGCACGTTCTGTTTGGGAGAGAAGGAATGATTGAATTGCTGGGGAAAGGCCAGCCTTAGACTGTCAAAGCTGGGAGAGGCCTGGCTTCCTGATCCTGCCCTGTCTGGGAAGGTTGTGAATGGACCCAGGGAGGAGCCAGCGAGGGATGGAATCGGCCCTGCTTGGCAGCCACAGGGACAGAGGAAAGAAGATGGGGTTGAGACATGCCCCTGCTGCAAAAGTTTCCTTCTGTGAGGGGGCCAAAGGATCTGTGAAGAGAGTGAACGAACCTGCCTTGGCATCCTTGCTTCTTTGTAAATGTTTCCTCTTTCCATCCAGGTGGGAGAGCAAAAATCTTCCCCTTCCATGCAGACCTAACCGAGACCACATGGCAGAGCCGTGCTTCGCACACACGTGTGCACACCCACACACAAACAGGGGCTCTTGGCTTATCTGACAAGTTTCTACTTCTTCTTCCATGTTCTGTTCCCTCTCTTGCTTCTCCTTGGGCTCAGCTCATCCTTGCACAGCTCCTTCCATCCCAGTGAGTTAAGCTGAGAGTAAAGCTGAGTCCAGGTGGGTCTGGCTCTTCCCAGCCCCACGGGCACCACACCAGCCCCACAGAGAACAGGAGTGGGGCTTGTTAACCCAAGAGACAGCTCTTGGTGGGTGGCTGCCTCTGTATGGGAGCCATCCATTCAAACCCTGCTGCCAGCCAAACCCCATGTCCACGTCTGCACTCCCTCTCCCTGCCTCCATCTCATCCCACCAAGCCAGCTCCTCAGGGCCACAGCTGACCCCAAACTGGAGCTCACACAGGGCTGGAGAGCTTCTCTGAGCTACTCTGAGCACCCTTTGTCCTGCCCACTTTCCATCCTTCCTTCTCCAGAACCCATGAGACTTCCCAAGAAATGCTGGAAGGGATTTTCTGCCTCTCTGTGCTAGGGTTTCCGGGAGCCAGAGAAGCCTCCTTCATATCTCCAGATCTAAATCACCAGAGACAGCCACCCCCATCCCTCTGGAGTGAAGTCAACCTTCCCCCCAAGCTAAACAGGAGACTCTGCTCCCCACCTTTTTGGTAAGTCCATTGCTCACCCACAGGGGAATACCAGCCTTCCTTCTCCTGGCCCCATCAGCCTCTCCTTCCCCTCTCAGCCTCAGGTGTTGGGAAAGAGCAGGCACTGATCTCTCAGCACGTTTTCCTACCAGGACCCTGCCTGTGACCTCTGCCTGGAGACCTGCAGAGGAGCAAAGTTGAAAAACATGAGCACAAATTGAAGGGTCTCAGCTTTCCAGCTGAGTTGACTCATATGCAGGCACCCCAGGAATGGGATTAGCTGTGGGGTTCAGCTCCTATCTGAGTACTTGTAGCCTGGCCCTGTGTTGCTGAAGAAGAGATTGTTAGATTCCTTGTAGATTATTTAGGGTATCAGAAGTAGCCTGGCAACAGCATTTTTCTTCCTTGCAGAACTCAGAATTAAGCCATGTGCTGCCTTGGGAGTGGTGAAATGATGATCACACAGGTGATCATTGAAAGAAAACACCCAGAACCTCCACTGACTTCTACTCATTTCCAGTTTGCTCATTTCCAGTGCCTCCCATTCCTCCTAACTCTGGTGATGACAAGCATGATTCCAGCACTGGGAGGCATTGATTGACCAAGCTCTTCATCCTTTTATTTAATTTCACATCCACCCAAACGTGGCCAGGCTTCGATTCCCTGAAGAATCAGCCCCTCGGCGTTCTTGGAGACTCATCCACAGCAATAATCAGCACAGATGCCCTCAGCAGGGTTGAACTGTTTGTGGGAGGGAGTGCTGACTTTTTGGTGGGAATCCAGTGAATGATCTCATCCTAGAAAGGAAGCCAGAAATCACCATCTCCACCGGGCAAGTCATGGTGTTCACTGTCGCTGTCAACTGCACAGACCACCCCATGCTCTCCACAGATGGTCTGTCATGCCTCTCCACCCCTCAGTCCCACCATCACCTCCACCTCCACATTCTTCAGCTTGCATTTCTTGGCAGGAATAACCAGGACTGCTGTCATGGCTGTGACTGCTATCAGAACCACTCTGCCACCAAATACCAACTGGACATCAGGCAAGCTGGCCAAAAAGTAGAAAACAAGTTCAGAGTAGCAGAACAAACCTCAAAGAAGGGTGGCACAAGCAAGCAGTCTGTCTGATAAGGTCTGGGGTGGCACACATGGTGTGGTGGATGCTGCTGGGCCAGAGGCAGACCACATATCCCTGCAACAGCCCCATCCCTGCACTGGCCCTTCCCCATTTCCCTCCTCTCGTGGCAGCCTGGCCATCATCCACAGAGCTGGGGGCTGTTCTGCACTCCAGGTGTTGTCCCAGTCACCCCTTCTTTCCCCCACGGTGGCACTTCCTTAGCAGGCCCAGGCAGCAGCACATCAGTGGCACCACGCTGGGCACCATGGCTCTGGTGAAGCCCTCAGGATGTCCCTTCTCAGCCCCGTGGGAGGAGAGCAGCAATGCAACACTTCGCACTTCATTTCACTGCTTGCATTTCTCACCTGAGCCCCCTCCTGCCTCAAAGCCCTTTCCTGTCTGCCTCCCAGCTGCGTTTTCCAAAAAGGGGCTACAGGTTCTGGTTTTGAAACTTAGGAGCCACCCAGCTCCTCTGAGGGTCTCTCAGCCTCCACCCACCACGCTGCAGCCACAGCTCTACTTTAGACTGAGAGCTCAAGCTTTGGCAGGCTGACACAGCCTGCTCACCTCTGGAGGCAAGGAGAGGGAGCACCCTGCCAGGGCCACAGAGAGGGTAGGGAAGAGATGTGGTTTGTGCATGTCCACAGACACCCACTGCAGTGCTCCCACTGCCACTGGGTCAGACTGGACGGGAGGAGATCCCTCCTCAAGGTGCTCCCTGATCTGCAGCAGGGATGCTCTGTGGTGGAGTGGAGCCCTCCTGGCCCACCTGCCTCTCACACATGTCCATCCTCTTAGAGAGATCTCTGTTCTCTACCCCACTGTGACATCTTTTTGCACTCCTCTGTGTTTCTCCATACAGTCCTCCAGACCTCTGGCTCTTCCTTCCAGACTCTACCATATTCACCATCTTAATTCTGCATTCCAGTGCCCCTTGCCACAGCCATCCATCTCACACATCTCATCTAAGTATTTTACTCTATTTCTGTCACTCACCAGCACATCTCTCACTGGCTCCATTTCCCACCCCAGCTCCCCAAAAACCACTTCCACTCCCTTTCCATCTGCTCTCAAGTGTATTCTCTGCCCCCCTCCACCCACAGCTTCCGACAGCACTGCCTACCTCACACGTGCCTTTCCCTGCCCACCTCCAGGCCTCCCATCTCCAAGCTCTTTAGGAGGGCAGGGAGCCATCAGAAAAGGTTCTGCCCTTTTGGAGAGAAATCAGCCTGACCTAAATCCCCTTCCACAGGTGTAAGGGCCTGACAGAGGGAGAGGCACTTTGGATGGGTGCCTCCCTTTGGTGGGAGAAATTGGGGTCTACAGGCAATGGGTTTTGGTTTCCTGGGCTGGAAACTCCTGTGGGACCTCCTACCCTCCCTGCCTATCAGCCACTCTTTCCAGATAGCCCAGGGTACCCTCTGCTGAATGTGGTGCAGCTCCTTCTCTTTGTTTCTTTTCCAAACTTTGCAGTACCTTTGTTCCCTGCAGATTTCAAATTGCTGAAAGATTTATAAGACTGCAGGAAATCAGAAGATGCAACACCCAAACAGGGGCTTTAATTATCATCACAAAGGTATTAAACATACATCCAAAAAGAGAGGGGGACTGCTCATCTCTCTGTGGGTATAATTCCCTGTTGATGTGTTTGGGTACATCTCTTCCCCCCACCCTGCATATTTGTATACCAGTGCATGAATTCATCTTTGAAGGCTTTACAAGAATGTGTGATCTCTGCCTTTTATGTGCTTCCATATCTTTTCTCATCTCAATTACCAGGCCTCCCCTTCAGTCATGTTCATGTTATGCCCTGAAAGGCAGCTGTGCACAGAGGGGAGGATAAACTGGTGTTTACTACCTCCAGACATATTTCCACATAAATACATTCTGCATCAACAGCTGCTTTTGCACCTTACAGAGACGTTTTGACACATGTGTGCATTTCATGTTTATTCTACGTCCCTAAAACCACTTGTTTCTGTACATGCACAACTTTGGCATGGTCTTCTCCACTGCTGGTGTCATATCCTTGGATCAGCACCATTCCCCACCAACCTGCCCCAGCCTCTGCGTCCTGGCTGCCCAGCAGAAGAGAAAGCAGAGATGTGAAGACCTGGTGTATTTTACAGGTCACTTGTTTTATTTACAACACCTACCTTAGGTTAGCCTAAGATGCCCAACCAGCTTTGAAGGCAATCCCTTGATCCTAAAAACACCCAAACGTCTGTGTTCTTTCCCTTGGAATTAGCTCTGCCCTCAGAGCTGGCTCTCATCAAAGGCCCTGGCAGAGAACAGTTTCCCCCACCTTCAGTTTACTGTCTCCCGAGCCCCACACAGGTCCACATGTCTCTTTAAGAATAAAAGCACACTCAGGAAGGTTGACTTCTCTGTGGAACACCACAACCTGTGGTCACTTTGCCTTTAGCCTCTGTTTACACAGTCCATACATGCAAAAATCCACCACAGAAAAAGACATTGGCCAGGCACATCCATGTGAGGAGTTCCCAGGGATTTGTCCACCTGGCACTCACATGCCTGCTGAAAACCCATGCCCCCACTGCCTTGCTGGTCCTTTCCTGTATAAACAAGAGTAAGTTGTGGCCATCCTGTTGTTGTTTCCACGTTTCCTTCAGCCATTCTGCCCTTTGGTAATTTTGGACAGAAACACTTGGGAAGTTATAAACCACAGGGTAACATAGAGGGCCCTTTCAGTGGTGCTGGCAGTCAGGCTTTCTTTTCCCCATCTTCAATGATTTCAGGTATGAAGAGAAAGGAGATAAATCAGAGATACCAGAACTTGTGAGGATCCACATACTCTCCTGTTCTGCCAGAAAACAAAGAGCAGAAGAATGTCAAATCCTGCAGCCAGGAAGCAAATGTCCCCACTGTGCACTGTGGGGCTCGTGTCCATGCACACACTCTCTGCTGGGCACCCTGGGCCACGTTTGGAGCCAGCCTGGCCAGCAGGCACACCAGCTGCCTCAGGAAGCCTCTGACCTGCCTCACTCTCCAGGAGCGCTGCAAGCTTTGGCTCAAGGCACATGTTTTGTGAACTAGGACCTGCCCCTCACTTTTCACCAGCCTTGGCACTTTTGCTGATGGATGCCCTGCTTCCCAGGACTCACAGCCAGAGTCAGGTACGTGCCCAGCACAGTCACCCAGCACCTGCTTCACCTCTCCAACTGCATCTCTCCAGAGGACAGCATAGCCCAGCAGGTAGTTTCTGTTCACCTTAAACCACTTGAATTTAGTGGTTTGAAGCCACCCTGAATAAGGTCCCTCAGGGGTTCAGTCAGAACAAGTGGGCAGCTGATGCCTCTTCCCTTCAGCTGGGGCTGAAAGCATGAAGATCTCCAGATTTAAAACTGGATGTAACACTTGGCCCCAAGTTTATCTGAGAGCAGACTTGTGTCTGGAGTGGCTCAGTGCAAGAGCCACAGCTCCTGTGCCTTTGCCCAGCTTTGAACAATGTTAAACGAAGGGACAACAGTGGCAGATGGAGAAGCATCTCCACCAGCTGTGTGTATTTCGTGAGAACAGAGCAAAAGACAGGGAGCAGGATCTGTCCTCTGAGCCCAGACCAAAACATTAAGCTACACATTGTGCCCCTCATCATGCTCCTAACAGTGCTGTTCAAGCCAATCTCAGCCAAGCAGAGCCCAGCTGAGGCACTGGGACACCTGAAGAATCACTCCTCCCTGGTTGGGCAACACTGGTGTGATTTGCATAACAGCAAACTATTGCCCAACAATCACATTTGGGCTGCTCACAGTCATCCTTTGTGCACACACACCAAGCCTTGTCAGTATTGGCCAATATTTATTAGATCTCAACCATCCATTTTCCTGCCTGCATCTCTGCAACACTTGTGCCGCAGCAAACCAGGGACTTTACCCCTCTGATTTGATATCAGGGATGCTCAAGCTGTTCACCTGCAGATTACTCATTTGGCATGAAATAAAACCCTAACAGCAAGAAAATGCTGTTTGAAGTGAGATGCTCTCCAGATACCAGGGAGAGCCCCTCAGAAGGCAGAATGACCCCAGTGGTCAGCTCAGCCACGTGAAGCACAGACATCCCCTCCAGAGCCCGGTGTGTGAACCCTTAGGTTAATTCCATATGAATTCCCTAAGAGAAGCCATCTAATACCTGATGGCTTCTCCTAAAACTCAAGTGTCAAATCGCCAACCTCAGCCCCAAGGAGCAGTAATGACACACAACATTCACTTTTCAGTGAAGCACTGGGCCCCATGGAGCTAAAACCTCCCTACAGAACCACAGAGAGAAGGAGTTCACCAGAGTCTGGAGAGGTGGGGATGTTGAACAGGAAGATGACTTATGCCAGCCTAGGCTTTAAACCTCAGCATGGGATGCTCTGGTGTGCTGGCAGATGGTCCCTTTGCTGACCAGTGCCCTCCACAGAGCCCATTTGGTGTTATTTATCTGGGTATAAGTCAGCCAGGCACAAGCCTCACTGTGAGAGGAGTGACACAGGTTTTACAGCAGAGCTTTCTTCAGGCAGCTCAATAGATGGCCGGGAAATAAAACCCAGCAAGAGCTTCGCTCTGGGTGGCACCCACCGGAGATAATTGCTGCTGGATACTTGCCTGGGGCTAGGGAGAAGTTCCTACATCAGCACGGCGGGGCAGGTACCCCTGCTCCTTCACCTCCACATCCTCTTGCAGCTGCACCGGGGGAAGTTCAGCCACACGATGAGGCGGCTGTGAGAGTGTCCAGCAGCACAGCCGGGCCAGATGGGTTAAACCGCAGTGCCAGCAACAGGAGCCCACCTTCCACTCCCCCTCCCTGCGGCTCCTGCCTTTTCCCGCTCCCCCCAGACGAGTTCTGGTTTGTCCTGAGGTTTGCTTCTTGCTCGCCTTGTTTATATGAACGATAATTTTGGATGTGGTAATGGCAGAACTGTAGCAACATGCCTCCCTCCCACCCCCCTTTCTCCACGGCGGTGTGGGGCACCAAGTTGCACAGTGCTGTAGCCCAGACATTTTGGGGTCAGGAAGGACCAAGCTCCTCACCACTCACCTCCCAGCCTCCTGATAACTTCCTCTTCCAACCCCAGGTCCCGTTAACAGGCCTCAGACCCATCCTGGCCAGTGCTGTGGTGTGTCCTTGGAAAGCCTCCCTGCAGGCTGCCCTGCTCCCACCACCCCTCACTGCAGCAGCAGGGGTGGAACCAGCTCTGGGTTTATTCCATATGCCTTCTATGGGCCTGTCCCACACAGGTCTAATAAATCATGAACCAGATCCTCTCAGAATAATATTAATAGCCATGTTTATAGTCAGCAGTTTGCAGGAAATTCCCTCCCCACACCTATCACTGTCAGGCTTATCACTGAACTTTCAGGGGCTGCAATTTTATCGTTGATTCCCATGCCAGGAATACATGAGCTGCAGGCCCCTTGCCTTGCCCCAGAGATGTGTATCTGAGGTTCATCCCCTGCAGTTATTGATGGTGTGAATTACCACAGCACCACGCAGCCCTTGTCCTGGGGTGCCTCAGCACCAGGCACGTGTCTGCCGGCAGCAACAGCACCAAGGAGGTGCCTGAAGGATGGTGACACCACCAGGGTGAGGTTCCCTTCTGCCCAAGACCAGGAGGGAACAGCCCCATTGCTTGGTATCAAATAAGGGATGTGTGGATGGGTGGGACAAGCCATAATACATCCTGAGGATGAAGACAACAAGCAGTCTGATGGCATGCAGGATGAGGAGCTACAGGTGAGTGCATCCATGCTGTATGGGTGCTAGAGACCTGTTTCAGCTTTGCTGCTGTTCAGATCACTCCTTGGGTAGACTGAATGGAGCCAGCAGCAAGGCCCAGCAATCCTGGCTAATATTGCCACCAGAAAACTCAAGTCAGAGTCACAACCAAGCAGAGAACAGCTCCACACAGGGGACCCCCAGGCAGGATGTCTGTGGTCCCCAGCACCTGGTTCTGCCCTTTCTGAGTGCAGCAGGCTTTTCAGTGCTGGCCATAGGGTTGCTCTGACCTGTTAGGGACATATTTTTGCAAATCCCATCTAAACAGATGTTCACCAGGCTTACCTACCACATTAACTTTTTGGGGAGCCCAAAGCAGCCTTACCCTCAGCTCCTAACTCCGTTCTCCCAGGATCTGATAGTGCAAAGAGGATTTTGCTCCAAGTGACTAATGCTCATCATACTACAGAGTTCACCAAAAGCAGACAGGTCAAAGAGGAAGACTCACCAACTGGCTTTCTTTTAAAACTGGTGTCATTGCCACAAGTTGTTTTTATTGTAGTAGTTATTAAATTAGATGTTCTTAACTGCTCTGAGCCAGCGGACAGCAAACGCAGACCACAGCAAATGAAATAGCAGGACAGAAAGAACACAAGGAGAGTTTGCTCCATCCACACAAAATGCACCCACTGCCTGTGGGAGACAACAGCTGGGCAGGCAGGATGGCCCTGTACCAGCCTCCCCACTTGGAAAATCCCCAGCCTCCAGCTCCAGCAAGAGGCTGTGGGAGCCAGCAGAGACCAGCCCAGCACCAGCTCAGCGCATGAGACGGCGACGTCCCCTCTGCAGCGGCCGTGTCCCAGCTTGCCTGAAGCACCAGCAGAGAAGGAGCCACCAGGCCTGGGACCAGCTGCAGCCCACACAGCCAGCACAGGGCACGCTGCTCCAGGGGTGACAGCCACCACAGTGCCTCGCAAGGCTGTGCAAGAGCAGCCACACCTTCATCCCCACCTGACTCTTGTTCCTCTGCAAAGCCCGTGTGCTGCATTGCGGAGCAGCCCCAGTCCCAAGTGCAGGAGGAAGGCTGCCCACACTCCTCCTCTCCTCCCGTTCCCTTTCCTGCTGGCAGCAGGCAGGGCTGGGTAAGCCACTCCTGGGTGATTCACTCCCCAGCAGGCAGAAATGCTTTCTTGGATACACACAGCTGGGCACAGGGAAGAGGCGCAAGTCCTCTGATCCCAGCTGAATCACTGCTCCCCAGTGAGCTCCTGCATGCAGGGACAGGGCTCCCGCTGAGGTCGTGGCCAGGTGAGTATTGCAACAGTACAACGTGACTCACCGGCACAGAAAAATGCCATTTGGGATAGGAGTGGGGAACGGGGGAGGAGAGGAGCCCGCCGGGGCACAAACCGGGGGTGGAAGGCACGGAAACACCCAGGTCTGTCTCAGGGCGAGGAGGAGAACAAACTCCTGCAGAGCAGTGAGAGGGCTCAGGGAATGGTGTGGGGTGAGCAAGCCCACCCTGAGAGCCACGGGCACCTCAGCCATGGCTTCTGCATCCCAGTCCCACCAGAGCTCACGTGGAAAAGATCCTCACTCAGCCACGGCACTGGGAGTTCTCCTTTTGCTTCAGGACAGGATCTAGCCACACAAGCCCCCAGATGAACAGGACAGGGACAGGAGGTTTGGGCTGGATGATCCAGGTGCACCTTGCTGAATTCTGCCTTGGAGACTGATGCCAGACAGTGGCACTGCCAGGCTCTGGGAAAACCAACCCATGGGACATTGTTCCTCTCCTCCCCTCCCTGGTCCCTGGGGCAGCAAGACCTGCACCTGTGGCCCAGCAGTGAGCCAGTGTCCCCAGCACCCAGAGGCTTCCATGGACACTGCTTTGGGTAATTCCAGTGGCATGCCCTGCACCTGCCCTACAGGGTTACAGGCTTTTTCCCACACCCATGTTTTCCTGCCTGTCCCTGAAGGCAAGGCAGCCTTGATCAGCATTTCCATGTTGTGTTGAAACAAGACACAAACTCTCTCGAGTCAACTGTCCTAACAGCCTTGCCAAGGACAGCAGGAAAATGGGCAGAGATTCCCAGTAAGGTACCAAGACTTTCCTAATTCCTGCTAGGAAATGTGTCCCTAGTCCAGGGCACAGCCTCATCCCTACTTGCAAGGGAGGGGTGTTGGCTGAGAGCAGCAATGCTGAGTTGACACGTCATGACGGAAAGCTGCATCCTCCTGCATCCCCCCAAGCCAGCTGGATTTCCTCCTGGGGACTGCAGAGGCACCATGAACCACCCACACCCAGACCAGCAGAGGGGCTCCATCTCCTTCTAGTGACTGCAGTCCTTGGAGGATTTCAGGTTAATTAGACTGGATCATTAGCTCAAGCTGCAGGCCCGCTGGCTGATGGAGCCCAGGGACCCATTGTCCCAGAGGGCAGAGCCCACAGCATCCCCAGAGCAGTGTCCCCAGAGTGGTGGCATTGTTTATGTATATGACAACAGCATATCAGAGCAGGGAGCCAGAGCCCTGCTGTGCAACATGCTGTTCAAATGGAGAATGACAAAAAAAAGGTAGTACCTATCTATATAAATAAACCAGGCACATCTCCATTGGGAATTTCTGAAAAAAAAAATAAAAAAAAAAAATAAAAATCATCACCCTTTGGGATGCAAAGCAGCTAGGCCTGGAGAGCAGCTAAGAATTGTTATTAAATAAATTAATTAGCTCAGCAGAGCCCGCCAGGTACTGAACACTTTCCACTTCCAAGCAGGTAAATGAGTCCGTGGGAACAGAGGCTGCTCCACGCCTGCCAGGCAGTGCAAGCTGCATTTTAATGCTCATGCAATTTCTGCAGCTCTGCCCCTGAAGCGGCACACCAGGGGCTGTGTGTCCCCCAGGAGGGACCAAAGAGCCCCCCAAACGTCAGGGACCACAGCCACCTTCCTGCATGCCCTGATGCAGATGGGGTTTGTGCCAAGGGGTGGCCAGGACAGCCCAGAGCCTGCCCTGCTGAGAAGCAGCAGGGCTGGAGCCAGGGCTGGAGCCAGGGCTGTGGGGGCTGGCACTGAGCAGGGCTGGGGGGGCGAGGAGTGCTGAGCATCACCTTGGCGAGCACAGCCCCATGCTTTGCATCACCAAGTGCTGCTGCAGGCAGGATGCCTTTGATGCCCTCCCCAGCCCTATCTCCCTGCCTTTAAACACCAGCTTTCATCACCCTGGGGTCTGGCAGGCTGAGTGAACTCCTCTCCCATCCTAATTGCAGCCGACACTGGCAGGCATGGGCCGGGCTGGCAGCAGGTGACAGCAGGTGACAGGGCAGCACTGACCTCCCTGCCAGGACCAGAGGTGGGAGCTTGGCTGCCATCCCGGTCAGCAGGAGGTGACCCGGGGCCAGGCTGGGGTCAGAGCACACTGACAGGAGCCAAGGAAGAGGAAAACAGGAGCTGGGAAGGAAAGGTGGAGGTGGTAAGCAGGAATTCTCCTTCCTTCCATCCTTCCTCCAGGGCAGGTCCAGCTGCAATGACCCTTCCTGCATCTCCTGCTCCACATGTTCTGCATCTAAAGGTGAACAAACCCCTGTCCTGCATCAGCTTGGCTAAAACTGAGAATTTCAAGGGAACTGTAGAAAACACCAGAAGTGCTCAAGCCTGCCTTCCAGGGAAGTGGGGAGCTAGATCTCTGTTATAAGAGGAAGTTCACAATTACAGCACAAGTTGTTACTGGAAAACAAAATTCCCTGGCATGTTGCAAATAAAATCTGAATTCCCCAGTCTGGGGTTCAAGCCTTCATTCCAGGGCCCATTTGAAAGATAAAATGAGACAATATTTATGATGGCGGAGACAGATAAAGTTGATAGGAGAAAAGCTCTGGGAGGGCATTTCAAACAATGACTATGACATTCGAAACAGCACAAGATTCACTTGCAAAAAGAAGCCCACAGTGCTGAAAACTCCTGAAATTAAATCTCTGTGCACAGCCTCCCCCGTAATCTGAGCAGCACTATTGCAAACAGCTCCAGAGAGCAGGATCGTGCTGCCTCTTCCTCTCCTTGGGGAAAGAGGGCTATTAAGTCACTGAAAATCTTTGAACAGCCCTTATTTTTCACCATGGGTGACAGCAGCTGTGTCCAGGGCGTTCCAGGGCACACCAGGACTGGGGTCTCTGCTTTGATTCCAGCTCTGAGGTACCAAGAGTGACCCACAAACCAGCAGTCAGTGCTCTCCCCACCCAGCAAAGGATGCCCATTCAGGGTGATTCCTTAACAGACCCTGACTCCCACCCTGGATCAACCCTCAGAATTCCCCATGGGGGCTGTCCTAAGGACAGAGCACAAAACAAATCTTCCCAGTACTCCTGCCTACCCATACAGCTGTGCCTGCCCATACAGATGTGTCTCCTCATATAAACACTTCACCTGCCCTTTCCTCCCAGCCTCCTCCAGAGCTACAAGAAGCCCCAGTAGCTCCCCAGGGGGCTGCAGAAGAATCTCATGTCATCCCACAGTTCAGCAATCCACAGATTTGCCACAATTTGGGCAGGATTAGGCAGAGCTGCTGCCAGGCTGAGCTGCCCAGGGAGGACAGATTATTCCTGCCAGGAGCCAAGACTCTGAAAAGGGACATTGTTTCAAGGATGATTTGCTGTTTCCCCCTCACACACACACAGATCTGTAGCTCCAATCTGGCTTTTTTTGTGAGGCACCTGCTACCACCCGTGGTCAGCGATGAGACCAGAGAGGGATAAGCAAAGGAAGGAGGGAGAGAAAGCTGGGCTGGTCAGACAAACCCAGGATGCCCTGCAGAGGGGCTGAGCTCTGTCTGGGTGCTCAGCCTTGCCCAAGCCCAGCTGCTCCAGGTGCTGCACACTGATCTGAGGGCACCCCAGAGCAGAAGATGCTCTGCTCCCCTCCCAACAGCCCTGCTGTGCCCAGGAGCCGCCTGTTCATCCCTTGCTGCAGGGAACAGGGTGCTCATTCCCCTCCTCAGCCCCTCTTGGCTCAGGGTGTGCTGGCAGCTGGGAAGGGGCAGTGCTGGAGCGCTCAGGCCCTCCAAGAGCTCGGCTGGGAGGGCGAGGCACGCTGTCCTGGCCTCCTCCTGCCACCAAACCCCTGCCGAGCCACAGGGATCAGGGAACAGGGTGACCTCCACCTCAGCTGCTCGGGGATGTGGGATCTGATTTCAGGGGCCCTACTGCAGCAAACCCACATCCCCAAACAGTCCCTCTGTCAAGCCACCAGCCTTCCTCAGGAGAAGGCAGGAGCCCAGAGCTGGTCTCACACGCTCTGGCCGCAGAGCTCTGTTCCTATTTCTCCTTGCCCTGTGAGATCCCCTGCACCCCCTGAGGAGGGCTTATCCTTGTTTTTCTCCTGCTCCAAAGCCAGCACTCCAGCCTGGCTTGGTCACACCAATCTGAGAAGTGATGGGCAATCTCTTCTAATGACCTTAACCTCCAGCCAGCTGCTCCCCTTCCCTGTATCAGGCAGCAAACTCCCCACCCGCACATTTTCCCCGTATCCTTTTTCTGCCAGCACAGCCCCTGCCCAGATGTGATGCAGGCAGACCCACACCAACCTGACCTGTAAACTTTGGGAACTCAAATTAAAATGGGCCTGAGAGATGAACCAGCCTCTCAGGTTTACTTTTAAGCTCAATGCAAATGCATACAGCAGACATTTTGTGAAAGTCAACATTGCCTCCTGCTGCAGCACTTTAAAACAAAAGAAAAGAAACCCCTGGATTATGGGATGGCTCAGTACAGGTTTGGCCCGTGGGTCAGAAGCATCTCTCAAACATCAACCAAAGAAGATGGAGAATGCCTTGAGGTCATTGCAGAGTTCCTGCAGAGGACTTAATGGGAGGATTTGCATCTGCTGAGCAAAGAACGGTGCCTGGGGCTGTGCCCCCAAGACCCACCAGTCCCAGTGATCAGGGCTGCTCAAGCTCCAGGGTTCACCCACTCTGCTGGGAACGGGGCAGGAGCGCTGGGCGGAGGAGTCATGTTCACACCCTGGTTCCTTCCAAAACACTCATGGATGGTTTGGAGCAGGATGCCAGAACCACCCATCATCATACTTCACTTTTTTCCTTTAGTCTTTGCCTTAATCCTTTAATGAATTAAGTGGAGCAATTAAGCAGGATTTTTATTTCTTTTTAAAGTGAACACGCATGAAAATGGAGATGGGTATTTTTGCCGTTTGAATGCTTAATATAATTAATGCAAAGCCCCTCAGCTTTAGGGATTCTCCACACGTCTCACCCAGGCCTTCTTCCGTTTATCTTCCTGGCAGACTGCCTCTCATTCCAAAGAAGGCTGCCCCTTCCTCTTGCTCATGCTATGCCTGAACTGCACAGACCAGGGCAGGAGGGAGGGGTGGGCACTCGGAGCTGTTTCAGAGCAAAAGCCCCAGCCAAGCATCAGCGATGGAGAGTGCTGCTGTAGCAGAAAACACAGAAACCTCCTTTCTGGGGAGACTCAGAGGGGACCAGCCTTGCTATCCAGCAATGTACCCAGCCTTCAGCTCAAGTTGCTGAGTTGAGCTCCCATGCCCAGCTCACAGGGGAAGGGTTTTCTGGACAGGGTGATGAGGGAAGTGCCTTCCCCAGCCCTGACAAAACAGAAGGTTTAGCTCTGCAAAGAAGGCTGGACAGGCTCACCTTACCAGGCAGCATTTCCATACCCTGTATCTTCTGGCCCCACCAAATCTTCCAGTCCTCAGGTCCCTGCTCCCTTCCTCTGCTTCCCCTCATCCATCTACTCTCTGTTTGGCTTAAAATATTTGCAAGTATGGCTGAACATCTCCATGCCTCAGTTTCCCCACCAGTGAAAAGGAGGTTAACAGATGTCCCTGCTTCCCTGAAAAGATGCAGGCACTGGGAGATGACAGACCTTGGGATGCTATGGGCCCAGGCCAACACCCCTGTTCTCAGCACACTTTTTACCAAGAAGACTGTCAGCCCTACAGACATCATTATCCCCTGTCCCAGGAATGAGGGGAAGGAGCCTAGGACTGATACAGATCAGAGCAGCACAACTCCAAAGGAAAATTTCTCAGATATTTCTCCAAATGGTTGGACAAAGTGCTTCAAGGACAGACAAATCTTACTGTAGCTCCACAAGGTGTTACCAAACATGGCTCACTTGAAAGCAGGCAGTGGACCACCAGTGAATCCCACAAAGACCATCCTGACTGGGCTGGTATCCCTCAGCACCAGGATTTGCTGTTTGGGAAATGCAACCTGCATTTCTTTAAATTTTCACTCCTTTTTTTTTTTTTTTTTTATTTCAGTTTATTTTAAATGTCTTCCTTTTTTCATCAAAATACATTTCCTGACACAAAAATGTCTTGGTAAATGTTCTCTGACTCATGGAACTGCCCAAACAGATCTTGTGCCTCCACAGGAACTGGACCATCCTGTTTGTGGGTACAAGAGCCACCCCCGGCCGTGCGCCGAGGGCTGAGGAAAGCTGTTCCCATTGTGAAACACTCCCTGCCAGATGTGGGCAAGCCCTCCCTCACATCTGGAGAGCAGTCAGATATTTTGATTTTCTCTCTCAATTGTTTGTTTCCTTGTCCTGAGCAGGACAAGCCTTGGAGATGATGTTCTTTTCCTCTTTCTGCAGAGCAGTCCACCAGCTTTTTTTTTCCTGTAGGACTGTGGTTTTGCAAACCCAGAAGGAAAACAATAGTGTCCCCTGAAAAGTAGCTTGAGTATTGGGAGAGACATTTGTCTCCTCTCGTTTGCTAGCCTGTGAGAAATCAGTGGGATTTTGGACAGTGGATTTGTTCAGTAGCACAAATTCATGGAGGTTTGGGCTGCTGGTACTGTGTCCCTTGGTGGCCACTGCCCTTTACGACACACCTGAGACCCAGGCTTTTTCCATCCCAAGGCACAGAGTGCTGCAGAGGTTGCAAAGCCTGTGGTGAACATGGCCAAACACAGCAGTCAATAAAGCTGATGACCTTTGCTTGGTTGTCCAGTCAGCCAAAGGAAACACTTTTCCCCTCGGGCTCCTGTACTAGATGCTTCAGAAATTAGGGAGATTGCTCCCATAACATCCCTGGGAAATCTCAGGGACACACCATCCATCAATAGTTTGCAGTCTGAGACAGTAGCTACATCTCCTGCTACACTGGTACAAGCCCAGACACTGTGCTCTGGCTTCCTGTAAACAAAAGCTGTTTAGCTCTAAATTCTTCTTTTGGCTCAGGCTGCCCTGGTTCAGTGAGGATGGTATTGAGATAATCATCGCATGGATTGTATTCCTGGTACAGGGCTCCGTTGCACAATGGCGCCTCTTTATAATGCCCTTGGAGCAAGGAACTTCCAGGTTGGTTTCTCTGCCAGGCAAGACTGGGTGTCAGGCCTAAGCACCAAGGCAAAGGAGAAGTAAGAGAGCAAGGATCTGAGAGGGGAGCATGGAAGTCTGGGTCTGGGGGTTAACAAATTGTTAATTTGTTGACAAACATTTACAGACTGCAATGCAAAGGAGAGAGTACAAAAGATTTGGGCTGGAGTAGAACAGAACTTTTTTCCCAAAGCAAGACGAAGCAGGAGAGGAGTGGTCTTTCCTAGGGAAAAGAGTTGGGGGTCCAGGATTTTTCAGGCCAGACAAGAACAAACACAATTTCCCTACTTCAAAGTTGACCTCCACTTTGAAAGAGTTTCTGCTCAAGCCAGGTAAACCAGAGACATCTGAGTGAAGCAAGAGTGTGGGCAGACCCTGCTCTGCCTGTGCCTGATCTCGCAGTGTCCATGCAATCCCAGCACACGATCCAGTGCACTGGACTAAAAGTTAAACATCCAGTCCAAGCTGGTTGTGTGGCATCAGTGAGGGGAGAGACTCATCTCCTGGGAATGGCTCATTCTCCCTGGACAGACACCTGAACTATGGAGCTGTAATTTAACTTCTCATCCTTGCTCTACCCTTCAGATAAATTAACTCACTGTCCTCTATCCCCACCTCCCAGTAAATCCCAAGCAATTCCCACTTTGTCCCCTCCTCTATTATTCACTGCCACCCCCACCAATCTCTTCCATGAACATCAAGCTGAAGTTTGGGTTTTCAGCCAGGCTGGTGGAAAAGCACATCTGTGTTAATCCACCCATCACAGCCCCAGCTCCTTCCTGCAAAGCTGGGCCAGGAGGAGGCACTTACTGGGTCCCTGCCTTGGCTAGAAGCCCCCAGGTCTTGCAGTGCATGGTGGGGAGAATGAGGTCCAGTACAACAACTTCAGAAAGACTTATGGTGGCCTGGGACATTCCTGGTGCACAAGAGCATGACCAAGCAAAGTCCTGTGAAGGGAGCCAGCTCCTGAGCTAGTCACACCAGGAGTGTTGAGGAGTCTGTGATATCCGAGACATCTGGGAACGGCCAGCAATACTGAGACAGAAGCCTCCTGCCAGACCTGGAAGTGAGAGACTGTTCCCTGGGCATGCCAGCAAGGAATTCACCTTGTCCCCCACCACCCACCACTGTCACTGGTGGGCAGTTTTGCTTGAGATCATTTCCCCAAGCCTTGCTGGGACGTGGTGGCTCCTCTTCCCACGGTGTCCTGTCGGGGACTGCGGTGACACGCCGCTCCGGAGTCAGTCCTGGTGGCACGGCCAGCGATGAGATCAGCCATCCATGAGATCAGCCATCCATGAGATCAGCCATCCGGCACAGGGTGCAGGACCAGTGGCTCGGGATGAGCTCATGCCTGCTCTGCACGGACGGATGGAGGGGGAGGAGGAGACACGCTGACTGCCAGCTCACCCCACGACGAGGGCCTGGCACAGCCAGGCCCTCCCAGGAAAACCAGCAGCTCCAGCCGCCTAGTGGGGCTCTGCTCACATGGATGGTGGCAGTGGGGCCATGGCACACCTTGGTACTCTGCCAGTCTTCACTGCCTTCCCCACCACACCAAACCTTCTCCTGGGGTCTTGAGCAGCATCTCACCCCATCCCATCAGGGTCCCATCTGTCTGTAGAGCGATGACATCCCCTCTGCGGGCTGGCATCCCAGCCTTCTGTTGCACTGAGCTTCTGACTCTGTCCTGGTGCCAGATGGCTTCGGAGGCAGATGACTTCATCTCTTTTAAAGGGGCAAGGATCTGTCAGCAGTGCCCTGTAGGAATCAATGTGCATCATGCTTGGTGGGAAGCCAACACAGGGAGCATGCCACAGCATCCTTATGATCCTGAACAGGGCCCAAAGAGGTTGGATTCCAGTCCAAGACTGCCAACAACCTCGTGTCCTTCACTCTTAGCCACGCGTCGTGTTTGATCTGTCCCAGCAATAAACTTGTGGAGGGTGGGACCCGACTCCAGCAGGAGCTCCACGGTGGTGCCCTCCTGAGTGTCTAAGGGCAGGGACTACCCAGCATTCAGCCCCACAAGCCAAAGATGTCTTAATACACCCTACACTGAATGGAGGGGAGTGGTCTGCAATGCATCAGCCTCTATTCCCAGAACTATATGTGATGGGTGGCCTGAGCCAAACCCATTC
Organism: Pseudopodoces humilis; assembly: GCF_049639895.1. Lineage (NCBI taxonomy): Eukaryota > Metazoa > Chordata > Aves > Passeriformes > Paridae > Pseudopodoces > Pseudopodoces humilis. Next base: position 6,239,093 of record NC_142216.1, read on the forward strand.
ATGGCTGGACTCCTCTTGGACTTCAGGCCAGGATAACCTGGAGCTCCACAGAAATCCCAGCTCTAATTTGTACTGGGTGCAAAGGGTGAGTCTCAGAGTGAGAATTAGGTGTGCTCACAGAGATGTGATTCAAGGGCTGTGATTACCACTCACTGCAAGGGGAGAGATGGATCCAGCTTCTGCCCCTTGGGGGATTCCAAGCAACCCAAATGTCCCTCTCAAGACAGCACCCCCTCATTCCCCCACAGCTTCTGCCTGCAGGAGCTGCAGGGTGTTTTGCAGGTCTACAGGAACAATCCTGGGTCACTGGAGCTGCTTCATCAGCGCTGGTCAAGGAGGCTGCAGTGGGACACAGCTCAGGGAGCCGATCCCTGCCCAGGACTGGATGCTCCCCGCCCCCAGCACACGCTCTTGCTTGCTGGGGAAGCACTGCTGCCGTTCCAGGCAGATAATCGCCCCTTCCCTGGCAAGTCCCTGCACGCTGCCGTGCAAACAGACCCACAGAGCACGGCAGCAGATGCTTGGGCTGAAGGGCCAGACTCACAGACAGGCTCTATTCTCAGCAAAGGGGAAACAAAAGTTGTTTGTCCCTGAGGGAGGTAACTCACAGATCCCAGCGCTCCTCTGAGAGACCGTTTGCTGTAGGTTTGGAGGTGGGCTGATGCATCAAGTAAGGCATTGTGGGAGAGCAGTGGGAGCTGGGATCACTGAGGAAATGCCCACCAGGAGTCTGGCTGCCCACCCTCGCCAACACAGCTGGAACATTCCAGTTCCCAGCTCACCCAGACCCTCAGGAGGGATGATCAGTGGGGTCACACCACCATGGCTGTTTGTGAGGACAGAAGGGTTTGGAGAAAAAAATCCAGTGCCACATCTCGACAGCACTGCCCTGACCTCTGGGTCCATGGAGGCAACACTCCAGTGGTGCCAGTTGCAAGAGGTGGCCAGGAACAGCACATGTTTGGGAGGATGGGCCTGCAGGCATGTCCTCAGGAGACAGGCAGGGCTGGTGCCCAGGGCAGTGAGTCCAGCCACTGGCAGGGAGTGTTTCTTGATGGTCCAGAGAGGCCCGTGGTGATTTCCCTACCCTGGCCTGAACACGCTGCTTCGCTGCAAAACTCTGCATGCAGGTAACCCACAGCAGAACGTCTTGGCTTTATCACATGGAGATCTTGGGTGGAACCAGGAAATGAAATCTCTCCCCATCATTAGGGAGAAAGAAGCACCCTTGCCAGCCAAGTGATGGAGCTCTGACATTCCCCACGTCCTGGAAAAGTTCCCATTGCTTCTGACAGGTTGAGATCCTGACAGCAGGACATGGTGGCATGAAATGTTGACAGCAGCCTATGAAGCATTGTTGGCTTGTTTGACTGTCTAGTGGTGGGAAGAAGGACAAAGCCAGGCATCATGCACAGCTCCATCTTCTTTCTTTCCTCCTGGCACGTTTCCCCCAGGCAGGCCAATCCTCTCTGCTTGCAACCACAGGTAATTCTGCAACCCACCCCTTTCTGCAGGAGCAGGAGTTGCTCCTTGGGATACACACAACACTTTTCTTCGCAACCCAGCTTGACTTCAAGTTGAGCAGGACAGCTGAGGAGGCAGAGCCACAAAGTTTTCACCAGTTCCAGGCACCCAGACACCCACCACTGGTACGGAATGAACAGCTGGACCTCAGGAAAAGTTCTCTGCTTCTTGTAATTCCTGGGTCACTGGGATAGCAACCAACCCAAATGTGCTTTAAAAGACCGGGTTTGTCTTTGTATGGAAGGCCAAAGCCCATCTTAGTATCCCAGCTAACTATAATGAGAGCATTCTGGGGGTTCCATAGCTAGATTGCTGCTCACCCCAAAGCCGTGATTTAGTTAGGACAGGTAATGTTTGTTATTAAAGCATTGGGTACATTTGGAAAAGCAAGTGGGCTTTTGGATAATCAAGCCCTCCTTCAGTCATGTCCCTCATGTTCTGCTGCTCCATAGCCAAGAAGGAAAGTTTTTTTCTGAGAGCTAAGTCCCCTGCAGCCAACAAGAACAGCACCATGCTCTGCCACCTCTGTGGGAAGGAACACCCAGCGCCACCAACCTGCTGGCAACAAGGTGGAGCTGTCAGTGGCTTTTGCATCCACTGGATATTGTCCATTTTCTGAAAGGGGATCAGGTAATAACCAGTTACACCCAACTTTTCTGCAGGGCCTGGCTGGTACACAGCTCTTCCGTGAGCGCCAGCCTCCCCAAAGAGCATTTCAGCAGCAGAGCAAAGCAAAGGCGTGAAAGAGGGCACCTGTCACCACCTGGGAGAGCAAAAAGACAATGCAGACAGGGAGAGCTGGCTTGTGGGTGGCATTGCTGAGATCAGCAGTGCTGGCCGTGCTAGCTGAGGGTTCACACCTTGCTGTGCAAGATGAGACCAGGTCCCCACTGCTCCAGACACAAGCAGAAGGAACAAGGCACCTGTGCAGTCATGAAAGGCTCCAAACACAGGGAAATGCTGGTTCTTGCAGCAATCAGCTGATGCCCTGAAGCCAGAGGTTTGCTCACTTGCACCTTGGTGTGTCTAAATATAATACAAGTATTGTTCTGAGCCCTGCGTCAGCCCCGCTGAAATCCAGCCACCAATACCTGATTTTCTCGCCTTCCTCAGCTGTGAGACACGAGACATGCAAGCTTGTATGAAGGAACTTTTCCTTTCCTTCCTCCCCAATGTGCCTCTCATTGCCATCACTGGCTGATCACCTGGCCTCCTCTCATGAGATGTCCTTGAAGAGATGCTAATTTGCAATTTCAAGGTGCTATTACTTCTATTGTCACTTTCATAATCCTCAAAACTTCACTACAAGCTCCCCTTGAAATCATCTGAACAAGCCAGCTGGAAAATGGACAAGCTGCACAAGTAAATCCAACTAAATTTTTGCCTTCTTCCCATTCAGTTCGAGCTGCTTCTGAAAGGCCATGATGAGCTTGAAATCAAAGTTAACTCTGATTAACTCCACTTTAACTCCACATTAGTTTATTTTGACTAAAATTAACTCCACTTTCCAACTGGATTTAAGATGCTGTGAGCAGAGCACCCAACAAGAACAGTTGAAACACAAAAGCTACAGAGATTTCCCAGCTCAGCAGCATCCCACAGTGACTCCAGGGAGATTGTTCAGTCTCACCATGCCGTGCACATTTCCTCTCTCATTCCTGGTACAAACTCTCTGGATTTAATCTAAAGTCCTGACCAATTTTGATTCCATCAGAACCACATTTTCTGGTGTGGCCAGAGGATCAATGGGAGAATCTCCTGTTTTGGGAGGCTTGCTGGTGATCAGTAACGTGCAAGTTTGCACCAACCACACCTCCTTAAATGTTAATAGATGTTAATAGATCCTGTCTCTCTATCACTCATTCCTGTGCCATCGTTGCACACGGAGCATCATCAGGAGCAGCCAGGCACCTATGTGGACAGTTTGAAGTTAAAATGGTCCAATTTCATTATTATTATTATTATTATTATTATTATTATTATTATTATTATTATTATTATTATTATTATTATTATTTCCCCCTCCCCCCCCAAAAAAAAAACATACAGAAAGCTTTCTGGTAATTTCATCTGCAAAAAATGCACCAGAGAGGGAGGAAACTTTACCTAAAGCTGAACATTCATTTCTCATGTTGAGAACTACCCTGCTCAAACTTCACTTCAATCTAAAAGGGGAATGTTAATATTTACTGGGGTTTGGGGTGGAAAGGAAGAGGGGAGGCAGAAGGGGATAAAGAGGACTGAAGAAACACGCACAGAAGGGTCTGTGTCCTTTCACCTCGGTCCAGCCCTGAACAACTCCCCCAGAGTCGGGATGCACTACTTGCACAAAGAAAAACCCCCCAAAGCTCCTGCACGTTGTCTGGTCTCCCCACGCTGCCATCTCTCCTCGCTGCCTCCCTCTTCGCTCTGCCTTTTCAGGCCAGGACCACCTTTTCATCCTCTCTGCCGGTGCAGCACGGAGCACCCCGGGGCTCACTGCCGAGGTTTCTGGGGGCTCCCCCAACACAAACAACAACAACCTTCAAAGTGCCTCTCGCATGCAGCTGCTCTGAGGGCAGATTCAGGTTTCCCCCACCCCCTTCTACCCATCCCTCCTTAAAACACCCACTTGGCAGATAGTTAAAAACAATCTTTGAGTTTTTCAGGTGTGTTGGAGGGATTTACCTGACATATTCCACCAGCCCACCACCCCCGCCCCCCCTTGCAGTTGAAGCGCTGGATTTCATGGCAATGCTAGTTAATCTAACAGTAAAAAGCGCTGCAATTATTTGGCTCTAAGGCTTGGGTCTTTGCCCAGCTCTGACACACGCACACATACACGCACACGCACACACACACACACACACACACACACACACACAACTTCGCTCCGGCAGCTCGGGAGCGGGCGATGCCTCTCCTCCTCCTCCTCCTCCTCCTCCTGCAGTCCGTCACGGAAGGGCTGGCGCTCCTGCGAGCGAGTTCCACCCCTCGCAACTTTCTCCCTCGCTGCTCCCGAGCGGTGCCGCCGGAGTTCCAGCCGGCAAAACCCCTCATTGCGGGAATTTCTTGGAGCCCTCTCCTCTGATTTACAAGCAGCATGGAGCCCCGGCAGCCAGCGAGGTGCTGCTGCGGGAGAGGATTTCTAGCGGAGGGAGCAGAGAGACAGTGAACTTCAGGAGAGGGCTCTCCTGGTGCAACAGGTAAGGCACGCTGCTCGCCGGTGCGGGGAGTTGAAGTGACTCAGGGAGCAGTCTGTACACGGATGGAGGAAGGCATGGAGGATGCAGAGATTTAGGCGTGAAACTGCTTTTGCACGTGAGTAACTTTTGCTGGAAGCGGTCTTCACCTCCAGAGAGAGCTTTGGGATGCAGAGCTCTTCATCTCTTCCTCCGTTCTGGCACCCCTAGCACGGGGCTTATGGAAGGAGGCAGGAAAAGCTTCACTGGTGTTTGCATCTGGCCTTAGCCTTCAGCAGGCTGCAGCCAGTGCGTGCAGGTGGGCTCCAGGTATCAAAGGCAAAAGCGACGCTGCAGAGCAGGGCAGGTGTGGAGGGAGAGAGCAGAGAAACACTCCAGGTGTGTGAACAGGGCAGGATTTCTGCAGGGAGCACGCTTGTGCTGGAGTAACTGGATGAGCTGTGGCAGGAGCGGTGATGGCGGCTGGCTGTAGGCTCAGCCATGGCCATGTACAGCCCCAGTAACCGGGGCCAGGAGGTAGCGCTCCCAACTCTGTCCCCATGTGCCTCTTCCACTGTCACCCCGAGCTGGGCTGTGCCCTGGGGATCCCTGAGTGCAGTCACAGCGCTGCTGTTCCCCAGCCCAGCTTCCCTGTACACTCAGGTGAGAGCTCCTCACCTGCCCCTGTGCCCCTCCACGACGGCAGCGGAGCCAGGGAGCAGAATCCAGAGCCACCTTCGTTCACTGCCAGGTGCCCTGTGACAGCATGAAATCCCAGAGCAAGCCCAGTCCCGCTTCGGGGCGTGCAGGAATAATTTCCTTATGTACATGTGCAGCCCTGATAAAAGAGGTGAAAATACAGGCAGGGAGGCCGGGGCACTTGGAGCCACCAGCGCCCTTCCAAACTGCGGTTATCAGCTAATCAGCCTCCCGGGAAATAGAAGGCGGACTCGGTGGAGCACAGCACTCCAGAGGGGCAAAGATCAGCGGTCACGCGACTGGGGTTGCTTCAGAGAAAACCCTCCAAGAAGGCTCTCGCTCCTCTGGGTTTGTGGCTGCGGAGGGCTGAGTTTCCAGGAGGTGTGGAAATTTGAGGCTGTGTGGTGGTACGAGCTGGGCAGGCTCTGCTGGGCAGGCAGGGCTGTGGCCAGCGGGCTCCTGCTTCGCCCAGGGTGCCCTGAATCTCGGCAGGGGCCGTGGAATGCTCTGTTGCCCCTATTCCGGCACTCAGAGGGGCAAAGAGCAGGCAGGTGATGTGGAGGGAGCTGCCATGGCTCTTCAGAGAGACCTGGGAGGTTATCGGAGCTCCGAGATGGAAAGCAAACAGTCCGGATTGGGCTCCTGAGGAAGGCTGGGCTGCCTCGGGATTGGGGACAGCAAAATCTCCAGGCTTGGTACTGTGTACTTTTATCAGCTCCTAATGTGCAGCACACCGGGACATCGGCCTGTCTGCTAAGGGGTTGGGGTTCCTGAGGGTCTGGGCAGGGGAGAGGTCTCTAACCCAGCCGGGGGGTTCAGTCCCTGCCTCTCCCTGCTGTGCCCCAGCGTGCTCTGTAACATTCCCAAAATGAGCCCAGCGGAGCTGCCTGTGGAGGGGAGAGCGCAGCCGGATCCGCTCGTCTCCCGAGCCTTTCCCTCGCACCATGGACGCATTTCAAATCCTAATGTTCCCAAACCAGTGCATCTCCCAACCCTGCAAACAAACAAACAGCATTCATGTACGAAGGGAGAGTTCAAAGGAGGCACGACACCTGGAATCAAACATCTGTTAGGAACTAATGCATTTTGCATCCTGCTCTGCTGCCAACTGCTCCAAGGCAAGTCCTGCACGATCGTTCCAGCTACCTGCGTGCTACAGCAGTGGCATTCCCTGCTCCCTGCACCTCACTTTGTTTTTTGCCACGTGTGGAGCATGCAAGTGCAGCTGCACCTCGAGCAGTTAGCAGCGAGCTTCCTCCTGTATCATGGACAAACATAAGAGGATTAAATACCCCTGAGCCCTTTTAAATGTTTTAAACTGGGTTGGCTGCAATGGATGCTGCATTGTCTATTAATGAGCTGATCCGCTGAGCAAGCAATTTTTCCTCTAACCACACTTTTTCTTTGGCAATGAGGCAAGTACTGCTTTATTAGCAAAGAAACTTTCTTCCCTAATTCTTGGAAGAAGGAGCTCCGGGGAGGGGCAGCGAGGGCTGCTAGAAAGTTTTGTAGCTCAGAAATGGAGAAGGAACAGAGTTGAAACAAACCAAAGGAAACACTTTATTTTTCTGTACAGAGTGCATAATTAACTGTGGAACAAATTGCCACAGGATACTGCAGACACCGAAAGTTGTATTTGGCTTCAAAGAAGGTTTTGATCCATTTGGGATGGATAGCTCCAGTGAAGGTTTTTTCAATGCAACACAGCCCAAGATCGGCCATGTACTCGCACTGAAAAGTGGGAGAAGGAGCAGGTTTACCCGTGCCTTTTTTTTATGCTCCTCCACTAAGTAACCAAAACTGGCCGTTTGGGGAGAGGCAATAAAGAGGTGGCCAAGCAGGGCTGTTTGGATGCTCCTGCACTGTGTGACTATTTTTGAATGGCTGTGTTGCACGTTGGGTAGATGCTGTGACTCAGGCAGCCTGGGAGATGCTGGCTATGCCATGAATAGATAGTCCATATGGCCCAGGTTGACAGGAACACTCTGTGCCCAGCCTGGTTGTCACAGGTGCCCCAAGCAGCGTCCATGCACGGTTGCTGGCTCCACAGAGGTGCTGCAATGGCGGGAGATTTCAGAAATGTGCTTCCAGCAGAGTCCGGAGCAGGGGGGAGTGACCTGTGCTGGGAGCACAACGAGAGCTGACAAGGACACACTGTGGCAATGAGACCAGGCTGGGCAAACGCGTCTGTCCTGGGGGTAAATCTCTCCGGGGAAACACCGAGCTCCCCTGGGCATCCTGCAGCACTTTGGACCCGGCACAGGAGGTGGGCGTCTCCGGACAGGGCTGGGAGCTGAAGGTTTTCTATCAGCTTGCAGGTGTCCCTTTGCGTTCAATAAATATCCGCTGCAGGGAATTTTTGTGGCACGGCTACTGGCGTCCTGGCCAGCTATCCTTTAACGAGGGAGGATCATGGCCTGATTTGTCTCATTCATTTCTTGTCCTCAGTGTCCTTAGGCTGCCTCCAAACGCAGGGGAGGGACGGGAAGGAGCAGCGAGCGCAAGGCAGACAGATGGCAAGGAGTGAGAGGGGCAGAAAGCTGCTCTCCGTGCTCGCCTTCGGGCAGCAGAAGGGAGAGAACAGCAGGGTGCTGGGCAGGGGAAGGAGAACATCGTGGGATGAGTGCAGGGACGGGTCTGCGGGTGAATGGGAATTGCGGGGTAGGAGGGAAGAGGTGAGGGAGGAGCGCGGTGGGCAGGGCTGTGCTGCAGGGGCTGAGCAGTCCCGCTCCTGCCGAGCTCCTCGCCTGAGCCCAGCAGGGCACAGGGTCCCTCACGCAGCTCCTCAGGCCAAGATGCTCTTGGGCTCCTTCCCAAAGAATTTTAGCGATTTTAGGATAACATGTAAGCTCGCCACGGAGGATCACAGGGCACTGGAGGCCTACCAGCACTCGGGTGATGAGGGCAGTGGCCTCACTACCAACACGCAGGTGGAGTTAAGGGGACAGTGAGGACGCTCGGGGTCAGACGGCTCAGGGTCAGAGCCCCTGGAGCTCTGGGCAGAGCTGCTGCTCTCAGCAGGCCGGGGAGAGCTGAGCCCTGCTTGTGTCCGTGGCTCTGGTGGGTCAGATGGGAGCTGTGTGTGGGGACCTCGGCTCTCCCAGCTCTGCAGCACCGGAGTAAACAGATGTTTGTGAGCAGCAGATTCATGGAGCTTGCTTGCCTGCGGCGCTCCCTCTTGTGTGGATTCTCTGATGTCTAATAATCGGGTTGGGCTCACATTAGAGCTTTTTCTTCCAGCTGGGAGTCCTAATTTGGATTTCTGTCCTCTCTCCTGCTGCTTTTCACTAGCTTGTGCAAGGTTAACTCCTTTCAAGTCTTTGCCTATCTGGCTGAATTTGGCTGAAGCTGGCCAAGGGATCTGAACGGTAGCAGAATTGACATCCTGATTCCCTCAGCAGTCTGCAGACCTGGGAATGATTATCAGTGTAAGGGAACTTGCATCCCAAGCATGAGGAAAACGTGAGAGGCTCAGTATGAGTTTTGGCAGGAGGAAGCAATCAGAGAAGAGCCTAGGATCCCTTGTGGGCTCTCACAGATAGATTGCAGTGACTGAGGTATGAGGTTCTTGGTGCTAAAAGCCTCCATGGCAGCTGAATCACAGGGTGAGTGGTGCACAGTCCCAGCAGCAGCAGCAGAGTTGGGGCACACTCGAGTGAGATCCTGGCATGCTCTTGTGTCAGCGTGCTTGGGCTGCTGCACTGTGGTGCCCAACCCCAAGGCCCCTCACGCCCTGCCTGGTGAGCAGCTCCCACCAAGACTCCATCCTACCAACACTGACTGCCCCTTCCCCAGCCCCCAGGGCTGTTTCTTGACCCAGCCAGCATTCCCATGAGAGCCACCAGTGCTGTCTCCTCCCTGTCTCCAAGCTGTCATAGCTGCTGTCCTTGTCCACCCCTCAACACCTCTACTGGTGCAGTGGCAGCTTTTGGATCATAAGCAGGATTTACCCCTCTGCTTCCATAACTGGGGAGAGCAAAGAAAGGGATTAGGAATAATGCATAAGGATGCTTCCCTCTTGGCACAAGGAAGTTCAGTTCCCTCATGTCACACTTTCCCTGGGACAGGAGCTGGCAGCAAGGCAGATGGCACTGCAGGGTTCCCTCAACTCCACAGACCTCACTGAGGGCTCCATACCTCTGGAGCTACTCAGTTTGCTCTGGGATGAGCTTGCAATGCCAAGGCAGAGAGAGATCACTGACCCTCACAACTCTCCAGAGAGTTCAAGCATATTTGAGTTATCCTGTGCCTAACAGATGAGCTCACAACAATGACACTTCAGCTAGGTGACATATCTGAGCCAGGCCTAGGTGTTGGCAGCAGTACAAAATCCAGCTCTCCCTGGGTTCCTCACAGAGCAAATACATTTTGCAGGTGGAAAGGTGGCAGGAGAAAGCCTTTGGTTTCATGTACCAGGTGATGCTCTTGGACAGAGGATGGCTTGGAGGCAAAAACACACAACACTGCTTGCTCCAGTGAAGGGCCCAACCAGGGCAGCAGGAGCAGCATCAGGGCACAGCCAAAGCTCCAAGGATGGGGGAACGGGGGAGATGCCCCAGGGGGAAGGGGATGAGTGGCTGGCTGGAGGAAGCCACAGTGAGATGTCATGGAGCAAGGTGCCTTTAGAGTCAGTCTGGGTCTGAGCATCCAACCTGTGAAACCTGGCATGGTGACAAAGGTGGCAAAAGCATCCAGCTCTAAGGGGGAAGGAGGAGTTGGACATCAGAGTAACTAAATGCTTCCCAGCTACCCTTCTCATGTGGAAGGCCATCCTGCCATCCCCCCTCTGGCTCAACTCATCTGTCTTGCACCACTCAAGGGACAGCATCCCACCCTGTTGCTGCTGTCAGCATCTCTCGCAGGTCCCCTGGCCATGGCAGTCCAAGCCTGGGGAAGGCAGGGCTGCCTCCAAATGAAGCATTTTTACCAAGCCCCGCAGCAGTACAGAGGAAAAAAATATCTCTGCCAGATTTTCCTCCCACCCTGGAGCCCAGACTGCCCCACACATATCAATGTCTCACAGGCTTCCCCCAAACTCCTTGAAGGGAGTCTCCATTCCCCCAACACCACATAGAGGCTGCCAGTCCAAGCTCCTTGGGGTATGCAAACCCCCTGGGTTAGAGCAGCTGCCTGGTTCAGCTGGCAGGTGATGGAAGGAGCACCTGTGGTGCTTTAGGGCTGTACCTGTTCTGCTCAGGGACATGTGTGTGACCTCCTGCCGTGCTGAGCAGGCCGAGGAAAGAGTCACTGCTGTGCATGCCAGCATGAGACTCATTAACCCCAAGGCTTTCCATGGCTCTGCAGCTGAGAAGCCCTCAGTGCAGCCCATCTCATCAGGACACAGCCCCTCTAGCCCAGGGGAAGAGCTCAGCCATGAGATGGTTATGGCACAGGTCTGGCACTGCCGGGACAGCGTTTCATGGGGCAGTCCTTGGTAAAAGCCACGTGCACCGGGTGCTACACCATCGGCCGCCTTGCTCCAGGCTGTCCAGCAACCTGGAAACAATTTCAAAACTCTGTCCAAGCCATTCAGAGATTGGAAAATCGAGATGGGGAAGGAACAGCTCAGCTGTGCCTGGATGGAATCTGCAAGTCCAGCAAAAAGCTGCACCCACACTAGCACAGCCCCCAGGCAGGCTGGTGCAGGCAGTTCTGCAAACATCAGCCCTAAGAAACCATCCACAGGCACTGGAAAACCCCGAGATACATTGAAGAAGGAAACACCATAACTTAAGGGGCTCTTTTCATTAGTTTTTCTGGCTTTGTGTAGTACCTCCAGGACGTGTTTCTTCTGCTGCACTGCAAAACCAAGCAGAGACTGCACAACCAGATGCAGGAACAGGAACTCCAAGGATGGGATGGTTTTGTTTGGGGTTTTTTTTCAAAATCTAGGAAAACAGTTTGAAAGATACCCATCTCCACAGAGAATTCAAACCCCTGGGCTGACTGTGAGCAGTCATCAGGGGGTTCCCAAATGGAAAAGGATTCAATTCCCACCAAAATCACTGTGGCAGAGGAGAGGGCAAACATTAACCAAGAAGCACAACCCCCCTGCAGGGTGAACACAGGCTCTTTCAGCATTGGAAGCAAAACATTTCACAGACATGGTCAGCAGTGTCCGTTCAGCTCTGTGACTTTGCAACACTGGAAGCCCAGGGAGTGCTTTTTGGCAGGTAGCTTAAGGACACTGCCCCATCTGTAGCTGGACCCCTTCTGCTCCACCAGGCCAGGAGAACACAGTGTCCCATGTCTTATTGCCATTCCCAAAACCTTGTAGTCACCATCTTACAGGATTTACTCCCTTTGCTCTGTGTTTCACAATGACCATTGAAATGCATGGTTAAACTAATTACTTGAACAGCCAATCTCATCTCCTGTCTTTCCCTGTTCCTGCAGCCTCTGACAAAGAAGCTGATGTGTTTGGGGATGATTTTGCTTGGTCCTTATCCTGGAGAAGAGGCTGTTCCTTGTATTAAAGAAAAAAGGGAGAGAAAGAGAAAATGGAGGGAGGTGAGGGAAGAAAGCAAGAGAGGAAGAAAGAGAACTTGGGATACATGCTGGCATAAGAGTAGTAAGGGAACAGTTGTCCTTATTTTCCAATGATAATGATGATTTTTCTTTACTCTTCTGATCTCAAAACCTCAGGCCAAGCCCCTGCCGCAGCTCATGAGGGGAATGCTGCTCTGGGTGCACTCAGCACTCACTTTGTTTTGTGTTCTGTGTTTTGCTTTTAAATGCTCTTGGAGGGAATCTAAAGGTGGGGCTGGGGCCACACCTGCTTCCTGGCAGGCTGCAGCCCTTTTCTGCCATATGGCCAACAAACACAGCAGCCCACACCTTGCAGGAGACCCCTGGGAGGGCCCCCAGAGAGCCTCCTGGCCATGCCCCAGCCACTCACCCCAGCTGGCCAGAATAGCCTTTTCCTGCACCAATCCCCCCAAATCACCCATCTCCACGGTCTCCCCACGCACACACTTGGAATCTCAGCGCTGTGTTTATTCCCTCATGTCAAGCCGACAGATTTGGGCATGTCTTTGACAGAGGTTCACAATTTGGATGTTAAATTTAGACGCGCGCTCGGGCTCTGATTAGAGATACACCGACTGTTTACTCGCTTTGCAGAGAGTTTGCATCTACAGGGCTGAGGGCGAAGCCCCCCAAGGCTCTCTGATCCTCGCCTGGTGATTAGGAAAGGAGGCTGAATCACCACATAATGATGCCCTGGTATTTCCCTCAGTTGGGAGCGTGCCCTACCCTCCACACTCCATCCCACCATGGGCTTCCTCCAACCCATGCAGCAAAAGTTGTAGAAACTCACCTCATTTCTGCTGGTTCATTGCTGTCATCTTCCAGGGTCAATCCCAACAGGATTTTCCCTGGAGCTGAGCCAATTCACCAGATTTCCCCTCTCTTCAGAGCGCTGTCCCCTGTTCTACTTGTTAAGCTTCACCATGGCCCTTGGAAATGTCCCAGACTTTTGTGTTGTGACTGTGGCATAAATGATTCCAGAAGCAGAGGACAGATCAGGGACAGCACAGTCATCTCCTGGGAGATCTCTTAAGCTTCAAATTGCGCTAAAACCATGCTGGAGAGAGAGAAACAAGACCTTCAGAGCATGATTGCTTCTCACTGTAGCCTACTAAAGGAGGAACTCCAGGCTGCAGGTGATGGGTGATGATGTCCAGGCCCAGGGTGGGAAGTTGCTGTCAGGGGACACAGACTCACTGTGATACTGTGCAATTGAGCATGGTCCTGACACAAAGAGAAACTCTTAAGAAGTTGATGGTGATGCCTCCTAGACAATTCTCCCTACGTTTTGACTGTGTCTTTCAAAGTTTCAGATCATTTCCAGAGGAAATGAGGCTTCTGCCTCATGCTCCAGATGTGTAGTCACTCTCCATCCCTCATAATAACTGCTGAAGCCATTGATTGCTTTCAGTCCAGCTTGTAATTGAGAGTAAAGCTCTAAGAAATATTGAGATCACAACAGGTTTTGCAAATTAATTCTCTGGACAGAGGAGTAAAACTTTGTTAATACAGAGGGGAAAAGCAGCAATGTTAAGTGAAGCCCTTCTTGGATGTCAGGAAATACACAGGGAAGAGGGAGGTTAAGTACATTCCAGGAGAGATTCAGACGACAGCTTGCATCTTGTTAAATGCCAGAAAACCCACTCCTTGCTCAAGGTTATCCTCCCATATTGAATTGCTGGTGCCCAGGAAGGCATGTGCTCTGGATCCAGCTTTTCTTGTGGTTGTGGAGTTCATAACGTCTCTGCTTTGTGGGTTCTCTGATGTCTTATGAGAGATGAGTTCACATTGCCGTTTCAGTACAATTCAATTAAAAAGTCAATTAGCCCAGATACAAAGCGATTGGCTTCATTAAGTCTGCTGTTCGTGGAACATCTCTGGTTTGGTTGCAGGTTTGTTCTGCTGTCTGACTCCACTCTGGGTTGTGTGGATTGCCAGTGCGCGCAGACACGCGTGCGCAGCCTGCCGACGCCTTCTCCCCGAGTTCAGCAGTTGAAAGTGTTGGAAGGGAGTCGCTCTAGGCAAGTCCCTACACGCTGCACAGCTCTGAAGCGCTGTTCAGTAACAAGCAGCAAGGAGAGCTTTTAAGAACATGGTTTTTGACTTCTCACAAGGAGACACATGCCTTTCTGGGTCACCCGTCCCGGCCCTCCAAGTTCTTCTTTAATTTGCGGTACATGTGGGGCTACGTTGTGTTTCCTAGAAGTGAAATGATGGCGTGAAAAAGTGGGTCTGAATTTTGTCAAAACTGAATTGTGTTGATTTCTCTCCAACTTCTACGGACGGTTTGTTTCAAAAAGAAAGATTTTTTCGGAGGGATTTTTGGATGATTGGCATTTATTTACTGAGGAGAAAAGGATTTGAAGCAAATACGAAATTTACATCTTTGTATTTATCAGTGATTAGATACCTCAGTGAGAGAATATGACACACACTGTCAGTTAGTTTACTTCTAACAATTTGTTCCTAACATTGAACTTGAGTTACAAATTGAACGAGTTCTGGTTCTTAAAGAGATGAGTCTTGAAAAAGTGTCTGGAAAAACAAGTCTTCCCTGTTTAAATTAGGAATGTGCCAAATGACTGGCAGGTACTTGATATATAATTTAAATTTAAAACAGGAAGAAACAGTTCTAGATAAAGATCTCCTAGGATATCTAGGGGAAATATATGCACCTATATTTAGCTTATCCCTGGTTTCAACCCCTAACTGCACACACAGCAGCATGCACTTAGCTTTTGAAAAGAACAGGCCTTGATCCTTTAACAAGCTCTGCAAAGCTCCCTAATAAAGTTACATCCCTGTTAATCACACATGTGCTCCCCAGTTCCTTCTTCGAAGCACCTTGTTCACAGAGATGAAGTGTGGAGCCGCAGCTGCTCGGGAGCTGTTAGAGAAGGAGGCTGGTGGAGGCTGGTCATGGATGGGGATCCTCCGCAGGAATCCTGACCCTGGGGCTTGCTGTGAGAAGGCAGGACCCAGAGAGATTACTCAAGGGCTGAGGGTGACATGGGCAAAGGGCCTTGCTGGAAGCCTGCTCCTTCAGCCAGCGCAGGGGAGGCAGCAAGGTCAGGCTTGTGAATTAGAACTTCTGAGGCTGAAATTGAAAATTGAGAAAGTTGAGACAGAGCTTGACTAGAAACTGAGCGAAAGCTGTTGGAAAGGCCACATCATGGAGCTGCACATTCAGAAGGAATTTATACAGCGTGGCGTGTGTTCCCCATCATTGCTGGGGAAGGACAACTCATCCTGTAGCACAGAGAGAGAAAAGGGAAGACAAACCGCAGAGGGGCATGTAAATCAGTTTGTATTTTGACTCTGGAGGATACACTGCAGAAACTTCAGGCGAGAGAGAAGTTAAGGTGGGGGGGGGAGGCTGGAGAAATAAAACAAGAGGGAGTTTGGATTGGGGGTGGAGAGTTTAGATATGCTGTGTGACTTAGGAGAAAGCAGGATGAAGGGAGGGCAAGATTGTTCACAGAATAGCAAGTCAGCCTGATCAGGGCATCTTGCATGACTTTGCACGTTTTCCCCTCTATGAAGGCAGAAACTGAAGCAGAGAAAGTGAAGAAATCTGAGCCAGCGTAGGGATGTGTGAGGACAGATCTCTCGCTGAGACAGAGGGAGGAAGAGCTGAGCTAACAATTGTGTCAATAAAGGTCGGGGTAGACACAGCAGGGCTGACCCCTTGGAGACTTTTTCTATAACACACTGACCTTAATGAAAATTACCAGTGTTCTTCCTTTGACACCTGCAGGGCTCAAGGAGACACCGCACCATGGAAGTCTCCATCAGGAGTCATTTCCTGAATGTTGCTGTTTTCCTGATGCATTGTGTGGTCCACAAGGCGAGCTGTGAGAAGGGCAACACTTCCCCTCTGCACTTCACTCACTTCTTCTACAATGCCACCATCTATGAGAATTCAGCCCCCAAGACCTACGTGGAGAGCTACATCAAAATGGGTATTTACAAGAGAGACCCTGAGTGGGACATCAGGTACAGGATAGCTTCTGGAGACAACACTGGTTTGTTTAAAACTGAGGAGCATGTGATTGGGGATTTCTGCTTCTTGAGAATAAGAACCAGGAGCAGCAACACAGCACTTTTAAACCGTGAGGTCAAAGACAGTTACATGTTAATAATCAAGGCCACAGAGAGCACCTTTGCCTACGAAGCCTGGGCCAAAGTCTTGATCCATATTCTGGACAGAAACGACTTGAAACCTCTCTTTTCACCCCCCTCCTACAAAGTGTCCATCAGAGAAGACACCCCTCTGAAAACAGTGGTCAGCACGCTCAGTGCCACTGACGCTGACGCTGGGCAGAACGCCGAGTTCTACTATGCCCTCAACACCAAGTCCAACCTATTCACTGTGCACCCCACCACGGGCGCAGTTCTGGTTACAGGCAGGCTGAACAGCACCCATCGAGGCAGGCATAACCTGCAGGTTTTGGCTGTGGACAGAATGAGAAAGATCACAGAGGGGAATGGCTTTGGGAACTTGGCTAGTCTCACAATCCAGGTGGAGCCATCTGCCAGGAAACCCCCCTCTATCTCCTCGGTGAAGGTGACATCACCTGACTCAGATGAAGACTTTGTCTATGCAACTCTCTCTGTAGAAAGTGGCGACTCAGAAGCAGGGATTGATATGGTTGAGCTTGTGGATGGAGATCCGGGAAGACATTTCAAAGCCATAAAATCCTACTTTGGGAGCCCTGAGTTCATGGTTGTATCAAACAAAGAGATAAACTGGTTACTTTACCCATTTGGCTTCAACCTCAGTGTGCAAGCCAAGGATAAGAGCAAGCCACCACTGTTCTCTCCTGTCAGAGTTGTCCACATTCCTCCCTCCAAGTATGTTTCTGCCAGGTTTGAGAAAGAAGTGTACCGGGTCCAGCTCAGTGAATTTTCCCCGGCTGGAAGCCAAGTTGTTATGGTGAAGATCAGACCAGTTTTCCCAAATCTTAAATACATTTTGAGACCTACTCCTGACAGCACAAGCTTTAAGATCAATCCTCACACTGGACTGGTAACTACAGTCAGAGCGATGGACTTCCATGAGCAGTCTAGTTTTGAGCTTGAAGTTACAACCAGTAACAGTCACACATCTGCCACTGTTATTGTTGACATCATTGACTGCAACAATCATGCTCCAGGTTTTACTCAGTCTTCCTATCACAGGGCCTTTGATGAAAATGTTCCTCCTGGTACCAGTGTCTTAACAGTAAGGGCTACAGATGAAGATAAAGGTGACAATGGCTTTGTCACCTACAGCATAGCCAACCAGAAATCAGTTCCCTTTGTCATCGACCCCTATTCTGGTGTCATTTCCACCTCCAAGTCCATGGACTATGAGCTGATGCAGAGATGGTACCACCTGCGCGTGTGGGCGTCAGATTGGGGCTCACCCTTCCGCCACGAGACAGAGGTTTACGTCTCCCTGACACTGAGCAACGTCAATGACAACGCTCCTGTGTTTGAGAAGGCAAGCTGCAGTGGCACCATCCCACGGGACTTTCCAGTTGGGAGCCCTGTGGCCACGGTCTCTGCAATCGACAGCGATGAGCTGCAGCATATCAAGTATGAAATCAAGTCTGGCAATGAGTTACAGCATTTTGAACTGAATCCCATCTCTGGAGTAATATCCCTTAGAATATCTCTGCGAGATCTTCCTTCTGAACAGCCACTTTTCTACTCTTTGAAAATAACTGCAACAGATGGAGAGAACTACGCTTTGCCAACATCTGTGAACATCACTGTGGTCGGCCAAGGTCTCCCTGTCAAAATGCAGTGTGAGGAAACAGGAGTCTTGAAACAACTGACAGAAACCATCATACACTCCATCGAGTCTCAGTCTCAAGGCCATGGGCAGGATGATGAAACATCTCTGAACTTGCACCTTATAAACCATAATGCTCCTAAGTTTGATGACAGCTTTCCACGATCGATTGATATCATAGAGACTGTTCCCATCAACTCAACTATTGCTGACCTTTCAGCCATTGATCCTGACACAGGTTTTAATGGAAAATTGGTCTATGTGATCTCAGATGGAAACGATGACAGCTGCTTTACAATTGACCTGGAACTGGGTCTCCTTCAAGTCCTTTCTCCTTTAGATCATGAACAAACCAGCTTCTACATTCTTAACATTACTGTGTATGACCTTGGCACACCACAAAAATCATCTTGGAAACTATTGGCTGTGAATGTGTTGGATACCAATGATAATACTCCTAAATTCCCTCAAGGTGCCTATTGGGTGGCAATACCAGAACATGTAGCAGCAGGGACGACAATAGCTCAATTGAAAGCAGAGGATGCTGATACAGATGACAATGGGAGAGTTAAATACTCCCTCCTAACCCCCACAGACAAGTTTGCCATTAACAGTGTCACTGGAGAAGTGACGGTTACAGGCGCTCTAGATAGAGAATTGTGGCCTTGCTATGTGCTAAAAATAGAAGCTAGGGACCAGCCCAAAACAGGCTTCCAGCTGTTCTCTGTTACGGACCTGGTTGTGACTCTGGAGGATGTAAACGACAACACACCACAGTGCCTCCCAGCCCTCAACAGAGTGAAGGTCCCCGAAGACCTGCCCGTGGGGACCGTTCTCCTGTTCCTGGAGGCTTTTGACCCTGATGCTGGCTCAGGGGGGGAGGTGAGGTACAGCCTCATTAACAATGAGGAGATGTTTCATGTGGATAAGCTGACTGGGGCGCTCCGTTTGGAGAAGGAGCTGGACTATGAGAAGAGGGACTCTTACAATGTAACCGTGCAGGTCAGTGACGGCGGGAAGCCCTTCTCTCGCTCTTCCCTCTGCCACCTGGAGGTGAACGTCATTGATGTCAACGAGAACTTGAACCCACCACGCTTTGCCTCCTTTGTCTTCAAAGGCTGGGTGCAGGAGAACAGCCCTAAGGGCACATCGGTGATGATGGTCACAGCAAAGGACATCGACAGGGGCAAAGATGGAGAGGTTCAGTATTTCCTCCGAGAAGGAACTGGCCTGTCTGTCTTTCACATCGAAAAGGACACAGGTAAGGACATCTTCATTTAATAGTGTACCTTACAGGCCTAAACGTCCTGCTGTGCTTGGCCTGGCTGTTTGCAATCTTCCATGCATTCAAGTCTTTCTTGATTGTGCAGGGATTTACTAAGTCTATCCCTGGATCTGGGTAGGAGCAAGCAGTTGTTTTTCTCCTTAAAATAATGGCAAATCAGTGTCTGTCCTCCCCCAAAATACTGGAGTCTTCTCTTTCACGTGTGTACCAAAAATTAACCTCAGCAGAAGCAAGCCCTCACCTTCCACACAATCTCACAGCCACGCAAGGTGGGTGCGAGAGTTTGTGCAGCAAAGGGCAGGAGGCAGACTTGAGACTGCTCTGTCATCGAGGACTAGGTGGTCTGAGTTCCTTAAATCCCTCAGAAGCACTCTGTCCTTCTCCTAGGCACCATACGGACCATAGGATCACTCGACCGAGAGGGAACATCTCACTACTGGCTGACTGTGCTAGCCCTTGACCTGGGAACAATTCCTCTGTCTTCTGTGACTGAAATTTATATTGAAGTCACTGATACCAATGACAACCCACCTCAGATGTCCAGACCTGTCTTCTATGCCTCTGTGATGGAGAATTCCCCACCAAACACATCTGTCCTTCAGCTTGATGCCTTCGATCCAGACTCCAGCTCAGAGGGAAAACTAACTTTTCACATCCTAAGTGGAAATCCTCAAGGACTCTTCACCATTAACCTCACTACAGGTAAGACTGACCCAGCTCAGCATCTGTTTTTGAGGCTTCCAAGTGCCCAGAGGATGTTACATATTCGATATAAACAGCCCACACAGCTGCCTTTGGCACACCTTCCTCTTGCAGGAAAAGTCCCAGTCTCCAAATACACTCTGTGGGGAGTCTGAGGATTGAAACCCTCAACCTGAGGGCTGTGATTTGCATCCAGATGGCTCTTAGAATGACACAAAAGTGCTGCATTCAAAGCTCTAAACAGTTGTTTTTAATCTTCCCCCTTATAAACAACTGCCCTGTTGCACAGCCTGAGCCAGGGAACACCCTTATGGATGTGACTGTTCCTGACACCGACCCAGGCAGGATTAACAAAAGTTAATTCCACTGCACTTAAAGGCTCCACCCATTCTCCAGCACTATTAATGTAGTAAGTGTAGTAAGCCTCTTCTTCCATCTTCTTAGACTATATCTTTCATCTGAGGATTATTTACCAGATCTTTCAGAGCCATCAAAAACTCGCTGATGTTTTGTGTAAACAGCTTCCTCAAACTATCCTGGCAGAGCTGACATTGGGCCAGTCTGGCAAGGAAAGCTGTGCCGAGCCCTTCCTGCCATCAGCTCCTGGGAGAAGAGGGAAGGGAGGGCACAGAGCCTCAGTATGGGAGAGGATTAATTGCATGACTTTGATCTCCTGGAGATGATAAAAGCAGTTCAGCTCCTGCAGTGGGATGGAAGCTTGCTCTCAGGTGAGGAGCTGGATGTATTGAAAAAGGCTAGAGGTGCTCTCAGCTACATGTTGCCAGTGGTGTAATGGCTCTCTGGCAGTGCTCTACAGCTGGCTAGGAGGGGAATGGAAGAAAGAAATTATTATTATGAAATACTAAAATCTATTTTTCACAAGAACCTCACAGGGTGCATTTTACATGGCACTGTGTAAATGCACCTGGAGATGTCAGCTAACTGTGACCACTGCTGCCCACAGCTGTAGCTGTCTGTGCTGCCAGAAGCTTTTTAGCCTGGTCACGACATTGCTCTGCATCCAGCTTTCCCACATAATCCAAACAGCTATGTACAACCCAGCCCCAGGCCAGCTTGCACAATGCAGGGTTCTGCAGAAATGTTCCTTCAGAAGCCCCGATGCATAAAACCACTGCCTTTTTGATGGGATGTGAAGCAGGATGGCTATCAGGACACCAAGCTGGCTCCCCTCTTCAGCTGAGCAGCCATGCACCCTGCAGGAAATTCAGCCTTTATGCTGCAGGCAAAGCTTTCAGCCCCACAGGAGTGCAGCCCTGCAAAGTCACACTCCAAGGCTGTCATGTTCCACAGCAAAATGAGTGACTCTGGCAAAATCTAAAAGTTTGCTAATGAGACACCTCACCTCTAAGCCAACCCATTAATCCCCATTTTAGACAAAAAAAGCTCTCTCAAGTATGAATCATCTCCTCTCCATCTCTCCCTGTACTCAGGTGATTTGCATGAGAAAAGTGATAAGTTTGTCAGTTCTGAAGAAACCCATGGGCTGATCTTATCTCTTGGACAGTTGCTGGAGGTCTCTTTAAACCCTGAGCTTGGAGGTTGTTTAAGGTCCTGCTTCCAATCCTGATGAACATTCAGTTATCCATTATTTCACTTGCATGTCACCCAGAAGAGCCTATAATTACCTGTGAACATAAACTGAGCAGTTATACCCTCATGTTTACAGTATCTAAAGAGAAGTCATTTGCTGCTGCTCCCGGAAGGAATATCACAGCTTGTCTAACGATCAGGGCCCTAGGCAGCTTTTTGGAAACCCAATGGTATTTTCATTCTGCAGGCTAGTTGCTCCATTAAGTAGAATAAAACAATAATCTTTGGTCTCAACTTGCTCCTGCAGCACCAGAAGATGAACTGCTGGTCATCCCCATTACTGCAGGATTGTATTTAAAAAAAGAATGGTTATCCCATGGCAGGGCAGAAGACTGATCAAGGCATTTCCTTTTCACCTGTCCCACATGGTCATTGTCATCAAAGAACAGACAAATAAAGTCACACAGGCACTGAAATAAGCCAGAGCACAAGAGGGCCAGAGCTCAGTCTGGGTCTCTCCCAAGTAGGACATTACTGGTAGTGGCCTCTTGGCAAAGGGAGAGGAGGAGGAGGAAGCTTGTTCTCATCCTGTGTCCTAATAAGAATTAAGGTCCTGATGTACTGCTACAACAGGTGTATCTACACCCAGAATAACCCTGCAGAATAGCCCTGGATAATCATTTAGGGCAGAGTGACATACTATTGCAAGTAACCTAACTGGGTTCCTGGTTGTGTGTTTGATTCAGTACCTTGACATGGGGGTGGACTGGCCAGTGGAAACATAACCAGCAAGGCTCCTTGACTTCCCCTGAGGCCTTGCAGGGCAACCAGGAGCAGCTATGCTAACTGTCCTGGGCTCCTCCAGCATTCCCAAACTACCACAGAAACACTCTAAGATCTTCAAGCTCTCAGTTCTCAAAAGAGGGTGGAGAAAAAGGGGGAAAATACATGAAAGGGTAATGAGAAGAGGGAACAAAACTGTGCACTGAGATGAAAGCTCTGTGCCATCGGCGATGGAATCTCTCCAGCCCAGCCTGGCAGCTGGTGTGGAGCAGTGTTTGTGGGAGACAGGGATAGATAGCTACACGGAGAGATGGGCAGATAGTAGGGTTTGGGGTATTCTTCTGCTGGAAGAGTTTTCAGCTTGTTTTGTTCAGGATTTGATGTGAAAGAGGTTCGAGTCCAGACAGGACCAGGAAGAACTGGGAGGCTGTGGCAGGAAGAGTCAGGATGAAGCCATTCACCCTGCTGAAAGGCTGTTTGGAGAATCCTTTCACTTTGGATTATTTGTCTGAAGCTCTTATCTGGTGCTTGTTCTTCTGGTGTTTCTTCTGCTGTGTCAGTGTCCCTTGGCTTCCCCAGGATGCCTGTGGTTCCCTGCATTTCTCTGCAAGGAAGGGCATCCTGCTCTTTAGGCCCGTGGGATGGTTGCATGGCTGCACCCCAAATCAACATAGCACACAGCTGAGCATGGAGTAGAGCACAGCAAGGTCAGAGTAAGAGGTGGGGTGGTAAGAGGAGAAGGAAAAAAAAGGTTAAATGGAAGCAGGAGTGAGACAAGAGAAAGAGGATTTCAGGAGAACAGCCTCTTCCCTTCTCGAGCTCTTGTGAAAGCCTCAGTGCCTGCAAACCTGATTCTGGCTATTTTACCTATCTTAGATTTTCCCCCCTGCAGCAAGGGCAGGGGGCCAGCAACCTCCACCCCAACCCTGTTCTTGCCAGCAGAAGTTATTATTATTTCTTGTTCCCTGACAACAATGCCCTGGTAATTTAAGTGCTCTTGTTCCAACATGAGCAGCCTTCCTCTCTGCCCTTTGCAGGCAGCAAGCAGGAGAGGGGCAGACAATCCTTTCTCCTTGCTGTGTGTGGACAGGCTGCTGGAGGAGTCTATGCCTGCCTGCATGCAGGCAGCAGAAAGCTTGCTTCTGGACCTTCATCTGCATGCAGAGCTTGGCTAATTGGCCAGGTGCAATTAGGACCTTTCACGGTTTTGTTCAGTCTCTGTAGGGTTCAGCAGAAACCTTCAGGGCCTCATGCAAGAACACAAATAAAGGACACCCACTCCCATGGGACAGGCTGGATGGGGTTTTCCAGCAGGGCAGGGTACTGATAACTCACAGACATGCACATGCACACACAAAACACTCATTAAAACTAAGCCTGCACTTCCCAGGCCTTGTAGGGGACAGCAGAAAGAACCAAGGAATTGTGTCCCCAGGCCACACAAAGCTGATGGCAGTTCCCCTTTAATAACAGCTTCCACTTCCATTTTAGCCCTCTGGCCTCACAGGGTGTATAACCAAGCAGCAACAAAAGAAAATGTGCGTTAATTCCAGTCAGCTTCTCCTGGGAATCCTGTGCAGTGTCCATCTCCCCACCTCCAGGAGCTCCGTGGCCGTGTGAACGCTGCTGTCAGTTTGTGCATCTCAGCTTCGCCCAGAGCCGCGGCTCCAAAGGGAATTAGCATGATTAACCCTAATTAATTAACCACAAGAGCTTTCAGATCCCAGGGCAGAGCGGTAACTGAGGGGGGAACCAGGAGCCATGCCTGGGCACTGAGTAAGGGACAGAGTTTGCCTGGGGTGAGGAGGAGAAACCAACCCTTTGCCTTGAGGCTGAGCAGATGTGGAGATAAACCAAAAAAATTCCGTCTGGTGAGACTCCCATCTAGGATAGAGTACAGGTTATGTTACAGAGAGCAGAGTCAGCTCTTAGTCCCCAGGAGGCAGGAGCATCTTCAGTGGTACAGACATTCAAGAGTAGCATTAAATTCCAGTTCATCTGCCTTCACTACAGTCCTCCTTCTCCAGCACTAGAAAGCTGAGCTATGATCCTGCTTTCTTTCATTTTTTTCATTAAGTCATGAAAGAATTTCAGGGTGTGGCCTGGCAAATCCAGATAGTCACTTCAGATTGGTTAAACTCCCTTCCATCAGGCAGCATGTAGTAATCCAGTGCAAACAAGGTCTTAAGTCTGCTGGAACTGGATTTTGCAATCTGATAAACCAGAAATCTCCAGTGTGCACATGGGTGTCAGGCAGCTCTGTTGTCAATATCTCTTTGTCCTGTGGGCTTTTTAGGCTAAAATTATGAAGCATTCCCTGAGGTAGCTGGAGTTGTGGGCTCAGTAGCCAGCCTATTGGCAAGTGAGGACAGGAGCATCAGAGATCTCAGTGAGCTGCTGCTGCAATTCCTTCTCCAGGTCCCCATAAGGAGAGCATTTCCATGAGTGTTGCTGCTAATGGAGCCCTGCAGCCTCTCACTAATCTGGGAAAGCTTAAAAAACTTTAAAACTTTTTAGAAGTTTTAAAAGCTCCTCAGCCAGGCTCTCTCCTGAGTCTTCTTCACCTGCTGAGATGTTAAAAGGATGATTAGGGAGAGAAAAAAGCTACTCTGCAGACAAGCAAACAATTTTTCAAGCCATCTTGTCATAACACATTAAGGAGTGTTGATTTATGATGGTAAAGGCATCAAATAAATGTTTAGCACCATGGCTGGTGCCAAATGTGAATAATCCCAGAGAACAAGTGGAAACGGTGAACAGTAGTCATGTTCCAAGCAGCTGCTCCTTGCTCCCTCCTTCAACTGCCTTCTGTTTCCTGCAGCCATTTGAAATTTTCTCCTGCTTGTCATGCTCAGACAGACATACACAAAAAGTATGGTACAACTGAAGACAATACTATTAATTAAAGCTTTCAGGCTTGGCACCAGAAATGAGAGTTGAGATGGGTTCATGCAGCTGGGATTTACGAGTCTTTCAGGGCACACAGAGCTCACTCCACTGCACATGCACATGGCATCCTGTGCAGAGCATTTCCCAGGGTAAAGGGAACCTGTGTCACTGCTTGCTGTGCTCAGGAAAATTCACCCTGCCCATCATTGGTGTGAAGAAGCAGAATTTCTCTTCACAGGGAAAAGAGAAGTGGACTAGAAGTAACTAGGAGTGGACAAAAGCACTCACATGTGTCAGCCTTGATGACTTTCAGGTCATCAAACATTGCATATGCAATTTCCATCATGGGTAAAGCAGTTATAAAATTATGTAGAGCTGTTTTTCCCCGAAAAGTGAAGAGTCAAGGTGCTCAGCAAGGACTGTTATGAAACCAGACATGGAAACAGAAGCCTCAGCTCCATCCTTTCCACACTTGCATCTACTCAGCTTAGTCATTGACAGGCCAAAAAGAGGCAATTATGATGACTTTGTTTCAACTCTAGTTTATTATAGCCACAATTCTTCCCTCCTGCATCCAGCTTATTCATACTGTGTATTTTTCAGAAATCCCTCAAATCTTGCAGTTGTTGGAGGACTCATCCTGTGTCTCATCAAGGCTTAAATAATGTACCAACATTATTTTTGACTGTGTACCTTATTTTTAGCCGGAATGCATTTGTTCTAGCAGTCGAGTAGAGGGTATTTCCCACTTTTGTCAAAACACTGTAAATTACAAAGAGCAAGGTTGAGCACAGGGAAGACAGGAGTAGAGACTTGTTAAGAGGCCAGACTTGTGCCAGCACATGCAGAATGTTTCTTACTTAGAGGCATAAGAAAAGTTTTGTTTTCATGGTCCTGCAGCTTTTCTCACCTAATGCCTTGCCAACCCTCAACTGATGCAGGCATCTGGTAGGTGTTCCCCCTCCTCCGTGGTCTCTGTGATCAGAGAGCAGCAGCAACACCTCCACAGAGGGATTCACGCTGGGAGGGGATGGATTCCCCTCTGGGGGTATCTGCCTTTCTGCTCTGATCACAAAGGGAACCTGAAACAGGACAGGTGGGCAGGCTGATCTTGGGCATTCACGGATCTGATCAGCCCTGGTTTTTCTTGCATGCTGAGTCTTGGAGCTCAAAGGGTTTCTTTCTTGGCAGGTCTGATTTCCACGACTTCACGGCAGCTGGATCGAGAATACAAGGCTGAACATATCCTTGAGGTGGGTAATGATGATTGTAATTAGCTTTATTTACCTACAAGTGTATTAAGTCCTCAAAGAGCTTTCCTTGCAAGTTGGAGCACAGAGAAAGAATCTCATCCCATCAGCTCCCAACTGCTGAGAAACTTAATTAAATGGTGTGTGTTAACCCAAGAGACAGCTGCAGCAGTACTGTGGGGTTTATTATTTTCTTGCTGAAGACTGGAGCAAAATTTCTGTTCTGGAAGCTGTGGGAATGCAGGAAGAGGTCTGGAACTATCCTCTAGCAGGATGGTTTATACATTATGAGGGAAAGAGCAAGCCAGAGAAATCCACCCTCGTTTATCTCATTGTATCAGATATTGCTGTGTAGCTTCTGTCACCAGCCCCCATCCTCAGCTGCTCACAGCTACAAGTATTGCCATCAGAGGGATCTGGAGGTTTTTGAGTCTATCAGGGTCTATCATTTCTCTCTGCAATGCAACGTGCTGGGAGCTTGCACAGGCAGGGCAGGGTGAGGATGGCTGGTACCTCACCAAGCCATTGCAGTACAGGTGTTTTCAGATGTGTGATCTCTAATGTTCAGCCAGCCAGAACAGCAGAGCAGCTGGAGGCAGGAGCCCTGCAAACTCATCCCCCTGTGCATGGACAGGCCCTGCACACTGCCAGCTACAGCCACCAGGCTTTGCCCTGCAGAGGGGAGCAGTGCCTTTGAAAAAGGGGAGATAGAAATGCAGAGCCACACAAAATCCCCCAGCTGAGTGATTGCCCACCAGGATGGAGGCTGGCTGGTCACACTCGGGTCACGTCTGAGAGCCCTGTCACCTGCTCCCTTTGCTTGCTGACAGGTGGCTGTGTCTGACAACGGAGAGCCAGCGCTGAAGTCCACCAGCAGAGTCGTGATCCAAGTCCTGGATGCCAATGACAGCCCTCCCAGTTTCCCCCACAAGCTGTTCATGGTGCAGCTCCCCGAGAGGGAGGCCTCGGAGACCCCACTGCCGGTCTACAGGCTGATCGCTTCCGACCGTGACCAGGGCCAGAACAGCCAGATCACCTACACCATCGAGGAGGAGGAGGACGGCATATTCACCATCAACCCCACAACTGGCACAGTCTTCTCCAGGAAAGCTTTCCCTGCCTCTGAATACAACATACTCACGGTGAGAGGAGAGGGAAACACAAAGAGCTGATGGGAAGAGACGGGCAGAAAGGGAAAGAGAGAGAAGGGTTAAGAAACAGAAAAGATACAAGGAAAGAGATGGAGAAAATGCAGCAGTGGGGAGGAAGAGAGCTTGAATAAGGCAAATGTGTTAAGAGGGAGAGAAAGTGGGAAGGAATTATAGGAAATGCAGAAGGTAGGAAGCTATTAAAAATGGACAATAAGTTTAAAATTAACTGTCCAACCTACCTTCAGAGAGGAATACAGTGATCCATGATCCCATATGGATGTGGACTCAAACCTGAACAGTCTTTGGGTTCCATCATGCCTCTGTATGGCATTCTGATCTGGCCGTGGAGCTTAGATGTAGATTCAAATCCTTCCCACAGTCTGTGTGTCTTTGCAGTGAGGCTTGTAATCCAAGTCTCTGCTATGGATGGAGCTTGGCAGATTTACTTGACTGCAAAGAGGAATTTAGGTTGCATGGCTCTGCCTTGGAAGCAGCCAGAGCGTGGACCACTGGCTCAAGATTTGTTTAATGGGATCTTTGGGCACACTGGGAGCTGAAACTTCTGGTGGGTGGGAGAAGGAGCTTTCCATGGAATTCCCATGAGCTAACTGAGCTTTCTCCCTGAGTGCATGTGCCTTTCTCTGCAGGTCAAGGCCACAGACGGCGGCAGCCCCCCGCTCTCCTCCCACGTGAGACTTCACATCAGCTGGGTCGCCCGGCCCGGCCCTTCCTCAGAACCACTGGCTTTTGATGAACCCCACTTCAACTTCGCCGTGATGGAAACAGATCCTGTGAACCACATGGTGGGAGTGATCAGCATGGAGATGGGCCCCAGCCAAGTGTGGTTTAATATCACAGGTGAGGCACAGAAATTAGAGCAGGGCAGCGGTGTCTGGGAGCGTTTGGCTCCCTTGGCTTTCAGCACTCTCGCATGCCTGAGCTAATGGAGTTGTTTGCTTTAGGTGTAGGTGAGCTATGGGGAAAGTTTTCTCACAGGCACCGGAAGGTTTAAACAGCCATTAGACAAAGCTGCCCATCCAAGGCTGCCAGTGCCAAGTGCAATTACCCAACACAGTTTTTTAATGACAATCTGGAACTTGCCTGTGTTTGAGGTGTTCTCTGATGTCACACGAGAGGCAGGGCATGCCAGTGCCAGATCCTCCTGGGAATCAGGTGACACTGTTGGTTTTGTTAAAACTGCCTGCAAGGATCCAGGTGTGTGGCTGAGGGTTACAGATACCCTTCATATCTCCCCCCACGTTGAGTCTTGAGCAGGGAGTTGAGAAGGAAGCATTCCTCAAAGACCTAGTCTGCCCTAACTTGTGGGGCTCTCCCTTCCTCCTCACCACATCCCAGGGGTGATTTAGACATGGAATGTGGAACTCTAGGGCCTCCTCTAAGACACACGATTCAGAGGGGGTGTGGGCTGTCACCCCAGGGGATTCTCCAGGCAGTGTGTGCAGAACTGGTCCTACCAACGAGGGCCAATTGTGCTCGTGTAATTTGATGTTTTGAAGTGGTGCCCCAATCTACCTTGCACAGCCTTTCCCTGGTACTGCCTGCAGGGCCTGCCCTTGTCAGACAAAGCCTTAATTGGGCAAGTCAGTAGTTTTTCTCCTTACTGTGTTAGGGCATGGATAATGGTGTATAAATACAATTAAGCAACAAGAGATACAACACTACAAGGAGCAAGACAATATCTGTGAAAGGTTTATCTGGCATTAGTAGTGTCTGCTTGGGTCTGCAGAACGAACGGTGTATTCCTCTGAATGTTATCCCATCATTTCCCTGCTGAGTGCTGGAGCATAGCTTGACTTCATCTTTCCCAGTTCCTAGAGCTCCAAGAGATGCTGAAGGCTCTCTTGGTTTCTATCCTGGTGGAAAAGGGCAGGATTTTATTTTCCCTGCAAGGGAAGGAAGGCATCATGACAGCTGGCGGCCAGGGGGGTGATGCAGAGATCCAGGAGCCTTTGGCAGCTCATTCAGGGTTTCACCTTTCCCACACCACAAACACTCTGTCACTGGGATTGATGGAGTCTACAAAATCTCAGACAAAGCAACAGTGTTCTTCATCTCTTTCCTTTTCTGGGCTTCTTCTTTCCATTTGGCACTGTGCACAGTGGGTCTCTGATCCATGGGTCTCTCTCCCTCTGTCTCTGCATCTTTCTGTCTCCTTCCCAGCAGGAGAGCACTGGTACAGATGGCTGGTGAGCACTGCATTCCTCCAGCAAGGGAAGATATGTCATTTTACAATCAGCAGAGATTTTACCGGCTGGTAATAGAATAAAGCAGAATCCAGAGCATCTAGTAGCCAGGGAGAAAGAAGTTGAGACCTGGGATAAATTACAGGAAGCTATTTCAGCTTCTTCATATCTCAGAGCAGCTTTGCAGGGTTTAATGTGCAAGAGGAGCCAAATAGGCCCCAGCGAGTGAGGCATGAGAAAGGAGCTGCCATGCCAGGGCTGAGCAGCAGTAGGGTGAGGGACAGCTTTCTGCTGCTGAGCTGCTCAGGCCTGCTGTTCCTGGCAATTCTCAGCCATCTGGGTTGGAGGCAACAGGCTCTGCTCACCCTGGAAGCACCGTCTGCCTCCCCAACTGTTGAGTGTTGGGAATTCAGGTAGCTCCCAGGCTCCCAGGCGTGGTGATGAGGACCACTGCTGATATGCCCACAGTGTGACCTTGAATCAGAAGCCAGCAAGAGCCCTTCTTGTTGCAAGGCAAGAGCCTTCTACCCAGCAGGTCCCTGATCCATGCTAAGCCAGTGATGGTGCATGGCTGGAAACCAAATGTGCTGAATTGTGCCTGTTGCCAAGCTAGCCAGGACATCACATGCATAAGTGCTTCCTTTCCCCTTCTCTCCTCCTCCTCGTTTTCTCTAATTCCCCTCACCTTCCTTTTCACACTACTTTGTCACCATCTGTGACTATCTCTTTGTCCAGCTTTGCCTTGTCCTCCCTATCTCCTGTGTCCATCTATCTATATCTATCTATCTATCTATCTATCTATCTATCTATCTATCTATCTATCTATCTATATCTATCTGTCTATCTATCTATCTATCTATCTATCTATCTATCTATCTATCTATATCTATCTATCTATCTATCTATCTATCTATATCTATCTATCTATCTATCTATCTATCTATCTATCTATCTATCTATCTATCTATCTACCTATCTGTCTATCTATCTACTATCTCATGTGGTTTTGAGTTTCCAGGTTTGGGAGAGGCCTTACCTGTGGCTCTGTCCCCAATCTAGCTGATGTAACTGCCCTCCTGTTGCCCTTTTCTGTGTCCCCCTTGTCCCAGGTGGTGATGATGACATGGATTTTGACATTGAAAAGAGTACAGGCAGCATGGTCATTGCAAGACCCCTGGATGCGAGGAAGAAGTCAAACTATAACCTGACAGTAGAAGTCACTGATGGGTCCAGTACAATCAAAACCCAGGTAATTTTTTTTTCTTTAGTGGGGACTCCATGGAAAGGGAGCATATGCCAAAGCTGAGTCTGTTGAGCTCTGGATCAGGTGCCAGGCACAGGAATCTCCTTACACTGTGATCCTCCATTACACAATTACCCTTGCACCAAGCTAAGACTGTTTATATGTTGCTGGAATCACAGCTGGTCCAGGAAAGCCTAGATCTTTCCCATTGATCCCAGGCAGCACACACGGACACATCTACACCACCAGCCAAGCTGGGGTGGTAGTTCACACACTCAGAACTCAACTTGGTCTCAGCAGCTCAGGATGATTTACAGCACATCTGGGACAGCATCTTAAGGGAAGTGTGTACACAGTTAGGTCAGGCTTGGGTCCGTGTTCCCATGCCAAGGGTTGTTCCTGGGATATGCTAGCCCAGGTACAACCTGCGCAAATCCATCTGCAAGAGGTGAGGTCAGACCCAGGGAGTGAGTGGAGCAACTGCAGAGATGCTGTGTGCTCTGAGTTGCCTAATATAAAGTAAGTGCTGGTAAAAGGAGGCATTTCACTGTCAAGCATGTCCCTGAGCCCCAGCTAAAATGATGAGATTTTGTCCATCTTTACCTACCCTGAGGAGGGGTGTTCAGGACATGCTCTTTCACTAGTCATTCTCTCCACACATAAGAAGCAGCCAAAAATCCAGCCCTGATGCACAGGAAGACCTAGGATGTGAGTCACCTGTCAGTAATGCTTATCGTGGGAAATTCACTGTGGGGGGTGATGAGTGAGGAACTGCAGCATTCCTGTGAAACGTGGTGCTAACCGATGACCACTTGTCTCAGCTATCTTCCAGTATTGCTCCAAATAAACAAACAAAGCCCCACCTTGCCTAGTGTGCATTCCCTGCCACCTTGCATCTCATCCCTACGTTTATTTTGGCACTCAAAGCTGCTAGCAGATGTCAAGAAACCTGCTTGTGTAAAACCCCCATGGCATGCTCAGGTTTGCTAAAGGAAGCAAATTATTACACTTGGTTGGGACTTCCTAAGATGCCGGAAGCACATCAGTAGGAGGGTCAGGACAGCCAGGGTAGGAGACCACAGAGGAGAAAGCAGTGACTTCTCCAGCAGGATTCAGGATTCCCAATGTGTGCTGTTAAATGCAGAGAGCATTAACAAAACACCAAACTTGGCTAAAAACGGGTAGAAGAGAAATTTTGCTTCTCCACACACTTGCTGCTCTTGAGATTGGCCAGCCTCTCCCTTCTTTTACCAAACATCCCCTTTCTGTCAGCTTTCTGTTGAGTAAATAACAGGGCACCGTTGCCTGTGTTGGCACCAGCCAGCAGCAAAGCTGGCACCACGGCTGAGCTGCTGCTGCTTTCCATGACAGGCTGTGACTGTGTCCCCATGTGCCAAGTGCAGGCATGTTCACTCTGAATGCCTTGCCAGACTGGAGAGATTTTTAAAAAGGAGAGGAAGCAAACTGAAAAACACTGAAGGGGAAGGAACAGCAGGAGTTCCTTGGGATGAAGGACAGAAGGCTCCCAGTCATCACGGATGGCAAAGGTCCAAGAGTTAGAAAACTGTGATGGTTATGGCACTCAGAGTATGTCAACACCCAAGAAGGATTGGTAGCTGAGATTTTACATGGCTGCATGTCCAGTTGCTGCCCTCACTATGCTGTCTCCCCCACAGGCATTTATCCATGTGATTGACATCAACCAGCACCGTCCCCAGTTTCTTGAGAGTCACTACGAGGTGAGGATTCCTGAAGATACCCCTTCAGGGAGAGAAATCCTTCGAGTTAGTGCAACAGACAAGGACAAAGGAAAGGGGCTCATCTACACCATCCATGGCAGTGTGGACCCCAAAAGCACAAGACTTTTCCAGTTGGATCCAGGCAATGGAGCCCTCACAACAGCAGAAGGCTTCAGTTCCCAGCCCATGCCTCAGCACACCCTCACAGTGATGGTGAGTCCTGTCCAAGCCCTGCTGAGTCCACCAGCTTGCCTGGGATATATGGGTCACTGGAGAAATTAAAAGTGGGTCTAGCCTTTGAGGGAGGATTTGCCTGGAACAATAGGGGAAAGGAAAAGTAGGGTGTTAACCTTTACTATATGGCTAAGTGTAGTTAACAGCCTGCATTCCTCAACCACCTTCTCTGGAGGGCCACTGGGTTCCTATGAAAGAAAACACAGTGTGTAATAGTTAATGTTAGGTTTCAAATTCACGGCTGAGCTTCGGTGCTGAAACTTCCAGGCTCATTCCCAGCCAAGGGGTTGGTACCATTGCAAAACACCCAACTCTTACAGAGTGCTGATGAGTTACTTGGAGGATGGTGCAGACAAGACTGGCACATCCTTGGGTGTGACTGTTCCTGCTCTCTTTCTGCCATTCAGGTGCGAGACCAGGAGGTTCCCATCAAGCGGAACTTTGTCCGAGTCATCGTCCATGTGGACAGCTGCAACCTTCACCCTCCCCAGTTCAGCAGCATCCATTACGAAGCAGAAGTGCTGGACTCGGCAGTGGTGGGCACAGAGATCATACAAGTCAGAGCCCTTGATCAGGATCAGGGAGCTAATGCTGAAATCCACTACGCCCTTCAGGCAGGTGAGAGCCATGCAACAAGAAGTTTAGGTTTTGATCATACCTGCATTATCATGCTCTAACTGGTGGCCACTTGATCAGCTTTGTCTAGCTGTTGCAAAGAACAGAAAATGACTGCACAGCTCTAAAAATGTGATTTTCTTCCTACCCAGAAAAAATCCAGAGTGAGTAGGTAATTTCCATATTATGGAATATTAGCATCTTTTCTTAAGAAGACAGCTTAATGTTGAGTCACCGGTCTAAGAAAAATAGTGACTGGACAAGTTAGAACAACCTAAAATCTGCTCCTCTTTGTCCATGGGAACTATTCAGTTGTTAGGCAAAAGTACTCCCAATTCCCACAGGAGTCATCATTATTCTACTATTTTTACCAAGAAACACATCCTCAAGAAATGGTGAGAACCCTCTCAGCATTGACTGGTGGTGGTTTTGAGTCATTCATGCTCAGTGGGCAAATATTTTATCATTCTATAAAGGTTAAAACCTAAGTATTTATGTCTATGCCACACAGCCTATTTAGCCTGTAAACTCTTCGCAGGAGACAAGCCATTCTTTGCTCCATCTTTCTCACTGCAATTTAGATCAAGGACTGAGAAATTTAATTGCTCCTGAAGTATTGGTAATTACAAGCATGACAGGGCTTGAAGGAACCAGTACTGTCTGTGCTACCATGTTCTGCACACGAGGCAAAAGCTTCAAGCACATGCTCTGCCACCACTAAATATGCTTAAATTAGAAGGGTGTTTATCTCCAATTTACATTTTGATTGATTCAAATGTTAGCT
This sequence comes from Pseudopodoces humilis, assembly GCF_049639895.1. Lineage (NCBI taxonomy): Eukaryota > Metazoa > Chordata > Aves > Passeriformes > Paridae > Pseudopodoces > Pseudopodoces humilis. Next base: position 6,273,214 of record NC_142216.1, read on the forward strand.
CACAGATCTCAATGGGTTCATTGTTCTTACAATTAAAATTATTTAGAAATTAATTAATTTCTCCCAGTAAAAGAAACAGATGTTAATCAGATCTGCAGTCAGGAGAATCTATGAAAAAGAGTTTCAGAAAACAAAGATCAATAACGTGTCTGCATTCTTCACTCTGTAATTTCTTTTCTTGCAGGAAATGGGGAAGGCTTCTTTAACATCAACCCATATTCTGGAATTATTACAGTTGCCCAGAAGCTGGACCCATCCAGGCAGGAACGATTTACTCTTATTGTCAAGGCAGAAGATCAGGGGTTTCCTCAGCTTAAAGATTCTGCTACAGTACACGTCCACATTAGACCCTCGGATCGAACCCCTCCAAAATTTTCAGAGGCTGAATACATCACAGAGATCAGTGAATCCACTGCTATTGGCTCTCCTCTGATCCAGGTTTCAGCCACAAGCTTATCACCAGTCAGTTATGAAATAAGAGATGGAAATGGTGATGGAGTATTCTCCATGAACTATCAGTCAGGCCTTATTTCCACTCAGAAGAACTTAGATTTTGAGCAGGTGTCTTTTTACCAGTTGAAAGTGCGTGGTACCAACATGGCTGGAGCATTTATGGACGCAGTGGTGCTCATCTATGTCATAGATGAGAATGACAATGTGCCTGTCTTCGTTAAGTCTTCCTTCGTTGGCTGGATCATGGAGAATGCCCCATCACAAAGCATGGTTCTGGATGAAAGCAACGCTCCCCTCGTGACCTATGCAACAGATGCTGATCAGGACTCCAATGCTTTGCTTGTCTATGAGATTTTGGAACCGGAGGCACTGAAATATTTCACAGTGGATCCCAGCACAGGGACACTGACCAGTCGTGCTGATATAGACTATGAGCTCACGCCAGTTTTCCACTTCAGTGTACATGTGCACGACAGTGGAAGTCCCAGCTTGTTCGCATCCAAGCCTGCCAAGGTCACAATCCATGTGAAAGATGTCAATGATTCACCTCCAGTCTTTCTCAGAGACACTTACGACATTTCCATCTTGCTACCTGCCTACCCAGGGATGGAGCTTTTGTCAGTGCAGGCAAAAGATGCAGATTCAGAGGTGACCTACAGCATCGCAGAAGGAAACCTTGATAATGCTTTCCACATCCATCCACTAACAGGTCTCATCTCCATTCTTAACACTACCAGCCTGAGGAGCTACCGAGAGCTCACAGTCAGAGCTGGTGATGGCTTATATAAGAGTACTGCCCTGGTTAAGCTAAATTTAACTCGAGCACAAGGTACCAGCTTGAAATTTGATCAAGATGTATATACAGCAACTGTGAAGGAGAATTCTACAGATGAGAAGACTCTAACCATTCTTGGGGTCAAGGGATATCAGCTAAATGAACCCCTTTCCTATTCACTTTTGAATGAAAAGGAAAGGTTCAAAATGATCCAAGCCTCTGGAGTTCTTCAGACCAAGGGTGTGAAATTTGACCGTGAAATGCAAGACATGCATGAGGTAGCTGTGGAAGTGAAGGACAACAGGAAGCCACCAAGAGTGTCCCAAGCCACAGTCAGAGTTTATGTAGAGGATGTCAATGACAACCCCCCACAGTTTGAGAATCTGCCATACTATGCCTCAGTGCAGGATGGCACAGAGCCAGGGGATGTCCTTTTTCAGGTGTCAGCAACAGACAAAGACATAGGGGATAACGGAGCAGTTACCTACTCATTTGCAGAGGAATACAAATACTTTTGGATTGACCCTTACCTAGGAGACATCTCTCTTAAGAGGCCTCTTGATTATCAAGCTTTAAATAAATACAACCTCCGGGTCATTGCTAAGGACAAAGGAGAGCCTCCCCTGCTCGCTGAAGAGGAGGTTGTGATCAGTGTGAGGAACAGATCCAACCCTCTGTTCCAAAGTTTGTACTACCGAGTGAAGGTGCCAGAAAATGTCCCCCCATACACATCTATTCTCCACATCCAGGCCCGCAGCCCTGAAGGCTTGCGCCTCATCTACAACATTGTGGAAGAAGATTACCTGAAACTCTTCAACACTGACTTCAAAACTGGTGTCCTCACTGTCACAGGGCAGCTGGACTATGAGCTAGAGACAAAACACACATTCACTGTTAGAGCCACAGACACAGCACTGGGATCCTTCTCAGAAGCCAGAGTAGAGGTGGAGGTAGAGGACATTAATGACAACCCTCCCGTATTTTCTCAGATCATTTACACAGCATCTGTCTCGGAGAGTTTGCCACCACAGACCCCTGTTGTCCATCTCTTTGCCTCTGATAAGGATTCGGGCAGAAACAAAATGGTTTCCTATCAGATCATGGATGATGGTTCAGATGCTGCCAAGTTCTTTAATATTGATGCCAGCACAGGGCAAATAACAACAGCTCAAGCACTTGATTACGAAACAAATCAGCAGTTCCGCATGAAAGTCAGAGCTGCGGATCATGGGGTGCCTCCACTCAGTAGCGATGCCCTGGTAATCATAGATGTGACAGACATCAATGACAATCCCCCTGAGTTCAGCCAGCTTCAGTATGAAGCCAAGGTCAGTGAAATGGCTACGTGTGGGCACATTGTGATCAAAGTCCAGGCCCTGGACCCCGACAGTGGAGACACCACCCGGCTGGAATACGTGATTCTCTCGGGTAATGACAACAGGCATTTTGCCATCAACAGCACTTCTGGAATAATATCCATGTTCAACCGCTGCAAAAAGGACTTGGAGCCATCTTACAAACTCAGAGTTTCTGCTTCGGATGGAGTTTTCAAGAGCACTGTGCCTGTGTATATCAACACCACAAATGCCAACAAATACAGCCCCTCTTTTCAGCAGAACGTGTACGAGGCAGAGCTGGCAGAAAATGCTGAGATAGGAACCAAAGTGATTGAGCTGCTGGCTATTGACCCAGATGGTGGTCCATATGGCACCATAGACTACACCATCATAAATAAACTGGCCCATGAGAAGTTCTCCATAGACAATAAAGGCTGTATTTCGACACTGCAAAAACTGGACAGGGAGAATTCCACAGAGAGAGTCATTGCCATTAAAGTCATGGCCAAGGATGGGGGTGGGAAAGTGGCCTTCTGCACTGTCAAAATAATCCTTACAGATGAGAATGACAACCCACCTCTTTTCAAAGCCTCTGAATACACACTCTCCATCCAGTCCAATGTCAGCAAAGGCTCCCCTGTCATCCAGGTACTGGCTTATGATGCTGATGAAGGTGCAAATGCAGATGTCATTTACTCTGTTGACTCTGTGGAAGATGTGGCAGAAGACCTTGTGGAGATTAATGCTGCCACTGGGGTTGTTAAGGTCAAGGAGAGCCTTATTGGTTTAGAAAACAGAGCCTTTAACTTCAAGGTGAAAGCTGAAGATGGCAGACCCCCTCACTGGAACTCCCTTGTTCCAGTAAATCTGCAGATTGTCCCCAGGGAGGTGACATTGCCAAGGTTTTCTGAGCCCCTTTATACATTCTCTGCATCCGAGGATCTTCCAGAGGGGTCAGAAATAGGGTCAGTGAAAGCTTTTGCAGAGGATCCCATTATATACAGCCTGGTGAAGGGAACCACTACAGAAAGTAACAAGGACGAGGTGTTCACACTGGATGAACAAACAGGGGCTTTGAAAATCAAAAAACCCATTGATCATGAGACCACCAAGTGGTACCAGGTTGATGTCATGGCTCACTGCTCACATCTGGAGACAGAGCTGGTCTCTCTGGTCTCTGTGAATATCCAAGTGCAGGATGTGAATGACAACAGACCTGTTTTTGAGGCAGATCCCTACAGAGCTTTTGTCATGGAGAACATGCCTTCAGGAACCACAGTCATTCAAGTGACAGCTAATGACCAGGACATGGGAAGTGATGGGCAGGTGACCTACAGTCTGGAAGCAGAATCTGGCAACCTCCGCGGGCTCTTCACCATTGACGGTGAGAGCGGGTGGATCACCACACTGAAAGAACTGGACTGCGAAGACCAGGAGATCTATCGCTTTTATGTGGTGGCCACTGACCACGGCAGGAAGGTCCAGCTCTCTTCCCAAACCCTGGTGGAGGTCACTGTCTCTGATGAAAATGACAATGCCCCACAGTTCACCTCAGATTTCTACAAGGGGTCGGTCACTGAGAACGCAGAGCCGGGGCAGGTCATTGTCACCCTGAGCACCATCGACGCGGACATCTCCGAGCAGAACCGGCGGGTCACGTGCTACATCACCGGTGAGTTTTTCCTGGCTTTGAATCTCCAGTGGGCAAGAAGAGAGTATCATCTCAAAGTAAGGATTTGATACCTTGTCTTACAGATTATTAGTACAGAAATAATGTTATACTGACTGTCCTGTCAGAAGCAGGAGATGAAGGCTGAGCTCTGTCATGAGCTGGACTCAGGTGAATCTGGGGAATACAAAACCTTTCAGTAACTGCAGTGGGTGGAATGATCATTAAAATAATTATCTCACCACTGAATCGTCCTGTTTCTCTGGGAATAAATAAATAAATAAGATACATGTAAGTAATTACACTGTACTGTAGAAATATTTATTTACACTTTCTTAACAGAGGAATAATTAAGACAGTGTAATTGTAATATCTCTTGGAAGGACAGGAGGGGCAGTACAGCAAGAAGGAAGATTTTTCTCACACAGATACTGTGATCTGTATTTAAGTTCTTTGACCCAGCTTTTTCTCCTGCCAGCACTGCAGTCAGTTTACACATCTATAATACACCTGTAGCCTGTCTTTTTTTTAATAACTATATATAACTTTTTGGTGTTACATATGTTTCCTACAAAACCACTTGGAGGCTGGCTTAATAACAAGTTAGTCACTCTGCACTAGGGGATATTTAAGACTGTCACATCAATTTTAGTAAAGGCTTTGGCTAACAAAAGATACAAAAAATTGCTCTTGCATCCCTGAAACATCACATGTGCCAACTGAAATTAACCACTGCTGTAAAATTACAAAAAAGTTACACTGGAATGTTTGTTGTGCATCTGCACAAGTAGAAGCTTGCTTTTATGGTATTTTTTGACCCTAAAGGGTCTTTCTAAGACCTGGAGCAGATACTTCAAATTAAAATGTTTGTTCAGACTCAAATGAGGATCCTTCAGGGTCAAAACATTAGGCCAGATCGTGCTGCAGCCTGTTATCTATTATTGTAACCATCCAAAACAGGGGAGGAATGCTGGTATTTTCATTTGGTTTATGGCATGCCTAAGTATTTGCAAGCCTTTGGGAGGAAAGATTTAACCATTATATATTTACGTTTCTGCCATCTTAAAGGTAGTAGTAACTTCCAAATACTTTAAACCTGAGAGGATGTGCACTTATTTTAGGGATGAACACCTTGTGCTCTCTGCTCTGCATGTACAAACACAGCTCAAACTCTACAAATAAACATGGAAATGCAGCAAAAGGGAGAATTAGGTGAATACAGAGCCCAGCTTCCCCTGTCCACATTGATTTCAAACACACAGAAACTAAATCTGGGAATGGGCTGGTGTTTCCCAGCATCAGAAGAAGAGCTAGTACATTGTGCCTCCACAACCTCATCAGCACAGCACCAATGAAAACAGGAAGAGAGTGCATTTAATTTATCCCTCTGTGTGAGACCCTTCAGAGTCCAACACAGTTACCACAACCAGCTCTTCTCACTGACTCCCATTGCCTGATGTGCTTCCTCCTGGGTCAGCAGAGAACACCAGCTCCTTCTCAGGAGAGAGGGATTCTCCAGTGGCAGCATCCAGCCTGTTTAGAATCCAACATATGTAACAACAGTAGGAGCAGCATGAATCTGGTGGACCAGAGAGCCTGCCTAGTCTGGATTTGCCTGTCTCTCATCATTTGGCTCTTACAGAAACAAAAAGTAGCCCCAGAAAACAAAGCTGTATGTTAAATACCTCTATAGGTGAAGAGGAAGTACAGCTGTACATGGTACCATAACAGTAAGATTCAAACCATGTCTGCAGGGTATTTACAGCTCTCGGATCCCTTTAGAAACATGCACCAAGAAAGACTGTCAGGCTTTGGGAAGGTGAAACAACGTGGTTTTGAGGCAATGAATATGCACATCTGCAGAACGTTACTGACTTTTCTGCAATCAGTTGTTTCCTCCTTCCACTGTAATGTGCAGACAGGGAGTAACTAAAACGTGCAGGGTATTTCCCAGCTGTGCAGTGAGGCTGACCAAAAGCTCCTCACCTGCTGGATAAAACACCAGTGCCCTCTCTGCACCACCAGTGTGTCAGAGTCATAGAATCATTTAGGTTGGAAAAGACCTCTGAGAGCATCCAGGTCCTTCAGGTCTCCTAAGGAACCACCCATATGGGTGGTGGACACACCCATATGCCCTTTCTATACATACGCCCTATGTATCACTTCTGATTTTCAGCACTTAGTAAATACTTTTTGTACTTGCTTCCTGCCCCCTTTCTAGAAGGAGATGTACTGGGACAGTTCACAGTTGATCAAATTGAGGGTGAATGGACAATTTCTTCCAAGAAGCCTCTGGACAGAGAAGATACTGAGAAATACCTCCTCAAGGTTATGGCCTCTGATGGGAAATTTCAGGCTAGCACCGAAGTGGAAATTTTTGTACTGGATATTAATGACAACAGCCCTGAGTGTGGCCAGGTAAGACATCTGTTCTGGGACATCAGGGGCATAAAGGGAGAGATCCTGGGAGGGAAAGAGCACAATAGAAAAGAAGAAAGAACAAGCAGAGCATGTTAAAGGGTTAGGCTTGTCATAATTCTTCTCACAAGATCCTGTTGCTTTGATTATGCTTAACAATTTTAATTAAGCTGCATGTCAAGCAAGAATATTAAATCTAGCCTCCAAGCATGCTTGCCAGCAGCAACGGAGAGCCTAAGCATTATGAAGAGCAATTTTTGGAGATAAACAATGCCAGGAAGCCTCCTGGGAAGGGGCATGTAAATTACAGAGTTTTATATCCTGCTAAGCTGGGAGATTCCCATCAGAAGGTTTGTTGCTGTAGAGAGCTGATCACTGCTGTGGACATGACCTGTGGTGAGAATGAACAGAGGTGGTTACTTCCCAAAGTAGATTCAAAGGCTTGTGTGAAATGAGCTCACTGGTCCCAGTCCACACCCCAGCAGCCAAGAATGGGAAGCACATTGTGCTCCCCTATAAACCACAGGGTTTATCCTTCTCTGTGAAGCTTCTGTGGGTCTGTTCTCCCCCCATAAGGGATGGAGGTACTTTGGAGATGGCTCAGATGCCAAAGATTCCTTCTGTCCTGGCCAGATACTCTACACTGGGAGAGTCTCTGAAGATGCTGGGCCGGGTCTTTTAATTTTGAAAATATCAGCGACTGACCCCGACGTCGGCAGCAACGCCCAGATAACCTACAGCCTGCACGGCCCCGGCGCGGAGGAGTTCCGGCTGGGCCCACACACAGGTGAGAGCAGGGCAATGCTTTTATCCTCTTCCTCACTCACCCAGACATGCAAGCTCCCAGCACGGCTCAACACAAGGAGCTGTCCATTCCAGCTGTCCCAAGCTAGGAAGGAATGGCCACAGCATACAGGAGAGTGAGCTTCACATCATCCTGTTTGCTCTCGTTACAAATGTTAAAATGAAGGGCAGACACTATTGCTAGCAGCCAGGTGTCAAGGAGGAAAGAGCAGCAAGTGTTTGGCTTGAGCCAAAGACACAAGTTCTAAATCCCAAAATACCTCTTATCGGGTCTTGGGCAGTGTATTTACCCAAACAGACTTGATGATCATTCTAGAGATCACGTGGAGTTCCTTACATTGCAGAAAGCTCAATGCAGTGGGGTTTAGGAGTACAATTTATTTATGAAGAGTTTTATCCCATGATGGCATCCCTTGGATGAAGTTCAGCTGAACATGCAGGACTGCCCATGGGAAGCCTTGCCAGGGCCCTGGCTGGCAATGATCCGAGGATAGCCCTGAGCAATGTGGCGTGGACACATCACCACTATTAGCTCAATTATTGTCTCCCACGGTTCATCCAGGAAAACAGCTGAACAGCTGAACCTCTCTGAGGTCTTGTAGGCTGTGGCTGTGATTGCTGGGGACACAAAACCACCTCCTGTTCTTTCCCACAGGGGAGCTGACCACATCTGCACCCCTGGACCGTGAGCAGAAGCCCACGTACCACCTCGTAGCCAAAGCCACTGATGGCGGGGGCCGTTCGTGCCAGGCTGATGTGACACTGATCATTGAGGACACCAATGACAACGCACCAAGGTTCTTCCCCAGTCACTGTGCTGTGGCCGTCTTTGATAACACCACGACAAAGACACCCATCGCTGTGGTTGCCGCCAGGGACCTTGATGAAGGTGAGTCAGAATGGGATTTATGCATTAGTAGAGTTCATCTTTCATTCTGAATTGAGGCCTTTGAAACCTAGGAAAATGCTACAGCAATGGGTTTAGATGATTGAATCTTGGCGAAGATGTGCCTGGATCTCATCGTTGACATGTTCTTGAGTGCTGGGCTGGCATCAGCATTTTTGTGACCCTGTTGGGAGTGCAGTATCTGTAGAAACATGCAGACCTTCTTTGAGAATGTGCTCAGTAACTGTAGCTGTGATACACAGCACAAACTGTTACACAGGCATCCAAACTGGACAGAAACTTTTTCAAAGGTGGGGACTGAGAATAAGTGTAATAAAGGAAAAAAGGAGTTTTAAATATGGGTTGGTGGGATAGATAATGTGGATTGAGACATCCTCCTGAAGACATAGAGATTCTCAGAAATATCGGTAAGGCTCCTAATAAAGGAACTTTCAGTAAACCTCTGCAGCAGTTTTAGAATTTAGGGAAGCAAGATCATATTTATCTTCTTTGAATGCAGATATGAAGAGAAATTAAATTTCAAAACAAGGTGATTAAAAATGGAGAACACCAGTAAATGCAGACAGCTGACACTGGTGGGTAATGGTGAGGGTGGCTAGATGACTGAACCTGCAGATGGGCAGGGGCACACTTGATGTTGGGATGATGTTCATACAGCCTCCATTTTCCCTAGGAATGGAAGGTCATTCGGTTGATATAGTCCTGATGCAGTATAAATAAATAAACCCAGCATCCTCCCTGACCATGAATTATTGCAGTCTCTCCATTACCCTTCCAGGTCTCAATGCTGAGGTGGTCTATTCTCTGTCTGACTCTGCCAATGGACACTTTTCCATTGAGGAAACCACAGGGGTGATCCGCTTGGAAAAGCCTCTGAAGGATTCCCAGCACTCAGCGTTCGAGCTGACAGTCTGTGCCACCGACCGGGGCACCCCAGAGCCCCTCTCTTCCCTCGGCACTGTCACTGTCTCTGTTGTGGATCTCAGCGAATACCTGCCTGTTTTCCTGGCCCCTGAATATGTGGCCATGGTAAAAGAAGATGTGGCTGTGGGTACCGAGGTCCTCAACTTGTCAGCCCTGACGAGGGACAACGCTGAAAACACAGAGATCAAGTATGAAATTGTGAATGGCAATGACCACGGGAAATTTCAGCTCAACTCAAACACAGGTAAAATGGTCTTGTGCCCAAGCAGGTCCAGGTTGATCCAACATCAAAGGCTGTCTTTGTGTGCATCTTCTCTGGTTCTTCTCCATGTGGCTCCCACTCACCTCTGTTTTTACCCAGCTCTGCTCTTCTCTGTCTTTACCCAGCACAAGGGTAGGGAATACAGTCTTCTTTTCTACTTCAAATTTTGCCATCCAAGTCACTTAAGAAGTGATCCAAATCTTACTGATATTAATGGAAGGATTCCTTCTATCTGTCTGAGACTGGAGACAGGTCCATGTGGATGAGGGATATGTGGATAACAGGATGAGGAAATTTCCCCACTTCAAAATGCAGGAGAAAGTGGTTTCATTTAAAAAGTCTTTCCATCAGGATCTCACAAGGAACCTGGAGTGCAGAGTAACAGGTAGCTTTATTGAACAGCGCTCAATGAAAGTGGATAATAGCACCATAACCATGGGCAGGTGTTGAGCCATGGTTACCAGCCAAGTAAAGCCCTATTCTGTTTGCACAGTGATGTGATAAGAGCTGTTGTCAGAAGGTCAGTGTTAACTCCCTGAAACAAGCCCTTGGCTGTGTCAGCAATGACCTTCTGCCCTCAGCTGCAGCATCCTCATCAGTGACATCTCAGCCTCTCCGGTCACAAGGCTCTTGATAATTCTTCCACATCAGGGTGGTCAAAGTTAGGTCAGCTGGCAGTTTGGCAGTTGCCTTGGCATATCTCTGCAGTATTCCAAGAAACCTCACGTGCCATTCATTCAAAATACTTCCTGTCCTTTCCTCCCCATTCTCCAACGTAGGTGCCTTATACATCAATGGGAGCCTGGACTTCGAAGCGAGTCACGAGTATTACCTGTCCATCGAGGGCACGAGGAAGGGCTCAGCCTCTCTCAGCGATGTGACCATGGTGGTGATCAACATAACTGACATTAATGACCATGCACCAGAGTTCATCCAAGATCCCTACTTCACTGACATTCGGGAGGATGCTGCCATTGGAGAAATCATCCTCACGGTATGACTGAACCAGGCCAGCTGTCTTTTCCTCTTCTGTATTTGTGCTGTGCAATATTCACCCCTCTTGTGCACTTTACTTTTCCTTGGACACAGCAACCTCAGTGGGCTTGTGACGTTCAGCATCTAAGATTAAAGCATGACTTTAAAAAAGGATGATTGGCAGAGTTCCTGAGACTCCATAGACATGGAGAACACTTTGCCTTATAAGACATCTTTAAGTGAAAATTAAGGGTGCGCTCAGGAGCTTTAAGAACATCCCAAGAAAACAAAAATGCCTGAAAAAGGACAACGGCCTTGTGACCTGGGTAAGGCAGAGGCTCCTCTGGGCAGAATAGCAGAGCTCAAGGTGATGTGGAGTTCCTTGTCCAGCCTGTTACCATCACAGGGGTGGTAAAGTCAGGGACAAGGAGAAAGATGAGAAAATTATGTTGTCTTGAAAAAACTATTGGATGACACTTACTTGAACCACCTTCCTTTCCCCCTCCTTATCTGAGGCAAGCTCAAACCAATACCCTTAAATGACGAAGTGGTCCCATTTCTCCATGGCATGTCCGCTTTGGCCCAAGGGTCCTAGTGGGGTTTGTTTTTTTTCTCCAAACAGGTGTCAGCTGATGACTTGGATGGGTCAATGAACAATCAGATCACATATTCCATCGTGGAAGGGAACCCGCTGGGACACTTTGCCATTCAACCCAAAAATGGGCAGATCAGCATTGCCAAGCATCTGGACAGGGAGGAGGTGAGTTCAGGAAAATGAGAATGGGAAGGCTGAAACAGATGTGTCCCAAAAGACTGAGGGAGAACATCTTACTCAGCTGCCTCCTGTTTTCTGAATTACTTACCCATAATATTGTAGGTAGAAGACAAGGCATTAGTTTGTTTTCTATACTCATAGATACTGCACTAGGAAGGCTGGGCTTTAGGAAAGGCAGTGTGGAATCATAGAATGGTTTGGATTGGAAGGGACCTTGAAGATCATCTAGTTCCAGCCCCTTCCATTGGCAGGGACACCTTCCAGAGCTCTGAGTTTTGGTCTGCCCCACTGGTACTTCAGGCTGGCTGGGTGAGAGTCAGCCCCAACCAATACTGAGAATGTTGGCTGCGGAAACCAACAATAGTTGGGTCCTGCTTCTCTGCATTAGAGCATTAGAGAAAACAGGTGTGGGGACAAGAAAGGTCACCTGGACCATCTCTCATTCATAAAACAGCAGCAGCTTGTCTCAGCCTGCCAGAGTTCAGAATCCTTTGGGTAACACTCTGAGGCACATGATGGAATTGTTGGGATGTTCTGCACAGGGACAGGAGCTGATCCTGATTGGTCCCTTCCAGCTCAGCTTACTCTGTGAGTCTACCATTCTTAAACCACTATTGACAGGTGTTTGCCCAGCTTAGTTTTATCCATCTTTGCCAAGTTGTTTCTCTTCTCTGCAATTTTTGTGAGGCTGATTTAGTTTAGCAGTGAGCTTTGAGTGAGATTTATGGATGGAGAGCCTCAGCCAAGGGCAAAGCTGTTGAGGCCGTGGTGCATGGCCTCGGGTATTTCAACAAGCTGCAGCAAAATAAAACTTCAATGTGAAAAAGCCATTTCTGCCATTTCTCCAAGTAATCCTGCACTGCAAATCCTCCAGATCCCCAGTTACTCACTGACAGTTCGAGCCACAGACAATGGCCACCCTGCTCAGTTCAGTGATGTCCCTGTGCACGTCCACGTGTCTGATGTCAATGACAACCCTCCTCGCTTCTTCCAGCTCAACTACAGCGTGGTGGTGCAGGTAAGCCAGGAGATAGTTTGTTCTCCCAATCCCTCTCATTGCACTAATGAACTCATTCCTAGGCTGCTGTTGGAGCAAAGTGGAGGGACAGTGATGAATCACGTTGCTGCTTTGTGCTCTGTGTCTTCTTGGGCAGGGGTGGGATTTGTTTTCCTGTTCCTGATCCAGCAGTTCCTGGGCCACTGTGGGTTCTCCTGGGCCATTTATCCTTGCTTACCTTCCTCCAATAGCATCTTTTCCCATTTCAGGAGAATGCTCCTGTGGGGACAAGTGTCCTGGAGCTGATTATGAGTGACAGAGACTCTCCAGAAAATGGACCACCATACTCGTTCCAGATCACCCAGGGCAATGATGGGAAAGCCTTTGAAGTCAACCAAAATGGTCTGCTGGTGACATCATCTGTCCTGAACAGAAGAGTGAAAGAACAGTACTTATTGCAAGTCCAGGTAGAGACTGTTTTACTGTCCTGGTGTCTGAATTCCCCAGCCAGCTTAAGTAGTAATAAAATGCGATTAGCATGGCCCAGCTGAATGAAAACATTTCTGCCTTTGAAGAAATCCAATCCAGGCACAAATTGTGCAGCTTGGAGCCAGCTCCAGAGCTCATTTCTCCACACAGTCTGCCCACAAGAAGCAGGGGGCCAGCTTCTGTGTTGATAAAATCAGATAATACGATCATGAAAAATACTCTGTCAGCAGTTCCCTTAGACAGATGCTTTCCCCATAATCATTCTAGTGAATTCCAGTTTAAAGTGAGACCTGGATCTGGTCCTACAAGCTTTCTCTAATTATCCTTGTCATTTAAGAAGTGGTTTCAGTTCCTCTTCAAAAAGGATTTCTATTGTTGCAGAATGAATTCGTTATTTTTCAATGCTATCAGTAGGGATAGTCCATTACAAACAAAAGGATAATAACATGTAAAGTACATACTTCTTCAGTAATGGCAGTTGTTGTAAAAGTTAGGTACTATTATATTACAAACCTCAACCTCTAACTGCTTAGCATTAGGGAGAAATTTATCCCATAATCTGATTATTCACATTTTTCTGTTTGAGGTTCCTTGACTCAGTGCTAGACAGACATTGTCAGAGGTGGGACAGGGCTTAAACAGCCTGGAAGGTGAGCAAATGTGTTGATGTGCGTAACCTCTTTACATCTCCATATACTCAGTTACGCATGGAACCTAAAAGATTGGCAACATGATAGAAAATTATTAACCCTCAGGAGTTCAGAGCCACTCAGAGGTTCAGGGGAAGTGAGTGTGACCCCACTGTGAGCAGAAGGCCTCAATCAGTCTCCATGCTGGAAGGGATGCTGCCCTTTCCCTGGGCCCTTCTCCAGGCAGAGCTCCAACACTGCTGCCAATTTTTCCCGTTCCTTCTTTGTTCCCAGCCTGCTGCCTGAGAGCTTCCACTCATTGTTCCCTGACGGCACTCTCCTTCACAGGACCTCACCAGTCAGGTGAGGTGACAGTAAGTCAGCGTGTGGCTATAACAGATTCTTCTGTTTTCCTTGCCAGGCCTCTGACAGCGGCATCCCTCCTCTCTCCTCATCTGCATTTATAAATATCCAAGTGACTGAGCAGAGCCAATACCCGCCCTCGGCCCTTCCCCTGGAAATATTCATCACCACCAACAAGGAAGCCTTCCGAGGCGGCGTTCTGGGCAAGATCCACGCCACGGACCGGGACCCCCATGACACGCTGGTGTACACTTTGGTGGCACAAGCGCCCAAGGAGGGGCTCTTCTCTGTCGGGGCTGCAGATGGGAAGATCATAGCTGGGGACAAGCTCCCCCATGGCCACTACCTTCTGAACGTGACGGTCAGTGACGGAACGTTCGCAGCCACCACGAGCGTCAGCGTCCACGTGTGGTGCTTCACGCAGGAGGCCTTGGACAAGGCAGTGGTGCTGCACTTCCGACACCTCTCCCCCGAGGAGTTTGTGGGGGACCACTGGCGCAACCTGCAGAGATTTCTGGGGAACATCCTTGTCACCCGGCGCCAGAACATCCACATGGCCAGCCTGCAGCCTGCAGCCGCCTCTGATGGCGTGGATCTGCTCCTGGCTGTTGGAGAGCCACACGGCTCCTTGTACGAGCCGCGGGTGCTGGCCAGCAAGCTCACCGGGTCGGCTGGGGAGATGGACCAGCTGGTTGGGCTCCGGATGAAGAAAGCGATCCATGTGCCCTGTCACGGGTCAGACTGTGCCCACCGTGTCTGCAGGGAGACCATCCAGCTGGATCCAGGCATGATGTCTACATACAGCACTGCCCGGCTCAGCGTCCTCACCCCACGGCACAGCTTGGAGCAGATCTGCTCGTGCAATGGTGAGCGATCCTTCCTGGCAGTGTCTGACCCTATGAACCTGGGAATGTTGTGCTTTCCTTCAGTACATTATACAGCACCCGGATTTTCCATGGAATTAGGTTGCCCAGTGACCAACAGCTCTGCCCACAATTTCAAAGACTCTTAAGAGTCTGAAATACAGTCTTTCATATAGTCTATTTTTTTTAATTAATCTCCTGTAGCATTTAATAACAGCAGCATCTGTCTCTCTCATTGTGAAAAGTCACTCATACTTAGCAGGAAATGAAGGTCAGTGATCAGAATTTTTTATCTGTAATCTCACATGTTGATCCTGGACCTGGCAAAGCACAGAGTAACTGATAAGTTGGAGGAAAGACAAATAAAGTATATTTGTTATACTGGCTCTAGGATACTTCAAGAAGTAATTGGAGGGAGCAGGGATCAGTAACACTAGGGCAGGAATATAAGGGGATACCACAGAATATAAAAACTTAGTAAGGATGGAGAAATTCAAGGGTGTTGTAGACTACACTGAAGGCACCTTGAAGGACAAAAATAGCCAGGCTGATATTTCAGGGTTGCTTCACAGCTGAGTACATAGAAGAAGTACTGGGAGCTCCCAGTGGGACTGTGGGAGATGCAGTGCAGGGATCCGTGGGTTGCTGTGGATGGGACTGCTCCTAGACAGTCGTGGCATCAGGCTAGGAAAAGAGGCAAGGCTTGATACAGTCCATAGCCTCAAGCTGCCACAAAAATGAGACATTTCTTTGATTCTCCTTTCAGGAACAGCTGTGAGGTTTGGGGGCCACAGCTACATTTGGTACCAGCACTCCCAGGTTGGCTCCTGGCACGTGCACTTTCGCCTCAAGACCCACCAGCATCACGCAGTCGTGTTCTCCGCCAACGGGACTGACCACGCCACTCTGGAGGTGTGTATGGCAGTGCGGGGGGATTTCTCTTCTCAGCTGCAAAAACCATACTCTCTCGGGGAAGGGAATCACAGAAAGTATATGCAAAAATATGTACCCTTAGTAATTAGTGTAGCTGAAATATAAAGACATGGGAAGACCAAACGAGAGCCAAGCACAGTTTGGCAACTGCTGCAACCACAACTGGGAATCGTCCTCTAGGCATGTAAATGCATGTGTTGGTCTCTGGTGTGACTTCTGGTGACGTCATCAGACACCCATAGCAGGTCTACATCACTTTATTTCCTCCAGCTTGTTTCTTCTTCCTCTCTTGCATCTCACCTCTCAGGACAAAGAATTTATCAGGTGGAGTTGTCCACAGACCAGTCTGCTTCTGCTTTAGCAAAGGGCAAACTTTCTCCCATACCTCAAATTAAAGGTCCTTTACAATAATGGACAGAAAAGACAGAACAGGAATCCTAAATTATATTTTTCACACACACATCCCTCTTTTCAACCACTTTCTTCAGATGGTTTCACTGTTTTAGACACCCGCAGAAACAGGAACATTTCATTCTGATCACTCTCCTCCCTTGGACTGAACACTGAACTTACCGTTCAAAGATCATCTCACTCTTCCACAATGGCAACAGAAGGAAAGCAGCAGATGACTGAAGAATAGCATTTTTGTATATTCTTCATCAGCTGAATTCAGACTAATTGGAGACTAAGATCACAGGACATGTTTACCAGCTTACAGAGATTTGTCCTTGAGACTGATCCCATTGAGACCTAGACACGATAACCTACCTGGAAGTGTTCTTCCTGTCCTTGGATTGCCCCATCCCTTCTCACGGTTTCACAGTCCCATCTTCCTGTTGTGAAACACTTTCCACTGTTACAGAAGACCCACACAGAGAGGGAGCTGTGCAGCAGCAAACCTCCACACACTTGCCTTTTGCACATATTTCAAGCTCCTGCTGCCACAGCCATCACTCCTGAAGAGGAGGAGCAGAGAAATATCATCCATATGTCCCATACCCATCTCTGAGAGTGACTTGAAGCTGAATTGTTAAAGACCAGTGAGAAAAACTTCTCAAGGGTCTCAACCTTTCTACCTCGCCTCTGGGAAGGAGAGTCATCAAAGAGTTCATCAGAAGGAATCCAGCACTTCAGGAGGTGCTCAGAAGGTACAAGATGGCAAGAGACTCCACTGAGCCAGATCAGCACAGAGTCAAGGGAGAAAAGGCTCATTATTGGTGGAGTTCAGTGAGCCCATAATCTCCTGTGCCCAAGCTTGTCTCCACAAGCTTTTCATAGGAAACATTCATAAAGCCTCCTCCATAAACATGCCTGTGAATAACTTTTTTCCCAACTTGCTTTTTTAGCAGTATGTTAGGGATAAAAAGGTTTCTAAACCACCTAGCTTGATAAAAATGAAGGAATCCCTCAAGGTTTCAAACCTTGTAGACTGAAGTACTCCAGATATGAGCCAAAGCTTTGAAAGGTCCATAAGTGATGGTTTGTAGATTTGACAAAGTGGATGAGCCCTCCCAAGAGCATGCATATCATCACTTTTCCAGTCTCTAAGCTCTTCTGATGTTCAGAAATAGGTTGCAGCAAGAGGATGGCAGACCAGGCAAACTGGGAAAGGCTTGGCAGTGTGTCAGTTCTTGCTCCAGGGAATCGAGTTCTCAGCTATCTCCCAGCCCAGAATTGATAAGCCAAATCTACAGACCCATCTGAAGTGAAATCATGTTCTTGCAGATGAAGTGACAAAGTTCTCTGGTGTGCTTGCCAGTTGTGAAAAGGGATTTACACACATGTTGCCCTGAGGCCCTTCCATGGCATGTGCCAGCTGCTTCTTCTTCTTCCTTCCTTCAGCAGTTGCTCACTCTTCTCATTGGTATTTATTTATACCGTGGGCTTCTCTAAGAGTTAACTGTTGTCTTGCTCCGCTCCAGAGTAGCACCTTCATATTGTATGTGGGTTTCTCTAGAGTCAGTGTAGCCCATAATCATTCCTGTTCTTCTAACCCTTCCAAGAATCAACCCTCCTCGCTGTCCCCCATGGACATCTCTCCTGCCTGGGATGAATTGCTTGATGTTACACAGCAGGCTTTGCAGGTTTCCCACCAACACTTCATTTCATCTCTTTTCTCCTTTTCCATTGGCTTTTGGCTTCTGAGAGAGAGAGGTTTTATCAACAAAGCACTGGGAGGTAAAGGTGAAAAATGGGTTTAACCCTGACTTCACTCTGAAACAACACAGCTAACTTCTCCTTTCTCTGTCCTGTATGACTTTTAAAGATGAATCTTGGGCCAGAAATAGGAATTTCTGATGTCCCAGTTTAATGCAGAAGATGTTGGTGTGGTTCACTTTCAGCAGCTCAACACCTTGTCTCTCTCCAGTCTGGTGAAGATCAAGGATTGGATTGCAGAACATATCAGTAACTCTGGCATGGTTTTCCAGCATGGCTATGAGAGTAATTCCTTTCTCTGCTTCCCAAGTCCTCCTTTCTCCTCCAGAGAAAGCTGCCAGTGCTTCTCCTCAATAAGATTGTTTCACCACCTTCACTCCTGCCAAAGGGGCAGCTGCTCCAGCACCTTCCCCACCATTAATGAGACAGTGAGAGCAGAACAAAAACCACGTGGCCCAGAACAAGAGTCTATCTGTGGTGGTGCACTTATGGATAGTCTGAATTCCAGGGCTCTGAGCAGGCTCAGGAAGGTGGGAGAAAGGGCAAACAGCTGCAGCAGTAGCTGTATGATCCCATGGCTCTGCTCTCTGTTACGTGGAAAGATGAGCTTCCCTTCTTGCACACTGGTCAAAGGCTGCCAGGAAGGACCATGGGTGAAATAGTGCCAGAGAGATGAAGGTGTTTTGCAAAATAAAGGGGTTGCAGGCACTCAGTTGATCCAGGCAGAGCTTAAAAAAAGGTGAAAGGGGTTGCATTTGGTACTTCTTGGAATCAGAAAGATGGGAGTCATCTCAGTGTGAATGCCAGGAGAGAGGGGAACAAGCAGCGGGAGAAATGTTGAGACCCTTCATAAACAGCAGCCACCCATGTCACAGCTACCTGTACCTTCTGTGTTTTACAGGTGGTTAATGGAGTGCCTCAGCTTGGCTACAGCTGCCGGGGGAGCTCCCCTGGGAACCTCTCCTCCTCACGGTTTGTGAGCGATGGCGAGTGGCACTCAGTGTTCCTGGAGGTGAAGAACACTTCTGTCCGCCTGCTCATCGATGGCCTGGGAAATGTCTCTCTCCAGCTGCCAGGGACCTGTAGGATCTCCCAGGGCAGACGAGACCTGATTTTTGGGGGCCTCCGGCAGTCGCTGCAGTCCCAGCGAGTCACACGGGGGTTCAGGGGCTGTCTGGACGTGGTTGCAATCAACGGCAGAGAAGTGGTTCTCCTTCCTGGGAAAGGGCAATCGAAGGAAGTCTTGGAGGAGGTGGGGATAAGGCAGTGTTGCTCCCCCACCGGTGCCTGCAGCAGCAACCCTTGCCTCAACAATGGGATGTGCTCTGAAACCCAGGGAGGAGGTATGTGAACATCCCACCCGGGGCTATGGAGAGCTGTAAGCAGTTGGGGGGGACGATGCACAACTTTATTGATCCCTGTGGAGGGGCTATTCCAGAGGGGAAGCAGAGGTCCTCTATCCCAGGGGACCTCAAGTGACTCAGTGCAGCAGCAGCTGCAGGATGTGAGATCATCATCCTGGCTCTCACCAGTGGACCATGGGCCCAGAGGGCAGGAAGGTGTTTCCAAGGAGTGTGCATGACATAGGAGAGCAGAGTGTTGCCAAAAACTCAAATGCATATAGAAATTCCACCCACCCCTCTGAATCCTTTTAGCTTAAGGAGCTGTTAACAAGGCTGGAATCATGCAGGATGGGATCATGCAGTGATGGTATCTGGGCAGAAACAAGCCAAGATCTTGGTCTCTTCCCACTGCAGTGAGTGACTCCCCAGGGCTATGCAAAGGGATGTGGGAAAGCCCTAAGCTCAAATCAAGAGTCCCAGGCTAATGTGGGGTGCACACACGCAAAAGAGGTTTGATACAGGCTCTGCCCTAGGCAGTGTCCCTGCTGCCCCGTTCCTGCCATCAGAGGGGCTCCTTGCAGTGAGCTGTACCCCAGGGACAGGGCTGTGAGGAGAGGAGCTGCTCCCAGAGGTGTCCAGCCCTGTGTCACTGCCCTACAAGTCGTTGTAGCTGCCAGCACAGCAGGGCTGCACCCCGTAACACCCTGTCTATGAGATGGGTACTGCCTGTGCCCCGGCCCCTCCAAGGGGCACTGGATGCTTCCCACGCTGCTGTGTGGGGCAGAAGCTGCTCCTGCAGCTCTGCTCTTTGGGACCCTTGCCAAAGCACACCCTGCCCGGCGAGCAAGTGAGGACAGAGGAGGCACCACCTTCTCCTGCCCTGCCTGCTGCCTCTGGGAACAAGATTCCCAGCCCTGTCGACTCAGCAGCTGCCTGGTTCAGGTGAACTTGTTTGACACCAGGTGTAAATGTACAGAACAGTTAGTTTGGCTGGCACTCACACCTCAGCCTTCAGACCCTCTGCACAGAAAACCCCTCTGGCTGGAAGGGGCTCAAAGCCCACAATGGGAAAACACATCTCTGCTCTAAGTCAAGACATCCCCTGCTTTCATTGCAGAGAGAATACAGTGAGAGGGAGGTGAAAAATCCCTCCCTCAGTAATAACCTAATGATCATCCAGTGTCCTTCCCATGGTTTCCTTCCAGGATGAACAATTTTTTCCTGCAGATGGCCCAGCTGACCAGGAAAGAGCCTGTGGGACATGGGCAGGGAAGGGATTGCCCAAGGGATGTTTCTTTGTGAGGTTATCCTGGTTGCTTGGCTTCCCTGAGTGCCATGGGCTCAGTCCTGGGGACCCCAGGCAGGCAGCACCAGCTCATGCAAAGCTGTGCCCAGGGATCTCAGGCGTGGGATTACAGCACAGGCAGGGACTCGCCTGTGGGAGCGAGCCCAGGGAGCCACGTGGCCGTGTGAGAACACATCTGTGGGGAGAGGGCCCAGCCCAGCACCACCCCAACCACAGCGCTCAGGACCACAAACACAAGAGAGCCCCACATCCAGGACATGTGTTTGGGCACACACAACCCTGGGGGCAGTGTCCAGCACCTGCTGCAGCAGTGTCAGCACGTCCTTCTGCTACAGCCACTGACACACATGTGGAAACAGGCCCAGGTTGTTTGCCCCATGCTTTAAAGCAAGGTTGTTCAGCTTGTGGATGAGTAGCAGACTTTTCAAGTGTGCTGCAAGGTGGAAACTCTGAATTTCCCACACAGCAGCACCAGCCAGGTGATGAGCAGGAGCTCAGCACAGCCAGGGACATTCCCGTGCTCAGGACTGTGCTAAACAGCAGCCAAAAGCACAAACAGCAGGAACCCCCTCCAAGTCCCTGGCTGTGCTGGGTTTCTCTCTGTCTGTGAGCAGACATCTCCTGTAAGCAGGAGAAACTCGGCATGTTGAGACAGGCACTTCATACCACGAGAACTCTCAGGACCAAAGACTCCTGAGAACAACAAATTACAGGGGATTTCACTTAACAGAGTCAGAAACTGTGAATCAGCCAGCCAAGTTCCCCTTCCTTTATCCTAGATTTGTCCCTCAGCTTCTCCATGCAATAAAGCTGTGCTCTGACTGCATCTCTGATCTGTGTTGGGAGAGGACAGGCTTGACTTGTTGCTCAGACAGCTCCCTAGTGCCACTGTGTTGCCCCAGAGTGGCCACCCAGGCTCCAGCAAGCACAGCAGGTCCTGTAATGAACCCATCAGGCCTCCAGGGATGGCCTGGGTGTCCCACAGCACCTGCTGCAGCAGCAAGCACCTGCGCCTGGGTAGCTGTGCGAGCCCTCTGCAGGGGCCATCAGCACCAGACACTGCTCCTCCCTGTTCTTGCCCGTTTTTCCACATGGATATGTTCACTCTCACCCCCTACAGGTTACACCTGCATCTGCCCTGGACTGTTCTCTGGTGAGCACTGTGAGCTTGGGGACAGTCCCTGCGAGTCCAAGCCCTGCCTGCACGGGGGAACCTGCACCCTCTCAGCCACCGGCTACTCCTGCCACTGCCCTGACTGGTACCTGGGTGAAAGGTAAGGCCTGGGGGGACAGGTGACATCCCATGCAGACATCCCTGCAAACATCAGCATTGCACGTTTCTGGAGCTCACCAGATCCACATTTGGGATTTATTGCAAACTGCAGCCATCTGAGCATTGCAGCCGGGAGGTGTTGGAGGGAAGAGCTGAGCAGAACAGGACACAGCTATAAACACAATGTACACAAATTGTGTAAACACACAAATGCCACCGTCCCTCTGTGCCTGTCTCCTCTGAGCAGGAGGGAAAACAGAACCATCTCCTCTGCTTACAGGTACTTTGGTGCCTGCAGGTGCTTTGGGACAGTGCTTGCTGGGAGCAAGTCTCCCCGCACACACTGCTGCTCCCTGGCATTGGGGCTGAGTCCAGCAGTAATGGGAACACCTTGGCTGAGGTGGGGGGAGCTCAACTGTGATGGGGGCCCTGGCAGCAGGGGACAGGCAGACACTGCACTGGGTGGCAGGAGGATGCCCTGAGGCTGGGGGAACCTGCCTGGCAGAGTTGTGAGGTGCCCCCTGCTTCAGTAGCCTGAACACCCATCCTGCAGGGTGCTAAAGGGACCAGCTCTACAGGGTTCATGCAGAAGAAATCTCTGTTCCAGCTCACAGCTGTGATTCATCCAACTCAAATCCCAGCTCAAGACCGTGGGCATTACTACCCCAGCCCAGCAGCACCTCCAAGACCCCCGCCTTGCCTCCAGCCCAGCCTGGTCAGAGATTCCCAGCACAGGCTCAAACAGCATCACACCAGTTCATCCTTCTGCCTCAAACAGCATCACACCAGTTCATCCTTCTGCCTCAAACAGTATCACACCAGTTCATCCTTCTGCCTTAGCTATTTAGCCAGGGTGGACACTGGTCCTGTGGATCAAGGCAAAGGCAGAAATGATCTGTTCAGCTCTTGGAATAAAGGCCTGTAGCTGAGCATTAGGTGGCAGTGTAATACCTGACATCAGCTAGAGCCTGTGGGTGCCTGTTGCACACATCTGCTCACACATCCTAAATCACTGACTGCAAGTGCAAACCTCACAGAGTGTTCAGTAAGGAGAACAAAAAAAAGGGAAGGAAAGTCACCAAAGCATTGTATATTCCCCCCAGCATGGGGAGATGATTGCTGTTAGAAGGAAAGGTCCCCTGTAGGCAAACATTTAGATTGTGTGTGGGGTGGAGCAGGATATAGAATCAGAAATTCCATCTCAGTTCCGCAGATGCTCCCTGAAATGTCAAAAATCCTCTCTAGCAGGGGTATCCATTCATCACCTCACAGGGTTGTCTTTTCCCAAATGTTTGCTGCAACCTGCAGACATCCACAGACCATCCAGAGGCTCCACAGAGCTTGGAGGACATGGGATACTTCATAACAGGTTAACACACCTCACACTGACCCTGGGCTCCCTAATTTAACAGGATGGGAACATCTAGTGTTAGCGCTAGAATTCCAAACACTCCTCTGAGTCAGAAAGCCCCCCATTTTAATTTGGGCATATAACTGAAAAATAGGAGGTCTCTTGGAAAGCATCATTTTATACTCAAGGATCCTCTGCCAGGATAAGGAGGTAGCAAGAATCCAGTGAGGGAGGGAGAGCAGAGCAGGATAGAGCATCCTTGAGTGGTGTAAGCCAGAGCCTGAACAGGATGAGGCAGTTGTGGTGCATCCCAGGCTGACAGGGGTTGTCTCCATCCCTTTCCCCCACAGGTGTGAGAAGCTGGCAGAGGAGTGCCAAGAGAACCCATGCCGCAACGCCGGGCGCTGTGTGAGCAGCCAGGGCTCCGTGCACTGCATCTGCCCGTCGGATTACCAGGGGGACTACTGCACCCAGCCCATCATCACGCCCGCCATCGTGCCCACGCAGTGGGCGCTGGGCCCCGAGGAGATCGCGGAGATCGCGGCCGGCGTGCTGGGAGCGGCCATCCTGGCCGCGGCCTTCGTGCTCGTCCGCAAGCGCTGCCGCCAGCGCGCCAAGGCGCACAAGCCGGTGGCCCGCGAGGACCCTGACCTGCTCTCCAAGAGCGAGTTCTCCAAGAGCGTGGGCGTGGGCACCCAGCCCGTGCCCCCCATCGAGCTCAACATCCTCAGCGACGCGGCGCACAACAACCTGGACCGGGCCACGCCGGAGCAGCGCAAAGCCACCGGCACCCCTGAATTCGTCACCTTCAACTCGGCCAACGCCCCGAAGCACCGGGGCACCATCGTGTGCAGCGTGGCCCCAAACCTGCCCCCCGTTGCACCCCCGTCCAACTCTGACAACGAGTCCTTCATCAAGTGCACCTGGGCCAGGGAGGAGATGGGTCAGTAGCCACAGCTTTTTCTTGTTCTTACACATCCCTCATTCCCTTGGGAAGTGGATCTGAGGTTTGCAAACATGAGGGACAAATGGTGTTGGTTAAAGAAATGCAAAGCAGGGGCAAATACTGCCCCAGAACTGTTATAGGGCTGTCATTGGCTCTTTCTCCCGATTCATCAGAATGTCCCAGTTTTCTGCTTTAACCTGCTTGGTCTTGTACACAACCAGCAGGGAAACCATTAATGCACAGCAGGCTGTGATCCTGGGTCAAAAAAACTTGTAAAGAGAAAAATCAAAAAAAACAAACCAAGATCCTAAAAGTCAGTAGGAGTTTTAGTGAAGACATTCGCATCAGTGCTCCTGGGCAGAGGGATCAGATTCTCAGGGGAACTCTTGAATGGCTGTGGACAGCAAGGTTACCCCATGAAGGAGTTCCTCACATGAGTAACTGCAGGGAAAGGCAGATGGACTGGATCACTGGATCACTGCCCCAGTCCCTTCATAACGTGAGTTTCTTTCATCCAAACACAAGGATGAAGTGTGTCTTTTGGGTGCTAGAGTAGTGGATATCTGTAGGCTGATGGGGACACTGCCTCAGCACAGCCAGGGGTGATCTCGGGTCCCCACAATACCCAGATTAGCAGCTACACCTCCCCTATCCCTGCTTCTCCTCTCCCCAGTCTGCCACATCTCCTATAGGCTCAGAGCCTACAGAAGGAATTGGCAGGAGGGCATGAGAGAGGCAACAACCGCTAGAGCTGCAGCTAACACGACTTTCTTTCGTTCCAGTCTACCCAGCAGAAACGACCTACTGGCCCCCCCGGTACCTGTCATCAGATGTCCAGGAATATTCCCACTACGAGATCATTCAAGGCCCCCCTGCCTCCTCCTCTCACCCTCCTCTCCCGCCGCCGCCCCCTCCCCCAGCAGACACGGAGCCGGTCGCTCTCTACGGGGGCTTCCCCTTCCCGCTGGACCAGAGCAACAAGCGAGCCCCCATCCCACCCCGCTACAGCAACCAGAACCTGGAGGACTTCCTGCCGCTGGGCCCTGTGGACATGGGAGCATCCCAGTGCCAGAACGAGTACACGGCCATCAGCTACTACCCAGCGCAGCTGGTGCAGGGCGAGGGGGTCCCGTACCAGCCCGAGCCGGGCTACAAGAGGGTCAGCATGCGCCTGAGCGTGGCCCAGCCCTCCTACGCCGACTGCGAGCTGGGCCACCAGCCCAGCATCCGAGCCCAGCCCCTGCCGCCGCCCAACTACGAGGGCTCCGACATGGTGGAGAGTGACTACGGGAGCTGCGAGGAGGTGATGTTCTAACGCGGCTTGCTCGTGGGATGAGGAGAGAAGCGCATCTCCACGCAGAGCAGAGTGCAGGGGGCTGGCACACACAGCTGGAGGGAGGCTTGTGTGTGTCCCCCTCAGCTTGCAGCGTCTCCCCCTGCACGGCTTGGGTTGTTTTTGGCTGGATCTTCCCCCTCGCTGCCCTCCACGGCGCTCCTGCTGCAAACGGAGGGGAAATTCTCCAGCCACTGCTGGGACATGGAGGATGCTCCTGGGATGCCAGTGACTAACCTGCCCCCTCACCAAGGGACTGCCTCCGACACCAGAGCATGCTACCTCCTCCCACCCCAGGCTTCCTGGCCATGGGGAGGGGGAGGGCAAGCACTGCAGGTATGGCAGCAGTCATGGTGGAGAAAGGTGTGAAAGGACTGGCAATGTACAGCCTGGCAGTGCCCCATGTGGGGTACAGACGCTCCCTGCTCCCAGCTCTGGCTCCAAGGGCTTGCATCAAGCCAACAGTTTGTTCGTGGAATGGATCAGCTGGTGCAAACCCTCTTCATGTCTGCTCCCTGACACTGGGAGAGAGAACAGGGAATGCAGCTGGTCCCACCAGCACATCCCTCACTGGCTAACAGAAGTCCAAGGGGAAAAAAAAAAAAAAAAAAAAAAAAAGAAGAAAAAAAAAGGGTCCATTTCTGTAGAAAAACCAAGCAGCAAGGTTTGTTACAGCAGGAACCACCCAGACTCAAAGCAGGCTGTGCAGTTGGGCTGTGTGCACACGAGTAAAGGGGACCCTGCCCCAAGGATTGTTTGCACAGCCTTGTCCCCATGGTGTCACAGTCCCACACTGAGTGCAGCTGTACATGGTCCTGCCAACAGCAGGGACTCCGTGCTGGATCCCAGAAAGACTGGCCAGCACTGCCTGGAATCTCTGACCAGAGAGGGGCACCAAGGCTACTGAGCATGGGTTTGCCTGTCTGTCCTTGTGCTTGGAAATGTATCATTTCTTCGTGAGAGGTTTTCTTTGGTTGGTTGTTTGATGTAACTTTTTTTGTTGTTGAATTTTTGGAAAGTATTAAAAGAGTTTGGATTTTTTTACTATTATGATTTTATTCAGTATCTCAGGGATTCTCTTGTAAATAGATAGGACCTCCTTGCCTAGGCTCCAGCCAAGGGAATAACAACTTCGTTTGGGCACCAAAAGCTCTCAGAGAAGTACCAAGACAGGAAGTTAAACACTATTTGAGGGTCCTGTAAGTGCCAGAGGGATGAAGCAGACTGACCCACAGTACCTTGCCTTGCTTTGGGAAACCATGAGGCTCCTGTATCTCTTAGCTCGGGAGTAAAGGGGTTGAAAGGACCCAAACTGAAGCTTTTGATTTGCATCCCCAATAAACACTGCTTGTTTTACCTCTCAACATTTTTTCACCAGCTCTTCTCAGCAGAAAGCAGTCCCTGCCTAGATTAGAACTATTATACCTAGTTGGTTTTATAATGCTTGTTAAATCCCTCTGAACATCATCCTAAAATAGTGCATTTCTGTACTTTGAGAACATTTAATTTTGCCCATAAGGAAAACACAAATTTTTCTTCCCAGCAGCAGAAGCAGCACAAATAAGAATGATATTTTCCTTCAGACTTTTTAAGTCCCGAGGGTTGCTTTGGACAGTGGTCACAACACAGGGAAGGGCAAAGGCACTTTGAGATGAAGCTCCACTGACACCTGGGAAGGAGCAGCGTCAGTAAAGCCATTTCATGGGATGGGGACAGCCCTGCAATGCTCAGCCCTAAGGAAGGGATGGCTGTGGATCCCACCGTGGTGACTCTCCAGAGTCAGAAATACCCTGAAGCACCAGGAGTGGCTGTGCTCAGCTGTCTGTCCTGCCCTGTCGTTGAAGTGACCTCAGACCCACAATTCCTATCAGCCTGCAAAAGCTTCCTAGTTTAAGAAAAAAATTCTGCCAGAGTTTCTAAAGATGAACTTTTTATAGCAGATTTCCCCAACAGCCCTCTAATGACACACTGCAAAGGCATGAATTATTCAGCAGTGAGGATAAGCCGAGCTGCAGCAGTGCTGGCAGAGTCTCCCAGTGTGGGCTGACTTCTGCTCTTTTGATCTCTAGGGCAGATCAGCAGCAGCTCAGCATCCCCCATATTTTTTCACATGCCAGGCTCTTTTTTTCAGCTGCAGCCCCATTTCTGGCATAAATAGGGAGATGAGAAACCAAGGCCCAGCCCTACAAGTCCATAAGCTCTGCCCACAACCTACTTGCACAAATGAGGTCAGAAGAAAAATTAAATTTTCCAAGCAGCAAAGCTGGAACACTTTTATTTGAAACCCTCATGAGGAGGGGAAATCAGGTGTGCTGTGTGGGGGTGGGAGCAGCACAGGGTGGGATCCTGGCTGCCTGCTGGGCTCCACGTCTCTTGCTCTCGCTTCTTTTGGAAGAAGAACCCACACTGCACACCCCAAAGCCTTTACACATAAAAAATAGATCATATTTATTGATTAAGATACATGATTCAGGTGCAGCACCAGCTCTGCCGCTGGGCAGCCACCCGTGCTGTACGCTGACAATATCCATAGGCACGAGACACGGACATGACCATTGCTATATTTACACAGACAAGTTTTGTGGTTACTGAGCAGCCTACGATACACAAGTGTCAAGTTTTCGTGTCCATCAGGTCCTGCACCAGCCCCCCTGGCTCAACTGAGCCCCTCACACCACATGTGCCACCAGCATGTCTCACCCCATCCTCAAACACCCCTGCTCACCCCAATAAAAGGGAGGAGCTGCAAAACCCATTTAATTCTTCTGTGATATCCCAGTCCCCTCAGAAATCAGAGGTCTTCACTGCTGCTTGCAAAGTGAGTTTGGATGCCAGGAGCCTCATCAGCAAACCCACTGATGCCCAGTGCCAGGCAGGGGACATGCCTTGGCACACAGCTGTCCCTAAAATGTGGCCTGCATTCTTAGAGTGCACTACTAGCAGGGCAAGGGGAAGCATCAGACACCCCCTGCTCCTCACATCACTCCCTCTTGTGTTTGACAATTCTGACTCAAACCCAACCCCAAGGGCCACGCTGGGGTCAGTACACAGAGATGGACATGAATATTGCCCTTGTCCCGCCTGTGTCATTCCCTGGATCCCCTTCGCAGCCCTTCAGGTGCTTCCCCTCTATCCCCATGGTGCCCTCCAGAGGGAGGATTTGAGTTAAAGCTTTGCTCTGCTTCTGACCAAGCAGTGCTGGTCATGCCAAAACCTTCCCCAGCACAGCCTTGGAGGAGATGAGGTGAGCCCCAAGAGATGCAGGGAGCAGAAGAGGGGCTGGAAGGGGCAGTGACATGGCACAGACTCACCCCACACCTGGCCATGGGTCCACGTACCAGCATGTGGCACCCAGAACTGCCAGCAAAGGGACACAGAACGGACACAAGCACCACCCAGGGAGAGGCAGGCTGCAGGGACACTGCTCCACACAGCCTTCCCCTCACAGAACCCATTCAAACACCAGAAATAACCACAAACCGCACCCTCCACCAAAGATGGGAACACAGCCCACTGGTGCTGCTCTCACCCTCCTTTCCCACCACCAGCAGCCTTTGCCCACCCCCAGGGAGACATGGCTGCAGTGGGATGAGGGATGAAGGCTCTCCAAAGAGAGCCAGCATTTGGGAGATGCTGCGTTAGCAGGCAGGAGTTGGGCCTGTCCTGTGGAGGATTTTTGCTCCCTTGTCTTTAAAAAGTAGAAATCCAGCAGAAAGGCAAGGAAACTCTCTAGGGTAGAAGCTGGGCTCTCAGAGGAAGGAAAACAGCAGCGCCACAGGACCATCCCCACCAGGCATGCACCAGCGACGACAAAAGAAGCAACAGAAGCACAGGGAGAAATGGCAGGGAGCTGCATCCTACTGCAGGAGGAGAGGAGCTGGGTGGAAGCAGAGGATGCAGAAGGAGTGGAACTAGGAGAGGAAGGGTTAAAACCAGCAATATTATGGAGTTTTTGTGTGTGATTTGACATTCAGTATCAGCCTGCAGACACAGGCGGAGCGTGCCAGGGCCAGCTCAGGCACTGTAAACAAGGTGATGTATTCCTGTGGCATGTGGGCAGCACATGGTGACCCCTGGGGACACCCCATCCCACCCAAAGGGGACCAGCTCAGCCCCTCGTTATGGCAGAGCCTGTTTGCTCCCCACACGCCTCGGTTCTGTAAAGCTTCTGAAAGCCAAGCATCGGGTTGTGCGCTGGATGGGGATAAAGAAGTGTCACTACTGAAAGCGTGGGCCAGGGGTCAGCAAACCCTCCCAGGCCAGGGAGGTGCCATGCCCAGTGCCCAGCTCCAGGGCCTGCTCAGACTTCCTGCTGAAGGCAGCTGGAAACAGAGCTGAAGCACTGCAGGAGCCAGTGCCCACAGCTGGGGATCCCACGGACAGAGAGCTGTGGGCCCTGGCTTGCTCCGCACCTCAGCCTCTGCCCACCCTCCCCACAAGGCCGAGGTGAGGAGGGAGCTCCACGCTCTCTAACCTGAGCTGAGGTTTGTCTGTTGCTGTAAAAATAAAGTGCTCAGGGAAAAAAAAAAATAAAATAAATCACACTGGCACAAAAAAGAGTAGTCCCTGTTCCCCACCCTGACTGAAGGGACAGGGGAAATATGAAAGGTTGGGATTTAAAAAAAATAATAAAATAAAATCTACATCCCTGGGATTCCTCACCTCTCAAAGTGCCTATTTACAGAGGAACTGTTTTGCTCTACCACCTGCCCTAGGAGCCCCAGGGAAGGCACTGGCCCAGCCCGGATCCCACCTTCCAGAGAGCCCAGGGCAGGATCCTGCCGCAGCCGGGCGGTGCTGGGCAGCCCCGTCCCCTCACAGACCAAACCCACCACGCTTCCCAAGAGGAGAGGGAGGCCGTTCCCAGGAGAGCAGTGCCCGGTGTCCATGCACCCCCAGCTCCGCATCCCGAGGGGACGCTCACTGCACCAGGACAGTGGTGGCATTCACCACGGTGGCCGCGGGCGCCACCAGCTCCACCAGCGCCTCGTACGTGCCCACCACGAAGCCCACGAAGCCGAAGAGGCTGATGGCGATGTCCTTGGCAATGACGAGGGGGTGCATGCCCTCGGAGTAGTAGGTGGCAATCTCCAGCAGCGGGGGAAAGATGAGAGCCAGGGCGCTGCTGCTGATGGAGCCCACCAGGGAGATGACGAGGTCCAGGCGCGGGATGAGGATGGCCAGCACGCCTGGAGAAGGAACGGACACCACATCAGTGCTGCCACCTCCCAGACGGCAGAGACTCCTCCCTGTGTCAAAGCTGGCAAAACCCCACCCAGGGATGCCACTGGCTGAGTCACACCCCTGCCTTCCTCCCTGACAGAAGACAAGGCTGCATATTTTTCCAGCAACTCCTCCCCAAGAAGCAATTAAGCTGTTAAATTAACAAGCCTTTTTGTCGCCCTGGGCACCACCAGAACAAGCTCCAGGGCTAAGCAGGATGGGTGCCGCTGGCTGCCAGCATTCCCGACCCCCCTGTGCGAGCCAGCACTCCTGCTCCCCACACCTGGGGAGCCATAAAGCTTCAGAAACCCCATAAAAGCAGGAGAAGGGGGAAAAAAGGCATTTCCCCCCACCCCAAATCAATCCGTGTGGTTTGCATGTGTTTAGAGCTGCTCCAGCAGCAGCACACCCACGGCACAGCCTGGGGGAGAACATTTGTTAGGTGAGAACTGCAGCCAAGGAAAATCCCCCTGGGAGACTCCTGATAACTTGAGCTTAGCAGTTGGAGCTCCAGAATATTCCTGTTCCTCCTCCCCCTGCATGGCACCAGGAGAGGACAGGGATGTCACCAGAGCTCTGCACAACACAAGACAACCCTCTGCTAGCAAGGCAGACTTCAGTGCTTAACCAGTGACTGAGAGAAATAAATTGGTTTATTGCTTTGAAAGCTTTTCTGCTTAGAAACAGTAGACAGCTAGAACCATGGCAGGTGCAGCCCCTGTGGAGAAGGGGCATCTCAGGGCTCCTTACTGGAGGGATTTATTTTCCAAATCTGGAGAAAACAGGCCATCAGCTACAGGCAAGAGAGGCTGCTGCAGCCTCCCTGATCCCAAAGATCACCCATGGAGCTGCAGCAGAAGGAAGGCTTGGGAGACTGACTGTGTCACCACTGCAGCACTGCTGTCATCTGGATAAGCCTAGAGATAAACCATTCCTTCACCAAGGGAAATAGCAACAAAGGTCCTGAGCCAGTTTATCCTGGTGCTCAGGCCTGAAGAGAGCCAAAGGAGTGCTCTGCCGGGTGACTGCTGCAAGCAGCATCCCTGCTCCAGCAGCCTCTGAGGAGAGCAGAGCAGCTCCCCTCCAACAGCATCCTCAGCCCACCCCACTCTGCTCTTTGGACTCAAAAGTAAACAAAATTATTAACTCCCCTCTAAAACAAGCAGATTTGAAGCACCAGCTGCAGTCCTCAGCCTCCGGGGAAACGGTCTGATTTCTGCAGGTATTAATTCAAAGGGGTTTTAAGCATGCTGGTTTTGAAGTTTAAGCCTGAAAAACACCCATACACACCAGATTGTATCCTCTCTTTGGGAGCCAAAGCCCTGGTGAGGGCTTGTTGTGCGGCCACACAATCATCCAATGAATATTCATGCAACCCCCCTAATCGCTTTTATCCTCAGCAGGAGCCACAGAGATCCCTTACATGGAAGGGTGAGGGGAGGAGGTACAAAGGAACCTGCATCCTTCCACCAACATCTCTGCTGCCTCCCTACCCCCAAATAGGAGGGTACAGCCACTGCTGATGCCTAAAGCTATCCCATCTCTCCAAGCCTTCACTTCATGGCTTGGCACAGCCCAACACCTGCCAGGAGAGGCTCCAACCCCACAAGCAAGTTCCAAGTTCACCCACAGCAAGAGGGTGGCCGGAGCATATTGCCCAGCATGTCAGGATTTCACCCCTGCATCCTCTGAGGACATCAAGGTTTCAGGAACTCAGAGCAGAGGAAATGGACCTTGCCCACTTCTGTTAATGCAGCACTTCTGGCCTTTCATTAGTGAGAGCCAGAAACAGCAGCACCCTCCTCTCAGCCAGCTCCACCACCCCTGAGTTAGCACCACGCTCCTCTCAAACCTAAACCAAA
This sequence comes from Pseudopodoces humilis, assembly GCF_049639895.1. Taxonomy (NCBI): domain Eukaryota; kingdom Metazoa; phylum Chordata; class Aves; order Passeriformes; family Paridae; genus Pseudopodoces; species Pseudopodoces humilis. The sequence continues at coordinate 6,305,581 of NC_142216.1, forward strand.
GCCAGCTGGGATGCAGGGCCATGTCCCTGATGTTCAGCTCTGGTGCATCAGCATCATCAAGCCATGGAGCAAAGCTCCATTTCAGCAGGGGACGCCAGGGAGCTCAGTCAAGCATCTCAGCTGTGCTGACAACAGCAAGCATTTAGTCTTCAGGAACAGAAGCTAGCCAAAATCAGATACCACCTTATTTCAGTCCACACCTTTCCTAAAGGTCCACCAGGCTTGAGCCAGGAGCCTGTTCCACCAAAACCTCACTACAGGCACCACACACCATGAAGGCAAGGGACCCTGTGGGGCTGCTCCAAGCACACCAGCCCAGCAGCACACCAGAGCTCTCGTTAGGGGTCACCTACCCTGTCAGTTGTGTCCTGCTGTGCTCCATGCTGCAATGAGTGTGTGGGCACAAGAACAGCCCATCCCTCACAGTCAGTGACTCCTTTGCAGTCGTGTCCCCATCACACAGGCATGAGGAGCCTGGCTGTACACTGCCTACAGAAAACAGCCTCTAGGCTAGGCTGCCCTGGCACTGAACCCTGTGCTGGGCGTTTCATGCAAACCCTGGTGGGACTCGGTGATCCACAGAATTGCCATCCCCAGGCCTGAGGCTTCATGGGGATCTGCCACTTCTAAACAATGCCGTTTACTATTCCTCCATTGAGAAGACTGGTCCCATACAGAAGAGGCAAAGGACCACTGCTGCTGCTCCTTGGAGGCCACTTGACCCATTGGTTTGTATTAGCCAGGCCCAGGGACTGCCAGCTGTGAGGGCTTGAGCAGCAGGGCCAGAGGTGCTGTGGCGAGGGGTGAAGGCTCAGTGGGAAGGAGATGCCACAGCCTCACAGGGAAAGTCAGACAAGGTGGTTTGTACTCACAGGTCACACAGACCAGGGCCACCCTGAGGAGCAGGTTGATCAGCCAGCCCCAGCGCTCCGACACCCGGGCCACGAGGGGAGGGATGATGATCTCGGCAGGCACATAGAACTGCACGGCATAGGTGAAGAAAATCCCAAAGGAGAAGAGCAGCTTCACAGCTTGGTACAGCCTGGAAAGGACAAGGACACAGTGAGACAGGCTCTTGCTCAAGCCCCTGCAACGTCAACAGCAGAAAGCAGAAGGGGAATGCTCTGCAAGGACTTTTGTGAGCCAGGGGTCTCAGCTCCTGAACACTCTTAGAAAATTTGGGGTGATGCATTTAATTCACAAGGACTTTTATTGAGCAAGAGACAGAAAAGACATATATCAGATGCAGCCATGATGACACATTCCAGCTACTGCTTGGCTTCTGAGGAGGGGAAGAGGATGGCACTGCTGGGGTAAGTCTGGGCTTCCATGCAGAGTGAACATCACAATGTTCCAAAAGCAAAGCGATGTGAACAGGCAACTCAGCCTCCTCCATCAAACAAAAAAGAGCAGCTATTTTTGGAATGCTGCATGATACATGTTTGGGGGGAAGAGAGTTAAAAGAGCAGTTTGGGCTGAGCAGAAGGCAGAGCGCAAGCAGGCTACAAACAGCACCCTGGGCTCACCCCAAGTCAAATTTCACCATCTCCCAGATCATGCAGTGATACAGTGTGGCTGCAGGAGAGAGGCCCTCACAGGTGACCAAAAGGCACCTCCCAGCCCCATCTCTGCCCTCAGCAGAAAAAGCCTCTCCAAAAGAGAAGTAACATCTGGTGACCTCACATATGGTCCTAACCCTTCTCCAACTCAAGACACTTTAACCAAGCAGGAAACATGGCCATATCACTTGGGCAAATATGGGGTGGATCCAAGCTGAGGAATGTATCTGGCTCCTGCCTTCCCCCCAACCTTCTTTGGGCCTGTGCCCTTCTGTATGCTGGGTCTCAGCATCCACCTTCCACAACAGCCTTAAATCAGAGAAATCCAAATATTCCCATGCAAGACAGCTTTGAACACTAGCAGCAGAGTCTGGCAGAGTCAAACATTTCCCACAGATGGAGTTAGGGATCACCTAAGTGAATGGAATGTTACACAAGTCTATGGGACCAGATGTATTCAAGGTTGAAGCCAACTGAAGCCTGAAGCCACCTGATCTTCAAAAGAGCAGGGTGCTCAGGGAGAGGTCCTGCTGCCTTGGGAGAAGACTAATACCCACCTTCAACAAGGATGAGAGAAGGTGCAAGCTAATCAGCCTCACCTCAATCCCCAGAAAAGTATGGGTTAAGTTCTGGCATTCATTCCTAGGCACATACTGGACAGTGAACAGCCAGCAGGGATTTGCCAAGGGGCAATCATAGAAATATCCTCATCAGTAACATGGATGAGCTTTCAGTGACCCAGAGCACATTCTCAGCAAATTCCAAGCAAGATCAAATTGGAGGAAATGGCTGACACAGCTTGGAGCAACATGATGTCACAGGCAAAGCTCAAGTAGAAACACAAATTCCCATATGTGGGAAGGGCTGGGGCCAGGAGAACAGCACCTGGGGGTCTTGGTGGGCAGCAGACTGAACATGAGCCAGTAGCAGGACCTTGCAGTGACAAAAGTCAATCACACAGCAGGCTGTGTTAGCAAAAGCACAGCCAGGAGGTTAAGGACAGGGATCAAGAGATTATTTTCTTGTTTGGGGCTTGTGCATCTTGAGTATTGTGTCCAGCCCTGATACTCCCAGATCAGGACACTGACTTTATCTGCAGAGTGCAGGCTACTAAGATGGTTGGGGCTGGAGCATGATGTACAAAAAGAGGCTGCAAGCCCTGGGCCAGTTTAGCATGATGAGAAGGTTAAAAGGGGATGTTATTTATGCCTTCAGCTGCCTAATAGGAGGGCATGGATAAGTGAGTAACACGCTCTTCTTGGAGTTACACAGCAGAACAACCAGGTGCAATGGGACAGAGCTGCATCTCCAAAGGATAGTTAAGGGCCAGAAGAAGGGCCTGGATTGCTAGGGAATCACTGTCCTTACTGATACTCAAGAATTAAGCTGGGCCTTCTATGAGCAGGTGAGAGGACCCAGTGATCCCATGGTGTCCTCTCCAACCAGAATTACTCTGAGATTCCAGAGGCATACTGAACACAAAGTTATCTCCAGAGTCCAGAGTGCACCCGTGCAGCCACATGTGTGCACAGGAGCCTTGAGGCACCGACCCACGGCTGGCATATCTTATCATTGTATTCCCAAGAAAGTGATTCTGTAAAAGCCATAAAGTGCTCCAGGGCAATTCAAGATTAATAGCTGTTACTAAAAAAAGTACAGAAGAAGGCTGTGTACCTGTCCTGCACAGGTCAGGAACCAGGACAACAAGATCAAAGGGCATTTTAAATACCAAGAAGAGGAAGAATTCAAGCATTACCCTTGATCCACTGAAAATACAGGCCCATGCAGGGCCTTGGAGAGGCACTCTGCCAACCACAGATTGCCATGCCAGGCCATCCCAAAAGGCTGTAAGAAGTGAAATACCCTCCTGGGACCATAAGTTCTGTCATTACCTACCTTCCAAGTGGCCGCATGCAACCCAACAGCTGCCCCCTCACTACAGCATTTCTTCACCCTTCAGATGGTGCAGTGAGGCAACCCTCCCTAGGAGGCAAGGAGGGATTTCTGCACAGCAGCACCATATTTTGGACACTGTGGTCAGACCTGGGCACTGGGAACTGACACACTCTTCATTTGAGGAAGCTGTGGTTTCAGAGAAATGAGACTGGAAAAGCCCTTAGTCACCCTGTAACTCAACTATTCCTGAAACATTCACCAGATCTGCTCCAGAGACCTCCAGGCAATGGCTACAGCTAAGGAAGGCTGCTCTACCTCCACCACAATCCTTGCCTTGTCTCCCTGGCTGCAGGCAAACCCCATGACTGCTCACCCACAGCCCTTATGACCAGCTCCTGCAGCCCAGCCTTTTACTGCCAGGAAGAAAACCCACGGGCAAGGCAGGATGGACAAGACATTATTTTTAAGAGCAAGTCTTCACCCAACACTGGTGGTTTAATCCACAGGAGTGGTAGTGAAGACTTTATCTCAACTATCACGGCTCTTACTTGAGATAAGCCATTTCCAAGTCCAACATCCACTGCCAAGAGGCAACATGCACAAACATCAAGGTGTCCTGTGTGCCGAGTGACAAGGACCACAACACACCTTCCCTGCAGCTGCCCTGCCATGTGCTCAGGCTTCCCCAGACACTGCTCCCAAAGGGCTATTCTCTCCTCACTATCCAAAAAACCCTATGGTTACTTTTAGAAAAGTAACTCTAGAATACTTTCAGTAGTTTACTTTAAGAAAAGACAGAAGATGTGGATACTTCTAGAAACATGGATTTGCACTCTTCTCTTTGCAGCCTAGCAGGTCATAGTAATCCCATTCTAAGGACCTGTTCCAAGAGAATGTCATTTTTCAGGGCAAACAGAGCTGAGATTCCCTGCAGAAGCCCCTTTGCAGCATTTCAGGTCAGCAGATGTCATTGCAGCATGTGGCATGCAGAGCCCAAACCTGGAAATGACCTGTTTTCCACCTTCAGGAGAAATAGCAGGACCTCATCCCCTCCACACTGTACTTCAGTTTACTGAGCAGAAGGGACACACACCTCCTGTGCTTGGCATGGGATTCAACATGTGCCTACAACACAGGCACATCCTTCCACCAGCCCCATCCCTCCTCACTGAGAGCAGAGACCTGGCAGAGCTCCCAACCCCTGCAGGGGACAAGACAAGGCTCTTGGCAGGAGCAGGATCTTCCACCACGCCAACACCAACATCCAGCAGTGCAGTCACTACATAGACCCAGCATGAATGAACATCCATGCACTCAAACTGAAAAGAAACCCACACAGAAATAATTAAAGCAAAACCAGGCTCTATTTTTGTCAAATCTTTGCTGTCTCCACAGCCCCAGCTGTGCAGCTCTACAAGGACAGCATGTGGAAGCCCCAGTGACTCAAACCTTAAGTCCTGCCCAAATTTCTTCCAACAGTGAGACAGTGAGTCACACTGCATGGTGAGAGGTGCTACTAGGAACAGAGAGGATGGGCTGAAGTGGAGGACAGGCACCCCCAGCTCCAGGTCTCACTCTGGTCTCTTGCAGGATTTCAAGCCAGCAGAGATCATCAAAGAGAACTGTTTGCATTTCTCCTGTGGATGACTATGGAGCCATGACACTGAGCAGCCACCCATCCCCAGGGACGGAGCAGCACACAGCTTGGGCAGCTGCTGCAGCAGCCACCAGCCCTGGCAAGAGGAGAAACAACTCCTCTAAACAGGTAGGCAGGCATGGGGTCAGGCCACAGGGCTCCAGACAGAAACTGGAGCATCTCTAGAGGCTTCACCAGGTCCCAGAGGACAGACAGGTTTGGGAGGCTGCTGCAGAGCTCAGCCCCCACAGAAGGAAGGGGTATCCTCTTGGCACCAGTGCTCATAGGCAAAGTGTTGGCTCAAGATGAGCCACATCCAGGCACAATGTGGAGCCCAGAAGTGGGAGTTTGAGCTCCAGGGCTGCAAACAAGGAACACAACCCACACATGAAGATGTCACATCTCACTCCCTCTTGGAGCTCCCAGCTTTGGATTGGTTTTTCACATGCTACATTTGAGGAAGAGAAGTGGGTTTTGCACAATTCAGTGATGTTCTGGTATGGCTGCATGGGGGTTGTGTTCAACATCTGCTAGCCAGAGCACTGATGAGCCCCAAAAACATGCCACAAGGCTCCAAGAAAAAGACAAGAGCTGCACCTACCCCAGCAGGGACCACCAGGGACCTAGATGAAGCAGCCTGAGCTCCAAGATCAGGCTCAGACACTACAGCAACAAGCCTCTTCCAACCCATGCATCTGACAATCCTCGTCAAACTCCCTGAAGTTTGCCTACTGCACAGTTCCTCAAGCTTACCCAGATTAGTTCCCATAAGGAGTGAGGATGCCCTCTCCCACCTGACTGTCTGGGCCCCTCACTCCTCACCCCCCTGTCCCTCCACTGCCCACAGGGACTCACCAGCAGTTGGGCAGGTTGAGTGTTATGCTGGCCTGAATGTCGGCCCCAAAGCGCAGGTAGCCCAGGACACTCAGGCTGATGTACAGGATGGTGACAATGGTCATCCCCACGTAGAGGATGACTGGGAACTGCCGCGGGTTCTTCATCTTGTTTTCCAGAGGCAGCACCTGGGAGAAGAGGAGGAGGATGACAGAGCAGCAGGCTGCCAGCTGTGTCCAGTGCTGGGTCTTGGGGCAATGCCAAGCACCCCATACCTTGGGTGCATTACACTCTGCACCCCAAAACAGCACAGCCATGCCCACTATTTTACACTGTCCTATTTTCCCCAGCAAATCCCAGAAAGACCAAGACACACTCTTCTCTGCTATCAAGTTTGTCTGGACAGATTTCAACCAGGCAGGACAATAAAAAGAGGAAGGACAGAGGTAATTCTCTCACCTCTATACTACTAACACTAAATATAGGCCTTCAGCAAACAATTTTATAGCTGTCCTTGGACGGTGTTGATTTCAAGAAGAGACACAGTAGCAGATCTGGTGAGGAGGCAGGACAGCAATAACTTTTATTTGTTTCTTCACCTCCAAGTCACACGAGGAAGAAAGCATTTGTGCCTCAGTGCTGGCAAGAACCCTCTGCCCAGGGCATAGCATGCAGTCAACACTCCTCCTGTAACGGATTTGGCCCTCTCCAGCCCGGTGTTTACACAGCCAGTTTATACTGAGATGAAAACATTTTTTTCTCCTTTGAAGGGAGCTCCCGGAAACAACCCACAACATCTTAGGGAGTCATTAAGCTCACCACCCACCCCCCAAGCTTTTTTCACAGACACACTTGGTCTATTTACAGCATCTTGCATGAGAGGCCCATTTGCACAGGCAGGCTGGGGCCACGTGGCTGCCGAAGGGAGATCTCAGTGCCTCCGCAGCAGGGTGGGAAGGAGCGGATCACATCTTTTCATGCCACACTTTTTGGCCTCCCGTTTAGGCAACTTCAGGATCCAGCCTGCTAACAAGACTCAGGACAATTCCTCATCTGCAGGTCAGCCAGCAGAGCCCAAGGCAGAGGCTGGTGTGATTCCAGATCTACTGCCAGATAAAGCCACCTCTAAAGCAGCAACCAACCTCCTGAGGTTTGGAACATGTGCTCCTCTAGCTTCAGATGGAAGCACCAGAGTTTGACCCAGGATACAGCCTGGAGCTAAAGCTAACAGCATCATCCAGAATTTGGGTTATGTCAGAGAAGTTCAGCTGCAACTGCAGCTGCAAAGCAGAGCAGGTGCTGTGGCAAGTCCGAGCAGGGCTGAGCCTCCTGTGCAGCAGCCCCACTGCCACACGCCCAGACTTACCACACCGATGCCTTCAAAAGCAAAGATTGCAGTGCCAAAGAACAGAGGGTAGGTCTTCCAGGCTGCTGCCAGAGGCAGGTTTCTAGGATCAGGAATGTCCTGGAAAAAAGCCCACGCAGAGTTCAGACACAGAGAGGATGGGGAAGACCTGGCCTGTTCCCATCACTCCCTGTCACAGCCCCATGCTGCAGAGAAAGCCCTGCAGAGCAGAGGGAACCACCATGCCCACAGGAACAAGCAGCACCCCACAGCACCCACATACCCCGCTGCCAAGCTCTTTCCACCTGCCAAAACGTGGGAGAGCACGGAAACGAGAGAGGGGAGCCATACACACGTACCCTGACGATGTACTGGTAGATCACAACAAGGCTGACAAGCATGGCCACGTTGGCCAGCATGGAGAAGACGGACAGGACCTTGAGGTTCTGGATAAATGTGAGCAGCACCACGAAAGGCAGGATGGAAAGCATGTACAGGCGAGAATCCATGGTGGGGGTCATCACCACCGTCCTGTTTGAGCTGCAGTCATTGGTGGTCCCGTTTGCAGCAGACACAACCTGGGGAAGCACAGGAAGCCTGGTGAACCCCATCACACAAGTCTGAAAGCTGCAGATGTTAGCAGCTCATCCCAGGTGTGTCACAGTACTCCAAGAGCTCACTTCAAACACAGCTAGCTGATTAAAATCAAACCAACATGTGTTTTCAGATAATTCTGAAGCAAATCCCTGTCGTCTTGCAGGGGGCAGAGGTGGAACTGGCTATGGCACATGAGCCAGGACAGCAAATCCTGCCTGAGCCCAGGTTCACCAAGCAGGAGGACTCAGCAGCCAGGCACGCAGAGGGCAGAGAGCACAGGCTCTATGTTTGCACTGCCCACAAGGTCAGTTGAGAACAGAGGAAAGAGGCACTAAGTGCTATTTCCAAAGGTCCTTTTCCTCTTGTTGCACCAAGTTTTTATCTAAGTCACACAGTCCTTCAGTTACCCAGCACCCCGTTCACATGCAAGGACACCCGCAAACTACTGCTAGTGCCCAAGTTCACTTTCTTCATGAAAAATCATCCTTTCCTTGGGGTCTTTCATTCCAAAGGCACTCCAGGCCATGTGCTAACTTCCAGGGGTAGCTCAGACCCAGGAACCAGGTGGCTGAGCCATCACCCCCAAGAGCATGGGCTCCCTGAATCACCAATACAACCATGACCAAGCTGGGTCAGGTACCAGGTTCTGTCCAGTCACTGCAGCAAAGAGCAGCCTGAAAACTCTTTTAACTTGCTTCAGAGGAGCAAGTCTTTCCCCAGAGGAGGGGCTGAAGAACTCTTTGTAAACCAGCATCCTCTGTGGGAGAGGGCAGTGCAGGGCCACGCACCCATGGGACAGTGCTGCTCAAGCCCCAGCCTGCCCTGCCTCTTCATGGCTTGTTCCAAAGCCATTTCCAAACCAAAGCCCTGCCCAACACACTGGCACCTCGCCCAAGGTACCACCTGCACCATGACTCCCCACCTAACATGCTATTCCTCACCACAAAAAGAAACAAGCAACACTCCCCTCTCCCCACCCAAAAAAATTCCAAAACCAAAGCCAAGGGGTTTCCCACCTGTGGTCCAAAAAAATGGTGTGGATTTGCAGGTTTTTGCAAATTTCCTTTGAGGCTTGAGACAGCCTTCAGTCTCTGCTGTGAGGGGCTGAGGAGAAAGAAGCCCACCTTGAAGTGGAGCAGGGGGCTGTTCCCAGGGGGGGACCAGCAGCAGCTTTGCCCTGCCCACACCCTGGTCCCTCCTGCTCTCGGGGCTGGTGGCATCATATCACCAGTGTTGAGCTGTTTACTCCTCCTGGCACCCCACAATAGGAATCTCCTCAGCTGCTGCTCCAGGAGGAGCACTGGAGGGACCCCCCTTTGCTCCCCAGGAGCCCCCTCTGAAGCTGATGGCCATCACTGAAGAGCTGACAAAGGGCACAGCCATGGTGGCAGCGACCAGAACACTGCTGCAAGAGCAGAGCAGGAGCACACATGCAAAAAAGCTGAGCAGTGCCTGCAAGGCACTGAGCTGGTGGAGGCTGGGAATGGGGACTCATTATTCCCAGTTTCTTACAGAAGAGGAGCCAGCCAAGCGGTTCAGGGTTTCTGTTTATTTCCTCCTGAGGCCTGGCAGGAAGAAACTCTTTCTCTAAAGATGTAATTAAGCTTCAGAGCCACAGGATGAGGAAAGAAACTGGAATGCAAACAGATCCAAGGAAGGGAGAAGAGAGGTTCACAGCAGGTCCTGGGACCCACACATTACCATTGACACCAATAAACCAATTAACTGAGGGGGACAGGACAGAAAAGGCACAGTCCCTTTGCTTTCATCCCTTTCCTGCTGTTCCCTCTGTAAGACTGACCCCACTTTTCCTGGGCAACACAGAGACTTCCAGCACCTCTGCAAAATCAGAGAGATTCTCAGGAAAACCTGCTCTGTTTGAACAGGAACATCCTCCAAAGTATCTGGGCAGAGGAGTGGATTTTCCTGGGCAGCATACCGTACAGAAATCAGACCTTTGGTGGAAAACAGGGCACAAGACACAGGAGCTAAGAGCAACACAAGCACCTTCACACCCTCTCACCTCCCCCCAGCTCATGAAGGAGGTGTAAGTCCAACCTGTTTCAGATTGTCCGCCAGAAAGACAAAGTACACGCAGCAGAAACCCAGCTGAGTGATGATCAGGAAAAGTCCCACTATACGCCTGGAAAGCAAAAGAAGACCATTTGCTGCAGATCATACAGAAATAAGAGCCCACTTGGGTTGCTTTGGTTTGCACTTGCACAGTGCAGCAATGCTGCTCTCCCCAAGGTTGGGGTGTACAGGCCAGAGCACACCCAGCTCGCTTCTCTGTGGTCAGGAGAGAGGACCTTCCCTCCACCCAACCTCACAGGTCTCAGGATCTTTAGTCTTCCCCTCCTATCCCTTCCACAGGGTCAGGACCAGCCTCAGGAGAAAAGTCTCCTATTTGGGTTTAGCACCTCCAGTCTGCTGCTTGTCAGAGAATTGTCAGAGCTGGAGACAGCATTCCCTGGACACAGGAAGAGGAGACTGCTCCCATCCCGATGTGAAACGGTCTGTGTGCCATAATGTGGGACACCCACAGGGCAGGGAGCAGCCACTGGACATGTTCCATGTCTAGCAAGATCAACCAGCACTGCAAGACCCTATTCACCCCTTTGTTATGCTGTGGAGACTTAGTTATCCCACGCATTTAGTATAAGTCACATCTGGCTCGGGACAGTACTGGATCAAAGACCTCAGCATCACCCTCTGGGGGACACTGAGCACTCAAGGGCAGGTGAGCCAAACAGCATTTTATGTCACTTGTGCTTATCTGCTGATACAGCTCAGTGACCAGAGGCTCTTCTGTCCCAGCTGCAGCACATTCTGGACTCAAAGGCAAGTCTCTGCCTGGGGCAGGGGAGCAGTACCTTCCCCAGATGGCATGTGTCCTCAGGCAGGCACTGGGAGTTGCCTCCAGCCCATACATCACAGCACCTCCATAGTCCAGAAACTGCTTCTGGAACCTGCCCAGAGAAGAGAGAAGGATCATCACATCAGCCCTGTCTGCTAGTTCCAAAGGCAAATAGTGATATTAAAAGGAAAATAGTTCCTGTGAAAAAGAAGAACAGTTCCCAGCTGAGGCTTTAGCAAGGGCAGCTTGCTGCTGAGGGGCTTCAGAAAAACCCCAGGGCTTTTTGGGCAAGAAGGAAGAACTGTAGGAGCTGCAGGGCCAAGAAGGGGAGTTGCTCCTTACCTGCTGCAGAAGTGATGGGCGCATTTCACCAGGATGCCCATGCAGTGCACAGCCACGACTCCCATCACCAGCAGGCTCAGAGGACCCAGCTGCAGGGAAGAGAGGGGGAAGGCTGCACTCTGATGGCCAAAGGCAGAGCTGCACGGTACCTTCTACTTCCAGACAGAACTCCACGAGCTGGGTGAGTGTAAATACCACTGGAAGCTGAACCAGAGCTCTGGTGCAGCTCCCAGAAACCAGTCCCCCAGGACCAAGTAACCTGACAGAGCCATGAGCTTGGCAGAAATGACGCAAAAGAAGCAAGTTGGGGCAGTCTGGGTGTAGGAAAGCACCTCCAGGACTGTTTTCCACACTATCTTGCACATCTCTACTATGCAGGTGATGAAGAAGTCATGGCCTGGACACAGTGTCCTGCCTGACCCCAGCAGAGGAAACCACCGGTCCAGCTCACACACTGAACTCCCCCACACCAGATAGCAACAATGCAGGAGCAGCAGGAACAGTCTCAGCAGCGAAACAAAGCCACAGAGCTTGGGGTGCAAACAGGCGCAAGTCACCAAATGCTGAGAGGTGTCTGGGCAGGGACTCAAGCCCAAACACCCCCAAAATCGGCAATGTGAGCTGCCCAGTGCCCCGGGGTCACTCTGCCCCACAGGCTCCAGCACAGCAGGGCTAAGCTGCCTTACCAGGATGCCAGCATTCTTCACAGCCAGAGGCAGTCCCAGCAGCCCCGTCCCAATATTCCCCTTCAGCAGATGGATCAGGGTCTGGTACCACCTGAGGGAGAGCAGATGCAGAGGTCACTGTCAGCAGGTACCCACACCCACACCCAGCTTATCCTGTTAATTACCACAGCAGCTCTGAACCGCTGCAGGGAATGCATGTGGAGGTCATGATCCTGTCCCCTGAACCCAGCTCAGCCAGCTGGGATCGAGCTAGGTGTGAAAGCAAAGACTTAACAAACAGATTTTGGGCAGGCATTTGCAAAACCCAGCAAAAGCACAGCCCAGCACCAATGAGCTGTACAAGGAATGTCTCTGACTTGAAGGGATCAGTCTCTGCCAGGCAAAGACAGCACACCTCTGCACACCTGGGCACAAGGAAGCCCTCAGAACATGGCTGCAACATGCCCATATATCCTCTGAATCTGGGCATGCTGTCTGTTTGCCAGAGCTCCCCATCGAACCAAGGTGGAGTGGGAAAATCCTGGGAAAAGCATCAATCACTGCCCACTGCCAGCAAGCCCAGCTTCACCAGAGAGCAAAGAGCAACACTGGGGCAGCTGCTCGCTTGGTGCCAGCAACCCACAGATGCAGCACCACAGCTCTGCCCTCACCACCCTCATGAGAACTCCCCATAAAACCACAGCTCCACCATCCTCCAGCAAAGTCAGCAGGGAGCCACCATGACCTCCTCCACCCTTCCCAGTGCCAGGCCAGCCCAGGAAAGAGGGAAGCATCACTCACGTTGTCCCATTGGTCTCCCCGAAGCGCTGGTAGGACTCGGGGTGGGCGAAGCCGTTCATGCCGTCGGGAGGGCTCCCCTCCGGAGTGACGTCTGTGGAACTGTAGTCATTGTAGTCCTCGCTGCGGAGGCGCCGGGTGGACATGGTCCCTGTGGGGGCAGCAGCATTAGGGGTGCCCAGCTCCACAGCCCCATTCCCAGGCTCTTTGGGGTCAGCCATTGTGCAGAGAGACTGGCTCGCACTGCCAGAGCAAGGTCTCCTCCAGGGCTTTTATACAGCCACATGCTCCCGCCCAAGCAATCAGAGTTGGCATGTCCTAAGGTCAAAGGTGCATGGCACATTCCCACTGGCTCTTCCTTCAGGCTCGTGCCCACGTTTTGGGCACACCCAGAGAGAATGGGGTCAGGATCCTGCAGGCAGAGCCTGGATGTGACCAACTTCATGTCAGGCAAAAAAACTGCGTACCCCTGCTCTAAGGGTGGTGAGTTTGACAGCACAGGCAGTGGGGTAGGAGGGGACGTGCTGGCACTGTGTCCCCTGCTCTGGCACTCAGGACTAGGGCTGTCAAGTGGATGGGCCAGGAAAGTGCAACTGCTTTTAACTCGCACACAGTGTGCTGCAAGGGAACAGCTTGCTCTTGCCAGGGAAGGGAAAGCTTCCTAACTTCTCTTTTTTTTCCCTTCCCCCCCCCCCCCCCTTATTGGAGACTTTATATTAAAGAGAATTTTTATAAAAATTCATCATACCCCCATCAGAGAGGAGCACAGACCATGTGCTGACAGCAAAACACCTGCCCTTCAAAGCCAAGGAGGTGCCTATGGGAAAAAGGGGCTTCCCTTTTCATTCCCAGGATGAGGGCCCTGCACAGCCTGGAGCTCTTGCTCCAGCAGAAACTCCAATAGTGTCCAGAAAACCAGGAGCACCAGCACAAGCCTCACACCTTTATCTGGACAACAGTCAGCTGGTTCAATTCCCACACACGCCACACCCAGCATCCCGAACACCTATGGGAAAGGAGCACCAGAGGCAGGGAAATTATGTGTAAGGCTCTTGCACCACAGACTGGTGACCCCGTCCCTGCCCCACGGTTCCTCTGGACTGTCATGCCCCAGGCACCATGCCAGCCCCAGCAGTCCTGGTGCTCCCCATCCCAATCCCCAGCACTGGCAAAGAACTGGGAGCAAGAGGAAGCAGCTGAGAAATGCTATTACTGCAAAAAACTGTCTCGTTTCCTGCCAGAGCTCTTCATGCACCCTCCGAGCCATGCAAGCGCCTGCCAGATGCAGCCTCAGCACAGACCAACACATCTGGTTGTGCAGGGAATGCTCAGCTCAGGCAACCCGAGTGCTGCTTCACCCCCAGAGCCCCTACTCTGCAAACCTGGCTGCTACATGGAAAACAAGCCAAGAGCTGCAACCACTGGGAGGGTCCAGCCTGGCATCAGAAGGGTAGCAGGGAACAAGGGCTTTTCCTCAGATCTGGATGCTCCAGATCCCAGCTGCTCTGGAGCCGTTATCCAGGCCACAACAGCAGTGCAGTATTACCTGCAGCACCACGCTACAAGAGCAGCAGGACGAGCAGTGTGTCCCATGGAATACCAGGCTCTGGAGCAGCAGTGAGGCTGGCTTGCAGGCAGGCACTCCAGAGCCAAAGGCAGCGCATGCATCACTCCTGCCCAGCCTCCTCCCTCACAGCTGGGACACGTAATCGTGTCCTGAACCGGCTCCGCCGCAGGCAGGGCGATCCAGCAAGACAGGGACCAGGAAGAGCGGCAACAGGAGTTTACACAAGGAAAGCGTTAGAAGCTATTTGTCATCAGTGACAAGCCCAAGGGGCAGGAGAGAAACCTGGGAGGCTCTGCCATGGGTTGGCAGAGGGCAAGAAGAGTGGGCAGAGGGGGTGCAGGACTGGGTTGGGCATGGGTACCCTTCCCAAAGATGGCACGCACAGCATCCAAAGTACCCAACAGCAATGATTTTGAGATAAACACAGCGTGTTGACATCACTGCCTGATCGCTCCCTGTGGATGTTTTTTTCCCTTTCAAGCAGGCCCGTCTGCTTTCTGCTTTGAAGAGCCAGGGAAATGCATTCATCGTGACTTGCCTGCCTTGTGGCTGGATTAAAGGTTGCGTAGCAGCAGGGAGCAAGCACTCTGCTCTCCCACAACCAACAAGAAAAAGCTGCAAAACTTGTCTCATCCACACAACAAACATTTAAAACCAAAGCAAAACCCCACTACGCCATTTCCTCATCATTGGAAAGAGCAAAGACAGGAATATCTACATTCGGTTTCCACTTCAAATCCAACTCCTCAGCCACTTTCATGTGCTTTTTTGCCACCCACACACAGAAGTAATTTCGTCCTATTAGGAAAGCTGGGGGGGTAGTGACAGCAATTTGTCCCTTACGGTGACAACCCCATGCCAGAAGCCAAAAGCAAGACATGACTTGCTGCTGACCCTGACAACTCTCCCTGTTTGAGCTGTGTGTAGATCAGGAAATCTTCTGGAAAAGTAAGCTTCACAGCAAAACTCACTGCTGCTTCCCATCATGCATGTTGAATCTGTCATTTCCAAAGCACTACTTGTAATAACCCATCTCAGAGTGACACAAGGGAGAGCCAGAGGTGCCAGATCCCCCTGCCCCACTGCCAGGGAGGCCACAGACAAACCCCTTCCCCAGGCCACCATATTCATGCCAGCCTGACACCTCCATCACGGCATCAGTCCTCTTGTCCATGTGCTACCCAGTGCTCCCACAGCTCCAGAAAACCCTCAGTGTCCCAACATCTCCAACGTTTCACAGCATGGCCTGGTCCCCACAGGAAGGCTGCTGGGCACAAACCCCACCAGTCTCCACATCATCAGTCATCATCCAGCCAGGCCGTGCTGCCCAGCTCCCCTTGCCCCTCCACAGAGCAGCACAGCTGAAGCCTGCAGAGTGTGGGACTCCCTGCACCCTCCCAGTGCCACAGAGCATCCCGCCCCCTCCCCAGCACCTCACACCGGGGCTGTGCCCCCTCCACGGCACGGCCGGACACTCCGAGAGGAGCCCCACGCCAGCCTCCACGCAGGGCATCGCCAGCACGCCCCGAACACCCACGTCAGCCGCCAGCGCCCCCAAGGACCCCCGGCACCCTTGTCAGCTGCCAGAACCCCCAGGCCCCGAGCACCCGCCCGTGCACAAGCGCTGCCAACAACGCCCTGCAGCCCCGAGCCCTGTCAGCGCTCCCGAGCTGCCCCGAGCACCCGGCGGGACGGCGGCACTGCCGGGACCCCGCGCATCCACCGTGCCCCCTGCGTCTCTGGGCACGCCGCGGGCTGACAGGCGGCTGACAGGCGTCTGGCAGCCCCCGCCCGCAGCCCCCCGGTCGCTGAGCCCCGCGGTCCCTGTCCCGGTGCCGGCCCCCCCCCTCCCCGCCCCCCGCCCCGCCCGGCCCCGCCGGGCCCGCTCGCTCGGCCCCGCCGTCACGTGACCGCGGCTCAGCTGAGCGCGGCGCGTGCGCGCGGCGAGCACGGGGGGCGAGGGGCGGGGGCAGGAGGGGCGGGGCCGCGCGGGGCGGGGCTGGGGCGGTGAGGCGCGGTGGCGCCCCCTGGCGGAAGGGGGCCGCGTGTGGGGAAGGGCGGCAGGGCCGAGCCTCGAAGGGCCGCGGGCAGCGAGCGGAGGCCGGAGACGGGAACGGAGCTCGGCAGCGGTCTGCAGCACGAGTGCTGGGAGAGACCTCAGCCTGTTCCGCCTGGAGGAGGCTCGGGGGTGGCTTTTTCACGCTCTACAGCTCCCTGAAAGGAGGGTGAAGCCAGGTGGCGCCAGGCTCTGCTCCCAGGCAGTAACATGATAAGAGAACGTGGTGCTAAACTGCACCAGGAAATGTTTAGCTTGGATTTTAGGAAGCCTTTCTTCACAGAGCGAGTGATTAGACATTGGAGTGGGCTGCCCAGGGACATGGTGGAATCACCATCCCTGGAGGTGTTTAAGGGAAGATGACACGGCACTCAGCGCCATGGTGTAGTGGACATGGTGGTGTTCAGCCAGAGCTTGGACTCACAAAGTGAGCTCCTGATCACAGAGATTTTCTCAAGCTAATTGATTCCCTGCTTCTGTGATCCCCCACAGCAGGGCTGTTCCTTGGAGCAAGGCCTGCAGAGCCATACAGGTGTCAGGGTTATAGGAGGTCACCAGGATGAGCGACACCCTCAAAGCCCCCCAGCATGGGCTGTGGCCCCCTGGGCCATGGCTGTGTCCCTCTGTCCCCACATCAGAAAGCAGCATTTGCAGATCCCTGCCCCTCACACAGGAACTGGCCTCAGGGCTGCTCAGTTCCACTGGCCACAGCATCCTCCACCGCTGCCCCCACCCCACCACCTCCATTTCCCCCAACTCACACCCACATCCACACTATTCCCAGCGAAATAAATGTCACCTCCCAGCAACAAGAAGCACCAGCTCTACATCCTGGTAAAAAGATTTATTAAGAACCTGCAGAACCTGCCCAAAATGAGGTTGCTGCCCTGGCACTGAAGGGGAAGCAGGGGCAGAGGGTTAGTACTTCTCCAGGCAGAGCCACAGGGTGAAACAAAGCGAGTGGAGGGCACAGAAAGGCAGTGGAAGCACATCTGCATGGTGGAGGAACACCCACAGCAGTTAAGGCGTATAAAGTGCTCGTAGAAGACCAGCCCTATCGAGGGGCTAAATAACACAAGCAGGCAGGGACAGCAAGGGATGTGCATACCTGGTGGCACCTGGCACAGGGGAGTGATGACAGGCTCATGCCCTCCCTGAAACTGCAGCAATAAGGATGCTACCTGCCCACATGACAGTCCCCAGCCACAGCCAGGACGCCCCCAAATAGGATCCAGGCTGCTGGTCTTCATGGTCATCTCCCAGTCATCCCATGTTCAGGATTCTGCTGTGTTTGGGTGCCTCTGCCAGCACAAGGGAAGGATAGTCCCAATGCAGCACCCTGCCTCAGCTCACTCCCAGAGGAAAAATGAGATAAGTGGGACTGGTCCTCAGCCAGGCTGTGCTCCAGCAGCTCATCACAGCCTTGTGTCCCCCTCTGGAGTGAGCACAGCCATCAACCAGCAACCTCTTCTGCTGCTGGGAGCATCACCAGCCTCTTGGACTCCCCTAAGCATGAATGTCCATGTAGGGCTCGGATGGTTTCTATCCTCTTGTGCTCCTGATGTTTGCCACAGGAGGGGCATGGGGAGGTGCCTTCACAGGTGCCTCATGCCACCAAGTTGGTTCCCTGTGTGGGACAGGGATGTAGCAACAGCAGATTCAAAACTGCTGTGTGGGGACAGGTCTCCTGCAGCCACTTTGGGGACACTTCTGCAAAAAACAGCCCCACGCTAAGGCCAGAGATGGTGGGAAGCAGGGACACCCTCTGCAACTCATGCTGCATCCCTCCAGCTTGCCCCAGCATTCCCAAACACTCCCCATGGACTGCTCCAGGTAATATTGCTTTTCCCTGGAATGTTTTTGTTTAAAATTGCCCTGATAGGATTAAGAGAAAAAAAAAAAAAGAAACTGGATAAAAAATAACAACCCCAGATCATGCTGGAGTTAGGCTTCAAGGCCACCCTGTCCAGGCAGGAGACACCCTGGTGGTGTGTTTGGGGACAGCAGAACAGCCAAAGGGGCCTCTCTGGGTGTAGCAGGGGAGGAGGCACTGCAGGGGGAACAGGGGCTGCCTGCAGGAGGAATGGACCTCACAGAGATGGCTTGGGACAGGATGGGATGCAACTGGATGGGATGGGACAGGGGACCAAGCTGGTGAGGATAGGAGGGACAGTGTCCCACCCCTCAGTGGGAGTGCAGGGAGAAGGCCAGTTTGACACAGCTGAGCTCCTCCCCACCATTGCTGACAACCACCCGGACGCGGTAGTTGCCATTGGTCATCCAGGAAGGGAGTTCCACATCGGGCACGTCAAAATCGCTGGCTGGCAGGGAGTAGGAGCCCTATGGAGAGAGGGGACAGATAGGCAAGAGGTCAGCCAAAAGCCCAGCCAGCACAGTGGTACCCACTGGCACTGCCAGCGTCACCGCGGGGGCTCGGCCGTACCGCTTTGAAGGGGCAGTGGCAGGGGATGCCGTAGGTCAGCAGGGGCTCCGGGCAGGGTGTGCCGGGTGGGATGAGTTCATCCAGAATGCTGCAGACGTCATTGTAGGTGCAGCTGCCCAGCTGGTCGATGCAGGGCAGCTGGATCCAGAGGTCACCCAGTGCCTTCTCTACCACCAGCACTGCCTGGAGGGAAGGTGTTCAGCACCAGCACAACCAGCAGGGGCACTCACAGCTCCTCACCAGCCAACTCCCTCATCTCCTGACCATGAAATCTTTGGGATGTCCATGAGGTCACTTAATGCCCTCCTGCCTCCCGCCCTGCTTTCAGTTCTTCTCAACCTACAGTTTCTGTTCTTCCAACCTCAGCTTGACCCCTTAAGCTAACACTGCCCAACACCTCACATCCCCACCTCCTTCTCCTTTCCTCTGCCTATCCCAAAACAGGGTGCTCCCATCCTGTAGCTCTGGCTCTACACTCCCCAGCACTTGCCCCACAGTCCCAGGCCCAAACAGACACCAGAGTATTGCTCAAGACAGCCCATGCACACTGGACAAGAGACATGTTCTGTCTCATTCCAAAACACTTCCCAAAAAGTGGTGCAGGGCAGCTGGCATGGCCCAAGGCTCCCTGAGCAGTGCCGTGGCATGTCCTTGGAGGGAGCAGCTGTGTTGGCTGCTGAAAAACAAGTGCCACAGTGACCTCCAGGAGCACCCACAGCACTTGGATTTCACTTCCCTCCTGAAGCCATTACATCCCCAAGACATGAGACAACTCAGGTGGTTTCTGTCCTAGGGACAAGGTTGTGAGGCTCCTGCTCAACTGTCTGCTCCCACCACAGGTCTCTCCATGCCCACTGGCCTGTTCTGGCTTACAGAGCCCAGTGTGCTCAGCCCTGCACCTCCCTGCACCTCACTCCCCAAGGGCTGCTCATTCCTGTACCCAGTGACAGGCATTTCCCAGCTGCCAGTGGTTTGGAGAAGCTCTGCCCTCCCTCACCACACAGAGACACATCTGGCACTTACCTTCAGAGGAGAACCCATGCTCTTGCCACTCTTGACAGCTGCGCTGACACGCAGGCTCCCCGGGATGCTGATGGGGTCAGGTGCCACAGAGAGGCTCTGCAGCACCACGGGGTCCCTCTTGTCACCACAGTTCTCCCAGGCAAAGCCACCAACCTGCAGCACCGAGGGACAGGAGAAGTTAGAGGCAGGGCAAGCCCTTTCTTGTGTTTGCAGGAGGTTTATCCAGAGCTGCACTTCTGACCCCTGCCAAACATCTGCTCACAAAGAGCCAGAAAATGACCTTCAGCCCCTTCAAATGCCAGTTCTTGAGCTCCCAGCTTTCCAAGACTGATGACATTGTAGAAACCCTGTTCATGTGTTCATTTGTATGTACTTTACACCCAAAGATTACCAGGCTGCAATTTCCAAACTTGCCTCAGCTCTGCGTCCATACACTTTGCATGTGACCACGGCAAGACGTATTCTTCATGCCAGTGGCACCAAGCAAGGTGTGTGGGGACAGGTCAGAGCAAGCTGGGACCAAGTGGTGGCTTCCAGGGGGATGCTGGGGCAGGAGTGTGAGGGGATCCCCTTGGAGGGGCTGTAGGGTTGGGACAACCTCCCACCTCATCCAGGATCAGCCCTACTGTTGCGAGCCCTCATCCACCAGCTCCAGCCACCTTGTTCCACATAGGAGCAGGAATCACTCAGGGACCAGATAAGCCGGGCTCATCCTCTGCCTGATACACCCCAGGGCCCTGATCCTGAGCTACAAATGAGTACAAATCCTGTTACAGAGTATAAATGAGCCAGGGAAGCAGCATTTCCCTATGGGATTATGAAAATCTACATGTAAGGAGATGTCACCCGAATGAGGGACATCACTTATGTGTCCTGTCTGAGTTAAGAGTCATGCTGGGACATCTCCCTTGTTTCCTACAAGTCCCACCAGCCTCTCCAGCCACCACCAGTAAAGACACTCCGATTCAAAGGTGGAGGGATGGCAGCACTTGTTTGCATCAGCCACCTCTGAGCCTCAGAGGCTGGCTGATGTCTGCATCAGCCAGAGGCAAGTGGCAAAGAGACCAGTCCCAGCTCCCTCCCCAAGCAGGTTTGGCCGGAGCATCCCGTGTCCCCATGGCACGATGTGGGGCTCTCACAGCCGCAGAACCGGTGGAGGCTGTATTGCCTGGTGCCACGCAGCAGCCCCAGCGGGCACAGCGCAGCCCACGCAGCTGAGCAGCCCGTCCCACCATCCTGCTCGCCCGCCGGGAGCAGCCCAAGGCAGGACACAGGGCTCAGGACAAGTCGGGACAAGGGTAGGCTGCACCCCAACACTGAGCAAGAGCTGGGAGCCCCCAGCCCAAGAGCCCCCAGCCCAAGAGTCTGCAGCCAGAGCCTCCAGCGAGCTGAGCATCAGCGTGTGGCTCCAGATTGCTGCCCGCCGAGCCCCCTCCAGCCTTCCCAACCGGTTCCCTTTTCCCTCGGGCAAGCACAGCTTTCCTGGAAAATAAATTGCAATATTTCCCTCCACACCGCGTGAGAGTTACACGTGGTAATCGGCTGTGTCTTAATCAGCGCGTGTTAATGAGCCCGGCCCAGCACTCCGTGGGAATAGGGAAGAAGAACCTGGACTGGAAAACACTGATGGAGCAGCAATATGAGAGCCGGGAGACGATCATCCGAAGGAGGAGGCCGCTGGGTTTCTGCGCTGAGAAGTGTTTGTAAACACTGGATCCCTCCTGCTCCGAGCTGCCCCCAACCTCCAGTACTGCTCCCCAGCGCGGGGGGCTGCGGGGCCCCAGGGGCTCCGTGGGCTTCACTCCCCTGCCCAGCCACAAACCCGCACCCACCAGCGATCTTCCACGCTGACGGGGCAGGAAATCGGAATGACGGAGTATTCCCCCTCCCCGCCCCGCCGAGCCCCCCGGCAGCCCCCTCCGTGCCCGAGAGGTGCGGGGTCCCTCCTCACCTTGCTGAGCCTCCGGGCCCCGCTGCGCTCCACCAGCAGCTGCGGCTGCGGCCCGGCGAGCGCGGCCGGGACGAGCTGCAGCGCGCACAGCGCCAGCGCCAGCCCCGCGCACAGCATCCTCCGGGAATGCGCCGGGAACGGGCCGGGGTGGGTCCGGGAAGCTGCTCCGAGCGGTGGGGAGGCGAGCGGAGGGCAGGGACCTCGGCGGAACCGAACTGGCAGCAGCCGGTCTATGAAGCCCCGAGCAGAGGGGATGAGCCCTCTCTCCGAGCCCGGCCCACCGCCCGATTCCCCTCCCTCCCCCAAGGACGCTCACATTTTCCCTTCCCCTTTTGATTTTTTTTTTTTTTTTTTTCCCCTCCCTTCCCCGGTTTCGCTGCCAAGCGCAGGACTGGACTCGCAGGGATGCTGGGACGGGAAGCGCCGCTTTCCCAACCTCGCCGAGCCGGCACTTGGAGCGGGGGGCTGGGAGCTGCACCCACCACCCCGGGACACACACATCACCCCGCTCCGATGGGGGAAGCACGACCACCTCCCCACCACCCACCCCTCCACCCAGGGCTGCGGCTCTCCTCACGTCCCACTCGGGGGTGCCCCGGCTGTGCGAGGGTCGGTATCCTCTGCTCAGTACCCGGGACCCCCACGCTCCCCCCGCGCTCGGCACAGGGCAGGTGGCAGCTGAAGAGCAGAGATATTTCAGATATTTCAGATATTTCAGATATTTCAGATATCTGAGACCCTCGAACCCGATGCGTATGAGCGGGGGTGGGGGGGACACTGGCATCGGGTAGCCCCTGACTGGGCAGTTTGCCACAATACCCCTACCACCCGTCCATGTGAAATATTGTATTTAACATCCCCTCTTCCATCCCTACCCCCTGTTCTGTGGATCATTTTCCAGACAGGGCTGCCCCAGGCACCCCCATCATGCAGGAACGGTCACACGCGTACCCTTCCATCAGGACTGGCACAGTAGCATGGATTTTCCCATATATTTTGGTGGACGGATGCTTTTATCCTGCAGAGGGGACTGAGTCTACTGAGCACAGAGGACACAAGCGTGGCAGGTCTCAGACCTTCTCCCCTTGCCACAGCACATTCAGGAGCCACCTGTGAGACCTTTCCCCACAGTCAGCTCTGCTCTCCCTTGCACACGGACGCTGCTTGGCCTCCCCATATTGCTCCTAGCCCTGGGAAGGGTTGCCTGGCTTGTCCAAACCCCCGTCTCAGCTCTATTTTTAGCCTTTCGTCCTTATTTAGCAGCGAGGCCGGGCGGGAGCGTGCAGGCAGGGCGTGGGAGCAGGCAGGGGACGTGGTGGATGCTGCTGCCCACCCCGAGCCGGCAGCGACAACTGCGCCGCTGATTCACTGCCGAGGCTTAAGGGTGAGGAATAAATAGCCCGTTCCTCCCAACCGGGAACCGAGCGGAAAGTTATCCCCTGGGATTAGTTTTCACTTTGAGGCCCTGGAGCAGCCGGAGGACAGGGATAAGGATAGGGATGCATGGGGAGAGGCACGGGCACAGAAGGAGCATTGTGTTTGGGGCTGGGAGGGGAGCAGAGCCCCTCACCTCAGCTCCTGGCATCACATGTTTTTCTGCTTCTCACAGCCATTGTGAGCGAAGGTTTCACTTCCCTATTCCCATCCTTTTCCACTTCATTTTGCCATGGGGGAAAAAAGAGAATAAAAGACTGCGGGAACAGGTTAACCCACATCTTTTTGCTTTGAAAGGCACAGGCAGGGACAGGAATGACTTGAAATCATTGCACTACCTCAAGGCAGAAGTATGTGTGACCTATATCCCCGGCTCCAACACATATGAGAACTACTGCAATTCAAACAGTTTTTTCAGCTATCTCACCCATGCAAAATCAAGTCACGAGTCAGGAGGTCTCAGCAGACCTGGCTAAACACCTTGGATTTGCATTGAAGAAAAGCAGCCAGCACTTCATTACCTCTCATTTACAAAAGCAAACATTGCAAATGATGAGCAGGGCTGAAGGCTGTAACCATGACCACTTTCTGTCCACTGCTTGGGCTGCAGCTCTACCAGGACCCATCAGCCATCACCACAGGCCAGCTCATCACCTAAAGCCTTCCAGCAAAATATCCTCCACTTCTCTTTTTTGTTTTTTTTTCCACAGACTGGGTTTCTGAAAATAAGATATACAAATAAAAAAGGCCCAAAATATAAAAAAGGTATGACCCCATCTGCACTCACAGAACCACTCTGCAAACAGACCTTGCAGGGCTGGCACTGACACTTGCCATCCTGTTGTGCCCAGTCCTTACCAGCTGGAACCAGAGAGAGAGCCACAAGAGACACTTAAACAGTTTGCACAGATGCTTTTCTTATCCATAAGCTTTGGCAAACAGTTTAAATGACCACTGGTACAAATTAACTCGACTTTCCAGCTGTTATCCCATTTACGGCAATTCAGCTGAGCATGTGATAAAGCCTCCTCGTCTCACTTTTCTAGACAAAACCCTGGAGATGTCTCCAGCTGCTGTCATTCTTGGGGAGAGATCAAGATAACACCAAAAAAAGACATTAGAGCAAACTTCAAAACAAGCTGAAGCTGCCTCAGGTGGGGCCACCACACCACCTCTGCTTTCCTGTCTGCCTGGGCAGGAATCCCCTGGCTGCCACAGTCCCCTTTTTCTCCAGGCTGCTACGTGCAGCCTCCAGGCCCTTGTGCTCCCCTGGGGTGCTCTGGTTACCCCTATGATGCCATGGAAAGCCCCTGCTTTGCTCAAGAGCAGCTGAGCAGAGCAGTTTCTGGCTGTTTAAGTGCTGCCCTGAGAAGGGAACAAGTTTTCAGTGTATTGGGGCAGAGGAGGATAAAGCAGGGCTGAGATGAAAGACCTATCTGTCAGACACACATCCCGTGCAGTTTCCACAGGAGAGACTGGAAAAAACAAGGAATTGCTAAAATCAAGCTCGAATTAGAGAGCTTTGGGGTAGCACAGGCAGGGCTTTTGGCAGGCAGCCTCACATGAACCCACAGGCTGTAGGAAGGATATAACAGGGTCTGGGCAGCCGTGTCTCCAAAAGTCAGCGATCTCTAGAAGCACAGGGTTGTCACACCAGAGCCTGCAGCAGAGGATGAGGATTGGGGTGCTGGAGCTGGCCTTGCTGAACAGGCCCATCCCCAAGCCCCAGTTCTGCCCTGCTGGCTCAATGCCTTAGCCTGATGTGACCAAGCTGTTTTTTCTCCACTACTGTCAAGAGAAATCCTAATTGGAACCCCACTTTGTGGCACAAGGGCATCCCCAAGCAGCCCCTCAGCACCCCACAGTTAAAAGCAGAAATTTCCAGAAGCACATGTGCAGACTACTGGACC
Source organism: Pseudopodoces humilis (assembly GCF_049639895.1). Lineage (NCBI taxonomy): Eukaryota > Metazoa > Chordata > Aves > Passeriformes > Paridae > Pseudopodoces > Pseudopodoces humilis. The sequence continues at coordinate 6,330,494 of NC_142216.1, forward strand.
TTTGTGCACCAGCAAGACGTGATGGCAGCTGGACAGACTCCTCATCAGCTGCCCACACAGTTGCTTCTCTTTGCAGCCACGGCCCCAGCAATGCATACTCAGCCTGGAAATCTGCATGTGCTTTGTTGCTTGCCCCTGTAGGCCTTCAGTCTCTGAAGTCTGGACCGGGATTTTTAATTCACCCTGGAGAGGTGGAGACCAGCACCTTGCACTTTTATCCCACAAACATCTACTCAGCCCAAATTACTCTCATGCAGGGAAGGAGACTTGCCCCACTCTGAAGTGCTGGGAGAGATAAGAAGTGAGACGCTCTCGGTGGTTTCTGAGCAGTGGGAGCTGATGCCAGGAGCTGCTGTGACTCACAAAACTTCACTCAGGTTAAGCAGCACCCACCCAAGAGGACGCAGGCAACTGGTCCCACCAGTCCCCGGGAGACTTGGGGCAGCATGGGCCTGCCCCTCGCCTTCCCCACCCTCCCATCCAAGTGGTGTTTCACAATTTCCCCCATCCCAGGGTTACCAGGGCAAGAAAAACACCTCCAAGTCGAACGTGACAGGACGACCAGGCACCTCCACTCCCTCGGCGCCCAGGCGAAGTGCCAAGGTGTTGGCATCCCCAGAGCCGCAGGCTGCTTGGACTTCTCCCAGGGGATATTTGGAAAATGTCAGAATAGAAACTTGTTGACAAAAACTTGCGATGTTTCCATACAGGCACAGCCTCGTGACCAGGTTCAAACACTCCTATTTCAGCAGTTCTGGGTAGCACCAATGGGTTTTCAGGTCAAAATGTATGGTCATTCAGAAATGTGTAAAAATAAAATTTTTAAAAGGCATTTTAAAAATAATCAAAATTAAAACATTTAGAAGAACCTGCCTTTCCTCACGTTATTTTTTTAGATGGGACAGTTTCAAGTCCTTGTGTTTCCCTACGTGTTCAGGACCCATTTCCAAAGGACCCAAATCCAAAGATTTCCTCCTGGGAAAGGGCACCCTGGCTCCAAGCCCTGCATTTGGGGTGTTTGGGATGCTCAAGAGAAGGGTTGCCAGGGTGCAGTCCCTCAGGCAATATGGATCACACTGAAAGCCCTCTCCAGCCACCACGAGGGCCCCCAGAGCAGAGCTCCTGCCAGGAAAAGCACCCCAAACTCACCACTTTTCCACAAATACCCCACACAAGCTGAAACTTGATGGGGTGATGGCAAAAGCCTGATGGATTCTGCTTTCCCACTCTCATCCCCACTCCTAAGAGAGCTGGAGTGGGTTCAGCAGTGGAAGGCCCCTGAGCAGCTGGTCCTGCTCCCACCCTAGCTCTGGTGCAGGGGTCCTGTTCCCCTTTCTCCTCGCCCAGGAGAGGACACCTCCAACGCAGAAGTCCTGCTCTCCTTACCCCACACCCACAACGGAGCATCCTCAGTGCAGGGGACCCGTGGGACAGAGCATTCCCGAAGCACCCCGGCCCAGGGCGGGGACACCCTGGGGTGGAGGGGGCCCAGGGCCAGCCCCGGGGGCGGGCAGGCTGCGGCCGGGGGCCCTGCCCGCGGCTCGGGGGTGCAGAGCACCCTCTCCCGGCGCTGCCTGTCAGCAGCTGCCGGACTTTTTTATTACTTTTTTTTTTTTTTTTAATTATTTTTTTTCTGCCTGCCAGCTGGGGCGGCTCATCCCGTCCCGTCCCGTCCGTGCCCGGTGCCGCTCGCCGGGGGATGCCGCGCCCCGCGCCCCGCGGCTGAGCGGGTCCCGCCGGGGCTCCATGGGCTGCACCGGCAGCGCCCTGCGCTGCTGCCCCGTCGGTGCCGAGGTAGCGGCTGCGGGGACTTTTGGGCTGGGCTGGGCTTCGCTCGGGGCCGGGGTTGGCGTGGTGTCGGGGCTCCGTGGGGTCGGGCTCTTGTGGGACAGAGGGTGCACGTTGTCGGGGTTTGATGGAGTTTGGGTTCGCGCCGTGCTGATGTTTGCGGGGAGTCCTGCTTGCACTGCTGGGGACGAGGGGTGCTGGGGGTACCCGGCGTGGGCTCCTGCCTGCCCCGGGGTGCGGTGGGGCCGGCCGGTGTGGCTGTCCCCGGCTGCCTTGGACCCCACCGGCGGCGGGGACAATGAAAGCTGGCAGCCACCCGCCCTCCTGCATCCTCCTGCACTCTCCTGCACCCCTCCAGGCTCACCCCGACATCACGGGAATTCTATAATTAAGGGGCTGCTGCATCTGGGATGGTGATGCCTGTTGGAAATGCTGGTCCCACAGAAGACAGGGATGGGTTCCCCCAGCTAGACCTTTGCCAGCCTCCCACAGCATCCTCCCTCATCCCCTTGTGCTGAAGGCATCACTCCTGTAGGGGAGCACTGCTGTAGGGGAACACTCCAAGTCCCCTCACATCTCAGCACATCACTCTGTACTGAAGAGCTCTTTGGCAAGGTCTGAAATTATCTTCTGATTGTTATTATCATTATTGTTGTTATTATTTGGTGTGCTCATGCTGCCGCAGTGCCGCACTGACCTCAGGAGATGTTTTTGCTGTTGGATGTGCTGTGCTTACTGGTGTTGGCTGTTGTGATTGCTGGAGGGTGGCAGGGGAAGGAGGGAAGGCAGAAAGGTCCTGTGGTGCTGCTGTACCCCCAGCAAGGGTGGCCCTTTGCAGATCCAGCTGTGAGAGTCCAGCCACCTGGGGCCACAGGACCCACTGCTGGATGTGCAGGGGGTGCAGGCATGGAGCCCCACAGCCAAATGCCTTTATTCACAGCACTTGCAGGCTTGGTTGCTTCTCCACATCATGGAAAAAATGCCACTCTTTGCTATGTCATAAGATCAGATATTTCTGGGCTGGTTTGTGGCTCTGAGAGCTCTCAAGAGTGGGCATAGGACAGGGAGAAACAACAGCCCCAAGGCCCCAGGTGTTCAGAGCCCCACATTTACCGAAACACGGAAATTTGTCGTTTGCCAGCAGACGCCTCCCTTCCTGCACTTGCCCGCTCTCGAGCTCCTCTGCTCAGCCCCGTGTCACTGCTCACCAGCAGTCATTACCCACAGAACAGCCCTGCTGCTGTGACTGAAAGTCATTCTGAAAGCAGCACCTAAAAACCCTGTTATGGCTAAAAGGCATAAGGGCAGGCATGGAGCCACTCTTGCCCATGTTCTCATGTCCAGAGTGCCAAAAGGCAGGATGGGAGGCCTTCACCTCCCACTGCTGATGGGTGGACTTACAGAGTTGGTCCATTGAGCTTGCTTGGCGTTAGGGGAGACTTCAAATCCCAGAGGCAAGCCCAGCCAGAAGCCAGAAGCAGGTCATGGGGTTGGGGACTCTAATGGGGCTGGGGGCTGCAGAGGCTTTAGAGGCCAGTGCCAGGTTTGAGGTGACCTTGAGGAGCTGGTGCTGGGCTGGGTCTGGTGGGTGGATGACATACCAGGAGCCACTGCGTGCCCTGGGGAGGCGCCTTGGCAGCCTCATCCTTCCCTAGCACCAGTCTGCGGGCAGCAGGGTGATAAGGGAGGCACAGAGAGAGCCCAGCCCTGAGCTGTGGGCGCTGTCCCTGGGGTTTCCTTCCCCTTCAGCTCCATCCACCCGTGCTTGGCCACTCACGGTCACCGCTCACGCTTTGGTCGCACTCCGAGCATCAGAGAGGCCAAGTTGCCTTCCCAAAAGGTCAGGGCTGAGGCTTGGCCGTCTTCCAGGGCTGGGGTGAATTTATTTTGAAGTGCTAGGAACTGGACGTGGCACCAGGAGTCAGGGAAGGATCAGAATGCAAAACTCGGGGCTGTCAACAGTGTGAAGTGTTTGCCTACAGTCTGCAGCACAGATCTGACTGTAGGAGAGGTGATAATCACCTCCTAACACAACCATCACCGTCACTGGAGGAAAGACAGCAGCAGGGTTAAAGACAGGTCCCACGGACCTGTGCCAGCATTGCTCTGGCAGCACTGAGCATCTGCTGTAGTTCCTGGGAGGTGTTACAGTCATGGACCAAATCCTGGCCCCCTTCTCCACAGCCACAAAGCAAAACCTCCTCCCCAGAAGCAGAGTCAGGATTTAAATACTCATTTCCTGGCTCTTTGTGATTTCCTTTGCTAGGTTGCATGGTTGAATTGCTTAATGTACTTGTAAAACAGGAAAAGAGGAAGAAAAATACAGTCCAAAACCCCACCTCACGCTAAGGGCTGAAGCAGAGGCTGCAGCCACCTCGGCTGCCCACACTGTGCCAGCTGCTCTGCACTGGTGCTCCCTGCCCCAGAACCTTGGAGATGACTCAGGTCCGGTTGGAAATCCCTTTTAATCCACCCATAAACAGTTCTGCTCCAGACTATTAGAAATATTTAGTTCTAAGAATGTAGATACTTTTGGTTTTTTCATAGCTGGAAAGTATTTTTGGCAGAGGTTTCCAAGACCTTACAGGATGAGCTGTGGATGGCCCCCACCTGCAGGATGTATCAGGCTGCTTCTTCCCCTGGCCAAAGCTGTTCCAGCTGGAGTAATTCCCAACCTGCTCCTTCCACACGAGGTGGATTCCAGGATGATTTTCCAGCTCTCCAAAATGCACTAGGCGATACCAGAGGTTTGGGTGCCACAAAGCTTCTCTGGAAGTGACAGTGGAAAGTCCCTCCATATTTCAGAGCTTTCAGCCAAATTTTGCTGTTCACACCAGAGGTGGAGCTTTTATCCCAAAGGCCAATTGAGTGCTTATGACTAAAATTAGCTCTAGATGCTGTTTTAATTGCTCCTAGAGGTGGGAAGGTGCCTCACTCATAGCCTCAGGGCAAGTATTTAGATTTGTCTGTTGATGCTGGTGAGCCTGTTACTCGCTTCAACTATTTCTGAGTTCAGTACAGGTGTATCAAACCATCTTCCTTTAGAGGCTGAGAGGCTCTGAGGTCCCATCCTGCTGGATTTGGGGTGTGGAGGTGAAGATTCCCCAGGTCTGTGCTGCGGACATTGCCTGTGCTGTGGAGGTGACCAGCCCTGGGCTCTCTGTCCTTAGGCATCACTTTTGCCAGTGAGCAGGACAAATGCAGCAGAGGTGGTTTGGGGTCCCTCCTGGAGGTGGTAACAGCATCCAGCTCTTGGCTCTGCTGAGGTCATCCAAAACTCTTGAAGTCTGTGTCACCCGCTGTGTCAGGACAATCCTCCTGCATGGCCTTTTCTTGCTGAAAAGCAGGGATATGGGGTGAGGGGCTAGGGGAGGGGACCTTTTGGGACTCCTATGATGCTCTCAGGACTGCAGAGCCTCGACTGTCTCATTCATCTTTCCCCTTGATCCCTGTACCCCGACTTCAAAACCCATCACAGGACATAGGTACGTTAAATACCAGGGAGATGCACACTGGCATGACGTGTGTCAGGGGACAGGCGAGGATTCCTGGGGACCCTTTGCAGTCAGGTGTGCCAGGATTCAGGAGCATCCCAGGGCACCCCACGCTTTCAGGGTGAGCTGTATGGGCAAGGAGAACAAGCCCTGTGTACTCTGACTGCCGGGTGCCTCCTCGCCCCCTCGCCTGGGCCACGTTCAACGCCGTGGCTGCTCATGCCATAGAAGGGAAGATAAAGCCGTGGCTTCCCAGAGGCTTGGAGCTCTCCTGCTCTCTGGAACTGCGCCTCCCTCCAGCTCCAGAAGGGGGGCTGCAGGGGAGGCGGAGACAGGGGTGTCTGTTTGCTTTCCCTTGCTTTTTTCCCAAGCCAGGCTCCCTAATCCGGGCTGTATTTGGCCGCGCCGCTGTGCGCGGGGCCGAGCTGGGGAGCAGCCGCTCAGCAGGTCCCGGCTCCCTGCAGGCAGCAGGGCTGCTTTCCTCAGGGACTGGTATTTTTAGGGGCCTGGAGAGCAGCAATGTGTCCTCAGGTGAATTTTCTCGCCCCTGGCACATCTGTGCCCTACCCAGAGAAGCACAGCTCAGTGCTGAGCATCAGGGATCAGATTTGCCCTGCGCCAGCGAGGCTGAGCTGAGAGCCTGTGAGTTTTGCTTCTATCTTTCAGCAACTGATAAAAATATATCCACTCCTTTTTTTTTTTTTTTCTTCTCCCCTCCAAGTGACTAAATTAAACCCATGCAGGGCTGGAAGGCATCCCACGGAGCTGTGTTGCTGGAGGCAGCTCCCGGCTCTGGGTTATCTCAGCCCCGTGGCAGCAGTGGGAGCGTGCGGGAGTGCGGGGCTGTGCAGCACATTCCTGCGCTCCTGAGGTCATTGCTTGGCCACCGCCTGCTCTCGCCTGCTGCCAGCCCTGCACAGGGGCTGTATCGCCTCTGATTTATGGTTATTTTTCATTTCTCACGCCTGCTCCAGCTGTGTCAAAGCCCATCTGTGTAAGGCCCTGGCAGAGGTGTGTGTTTGGGGGGCTGCAACTAGACTGACCTGAGCATCCCAGGACAGGAGGAGGGTGGCAAGGGAGTGCCAAAGCTGGAGCCCTGCCAAGTGCTGCCTGCTCTCCTCCACCAAATGTTTTGCTGCTGGAGCCCATTTTTCACCATGTCGGTGGGATGTTGTGAGCATCCCCCAGGTTTTCCAGCTGAATGCCACATGGTGAACTGTCTGGGATACAAGGAATGGGCATGAGCTTGAGGCTGCCTGATGGGCAGTACATGCACACCCATGGGTGCTCAGGAATGGGAGAGGGCAGGGGGCTGGGGAGGGACCGCTGCTCCCTGAGCTCTGTGTTTGAGCAGAGCTGATGCAGGCTCAGTACAGGGTGTTCTCTGCCTGCAGCCACCTGCCCCTCTCTGTTCCCCTCTGCTCCAGCCCCCTCTCTCTCTGCCAGAGACAGCTAAAAGCCCAGCAGCAGAGGGGACCGGCTTCCCAGGAGCTCACGGCCTTGAAGACAGAGAATGGTGAGAAAAAATTGTGGTTTCCCCCTGCTTTGCTTTCTCAGAGTGATATTAAGGAAGCAGTGGACAGGCCCCATCATGGCACCAGGGAGGATGGGGATGATGTAGCTGCATGCTGGTGCAGGGGAGCAAACAGGGCATCCCAGAGACAATGGCATCCCCTCCTCTCAGTCAGACAGGTCATCCCCAGAACAGACCTGACAAGCTCTGTGTCCTCTCTGAGCCTGCCAGCACCATCCCAATCACTGCTAATTTGGACTAGTGAGACAGAGGGAGGTGTTTCTCCAGTGGGAACAGGGCAGTGCTGAAGCCAGCCCATGGCACTGGCAGGTTCAGCTGCCCAGGATGTGCAGGCAGCCCAGACAGTGGGAGGCAGCCAGTGCTGCTCCAGCCTCGTTTGTTTTGCAGCCAATGCCTCCCTGCTTCCTGAGGATGGGGAGAAGGCAGCGCGGCCGGAGGAGTGGACGGACAGCGCGAGATTCCTCCAAGGCCAGGAGGAGGAGGGGAAGGAGCGGCTGCGGGATGCTGGCCGGGCAGGCACTTCCAGCATCTCCCAGGACATTGAGATCCAGGTCAGCTGGAAGGGCTGGTGCTGCTGGAGGCAGCAGCTGGGCCTGGAGTGTGTCACCAGCCAGGTCTTCCCTGGCACATGCTGGGCTGGGCTCAGCCACTTTTGGGGAAAAGATGGGTCTAAGAAAGGGTGAGGAAGTCCAAAGTAGTGAAGCTCTGCATCCATTACACTGGGATTTCTCATCTGACTGCTTCCCAGGTGGAAAAGGGAAAAGAGCTGGAGCTGAAGGAACAGCTTGATGCCCTGAGAAGAGAGCACATGGAAACCCTGCAAGGTGTGTGCCAGGGCAGTAGGGCTCCCTGCAGCTCCCCTCCCCTCTCCCCGCGACTGCCAGTGTCCCTTTGGCTGCCTGGGGGGACATGGGGACGCTGCTCCCTGCTCTCCAGAACTGTGGGGTTCAGGTGGGGCCTGCTGCCCCAATGTCCCCACACTGGTGACACTCATCTCCTGTTCCCCACAGAGCTCCAGAGAGCATATGAGCAGGAGAAGCTGCTGCTGACAGAGTCCCACCACAGGTCTGAGGCAGCCTTACAGGTACCATCAGAAAATCCCTGGGTGGGTGGGGGCTTGTGGAGGGCTTGAGTACCATCTGCTGGCTCTGCCATGGTGCCCCATGTTCTTCAGTGGTCACCTCAGTCCCTGGTGTGCTCAGGGACCACATCAGCTCTCCAGCCCTGGTGTTATTTTGGTACCACAACCCAGCAGTCCCCAGGCTCCAAAAGAAATCCCAGATACCACATTCTGCTTTTTCCCTGGTTCTCTTAGGAGACAATTCAGGTACTGAATTCCCAGCTGCAATCCTTCCAGGAGAGGATGAAGCGGGTGGAGGAGTCACTCTTGAGAACAGACTACAAGAAGCACATCCAGGTGCAGGGAGGGGTGTCAGGGAGGGGACCTGCTATGGGCTGCTCACCCAAGCCAAGGGGCCTCTCTGAAGGGCCCTGGCAGGGTTGGGCTGGAACCAGGGGGGAGCACAGGACAGCTGAAGGGGGGGAGCAAAGCCTGTGCCAGGGAGGCACTGAGGTCCCTTGGACACAAGTGATGGCCCTGCAGGAGCACGGGAGCCCCAGCCCCTTCTGGGAGCAGGAGCTGGAGAGCCTGCACTTCGTCATCGAGATGAAGAACGAGCACATCCACGGCCTGGACAAGAAGCTGCTGCACCTGAAGAACGTGGTGGGTTGAAAGGGGGGGGGTCACAGGTGGGCTTTCCTCTTTTCAGCTACTCTACCCACCTAAATTCTGCCCAGAAACCACAGCTGGAGGAAAGGTGGATAGAGCCCGTTTCCTCTCTTGGCATGGAGAGGGGATGTGGGAGCAATGCCACCAGACCAGCATTTCAACCAAAATGGGGTGGCAGGGGGCTCAGAAGTGCTTCCCAGCTCTCTCCTCACCCTCATGCCTCCTTTCAGGAGGAGAGGAACCTTCTGCTCGAGGAGAAGGTGAAAACTCTCCAGCAGGAGAACGAGGACCTGCAAGTTCGCACCCAGAACCACTTGGTCATGGCGAGGTAAGTGCCGGTCCCAGGCGCAGAGGTGGCACTCTGATGGGGGACGGGTGGCAGTGCAGGAACACAGCGGTGCCGGCGGGTGCTGTGCCCGGCGGCTCCGGCAGCCCGTGCCCTCTGCCCGCAGGCAGCTGTCCGAGGAGCTGCAGGCCGCCCGAGGGGCGCTGGAGAAGGAGGCGCAGCTGCTGGAGCAGGCTCGCCGGGAGAAGGAGGAGCTGCTGTACCGTGTGCTCAACGCGGGGGACGGCAGCCCCTTCCCCATGGCTGCCGGCGAGGTGCCCCTCATCGCCACGTAGCACCGAGGACACCGCGCTCTGCCGGGGACTGCCGGGGCTCCCCCGCAGCCCTGCGAGCCCGGGGCTGCTCCCACGAGTGCCCCCCAGTCGGGGCAGGGCTCCGGGCTGGCCGAGCCTCACGGACCGGAGTGATGGAGCGATTCACGGGACACTCACGCCTGCATTTCCCCAGCCCGTGTGGGGCTGCAGAGGGACTCTGGCCCCCCACCCACGCAGTCCCTGCAGCCCTTCCTCTGGTGAGGGCTGTCTGGGGGTGAAAGGGGTCAGCCAGGACACGCAGACTTGCACTGGGCCGGACCCGACCCAGCACTTGGCTCTGAGTATAGACAGCAGCAGGGCTGCCCCAGGGCACGAGGACGATGAGGCCACTAGGACAGGATGGGAACAAGCATCAGGAGGATGAGGAGGGCACTGAGGACATGGTGTTAACCTCAGCAGGCAGGGCTCCCACCCATGCCCTCCTATTCCCATCACCTCTACCTTCAGCAAACGTCTCCCAGGTATTGCCCCTGCAGCTCAGGTGTGTCCCAGCTCACTGCCATGAAGACCCCAAGCCCTACTTGTCCCTGCTGACCATCAGCAGCACCACCAGTCCCATCTGCTCCCCCAAAAGCTGGACAGAGGCTGGAGCTGCACATTCAGGGAGCAAAGCATCCTCCCAGGAGTATCAGGCTTTGGCACGTCACATCCCTCTGCTTGAGCTGATGCATCCCCAGCAGGGAAGGTGCTGCCAGCATGGCTGTGGGTCAGGGCCGGATGCACACAAGCACTTTCCCCTGAGTGTGGTGGGAGTCACTGCTCTGGGGCTGTCACAGGCCTGTCCCCCTCCCAGGGCTGTTTAGCCAGGGCTGTGTGTGTGTTTGAGTGGCTGTGTGTGTGTGTGTGTGTGTGTGTCTGTGTGTGTGTGTATGTGTGAGTGTGTGTGTGTGTGTGTGTGTGTGTGTGTCTGTCTGTGTGTGTGTGTGTGAGTGTGTGTGTGTGTGTGAGTGTGTGTGTGTGTGTGAGTGTGTGTGTGTGTGTGTCTGTGTGTGTGTGTGTGTGTGAATGTGTGTGTGTCTGTGTGAGTGTGTGTGTGTGTGAGTGTGTGTGTGTGTCTGTGTGTGTGTGTGTGTGTATGTGTGAGTGTGTGTGTGTGTGTGTGTGTGTCTGTGTGTGTGAATGTGTGTGTGTGTGTGTGTGTGTGTGTGTGTGTGAGTGTCTCTGTGTGTGTGTGTGTGTGTGAGTGTGTGTGTGTGTGTGTGTGTGTGTGTGTGAGTGTCTCTGTGTGTGTGTGTGTGTGTGTGTGTGAGTGTCTCTGTGTGTGTGTGTGTGTGTGTGTGTGTGTGTGTGTGTGTGTGTGTGTGTGAGTGTGAGTGTCTCTGTGTGTGTGTGTGTGTGTGTGTCTGTGTGTGTGAATGTGTGAGTGTGTGTGTGTGTCTGTGTGTGTGAGTGTGTGTGTGTGTGTGTGTGTGTGTGTGTGTCTGTGTGTGTGAATGTGTGAGTGTGTGTGTGTGTCTGTGTGTGTGAGTGTGAGTGTCTCTGTGTGTGTGTGTGTGTGTCTGTGTGTGTGAATGTGTGAGTGTGTGTGAGTGTCTGTGTGTGTGAGTGTGTGTGTGTGTGTGTGTGTGTGTGTGTGTCTGTGTGTGTGAATGTGTGAGTGTGTGTGAGTGTCTGTGTGTGTGAGTGTGTGTGTGTGTGTGAGTGTGTGTGTGTGTGTGTGTGTGCTGGCTATAACAATTACAAATCTGTAAGAAGCAGCAGCCTCAGGAATCCCATGGCAGAGGTTTGGGGGACTGCTGCAGGAGCATCCCAGAGTGGGGCTGTGTGCTCCACACCCCGTACAGTGGGAAGAAGGGGAAGGGTGGGAGCTGGCACCACAAAGACTCTTTTGAGTCTGAAGCTCCAGATGAGGCCCTTAAGGCCAATCCCCATTTTCCTGCTCCTTTCCTCTTTTCCTTCATTTCAATGGGCTCCCAGCTCAGGGCAGACTCGGACCCTCCCAGCATCAGGGCCACTGCAACAGCCACTTCCGTCCTTTGTGCTGACCCTTATCAGGAATAGAGCAGCTGAACAGGCAGCCAGGATGGATGTGGGGTCCAGCTCTTACCCACACACCTCCATGGGGTGGCCAGAGGGGGAAATGGGGAGCCTGCTGTGTCAGAACCATGTCCCACCAGGGCACCCTCTGCTCCACACATCATCTGTGCCTCCCCCTGGTGCTGTAGCACCAAAGCAGGGGATGCCCAAAAATCCTGCCTGGTTATGGATCAAGGGATCAGGATTTCTGGACAAAGGGATATGAGGCTGCTGGGGTCTGGGATCCTGCTCTGGACACCTGATACCATGTCCCAGTGCCCCAAAGGCAGATCCTGCGTGGGACTTGGAAGAATGTGCCCGACTCTGGGAAAGGGGACACTGGGAACTGAGGAGGAGGAATAAATGAGTGCAGAAAAGAACTTGCACACTAAGAAGAGGGAAAAGCTTGGACCAGGCAGTACCTTGATGGTCATGGGGGGAATGACAGGTCAGCTCAGGCTGGGTGCCCAGGCAAAATGGAGGGTCAGGACAGCACAAGAAGCCTCCACCCCATTGTGAGCAGCTGAAGGAACAGGGTGGGCAAGGGGGCCTGTGGGGAGCTGCAGGGAAAGGTTTCAAATGAAAAAAAAAAAAACAAACACAAAACTACAGCCCAGCAACAGCAGCAAAATCACTTGTGTGCTTTATCCTCTCCAAACAGAATTCCTTCTGCAGGGGCTTGCTGTGAGGATTTGGGTTGCTCAGGAAGGTTCATGAGACTCGGGGAAGCTGCTCCTGCAGCTCTGGCAGGGCTCGCCTCCTCTGTGGGACAGGACCCACAGCCCAAGGGGCTTCCTTGCCCCCTGGGCACAGGATGGAGGAAGCCAGGCACTCAGGAACTAGCCATCCCCTTTTATTGCCCTGGAGCAGATGGGCACAGGGCAGTCCCACAGGGCTCCAGGGCCACCTCCCTGGCTCTGCTTCCTGGCAGCTCCTGGGGCTCTGTCCCTTCAGGCCAGTGGCTCTCGGTGCTGTGCCAGATCCCATAGCCAAAGTAAATGAGGAAACCTGGAAAAGGGCAGAACAGGGTGTGTATGGACTGTTTCTCTTCCTTCTCCTCCCAGCCACTAAGTGCTCACCCCTTCCTTTAGGCCACCTATCAGAGGACACGGTGCTCCCACCACTGCTGGACATCAAAGGTCAGCATCTCCTCCCTCCCCACCACCACTCAGAGCAGCATGAGTGCCACGGGTTCTCAAACCACCAGAGCCCCACCCAGAGGGGCTGGTGCCAGCTCGGGGACCTGGTGAGTGGCTGTGCTTACCCACAGCCATCCAGAGCAGGTACCGCAGCCAGGCGGCCGTGCTGAGCTGGGCCATCAGCACAGTGTTGATGGAGATGCTGAGGAGAGGCAGGAAGGGCAGGCAGGGAACCTGCAGGGAGCACAAGGGTAAATTCCACAGTTAAATACAGCTCTTTGCTGCTTTGGCTAGTTGTCCACAGGCAAGAGGAAGCCCGGCCTGGCTGTGAGGTTCAAAGATCCAAGCTGGAACTGCAGCCTGTGCTGGAAAGGGGTGTTTGTGGATGGTGTTTTGGTTGACAGGTCCTGCACTGGGGCAGGAGGTACAGCAGAATTTGAGGTGGGAGCCAGCAAAGCATTCATAAAACTAAGCCAAGGTGTTAAGGCCAGGTATCTCTTTACTGAAAAGTAGCTGATTCCCCAGCAGGCACAGGGCTCAGTTGGGAGATGCCCCTTCAGCCCACAGGTCATGGGGTGAAGAACCCTCATGGCCCCTATAGAAAACCCCACAAGCTACATGCCGTCTCCAGCAGTACCTTATTAACGTGGATGCAGCAAAGATGTGCCTGACCTAAAGCTGAGGGAACACCAATGGCATCCTTTCCCCACAGGGCTGCAGCACTTGCCTGCTCTCTGTGCTCCAGGTCGTTCTTCCTGGGTACATCCCAAGGGTTGGGCTGGGTGCTCACCATGAAGGATGCTCTGTCCCGGCTCTGAGGCTGCCTCCAGATGAGAAGAGCTGCTGCCAGGATCCCCAGAAGAGGCAGGGCCAGAGCTGTGATGCACCAGGCACCACCAGTCCACAGGCAGGGCAGTCCAGCAGCACTCACCCAGCTCAGGGCACAGGCCAGGGTGGCTGCAGAGGGACCACGGTGTCAGGGCAGCTTCCCTGGGCAGGGCCCATCCCTCTCCCAGGCTGCCATGGTGACAAATGACAACCGGGGGACACGCCTGGGTGGCTTCTCATGGTGGGTTTAGCTTTTCTCTCCAGTCTGGGAAGCAGAGGGAGCAGGAGATTTCCTGAGGTCCCCTTGGGGCAGCCAGCTGTGTGGCAGTGGGGTGAGGGCAGGAAGGAGCCAGGCAGCTGCTGGGCGGTTTTCAATGGGCAGGAACCACCAGCCCTTGCTACAGCAGGGATGTCCCCCATGGCTCCCCAATGCCAGCTCCTGTAGAGCCCATCCATCATTCCCAGACATACCTACAGCTGTCAGAGCCCAGACCACCACAGCAGAGGAGCGAGGGGTGGCATGGGGGGGCGGCTGGACCAGGTGGTCCCACCAGAGCTGCACAGCTGGGACCTTCCCCGCAGGAGTGTCCCGAGCGCTGGGCTCAGGCCGATACCTGAGGAGCAGACATTGGAGGTCAATGCACATAAACCTGCACCTGCAGTGCACCCAGGCCAGAGCCTGTCCCAGGCATGGCCCACACCAGAAGCCCTGTCCCCTGTCCCCCACAGTGTCACCTGAGCAGCAGCACACAGCCAGCCACTATGGAGTAGGCCAGCAGTGTGCCAATGGACATGGTGTCTACCAGGGCCTTCAGGTCGAAGAGAAGGGCCAGGAGAGCTGTGGGGAAGAGAAGCCCTTTCAGCCTCTGAGCAGAGCTGGCAGTGCTGCTGTGCCCACCTCAGTCATACTCTCCTGACCTCCCATATCCCCCTGATACCCTCTGCAACAGAACCTCGATGAACTGATGACACTTTGGTCACTAGTACATCCTGTCACCTCCTGCCTGGCAGAGGCTGAACCAGTGTCTGGGACACCATCGAGGTGTCCTCACCCACCGTGAGGAGATCTGTGTCTGGGTGAAGAGACATTGCTCAAACAGCTGCAGTCAAGCTAGAGGGGAAAGAGGACACCCAGCAAGCCCTGCTCACAGGTAAGGGTAACCCAGGCACCCTTACCTCACCCACCTGCCACTCCCCCAGACACCAGAGTTGCCACCACCGGGCACTGACGGCGACTAACTTTGGCCAGAGGTTTGAAGAGGAGCCCATCTCGAGCCATTGCATACAGGATCCGTGGCATGGGGAGCATGGAGCCCAGGAGGCTGCATGAGAGAGGGGAGGAGATGGGGGAGAGGCGGGGAGGATTCCAGGAGGTGCTATCCTGCCTTCTGCCCCTCCAAGGGAGATCCCATTCATCTGTATGGCCTATAACCTTCTCAAGACCATCTAGCAAGATCATCACCTTCCTCACCACCAGATGAGGGACAGTGTCAGGGAACACAGGGGTCTGCAGTCACCTGTGCATGCCAGAACATCTCAGCCCACTCTTGTGGACATGGTGCCACCTGACCACTTCCTCCAGTGGCATGCCAACAGGTTTGGCTGCTCTCAATCAGGAAGAGCCAGGGTGGGAACACCAGGGTTTGTGTGGAAGGGGTTTTGGCCAAGCAGGAAAGGCAAGGAGGAATTCGGGAGGAAGGGGATAGGGATATCTCCTTGGATGTGTTACAGCTCCAGTACCTTGCTCTGAACCACAGAACCACCATCAGAGGACTCTCCTCACCTGGTGGTCAGGGCACACAGTGACCCCACAGCCACGGCATACTTTGCAGCGCTCCAGCCAATGTGCTCAAAAGCCACTGGCAGTGGGCTCATGGTGTCCAGGAGGTAGTAGGGCATCATCAGGGTGAGGGCAGCAGACACCCCAAAGTAGGCCAGGAAGCAGATGAGGAGGGACAGAATGATGCCCATGGGGATGGATCTCTGTGGGTCCCTCACTTCTTCCCCTGGGGAGGACAAGCTCAGCTGTAGGAACAGATGCTCCTTTAATGTGCATGGCATGCTAAGAGCCCAGCTCAGGCTGGAGAGCAGATCCTATATCCCCCCAAGAGAGGACACAGACCTTCTGGCAATGACCACTAGATGTTCTAGTGAACATCTAGTGAACATCTATCCCAGGGATATTGGGATAGAGAATGTCTCTGCTTCAGGATTAGCCCAGACATTCCACATGGACACTTAGAAAAGGCAGGAGGGGGTGGCTGCAGCACAGAGCTGGGAATGTGCCCATTTCCCAGCCTTACACCAGTTCCCAGAGCTGTTGGGCCACTCACTGCCACAGCCCCCCAGCCTGCACAGAGGGTCCCAGCAGCAGCACCTCCACCTCATTTACCTGTGGTAGCAATGCAGTCAAATCCAACAAAGGCATAGAAACAGGTAGAGGCTGCAGCCAAGGTCCCAGTGAAACCATAGGGCATGAAGCCTCCCACCCCAAAGGCACTGGTCATGTTGTCCACCATGGACTGGTTCCTGGGAGGAGGAAGAAGAGTCAGGCAGTGCATGGGGGTCAGTGCAATGGGACTCCAGGATGGGGTCAAGTTGAACAGTCTATCCAACCCACTCAACCCAGCAGGACTTTGTCTCTTTGACACATTTCCAACATTCAGAAACAGAGAAAGTGGTATCTCCTGGCATAAAGCATTGGGGTGTTGACACCCACCCAACTCTGAAGGCAGCACGGGGAGAGTGAAGCCCCTCATACCCAGCCTCGTGGGCAGCTGCCTGTGGCAGGTCGTCCTCCCTGAGCCTCCAGTTGCTCATGTCACCTTTGATGAAGCCACTCACTGTGACAAAGAGCAGGACGAGCACATTGAGAGCTGTGAAGGCTTTGTTGACCATGGTGGACTCCTTCACTCCAAAGGAAAGAAGCCCTGGAGAATAAAAAATCAAAACTGGATGAGCCCCCTAGATGACACTAGGGTAGACATTACCAGGGAGGGTGGAAAAGGGGGGCAGTGGTAAATTCAGCACAACTTGCAGATTTCCCCAATTCCCTATTCTTTGCTCAGGGAAGTGGCAAAGCCTCAGAGGGATCGGCCGCATTCTGAAGAGCCCATGGTGGGGTGAGGAGCTCATCATCACCCTGATGGAGAGTGGCACAGGGGGAGGCATCCTACCTGCCAGCAGGACCACCAGGCCTGCAGCAAAGGCATCTGGGTGCTCTGCCAGCCCCACAGAGCTCATGGCTGCGTGAGCACCCAAAAACCTCCCCATCTTCTCGCCAAGGAGCTGGTCAAAGGTAGCGCTCCAGGCCCGGGCAACGCTGGCTGTACCTGGGGAGAGGTGATGGCTGTGTTCTGGTGTTCTGGTGGTCCTGGGAGGTCTCAAAGGACACCCAGCAGAGCCACCAACACAGTGGTGGGAGGGATCACGAGGGCCTTGTACCGATGACGTAGGACAGCAGCAGGTTCCACCCAGCGAGGAAGGCCCAGAGCTCGCCCACTGTCACGTAGCTGTAGAGGTAGGCAGAGCCGGCCAGGGGCACACGGGCCCCAAACTCGGCGTAGCACAGCCCTGCCAGGGCAGACACCACAGCTGCAATCAGGAAAGAAAGGACGATGCTCGGGCCAGAGCTGGTCTTGGCCACCTCCCCTGCCAGGATGTAGACACCGGCCCCCAGCGTGCTGCCCACTCCCAAGGCAACCAGATCCACGGTGGAGAGGCAGCGGCGGAGGCTGGAGCCCTCTGAGCTGGCCGGGACTTGTTTCCTGCGGGAAAGCAGCTTCAGGACGGAGCGTAGGCGGCCCCAGCACGGCATCTGCAGGAGAGGAGAGCAGCAGGCATGAGGACACTGCTGCCCCACAGGCACTGACCACCCTGGGGATGTGACACAAACCCAGCCTCAGTGGTTTGCTTGCAGCTCCCACCATTCACACAGCGCTCATGGACTTGCTGGGTGCTGCCTGTTTTCTGTCTCTGCCACAAAACCAGCCCATTTTGGAGCAAGATGGGGCTCAAGAAGCTGTGCTGCTCTCTCATCCCCCGTGACAAGTGGAGCTGTGCATGACTGGGGTTTGTTTGGTTCTGTCCAATTTGTGAGAGGGGACAAGGACATGTGTTTGTCCCCCTGCCAGCTCAGAAAGTCCTGTTGCTCCAGCAGCCTCGCCAGCAGCAACACACAGCCAGGATTATCCCACCTTTGACACTGAAATGATTTGAAATGCAGAACCCATGCCAGAGAAGGAAGGATGGGAGATGCTCTGCTTCTGGAAATTGCCTTGAAGTGCACTTGAAGGACTCACCTGCTCAGCTGGAGATGCTCGCACAGCACCTGTAACTGTGGGTCAATGGCACAGCTCAGGTGGAGGCTGGATCCCCTGGCCCATCACCCTGTGCAGTAATGCTTTGGCTTGCTGGGAACACCAGTGGGGATGTCAGCCTGGCAGAAACCCCAAATTGTGTGACATCTGTGCTTGGGGGAAGGTGTGCTTGGTATGACATGCCTGGGGTTTGTGTTTTCCCCCAGCCTGCACATCCTTTCCCAGGAGCTCCAGGACTGCAGAACCTACCTTCACATCCCATGGTGTTGTCAGACCTCCAGGTTACCCCACAGCAAAGCAAAAGCTGTGCCACACACTCCAAATGCCATAATCTGCTATTTACACGTACAGGAGCTGGCTGGAAACCCTGTCCAGTGGCACATCCCTGTGGCACAGGGGACACGTCATCCCTGATGTGGCGTGGAACTGGAGGGGGACAGGGACAACCCTGCCTGGCACCCAGACCCGCAGGATGAGGTGTTCCTGGTGGAATCTCCAGGATAAATGCTGTGCCTGGGGGGTGAGGAGCCGCTGCCCTCCCGCCCCCCCAGCAGCGCCTACCCTCTGCACAGCCCCAGTCCCGCCCAGGGCACCTCGCCCCGGGGATTTTCCCTTCTCCTGCAAGCAAATCACTCACCCCAGCCATCCTTTGCTCCAGCGGCAAGCTGGTGGGGACAACGAGCACCAGGCATGCCCCCCTAACGCTCTCCCCTTAAATCCCTTGTGGGAGCACCCTGGCCCTCCCCGCTCTGACCACTGCTCCGGGCTGCACAATGCACAATCTATGCAGAAATATTTTTCCCACAACGCCTTCCAAATCATACACACAGCCTACAATGCTAATGGCTCAGAGGCATTATTGAGGGAATTTAATTTTCCAAGCCCCCTGGGCAGGTGGAAGGGAGCTCTGTCCCTCACACCAAGAACCACATCTCAGTCTGTGGAGCTGGTTTTGGAGGAAATTCAGGCAGAGAGGAGCAGTAACAAGGCTGGAATGGGGTTTAGGGGTGTGTGCACCTAAATCTATGACTGACCCCAGCTCCCCATGAGGAACACAGAGGGAGGTGAACAGGTCCCTGAATGGACTGCAGCACCAAGGCAGAGGAGCACAGACCCAGCTCCATGGGATGCTTGCAGCAGCATGTCCAGCTGTAACTCCCCGAAGCAAAATCCTGAGGCTGCTTGCACTTCCCTGGTATTTGGGCATTTCTGGGGTGTAGCTCACAGGGGCTGAGCAGCAGAGTTCAAGCAGGGGCAGGGGTAAGTCCAGAGTTGGGCTTAAATGAGGGCACAGGGCTGTGTGAATGGGGGTCCCAGGTAAGACTCCTTGGGGACAGTAAGGCACATGAGTGTCCTTGGGCACCAGCATGGCTGTTCTGCACGGCTGCTCCTGGCAAGGAGAGGTCATGGAGGAAGTGATGGGGTGACCTGGTTGGTCATCAGCATCCTGGGAGAAGAGGACCAGGTCTGGGCTCTGAGGGGAGGCTGAGAGAGGTGTTTTGGTAGACATGCCTGGGATGAAGACCTAGCTTTGATTTTATTGTAGACAGTGCTCAGGCTGAGTCTGCTTACAGTATTTTGAGACAAAAAACTCTCAGGCTGTGGCTCAGCCCATCCTCTGGTTTTCAGCTGGCAAGGAGCAGAGGAAGGGAGCAGGAGCCATGCAGGAGCAAAGCAAGGAAGGATCCAGAGCATCTAAAGCACAGATGTACACTAACCACAAGGCTCTCATGTCCTGGCTCTATGGGGCAGCCCCATACCTAGAGACCCTGTGAGCTGCTGGACTGGGAGCACCTCTGGGGCAGGGGGGCTCAGCACACCATGGCCCAGCTGGGGAGAGCAGGGCTGTTGTCCCACGCTGCAGCACAGGGTGAACAAAGCCGTGCTTGTCACCCACGCCATCTCACACGAGGGAGGTCTCCAGATACCAATGCCAGCCCAAGGGAACATTGCTGAGGGAAAAACAGGGCAGGAAGGAGCAGCCAGTGCTAGGAGGCCGTGAGGGTCTCCCCCTGCCAGGCTCCTCCAGGGGAGCACAGCCCTATGTCTGCATGCCAGCCGTCCAGCATGTCACACCCAGCCTGGGCCCACACTGCCCAGCTCAGGCAGGGCTGAGCAGCTCAGCTGCCCTGCAGCCTCAGAGAGATGCTCAAACCACTGGGTACCATCAGGGCTGGGATGCCTGAAAGGTTACACACCAGCAGCCTTCAGCATCTCCAGGGCTCCGTGGGTTTATCTGCTCTGGCTGGTGTCAGACACCACCGCCCGTGGCTCCTGGGAAGCCCCACCAGCTCCTCCAGCCCTGCTGAGGTCTCTGTGCAGGCTGGGCAAAGGGTGGTGGCAAAGGAGCCGGGTTAAACGTGGGTGAGGCACAGAAGGAAACGGCCTCGGGGCACTGCGAGCAACGGTACAGCCTGCCAGGAGCATCCTGGAGAGACTCATCCTGCATGCCATCCGTGTCTGCAGCACGGGAAGAAAAGATTGGGTGGAAAACCATCGTGCCAGTTCGGATCCTGCCCCGTGGGTGCTCACTGCAGAGCCTTGGTCAGCACCTCCCTCCTTAAGTGGGCCCTGGAGGACCAAGGTCGGGCCATTCTTCCCTCAGACTCCTGCAGAGAGTCAGGGATGGACATTTCCCAGCCATGAGCAGGGAAGGGTGGATTTGGTGCAGGAGGAGGTGGCTGGCGGCAGGACCGGGAGGCAGCGGGGTGCCCTGCGCCCGGCGCTCACCAGGAAACCGCAGCTGTGGGGACAGAAGGGGCGACATTTCCGTGGCTGAAATGCAATCGCCGGTATTGCCTGGCAGTGTGCGTGTCACCGCTGCTGGCACAGCGCCCCTGCACACCCCAGCGGGGCTCTTGTGCCGGGGGTTCCGCACAGCGGGCAGGCTCGGCTGATTTTGCGGGTGACATTGAGCGCCGCCGCACCGCGGGCACCCCGAGGCCTGGCGTGGCACCGGGGGTGGGATGTGGCCCTGGCCACGGCAGGCGGGGACTCGGGGGCGGTGACGTCTCGCCGTGAGGAAACAGCTGCTGGCCAAGGACGAGCGCTCGGCCACAGGAACAGCCCGGGCGCGGCGGCGGCTCCTGCGAGCGGAGGCTCCGCGCTGCGGTCAGTGCCCGCTGCGGGACGGGGCCGGGCGGCGCCGGCCGCTTTCTTCCGCAGCGGCCCGGGGGGAGGAAAGTCGTGCAAAGCCCTGGCCGGGCTGGGCGGTGAGCTGTGCAAGCGGAGGCTCCCTCCAAGGGGTGGCTGCAGGGGGAATCCCTGGGGTTCTGGGTTGTTTTTTTTTAATGAAAAATCTTTGCTTCTTGGCAAGCCCCGGGGGGCTGCGCTGCCGGTGGGTGCTTTTTGAGGTGGGGCTGCGGGCCCCGCTGGGTGTGTCCCGGCCGGGATGCGCTTTAGTCCATGCTTTGGTGCTGCAGCGGCTGCGGAAACACCCATCCCTCCTTCCTTCCAGCTGGGATCCAAGCTGCGGACCCCCCTGGTTTGGTACCCACCAGGTTTTGCGCAGGTAAACTCACCCCGCAGCTGCCCAGGGGCTCGGAGCTCCTGAAGGCCCGGGAGGCCTTTTGGCAGTAGGGTGGGGCAGGGAATTTTGGGGATGTCCGCAGCCCCACCGAGAGGATGGATGCCGGTATTTTTCTTAACCCGGGGAAGTTGCTTTGCTTCAGGACAGCGGGTGTTGTGGCCTCTGTGCCGGGGAGCCCCGCAAGGCAGTCGGGCTCCTGGGGTGCAGCCCCTGAGCTCAGACCTTTGGAGAGGCTGGAGGTGCATTGCTGGCGGAACAGAGGCTTCCACAAAGGCTGTGCACATCACTGAGGATTTCTCACGGGATCCCCATAACCCACGTTTCTCCGCTGTTGGGTGGGGGGCAGGTGTACCCCCATGCTGGGCCACTGCTGCCCAAAGGATGGGGGGTGTTTGTCCGAGGCTTTTCCCGGGGCTGCTCTCCCGGCCCCTGCGGAGGTGTCAGCAGCAGTGGGGTACAGGGATGGGGCACAGGGATGGGGCACAAGGATGGGGCACAAGGATGGGGCACAGGGATGGGGCACAGGGATGGGGCACTACAAGGACAGGTCAGGGACTGGGTGTGCTCGGCGATTCTCCACCACCACCGAGATGAGTTGGGTGGTCTCAGCCCCGATGGGACATGCATGGAGTGAGGGAGAACGACTGTGCCATGCTCGAATTTCCCCTCTGCCAGGAGGGTACACGGCTTCATGTGCAGGCTCCGAAGTGGCGTTAACAGGCTGCGTGTGCCTGGGGTGGGATCCCTGGCACCCATCCAGCATCCGGCCGCAGTGCAGCCCCACTGCATGTGGGGACCGTCCCGCAGCCAGGAGCCACGTGAAGGGGGTGAGGCTCACAGCCTCCCCAGCTCGAGAGGGAAAGGGAGGGGAAAGCAGCTCTGGGTTTTTGCAGAGCTTTCTCCCCTCAACCAGGGTGCCTGTGGGTGCTAAAAGCTTCCTGTACCCAAGCAGGGGGACCCAGCTGCACTGATGGCTCCAGGGTAGGGTTTCCCCTTGCATGGGTGCTCCTGCAGGGATGTGCAGCCAAGCCAGGGGAGTTCATGTGATTTCTCTTGCTTGCTCCATGGCATGAAACCGAACTCGTTTGGGGTCAAAAATCCCCCAGGGTGGCCCTGGTCTGCTTTGAATTTTTCTGCAACGTGTCTCAGAGGGAGGGTGAAGGAGCCAGGCGGGGCTGTGCCTCATGGCTGGCCTCAGCTGACGCTCAGCGGTTCATTCATGGCTGGGCTCCATTTTCCAGCTGTTTTTCTCCCTCTACCAGCTTCCTCGGAGCAAATGGCGCTGTTGGGGGACTTTTTTTGAGAGCCCATACCGCAGTGGGTTGCAGTTATAAATGGTGCTGATGTTCGAAAACAACCTGCGAGTTACCCTGGAAACCCAGCTGTGTTTGCTGGTCTCCAAGGATGTGTGGGACTGATGGTGGCCTTGATCGCTGCACAGAAACTCAGATAGTGGGGATATTGTGGGGGCTGCCCAGCACCATGTGACAAGGAAATGTCCCCAGCAGCTGCTAAAGCTGGGGTGGCCCCAGGGCTTGGGGCTGCAGGGGAGCAGAAGTGACATTGAGGGGCGCAGCGAGAAGGCCCAGCCCTGCAGAGGATGCTCAGCCTGTTTCCATGTATTCAGCACATTTTTACCCTCTGGTTTCTCTTGGTGCTGGCAGGAAGCTGTGCAGCTGTGCACTGCCCCTGGCCTGTGGGGTCCCCTCAGAGCCAGATATCAAAGGCTCAGTAAGCACAGGGTGGCTGGCAAAGCCCCTGTCCCTGATCCATCCTGCAGCACCTGGTATTGCTCTCCCATGGGCAGCACAGCCACACCCCAGGAGGGAGCAAACCCTCCCTTCTCTAACACCACTTGCAGACAGGAGCCTTGGCTCACACTGCCCTTTCTGTTCCCTTCCACAGCTCCTCCTTGCCCTCATTCCAGTAATTTCCAGCTTGGGAAGCCATGGCACCCCAAGGAAAGGTAAGGGTGACCTCCACACGGCAGGGTTGGCTCCTGGGCTGCCGCAGGGCAGACCCCAGAGCTGGGGCAGGATCTCCAGCAGCAGCAAGGACGTGGTGACATGCACGGACACCATGCTGCCCTGAGCCTGTTTACATTCCTGCCTCTCCAGCCAGTGCTGTCTGGATGTGATACAGATGGGGAAAGTGTTGGGCTGGGGAGCAGGGACAGCAAGGAGAAAAAGTCCTTTGGGACCACAGAGGGATGGGGAAGAGAAGCAGGGCCATGAGAAGGGGAGGAGAAGAGACGCTGCACTGGGGATTTGGGCATTTGATGGAGAAAACACCCTCCTGATCATGTTGCAAGGCATGCAGCCCTGTTTGGGCCTTTCCCCTCTCCCCAGCCTGGATTACTTCCCGCTCCAGACTGGGGCAGGTGCAGTGTGGCAGCTGGGTGAGCAGGTGCTCCCCTGCAGCCAGGAAAACATCTCAGTGTGGGTCGAAAGCCCTGCCTCGGTGGGCGGCCGTGGCTGGCTCAGTACAGCCTGCCTGCAGGCAGGGGAGGAGTCCCAGCCCAGAGCCCCCCTTCTCCACTGCTGGGAACAGGCTCTGCTTTCCATTCCCTGGAGAAATCAAACAATTATCTCCTCCAGCCTTACTACCCAAAGCTTCCTGCCCAGCTAAGGCAGTGGTTGCTGTAGGTAGAGAAACTGAGGCACAGTGCAGGTGAGCATTTTCCTGCAGTAAATGGTTTCCAGGACCACAAGCAGCCATGGGGTAGAAGAGAGTGAAGGCACACTGGGAATTTTGCTTCCGCCCTCCTGGCCCCAGTGTGGCTTATTTTTAGCTGAGAGGTCCCGGACAGGCCGGGATGACTCAGAGGCTGGAGGAGGGGAGGCGGGAGGCCCCTGGGAGCTGAAACAGGATGGAAAGTGGGATGGGGGTACGAAGAGTATGCAGTGGGTAGATGCTGTTTCCATCCTAACTGATGTTCCCCCACTTCCCTGGGGCTCATTCCCACAGAGAATGCAGGGAGTGTGGGAATGCAGAACACTGAGCTCCTGCCTCAGTTTCCCTTGCCCCAGTAAGGCAGGCAGTTCATGCTTCAGTAGCTCAGCAGGCAGGAACACAGCCCTTCTCTTCCTCTCCATTTAACCACAGCCAACATCTTGACTTCCCTGTACCCTCCAGCCTCCCCTGTTCACTCCTGCTGCCTCCAGGCACCTCCTTTGCCTTGCAATTTATTTCCATCTCTGCAAGGCATGTGTGTGGGAGCAGCTTGTGCCAAGCCAGGAGGGTCTGGGAGCTGCCAGGAAGTGGGGCTAAATCCAGCTCTCCTGATGAATCACCTGCAATACGATCTGTTCCGTGCCTGCCTGGTTCCCTGGAAGGGCAGCATCTCCTCTTGGTCCCTGCCACACGGAGCACCAGTGCCGGCAGCTCCTCCCAAGAGGGCCTGTGGGATGTGCCCAGTTTCTCTCTGGCAAACAGGAGGAGAGGCTGGTTTGTTTCTGAAGGTGCTGGGTGGGATGTGCAGCAGAGCTGTTGTGCTGTGACATTGGGATGGGACCCAGGAGGGTGGTGAGTGTGGAACTGCCCTGAGTCCGTCTCCTTGGGTTCATTCCTGGAGGCACTTCCTGGGTCAGGGACATTGATGTTGGTCTTCTCCAAGGATGTGCTGGCTTTAGATGTCCATGCTGGCAGTAGGCCTGGGCTCTTCTACAGCTCCTGAGGATCTTAAAGAAGCTGTGCAGCAGATCCTGAGCAGATGAGCCCAGGGAGGTGCACATATTCAGCTGGCACATGGTACAAGCAGAGCCAAAGGAGGATGCTCAGTTTCCCAGGGTTCTGACACAGCTGACAGCCCCAGCTCAGCTCTCAGCTCCCTCCTGTTTCTCAGCAAGACTGCAAAGGAAATGCTGCTGCTCACTTCTTCCCACTCTGTGCTTCTGGTGGGGACGTATCCCTGTTCTTTATGTGGGGCCAGGATGGTTTCACATCTGCTTCCACTCAGAGTGGTGCTGATCTCATTCAGAGTCCAGCTCCAGGCTCCCATGGGGTGAATTCCCCTGGACAAAGCTGACCTGGGAAGGGGGATTTTGGTCCCTCCTTTTTCCTGAGGTCTCTTCTGAAGGTGTCATTCCTGGGGTCCCTGTTGTGCAGTCTGGAAGTGGCAGAAGAGCAGATAGAGGTGGATTTTATCAATCCTCAGGATTTTTCGGGCTCTCAGGAAAGTCTTTCCCAATATCTAGGACCTCTTCTCCAACCCATTGGATCAGTCTGGGTCCCATGGGAGTTCATGCTGGAGCAGGACAAACTGTTGGCAGCTCTGGTGCTTCTCAGTGTTTTCCACTTAGCAGCCCATTTGTGCCTGTAAATTTGTGTCATTGCTTGGAGGCCATGCAGAGCCCGGGCATCCTCAGCATCCAGAGTGGTTCCTTGCTTGCAACAGGCACTGGAAAATTAATTCCCTCTGTAGGGAGAGCAAATGGGAAAGGAAACAACTGCAGAGGAGAACAACTGTTTATGTCTGAGGTTGAGCTTTGCCTTGGGCAACCTGAGCCACAACAGATGTCACCTCAACCCTGCTCTGCTTCAACTTCTCCTTCCCCAATTGCACTGGGGCTGCTCCTTCCTCTTGTACCTTCTCCCCTCCTTTCCCATAGGTCTACAGGGGCTCGGTGAAGGATTTCCAGGGCTTTGACGCCAACCAGGATGCAGAGGCCTTGTACAATGCCATGAAAGGATTTGGTATGGATGCTCCTCCAGACTGCCCCAAGCTCTCCTGGTTTCCTTTCCTCCCTGGAGCCAGCTTGGCTCTGTTTTTTCCTCCCAGCCCCACCTCCAGAGCAGCTTTGGGCACAGCAGGGTGGCTGTGGTGACTCCTGGCTCTCCCCACAGGCAGTGACAAGGAGGCCATCCTCGACCTGATCACATCCAGAAGCAACAAGCAGCGGGTGGAGATCTGCCAAGCCTACAAATCCCTCTATGGGAAGGTAAAGCCAGGAACACTCCCTGGCCCATGCCCCCACTGCAAACACAAGTGGTCCTGGCTGCCACCACCCAGCCCACGCAGGGACCCACCACTCCCTGGACCCACTTGGAGATGCTGTGGAGCAAAGGATCCCCCAGCCCCTTTCTCCCCCTCCACCAGGACCTCATTGCAGACCTGAAGTACGAGCTGACCGGGAAGTTTGAGCGGCTGATTGTGAGCTTGATGCGGCCCCCAGCTTATGGAGATGCCAAAGAGATCAAAGATGCCATCTCGGTAAGGGGTGGGCACGCCCCCCAGGGCCCCTCTGAGGACACCCCAGCCAGCCCCACGGCTCATGGGGCTGTGTCTCTGCCCGCAGGGTGTTGGCACAGATGAGAAGTGCCTCATTGAGATCCTCGCCTCCCGCACCAACCAGCAGATCCATGACCTGGTGGCTGCCTACAAAGATGGTGAGGGCTGAGAAAGGGCAGGGACTGCCCTGTGTCCCCTTGGGCCACAAAAAGGGCACAGGTGAAGGGATCCAGCTTTCTAGGCCTGACCTCTTCCTCTTCCCCAGCCTATGAGAGAGACCTGGAAGCTGACATCGTTGGAGATACATCGGGTCACTTCAAGAAGATGCTCGTTGTTCTGCTTCAGGTATGTCCATCTGTCCAGCATCTGCAGGTGATGGGTGCCTGTGCCCTGCAGGGCTGAGCCCATCTCTCTCCCACAGGGTGCCAGGGAAGAGGATGATGTGGTGAGCGAGGACTTGGTGGAGCAGGATGCCAAGGTGAGGCTTGGCGGGTCACTGTGATAGGTGGTATCTGGGCAAGGATGGAGCTGGTGGCACTGGGACATCTGGATTTAGGCTGCAGGTGGGTGGGTGCCAAGGGCAGCACCCTGAGTCAGGCTGTGCTACCTTCTCCATCCCACAAGGACCTGCTGGAAGCTGGCGAGCTGAAATGGGGCACGGATGAGGCCCAGTTCATCTACATCCTTGGCCGGAGGAGCAGGCAGCATCTCCGCCTGGGTGAGCATCACCTGCAGGCTCAGGGTGGGCCTGAACATATCTTGGCAGCTTCTGCAGGCATCTCCTTGCTCTCATCCCACAGTCTTTGATGAATATCTGAAGATTGCTGGGAAGCCCATTGAGAGGAGCATCCGGGGAGAGCTCTCTGGTGACTTTGAGAAGCTGATGTTGGCTGTGGGTAAGCCAGCCCTGCATGGGGATCCTGCAAAAACACACCACTGCCCTTCCTGGACTGGGAGGGCTCAGCACTGGGGCCAGCAGGGTCAGGGCTGTGGCTGTACCTGGTATCAGGGAGCTCAGGGAGGCTCCTTCAGGATGGGTGGGGATGCTGGCTGTGGTTCCCATGGGGTGTGGGTGCTCAGAGACTGGGGGCACTGGTGAAGCTGGGTGCTGGCATCCCTCACCACACCTCAATTTCCCTGCAGTGAAATGCATCAGAAGCACAGCAGAGTATTTTGCTGAAAGGCTCTACAAAGCCATGAAGGTGAGTGGATTTTCCCTTCTCTGCAGGGTCTCCCCAGCACTGCAGGGATCTGGCCAGAGGAGGGGTCCCCTTGCCATGGGGTGCTGCTGGAGAGCAGGGTGACACAGGTCTCCATGAAGGCAGGACTTAAGTGACCTGGGGTCTCTGCCCTTCCCTCCAAAGGAGTTACTCCTTCAGAATCAGGGCTGGGTAGAAATCAGATGGAGGGTCTTACATGTGATGGTCTGAGTTGCTTGGCCATCCCAGGCTTGATGTGGGGGTTGCTCCACTGCAGGGCCTGGGCACGAGAGACAACACGCTGATCCGCATCATGGTGTCCCGCAGCGAGATCGATATGCTGGACATCCGGGAGGTGTTCAGGACCAAGTATGAGAAATCTCTCTACAACATGATCAAGGTAGCTGCTGGGGTTCCCCACTCACCCTCCAGGCAGCTGCTGGTGCTGCCTCCCTGATGATGCCTGTGCCCCTGGGAGGGCTGTGCTGGGTGTCCATCTCTGAGGACACAGTTCACTGCCTTGACTCTACCTACTGCATGGTTCTCTGTCTCCATCTGCCTTTCCAGGAGGACACGTCTGGGGAGTACAAGAAGGCTCTGCTGAAGCTGTGTGGAGGGGATGATGAGTAAGACCACTAGTGACCCCCCTTTGTCCCTCTTCATCCCCTTGGTGCTGGGTACAACATCTGGGTCAAAGCCTGGTGGAGCACCTGCACCAGCAGCACCCACAGTGACTGGTTGGGTACAGGGGGCCCTGTGGCCCCTCTGCATGGCCAGCCACACTGTCGTGGTTCCTTCTTGGCTTGTGGGAGCCCTGCAGGGCAGGGCCAAACCCCTGGAGGGAGGATGCTCTGGTGGGGAAGGTTGGGATTCACCACACATTTCCTCCCATTCTCACCCATCCAGCCCCACAGCAAGCACCTGGGTCCTGCCCCTGTGCCCAGTGGATACAAAACACCCCTTGTGGAGGAGCAAGACAGGGTGAGGGGGGCTGTTTGCAGGTGCAGGGCCCCATGGCTCACTGTCCCCTGTCCTTGCCCTCCCATTGCAGTGCTGCAGGTGAGTTCTTCCCCGAGGCGGCGCAGGTGGCCTATCGGATGTGGGAGCTTAGTGCGGTCAAAGTAGAGGTCAGCACCCCCAGCCCCCTGCACCCCCTCTGTGCTGCCTGCCAGCTTGGGACCCCTGGCTGCTCCTCTCTGCCATGGGGCACAGCCAGCCCCGCACCTTTGCTCTGACTCTCGCTCCCCAGCTTCTCTTGATGCCATTCTCTGGTTTTGGGGTACGAGGTTGGCAGGATGTAACCATGGCAGGGCTGGCTGCCCCCCGTGGCCTCCACTAACCCCCTCCTCTCTCTGAGGCCTTCCTGCCTTGTGGCAGTGGGTCCTGCATGTCTCTGCAATGCATCACATGCAGCCCTGGCTCCAGTGCCTACCAAAGAACTCCTGCCCCCTGGGGCAGCCCAGAGCTGGCCAGGGCATGGCTGCAGTATGGGGAGAAGCAGCCTGCATGCAGCTGAAGCTCCCACAATGGGGTGCTTTGGGATGTGCAGAAAATACACCCTGAGCCCTACACAACACTGTGAGGATGGAGATGTGTTTGGAGCTGTAAGGACACAGGAGGATAGAACTGTGGGGTAGGAGTGGGCATCCTTTCAGCGACTCCTCTTCTGTCTCTCAGTGACATGACCAGCCTAGGCTGAGATGTTCCAGGCTAGGGCAGGCAGGTGTGACACTGGGCAGGACACCGAGACTCCAGGAACTGTCTGTTGCTGTCTTCTTCCTGCTCTGTGCTGGTCTGGCTATGGTTTGCCCCTTAATGGAAGTGGTGGGGGGATCCTCACTGATCCCCAGGTGCTTGCACTAACACAGAACCTGCTTTGGCCTCAGCTTGCTGGGTGGCACCTTCCCTCCTCTCCATCTCCTCTCCATCCCTCCCTCTCTCCATCCCTTCATCCCTTCCTCCCTCCCTCTCATCTCGAGGGGGCTGGAGAACATAAACCCCTCTCTGCATCCACAGCTGCGAGGAACAGTGCAGCCGGCAGGAGACTTCAACGATGATGGGGATGCGCAGGTGCTGAGGAAGGCGATGAAGGGCCTGGGTAAGTGGGGACTGTGAGTTTCATCCCTTCCTGCTGCTCCTCACCAGCTCTTGGGGCAGAAATTCCATCCTGGCCCACACAGGGCTGCATGGAAACCCCAGGGGGAATAGAGATGGAGCTGGAGGAGCTTTCCCTTCCCTGCCTATCCTGTTTGTGTGGCGGTGTGGCCATGATCAGAGGTGACACGGTGACACAGTGTGGCTCTGCTGTCATTGCAGGCACAGACGAAGGGGCCATCATAGACGTGGTGACCAAGAGGAGCAACGCCCAGAGACAACAGATCCTAAAGGCTTACAAAGCTCATTATGGCAGGGTACTGCAGCCTCCATCCCACCCTGCTTCCTCCTGCCCACATCCTGTTCCCTTCCACTTGGAGATCAGCCCCTCACTGAAAGGAATCCTGCCCAGGGAGCAGTGGGCAGCTGGGGCACACTCACATGCCCTGGCATGACTCCCCCAAGGGAGACAGAGTTGTCATAGCAGCCTCCCACTCTGGGTGCCCCACCAGCCCGAGCGAGGGTGTGCCTTCCCCTTCACTTGCCCCATCCTCAGCTCCAAACAGAGGACTCCAGAGCCAGAATCTCCCCAGAGCCACCCGAATATGTGACTTTAAACTGCTCCAAGGGTCTTCACAGATGTCTCCAAGCCCTATGCTCTCCTCTCCTTTTTTTTGTCTCATGTTGCCTCAACTGGTCCATCCCTGCAGAAGCAGCTGGGGGCTGAACCCTCAAATGCTTTTTGCAGGACCTGATGGCAGACCTGAAATCTGAGCTGTCTGGCAGCTTGGCCAAACTGATCCTTGGGCTGATGCTGACACCGGCGCAGTATGATGCCAAGCAGCTGAGGAAGGCTGTGGAGGTAATTGTCACACTGCTGGTGGCCCAGGGCTGTTAATACCCACAGTTTCACATGCCCCAGGGTCTCGTCTCCTATGGAGAAGTGAAAAAAATATCAGAAAGCACCAGGACAAAGACCTGTTTTGCACTCAAGACTTGCATGCCTCTTTGCAGCCCAGCATGCTCAGCCAGCTGGTAGCCACAGGGGAGCCAGGGTAGGGGCAAACCAGTGACATGCACTATTATCCACCAGTCACACCAGTTGGGAGCCCACTAGCAGCATACTTGGACACTTCTGTGTTGGTTCCTACCAGCCCTTGGGGCCATTTGATGGACATAGACCTGGACCCCTCCTTGCCTGGCACTGCAGGGCAGTGCCATCATGTCCCCATCTGGTGTTGGCACCTGCAGCACCCACCATGCCACTCTCTTCCAGGGGGCTGGCACAGATGAGAGCGTCCTCATCGAAATCATGGCCACGCGGAACAACCAGGAGATCAGGGCTATCAACGAGGCGTATCAGGAAGGTAGGACACAGGAGGGATGGGGGGAGCACACAGGTTCTGGGCACAGATCACACTGTACAAGGCCTTTCCAGAGTCAGATAAAGTTTTGTCTCTGGGTTGGGTTCCATGGCTTGGTGCTGTGATGTTAGTCCCTCCAGCAGAGCACTGGTCCTTGCCTCTCTCCATCTCGTGACATGCCCCAGCTCTGCCATCAGTGTTTCCTTCCCTGAGGGCTCTTTCACAATGATCCTATTTCCTCCAGAGTACCTGGAGCAAGAGGCTCTCCTTGTGCTCAGGGCATTAGAACTGCTGGGGTGATCCCCTCTACCCTGGGTAGATGGAGGCATCTGCTTCAGCCACACTTTCCATGGGGATCACGGGCACAACAGGCACTGGTGGGTGGGAAGCTGAGGTGCAGGGCTCAGCCATCCCTTCTCCACAGCCTACCACAAGAGCCTGGAAGATGACCTGAGCTCTGATACATCGGGGCATTTCAAGAGGATTCTCGTCTCCCTGGCTCTGGTAAGAGCAGCTTTCATTGGGTCTCCTCTCCCTGCCACAGGCAGTGCTGGGGGTCTGGAAGGATAGTGGCTGGAGAAGACAGAGCATCACTCCCTGGCTGGGCAGTGCTGCTGGAGTCTGTCTGCCACTCCCACACTTGGGGCTCTCCCAGGAGATGTCCCCTCTCCATCTTCATGACTTTTGTATCCAACTACAGGGCAACCGTGATGAAGGACCAGACAACCCCGCACAGGCACATGAAGATGCCAAGGTAAGACCCATATTGGCAGTGCTCTTGTGGACTTTGCATTAAAAAAATAGAAGAGGATGTTGCATGCCCTGGTCTGGAATTGACATTCTCAGGGAAGCAAATGCTGCTGGGCTAGGTCTCTGTAAACTGCAGGGGGAGATACCAGGTGAAATGACACTCTTGGAAGTAAAGCTCCCATGCCTGATTCCTGAAGCCCTTGACACTGCTGCTTCATGCATGGGGAGAGCCGTCCTAGGGAGTTCCCAACCAGTAGGCTACAGCCTTTTTTGTGCAGAGCTGCCCCTCTGGGGTTCAGCAACACACATTGATGCTGAAATTTGGCTCTTGAGCTGCAAACGCAGCTTTGGGCTGTTCTACAGGAGCCACCCACCTCCGTGTTTTGTGCAGGGGGCAGCCCTGACACGCTGGCATGCTCCAAACCTCTCCTGGGCTGTGGTGAGACACAACTGGAGGGAGAAGGCTGAGCAGCCAGAAGCAGTGCAGGGGGGTGTGGGGGCGATTCCCTAGCTCAGCTCCTGCTCCCAGGAGACCTGTGACCCATGGGCTGTGTTCCTTGACCTCCTGTTCCTCAGGGCTGCATCTTTTCTATTAGGGGCTGGGAAGATCTGTGCAGGGTCAAACCAGAGCTCTTACTTGGCTGCCCTGTGCCAGCGCTGGATGTTCCAACGCATGGGAGAGCACCACAGCATTCCCAGCAGGGCTGCTGCCAGCAGAGGGAGTGGATGCTGTGCTGCCTGTGTCCCTGTGTGTGCACTGCTTGTACCTGTCACACTCTCTGCCTGTCCTCTGCCCAGGCACTGCCTGCACCCTGCCACGCTCTCTGCCTGTACTGCTGCTGATGCCTTTTCAGGACTACCTAAAAACAGGCCAGACAAAATTAAGGGAATAAAAAGCAGTTAAAAAGCAGTTATTGAAGTGCCTTCAGATACATTTAGGGCACATGTAGCCCCCCAGGGGCTACACCCAAAAATGGACAATGGGTCACGGGTTTTCATACTTTTATAAGTTTGGTCCATTTTCATTTGGGGGTTAATCTTCCAATTACAACTTCAGGTAATGAAGACATTCACCCCAAGTTTGCTCCCCCCAAACTCACTTTTGTTTACATTCTTTGTGGCCTGAGGCAGTAAGGTGTCCTTGATTCCCAGGCCTAGAGAGGAATTGTTTTGTCTGACTAAAATGGGAAAGCAGTAGCTAGCACTCTGTATGGAGTTTAGAGTTATATATTAAAAATTGCAGGATAACAAATATATGAAAGATATAAAAGCTAAAATCCTAAGGCATCACTGCTCTTTCACTGCCTGCACCCCTGCTGCATGTGCTGCTGCCCACCTCACCCTGCTGCACAGAGAGAGCCAGGCATGACATGCACAGGGACGAGCCAGCCGGTTGGCACCTGACCTGGCACCACGCTGTGTTTTGTCAGCAAAGCTGCCCTTCCCCTCATCCCACTGGCAGAGGTGGGCAGGCTGGTGGAAACCAGTCTAGAGCCAAGCAAGGATGGCATCCAAGCTCCAGGGCTGGGGGACTCACTTTGTTTGGCCAAAGACCACCCTCTGAAGGTTCTGGTGTAGAGACCAAACTGGAGGAGGACACAGGTCCTGCTCATGGGGAAGCAGGGGACCTGGGGACAGGTAGTTTTAAGGGATTTTGCTAGACTTCCCTTGCTTTGTCAGGGAAAGATAAAAGTTGAGCAGCACCTTCTGACCCTGTTGTCTTCCTGTCTCTCTCTCTCCACCAGGTTGTTGCTGAGACCCTGGTGAGTGCCTGCCTTTTGCTCCTCACCCTTCTGCATGTTTGAAGGGATGCTGCAGTCCTGGGGTACAGGGCTGGGGCTGGAATTGCAGCCCCACCAGCCAGGCCTTTCTGACCACATGGGCTATGCTCACTGGCTTGGGACTCTGGTGTCCTTGTATCAGGACAGGGGACAAGGGGACAGATGGGACCTGCAATGAGGGCATTTCCCTGCAGCATGGGGCAGGAGAGGGGGGAAGCCGCCTGCCCTTCCCCTGGGGACCAAGCCTGCCCGCTGCCTGCATGTGGGACCCGTGTTCCAGGTAGTGTGGGACTTGGGGCTGGCTTCCCTGGCTCCCCAAAAGTGGGAACTGGGGAAGGGGTGACTCTCCTGCAATAGCCTAATGGATGAGATGAGCACAGCCTCCCACTGATGCCCACAGAGGAACGGCAGCTGTTTCATTCATGGGCAGCACTGTTGTGGCCCAGGGTGCCTTCTGTGTCTGGCAGCCCTGAATTTCCTCTTCAGGTGGTGTTGGTCACCCCTGAAACATCCTCCACAAAGGACAAAAATGGTCTTAACCAGGAGCATTGCAGAGCTTTTTCCAAAAAAACTGGAAAACATACTTTCTTAGAGATAATCTGTGAGGGTGCAGCTTCACATATGTGCAGAGGAAATGCCTTTTTTAGGGGCAAAAACTCCCCAGCTATTTTCCTGCTCATAAATGGTGACCCTCTTTACAAAAGGGTTTCCTGGCTGTCCCAGGAAGAACTGTTTGACACCTGTGTCCCTGTCTGCTATGTTCATCTCTCTGCTTCCCTCATCACTCTGTTCTCTCCCAGAAACTTGCGGATGTCTCCAGCAATGACTCCAGTGATTCCCTGGAGACCCGATTCCTCAGCATCCTCTGCACCCGCAGCTACCCCCACCTCTGCAGAGGTAGGATCACAGTTCTCCATCAGCTGCAACACAAGTGCTTGGATTTGGGCTGGGTGGGAGATGGGGAGACGGGGGTCCCCTCAAGGCTGAGCCCTGTCTCCCCAGCTGTGCTGGGGATGAGGCAGTCAGTGGGAGGAGATGGTATGGCCTGGCATTTGAGGTGGCTTGTTGAAGTCACCCAAGCCTGCTCTGGTCCCACCTGGTCCAGAAGTCTCCACGGCTGAGGCTCAAGTCTCCCAGGTGCCCAGGGCTGGGATGGAACAGCTCAGCAGTGACCCTTTCCTCTTCCCCATCCCCAGTGTTCCAGGAGTTCATCAAAATGACCAACCACGATGTGGAGCACGCCATCAAGAAGCGGATGTCGGGAGATGTGAGGGACGCCTTCGTGGCCATCGGTCAGTGCTCCCTCTGGACAGGGCTCCCCACAGGGCAGGCAGCCCCTTTAGCTGTCACTGCCAAGGCAGTGAGGCAGCAGATTCCCGCTGCCATTGGGCCATGGAGACTCCCAGTGGGGCATGGGGTTGGGGCACTTAGAGAGTCCCCAGAGAGGGCCAGGCCTGCACCCTTGTACCAAGGAGGGGTTGTGACTGAGGCAGTGGTGCCACAGCTCCTTGCTGTGGTGTGTCCCCTGGGTGCCATGAACCCACTTTCTGTCCCCTCTGTGTGTTGCAGTCCGGAGTGTGAAGAACAAGCCGGCTTTCTTTGCTGACAAGCTCTACAAGTCCATGAAGGTGAGGACAGACCCTCCTGGGGCTGGGCTATGGGAGAGGGTTGTACTGGGATTTCCTGGGACTGTGCTTTAACTCCCTGAAAGGGATGGAGTTTGTCCTCTGGCTGTCCCTTAGGGAGTAGGGAGGGCTGAGCTCAAAGCAACACCTGGGTTTATCAGAAGTGTCAGGCTGATGTCTTGTTCACAGCAAGTCCAGCATATGTCCAAGGAGAGATCATAGAACAGTTAGGGTTGGAAGGGACCTTTAAAGGTCATGTAGTCCAACTCCCTGCAATAGGCAGGGATATCTTCAAGACAGCTTAAGG
Source organism: Pseudopodoces humilis (assembly GCF_049639895.1). NCBI lineage: Eukaryota > Metazoa > Chordata > Aves > Passeriformes > Paridae > Pseudopodoces > Pseudopodoces humilis. The sequence goes on from NC_142216.1 coordinate 6,365,880, forward strand.
CCCCATCCAACTGGCCGTGAATGTTTCCACAGAGGGGAGATCCACCACCTTTCTGGGAAACTTGGGTCAGTTTCACCACCCTTATAGTAAACAATTTCGTTCTTGTAACTAGTCTGAATCTTCTCTTTTAACTTAAAACCATCACCCCTTGTCTTATCACTACAGACCCTGCTAAAAAGTTTGTCCCCATCTTTCTAAAGCCCCTTTTAAGTATTAAAAGACTACAATAATGTCTCTCCAGAGCATTCTCTTCTTCAGGCTGAACAACCAGTTCCCTCAGCCCTTTCTCACAGGACAGGTGTTCCAGCCTCATTTTTGTGGCCCTCCTGTGGGCCTGGTCCCCAGCTTGGTCTGTGCTGGAGATGCCAGGAGCATCTGTGAGCCCCAGTCCCTGCAGGGCTTTTTGTTCAAACTCCCCCTTGCAGGGTGCTGGCACAGATGAGAGGACCCTGACCCGGATCATGATTTCTCGGAGCGAGATCGACCTACTCAACATCCGGGGCGAGTTCATAGACCTGTTTGACAAATCGCTGCACCACATGATTGAGGTGAGGGGACAGGGACATCCCTTCCTGGCTCTTCACCTTGTCTGGCTGAGTCCTGAGGGGACCTGAGCCATGAGCGACACAAGGGCTGAGCATCACCTGGGGAGGGGGAACCTGCCCCCATCAGCCCCAGTGCTGGCTGGTCTGGCTTTAGAGAGGATGTGCTGGCATCTTCCACTGCTCCTGCAGAGTGTTCAGGGCATGGAGCTGTGCCTTCCCTGCGCCCAGCACCTTGGACCAGGCTTCCCCAGGGCTGGTTCTCTGACATGGCTCTCCCTCTTGCAGAAGGACACCTCTGGCGACTACCGAAAGGCTCTGCTGGCCCTGTGTGGCGGGGAGGACTAGGTGCCAGCTGGGGCCATTTGTGTCTGAGCCAGCACACAGCCACTGCCTTGATGTCACCGCAGCTTCGGGGGCTTCAGGGGACGCTCAGTCCCCTCCAGAGAACAACTCACTTTGCGCTGGAAAGCAGCACCACATTGCAAGCGGGGCAGTCTCGGGGAGGGGAGCAGAGGGGTCTGGGTAGGGAGATTGTCTGTCTTGAAGCAAAATAATTCATACCCGAACATGTCACTAAACCAAGGAATTTACCCAGATGGAAAAGACAATTTTAAATCTGATAAATAAAACCTCACTGTTGCTGACCCTGGGGCGAGAACATTTGACTTACTGGGGCAGGTTTGGCTGGGACTGAGAAGCCTTGGTGTCTCCTTGCTCCCATAGGCAAACTCTGGTAAGAGCCCAGCCCCAGCTCCAGGGAGGGCCCTGAAGACACCACAAAATCTCCCTGAGCAACGCTTTTACTGAGAAAGGGGTTGAAAATGCATGTGGGGCTGGCAGCAGTGCAGGGACTTCACCAAGAGCTTCACTTCATGCCTCTGAAAATCCCCGGCAGGGTTCATGCTGTTGTGTGGATGATGCTTTCATAAACCAGAGATACAGATCAGACTTGATGGCATCCACCCGTCCTCGCACGCGGTTTCCTGTGCTTTCAAGCTGCTGAAGAAGCAGTCGAAAGGCACATGCCATAGAGGCTACACCCCCAAACAGCTTGTTTGCACTTCCCCCAACACTCGGGAGAAAAGAACTGGAATTTCCAAAAGCGGGAAATTCCAGCACTTTCAGTTGTTTCCAAGTCAGAACAAAAAGTTGTGAATACCCTAGTCTTCCTCAGAACAGCTGGGTGAGGAAAGCTTCACCTTCAAAATATCAAAGCAGTGTTAGGAATAATAACACAGTATTATTACAACACTTCAAAACCAGCTGAGGTCAAGAAGCAGCAACATGTAGAGACAAACCAGGGAAGCTGAAACAACTCAGCTGGGTATTATCCCACTAAAAATTCCCTTGATACCTTCCTGTAAAACATCCCCTTGTAAGAAAATAACCTTTATTGGGGCAAAACAGTCTGGTTGAAGCTTTTTTACCCTCCCTATACTCCCCCATAGAGATCTGTCTAGCTCTGTCTAGCCCCTGTGTGTAAGTAGGATTGGGCATCTGGGGGGGCTTAACACACCCCATGCCTGCAGCAGCCTATGGGTCACCTGCTTGGCCAAGAACCTGCTTCAAAGACTCTGAGCAGCTGCAGAAGTTGTTTTGAAGGGAGGATGTAACCCCAGTCTTCATCTGCCAGTCTCTTCCTGCGGTTTCACACTGCAGCTCCAAGCTTTGCAGCAGAGGCTTCTGGAGATGAGGGTGGCACAGAGACTGGGGAGCAGAGCTGGCCACCTTCCCACAGCTGGGAACAGGGCTCAGGGGTGAGGAAGGCTCAAGGAAGTTTTAAGGCATGGGTGAGCCCATCACTCCTGGGAGAGAGAGATTTGGGGCAGCAGAGTCTTGTTCCTCCAGAGCAGGGGGAAACCCTGCTCGGTGCTAGCACAGGGCCACAACATGTGAGCCATCATCTGCTTCATTCTTGTTGCCAAACAGACGCTCAGGGGTTTGTACCGGGGTGGGGGGTGTTCCCTGGGCACAGATGTAAACACTCCAGTGAACTTTCTGGCTGTACCACAATTGCTATATGCCAATGGCCAGGGATTTCACCACCCACAGCCTGGATGTCTTGGAGTGGCACAGGACCACAAGTCAGCCCCTCAGGGCAAGTCCCCAGCCTAGCTCAGGGTGATGCCACCACCAGGAGGACTGGCTGACCAGAGAGCACTGGTCCCAAGGTCAGGAATTCCCCTGGCGCCTGCTGCAGGCTGCTCCTACAATGCAGACAAGATAGCAGAGTCACACAATGTTTAGGGATAGGAAGGGAGAGTGAGATGGGATTTCCTCCTTGAGCAACTCCCTCTTCTGGAAAAGTCCTGCCAAAAAGCCTCTGTCTTGCCCCAGTGCCATAGTAATCCATCTCCTGCAGCAGTTGCTCTTTCAGCTGGAGCACAAAACAACCGGTGGTGTTTTAATTGCTGCAAACACTCGGCACTCTCAGTACCCCATTTGAGCACAGGTTATTTCAGCACCTGCCCCATGCTGGGGTTTTTGCCCTACAAAGAACCACAAACTGGCCTGAGCTCAGCAGAGCTAGCTATCCTACGGCAATGCCAGGAGGGTGATGGCATCTTGGGAAGCACTAGCATGGCCTCTGGGACTCACTCAAAAAGCAGCTTCATCCCTATCCCTGTAGCATCCCAGTCTCCAGAGAAAATACACTTCATAGCACCACTGTCCACGAAGACCTCTGCTCCCTCCACTGGCTCCAACCCACCCAATCCAAGAGCAATCGGTGAAAAATCTCCTGCCTAACTTCTGTGATCAACAAGGAGGTGGAAAGGAAAGGAGAAAAATTAGCAAGGCTGTGAGCAGGGTAAGGGCTGGAGGCAAGTCCATGCTGGCCATCCACACTTTAGCTTTCAGGGCTACTGCAGGGAAGAGTCTGGGATTTACACTTTGCACATTGACCACCAATGTTGGGGGCAAGGGCTTGCTTCCAGGCAAAGGCAAGGCCAGATTTCACAGGTTGCAACATCCAGAAAACCCCAGGAGCCCATGTTTGCTGCGCAGAGAGGGCCAAACCTCTGCTCTGACTCAGCCACTGCACATCCTCTTTGCTCCCAGCACCTGGAGAGGAGGAGCCACAGAGGCAGATGGGGTATTGTCTTTAATCCCTAACACAATGAAAGGCACTTTCATCCCACCTGCCTTCCTCCCCTTCTTCTGAGGGGAGAAACCTAGCCTTCAGTCTTGGGAGGTGGCGAGCTGGAGCTGGGGAAACAACTGAGCTCTCCAGGACTGTTCCCATATCTCTGGAGCAGCTCTCCGGGACACGATGACTGCTGCTGAGCCCTGTTCTCAGGCATTACAATTGAATGAGATGGCTTGGGGAGAGAGGAAGAGGGGAAAATCCCTCTGTGCCTATTGCTGGTTTTGTACACTGAGACTCCAAATGATTCAAAGCTTAAGGCATGCAAGGAAATCCTCTGAGCAATCCCAGGCCTGGTTCCCACATTTTTTGGTCCCACTATGGGACTGCATCAGGTCCCACGACAACCCATCTCCTGCTGACTGTGGAGGAAGGAGAGGGTGGCAGGAGGTGGTGGTCTCCTGTGAAACAGGTGCACTGAGTCCAGCCTCACATGCCAGAGGCAGAGGAAGAAGGAAGCCCTCATTCAGGGAGAGGGTAAACTCAGCAAAGTGAACACAGCCCAGCATCCCTGGAAAGCCAGGGTGTGATCCAATGCCCTGAAGGGGATGATCCAGTACCCTGAAAGCAGGGTACTGCAGAGGCTTGGTGGAGTGGGAATGCTCCCCAATACCTCCCTTCTCCTTCCACGCTCCATTCTGCCCTCCCAGCAGTTTATCCTAGGCTCCCTCCCCTGCCTCTCCTTTGCCCTCCATCCCAGAGCCCTCCCATCCTGCCAGGTTAATTTGAGTTTCTGATTTGCATAAGCAGCAGATCACAATGTTCTGGAAATCCCCTCCTGCAGCCGGAGCTTCCTCCCCACTCTCACAGCGTCACTGTTGGCCTTCTGCTTCCTCTCGCTGCCAAAGCACCGGGATGCATCCGACCGACCGGCACAGCACAAACAGCAGGTCCCAGCTGCTGATGCCAAGAGGGATCCATTGGCAGCCCCCTGCAATGCTGAGCCCACGAGTGGCCCTGGAATGTGCTGCCAAACCAGCAGCATCTGCTGCCTGCTCTGCTCCCACCTTGCTCCGGGGCCAGCTCCAGGCACAGCCACCCATGACAGCCAGGTCCTGGCTGGCCCCTTCGCCCCATCAGGCTTCAAGTGAGCTCCATTTTCCCAGCAGCACAGAGGGCAGGGGGATTTTTTGGGCAATAAGAGCTGTTGGGCCAATGCCACTTTGAATTCACACCCTGCTCACTCCAGAGTGGGATCAACTCGATCAAAGCCAGACCTGATCTGAGACAAGCAGGACCTGAGGACAGGGGAGTGCCACCACCCTCCATCTGCAGCCTGTGCTCCTTGTCAACCCGTCTCCCACAGCACAGGAGCAATCAGGGTGTGTTCACATAAGTCAGCTGCAACTGAAGGTGCTGAACCCAACTCTCTATGCCAAAAAAAAACCCTAGTGTGTCAGCATGTCAGCTGTGAACACATCCTCACAGCCACACAGGCGTGCTCATAAACCATAGCTGCCATCAGGGGAGTTTTCTCCCCTGGGAGCATGGTGGGATCAAAGGAATGAGGAAGGACCAGCAGGACCAAAAGCCTTTCATTTTCATGGTGAAATTCATGCTGGTGTTTGGGCCAGCCTGAGCTCAGGTAAAAACACAAAGAGCACCTGGTTAGAGAGATGGACAGGCACCGAGTGAGGGCATGCCATCCACAGGTTCCCAGGTGTGGGCAGACCCCAGACCCACAGCTCTTCATCCTCCTGCCCAGCACTCACACTCCTGCCATCCAAACCAGATGGACTAAAGCCGGGTCCTCTTCAGGCCTGGCAGTTCACACCTGGCAAGTGTAGACCAAACGCCCTGCCAGGTACAACTGTACCTGCTGGCAAGGAGCTGGGGAGCTGGAATCAACCTCTAGAAAACAGAAACATTTAAAGCCTTGGTGTTTATTCCAGCACCAGCTAGCTCCAGCCTTGCTTCTGACCACCAGTTCTCCTGGTGGATGGTTTCCAGGGATTCTCAGCAACCCAGGAAAACTGACACCTGTGCACCTCCCTGAACAGACCCAGCTCTTCCCTGCTCCCCTAGGAAGATGCATCCTGTTCTGACTCCAGATCCCTATCTGAGATGGAAATACACATGAAACAACGACGCCTCTTGCCAGATGCAGCAGTTTTTCTGAGGAAAAGCAGATGTTTGCAATCCCAGAGAAGGTGCCCAGAAACCAGGCAAGGAAAATGATGTAACAAGGCTCTCCAGTTGTCCAAAAGTGAATCACAGCCTCCACGATAGCTCCCCCCCACCCTTTTTTGCTGACTAATACCTGACACGATGGGCCCCTGGGAGGAACGGCACAGGAGAGCCCTTTAAGTGGTGCCTGGCTCCCTATCAAAACCACACAGAGGCTGTCTGGGACCTCCATCATGGGGAATTCCCCTTCTCCATGCCTAAAAGTAAGCTCAGCTGGGCCAGCCTTCCTGTATTTGGGGATTGCAGGCACAAAGCTCCTGCTCTGAAGGGCTCTCACTCCCCCCCAGCCCCTCCAGGACCCAGCCTGGTGAGTAGCGCAATGATTTTTTCGGTGCAAGAGAGCCCGGGATGGGAAGGCAGGAAGCTTTTGGGGTGCTGCAAAACCAAACCACCCCTTTTGCTCATCACAGAAGTAAGCAGGATTTGTTATTTCATGAAGGCTGAGGCATTAATTTATAAACAAGGTGTTTTCTGGTTCTGTGGGACTGCATTTAGCTTTGAAGGTTTTCTGAGGGTTTACATTACAGCACTGGGCCTCTTATTGGGGTAAAATTAGACTTTCAGGGAACAAAAGGGAAGACATTGGGCATGTGTGGGGTCCTGCTCTCTCATCCCCAGCTGAGACTTCAGACATGCGCACAAACAACACATCCGAGTCCCACCAGTGCTGAGCTCTCAAACCCAGCCAAGCTGCCAGGGTGATGTCCTGCTGCCAGTGAAGGGCAGTCAGGAAAAGGAGTTTCTGGGGTGTTAATTTTTACGACCCAAAACATGAAATTCCCAAGAAGTGGTGGAGCTGTGTGAATACAGCTGAGAAAGAAGCCAGAACTGAGGCAGCTGGAAACAGCTCAATCTCCAGTGAAGGACCTTGATGAACCAGCACCAGGTCACCTAAGGAGGACATTTCTGGAGTACAGCCAAAGAACAGCACTGATGCTTAGAGTGAGATTTCTTCACTCCTGATTTATTGTTTTTATTTGCACATTTGTTTAATAAAAGCCCACCACCTTCTCTTTGTGGCAAAACTGACAGAAGAAAGAAAATCCGGTAGCTGTTGAGCGAGTCCCGAAGAGCAGAGTGAATGAACCCAGATGCTCCTGTGCTTTGCTCCTCTGGCTGATTTCAGTGGTTCATCACGGCACAATTCCAGCAGCAGCACAGAGGAAAAAGATCCCTGGAATACACGTTCCGGTTAGAGGGTGGAATTTCCTCATTTAACATTAACTTGGAGGCTCGGTGGGGAATTCTCCCTGCCTCAGAGGAACGTCAGCCTCGGCCGGCCGGCAGCACCACCCTCCCTCCTCCTTCCCGGGGCCGAGGCCACCAGAGCGCTTCAGCACAGCCTCCCCTCAGCCACTGCTCCTCCTCGGGGGTACATGAGGAGCCCCCCTCGAGCCCGCCATTTTGTGTCTGCACAAGCCGGGGGAGCCGCTGCAGGGCTCGGCCTCCCCGCTCCCCTACGAGCGCACCCTCCCGCAGGAATGAGGCGCAGGCCGGCTGATGCCGCCCCTCAAAAGCCTCCTAAGCCGGGCGGGACCCCCGCGCAGCCCTCGGGAAGCCAAACGTTCAGAGAGCGATGACTGCTCCGCCATGACGGGCACATTCCCTGCTCCCTCCCCGCCCTCCCCTTTATAGCCCCCGCCGCGCGCCGATTGGCTGCGCCGCCTGTCCGTCAGGCTGGGAATTTCCCGGGGGCGGAACCAGCCCCGGTGCTGGTGGCGGAGCGGAGGGACCCGCACCGAGACCCCGGCCCCGATCCCGGCCCCGACCCCGATCCTCGGCGGCGGCCCCGCCGTGGGGCGCACGGCAGGTGAGCTCGGAGCGCTGCGGGGCCCTGCCGCCCTCGCGGACAGGAGCCCTGCCCGGGGCACCGGGGTCGCGCCGGGCGCCGGGGTCGCGCCGCCCCAGCCAAGGGGCCCGGGCCGGAGGGAACCGCCGGGATCGGGGCTGCGCGTTGACCGTATCTGGTCGGCTCTCGGACCGCTCGGGTGGTCGGGTGGCCGCGTCGTCCCCGGGGATTTGTCCCGGAGCCGCCCGGTGTCGCGAGCTGTCGCGTTAATCGCGCCGTGCCTCAGTTTCCCCTCTTGCGGCCAGGGCGGGGGCCGCCGCCGCCCCCCGCGGGGGCCAGGCTGGGTGTCTGTGTTCCCGGCCGTGCCCGGGGGGAGAGGAGCAGGCTGGGCGGGGTGCGGGTGGGGGTCCCCCGGCCCCCCGGGCGGTGCTGATGCCCCGGGGCGGCCCCACTCCGCCCTCGCCCCGCCTTGCACAACGCCGGCGTTCCACCGGGCCCACGCATCTGCCTCCCGACTGTCCCTGGCGTGCGGTCCCCCCCGGGCAGGGCCGGGTCCTGGGCCCCTCCGGGCTGGCTGTGGCGGTCATGGCCTCAAGGACCCTCCTGGTCGTGCTGTTTTCCTTTCCCTTTGACTTTTTCCCTCTGGTCCAACCGTGTGTGTCCGCATCGGATGCTGATGCAGAAGCTGGAATAGCTGGAGCGGGGATGGCAGCATCCTCCTCTTTTGGGAGGGAGGCACAGCTTGTCTCCCCCTTTCCCCTCCCTCGGTTCCATGCTAAGACCATCAGGGAGGGCAGAGAGAATAAAATACAAAAGATGCTGCCTGTCACTGCTGCTTTTAGGTGACAATAGCTCCAGATGGGACTCATGGGGATCTGCATCCTCTCAGAGATCTGGCTATCTTGTTCCTGTGTCCCTGGTACACAAGACAATCCTGTATGAAGAGGTCAAATGCAGCCTTTTCCCTTGAGCTGATTATTCCCATCACTTGGGTGGGTTATTCTCACCACTTGGGGGAATGGGAGCTGTTCTGCTGCCACAAGCTCTTTTGGAGTGCACATTTGATGGAGAGCGCTGTCAGCTGAAGTGTTCTGGAGGCTGGACTTTGGGCACTGGGATGAGTTCTGGAGACAGGAAGGCTCCAACCAGGCACATCCTTGAAAGCTGTCTCTGTGGTGAGGTGAAGTAAGCAAGAAGAAAACAGGAGAGGCTTTTTGCTGCCTTTGGCATTGTTCCTGGTTCTGCAAGAAATCCCACAACGCCCTTTCGGCCCGACCTACGCCAGGCAGACCTATTTAGCACAGGGCCGTGAGTTGTTGCTTGCCAGCAGCTGATACAAAACTCTCATGGGTGGAGGAAACTGAACCATCTACTCTTGTGGCATTGCAGGTTTTGTTTTAAAGCAGCAGTTCTTACACTTTGGGTGGCACTTCATGTACACTTTGGTGTAGCTTTGTGGTGCCACTATCTGCTACTCACTTGGTTGTTGCTGGCTGAAGCACACCAAGTTGGACAGGAGTAGCCTGGAAACAAGAAAAAGGCTACTAGGAAAGGGGTGGCTGTGCCTTGTTCTGCTTTGGAGTGCTGTGACAAGCAGACATGATGCTGCTGAGCTCTGCAGGGAGAAGTGGAGCAGGCAGGATGAGCCAGATGTCTTTGCAGCAGAAGACAGGGTCTTGCATAAATCCTGCCCCCATGCTGCCAACAGAGCACCACCATGCCTGGCTGCATGTCCTGCTTGGCTGCATCTCCTGCCTGCATTGAAGCATGGGCCCATCCCAAGGAGTTCTGCAGCTCTGTGTGGTTACCTGTGTTTGTAAACCTGGCAGACACAGGGAAACGCTTCATTTTCTTTGTGAGCAGCCTCATCAGAAGCAGGTTGTTTTGTGAAGCCTCTTCAGGAGGTGGGTTTTTGAGGCGAGAGTGGGCTTTCTTGCTGGGAGATGTCTTTAATACCTGCTGTGTTTTGGGTAAGGCTCTTGCCTTTCCCACTCTCTCTTTGTGGCTAAACTGGCTGGAAAGGAACACACTGCAAGTGAAGGTTCAGATCTTTCCCTATGAGACCTGAGCCTTGCAGTGCCTGCTTTCCTCTTCTTTTATTACTCCCAGCTCTGTGGACTGCAGTGCCCAAAAAGTGTCACTATTGCTGCCTCCTAAAACCATCTCTACTTTTGCTTTCCTGCAAATGAGACCAGTCCAGCAGTCCGGGAACGGTTGTCCCTTGTCTGAAAAGCTGCTGGAGCCCTGTAGAAGAAAACCAGTGTGGGAGCTACAATGTTTTCCAGTAAAATGATAAACAAAGAAACAAATCGTTCCATGATGTCTGAGTGGCTTTTGCTTTCCCTCTGAGGAGGCATGCTGGAGACCCAGCAGCCCCAGTCATGGGAAAATTACGCTGGCAGCCTGCAGGGATTTGCTTTCACCTCCTGTGATCCTGGTGCGGAGGAGGCTTCCTGCGAATGTTGTGCACTGGAGTGAGGAAAACCCCCTTCTCCTTAGGGCTGGGCCATCACAGGATGGGAATTGAAGGGCTGCCAAGCCTGCAGCTCTGGGAGGCTGCTCCCCACCCTGGGGTCACTGCCCAAAGCAAACCCCCAGCAGTGCTGGCCCCCTCCTGTACAGGCTTCACATCCTAAGCCTTGGTACCTTCAGTGTTCAGTAATTTTAAAGTAGGAATCACATCCTTCTGCCACTTTTGCATGGCTGGTACAGTGATGGCTGTGGCAGCGGTGCATATTGTTCTAGGTGACAGCTCCAGCTCACTCCCAAGCCACAGCACAGCTATTTAAACACCACTCTGCTTTCATCTTTGCCCGTGAATCTTCCCTGCCCACTCTCGCTCTCTACTTTTGCTGAGTTGCCATAAAAATTTGCTACCTAAAGGTCTTGGGTGGTCTGCATGGTGCCCCTGTGGCAATCTCTGACAGCAGCTGGGCATGGAGCCAGTGAGCTGAAGCCAGGCAGCCACAGTCCGAGCCTGGTCCTCACAGGCCCCAGGGCTGTGAAATACTGTCAGATCACCTTAGGAACTGTTGACTGACAAAGAGGGAAGTGTTTTCTGGTGGTTTGGTGGTTTCTGCTGGAGTCTGTGGTAGTGGTGTTTTCTTTGTGTATCTAACCACCATTAGGTGCTGGTGTATGGCCCCCTCTCTCCTCCCCTTGTATTTTCATTGAAATAAGATTTTTCACTGTAAATCTCACCTGCCAGGACTCTTAAGGAAAAAAACACAACAATCCAAGACTGGGATCATTTACTTGGTCTCTGGTCCCCAGGGTGACCTCTCTATTCCAGCTGCGCCTTGCAGAAATTGGACTGGGCCTCCACTCCAGGAAAACCCACCCTGTCCCCAGTGATGGCCTGGAATGCTGTGGAAACCCCTCCCTCTTGCTAGCAATTGTTTGCTGGTGAATTTGCGGCTGGTCTGTGCTTCCATCAGCTGGAGATAGTTCCAGTTCCTCTCCCCAGCTGTTATTTGAAAACAGCTCCTGTGGTCCCCTTGCTACACAATCTCCCTGGTGGGGTACAGAGCTTGAGTAGAAAAGTTGTTGATAGAATCTCGAGAATAGGGAATATCAGAGGCTTGCAGTGGCTCCACCCATCTGGGATAATACGGGATCGCTGTGAGTGAGCTCTGCTGTTTGCAGGTCAGTGCAGCTGGACCCTGAGGGATTCCTGCAGGGGTGCACAGGGGACAGGTACCTCCCATGTGCTATGGGATAAGGCAGAAAACCTCCAGGTTTGGGGTCTGGCATTAAGAAGAACGAGGACTGGTATTTCATGCTACTTCCAAGCCACATGAGGAGATGGTACCACAGGAGAGGGCAGCTCTTCCCTCTTCTTCCTCCTCTCCTTACCTTCCCTGAAACACACCTGGGCTCATCCTGGTGCAGGATGCAGATGCCGCACAAGATCATCACTGCAGGGTGGGTTTGGTACCCAGCTCCTCCGAGAGCCCCAGGTGTGGAGCAGCACGTGGTGCCTGGACAGCAGTGAGAAGCAGGCTCAGGTCCCCAGCCAGCCTGTGATGCCATCCCCATTCTCTGCCAGGCTGCCCAGGCAGGTAGCATGGCCACAGGTGATGGCATTTCCCAGCCACAAGAGTCCCACTGGGCTACATGCTGGGCTCTTCCAACCTGGCCTTGATCACTTCCAGGGATGGGGCATCCACAGCTGCTCTGGACAGCCTGTTCTGGTGCTTTACACCCTCACAGTAAATAATCTCTCCCTAATACCTAATCCAAACCTGCCCTCTGTTTAAGACTGGCTGTGTCAATGCTGCCATTGCTGGGACCCACAGCTCTGAAATGGCCCTGGTTCTTCCACAGCCTCCTGTCAGCTGCTCTGGGCTCCAGGAATAGCCTCTCCTCAGCTCACCCCACACCACCACAGCTGGACAGTCCAGCTGCTTGGGACAAGGTCACTAGCTCCCCATGGGGGGGCAGAGGCTTTGGGAGGCTTGGCAGCACCCACAGAGCAGGAGGATGATGAGATGCACCAATGCGTCTCCCAGAAGCCGAGTGCTGTTGAGGCCAGGCCTAATTCCCTGTCACTCAGGCAGGCATTAATTGCTGCTCCAGTTGTGGATTCTGCCAGGTGGCAGCTGTCATTTGGAAAGTCCCTGCTGCTCCCTGACAGGCAGGTCATCCAAACCGAAGATCTGCCTGCATCGCTCATGGCATGAGCATTAGTCTGAGGTTGAGACAGTTTTGGGTACAGGCTACCCCCTCCCCCTTTCTAAATGCTTCCTCTCAGCCCCCTCCTGCTCAGCAGCTGTCTTGGCTAGGAGAAGAGGACTTTGGGTGCTCTTGTTGTGCCCCCAGGCAGCATCCCAGCTTCAGCTGGCACCAGGACCTTCTCAGCTGCTGCTCTGCTCCATGTTGTAACAAGCTGGCATCAGGGGGGATAGTTCTTATAAGCTGTACTGTGATTCACAGCTGCTGCTTTATTGCCCCAGGAGATGGGTGAGACCTGGAGCCAGGATCCTGCCCAGCTGTCCCCCAGGCCAGACTTCAGCAAGGAGGAGGCCTTAGGCCACCCACAAGTGCAAGGAATTGGAAAAGCAGTTAGCATACTGCTTGTGGGTGTTTTTTCCCCTTGGGCTTTGCTCCCAGCCCAGCACATGCCCAGATGTTTCCTGTGCCCAATTCAGGAACCCGTGCTTCTGGCAGCCAGTTTTTCTGGCTGAGCAGGACAGAGTGGGTCCCTGCCTGGCTCCTGGGGCTAATCCCCCAATACAGCCCAAACTTCCGCTCAGCTGCTGGTTAATTTGGAGTTGCAGACACTACCCCTCCCCAAACAGCCCCTCACAAGCCTTTATGGAGCCCAGAAATACCATGTGTTGAGCAGGATGCCCTGATGACAGTGCCTAGGTTTGCCCTGGTGTAGGTGGATGCTCCTGGGCTGCATCTCCACCTCTCCAGGGATACAGCAACCAGGGGTTGCAGCCTTCTCTGTGACTCCAGTGCCCTTCATGGGTGAGAGCCAGCCCCAAGTGGGGCTGCTGGTGATATCTCCTCGTGTGACAGTTCTCATGGCCGTGAGTCACCCCAACACATTCGCCCCAAGCAGGGCTGGAGGGGGAAGTGCCTTCACCTGGGTCACTTGTTGGCTGGCTGGCAAGCAGTGAGGCACCAGCACAGCACCCTGGACCCCCATAAGGTTGGGACCAGGGGACTGTGGCACCATCTGGATCCAGAGGAAGGTGACACGGTGCTCCATTGCCTTGCAGGGATGCCTGGCTGGGAGGTAGGCGACTGAACAGCAGGCATGGAAGGGAGAGGACCCTATCATATCTATGACCCCGGTGGGGGCTCAGAGGAGAATGGATCCACGGCCTTGGAGCGGCTGGTGGAAGAGAACGCCCGGCTGAAGGAGAAGATGCAAGGGATCAAGTCTATCGGTAACTGCTGCCTGCCAGGGGGATGAGATTTGCCTTTGGAGCAGCCTAGCCTGTGCCCACAAAGCCAGGGGTTTCTTGCTTGATTGAGGAAGGGTGCTGGTAGAAGCTGGGGGTCTTGGCACTGGGGTAGCAGCAAAACTCTCTCTGTCCTGGAGGGTTAGGCAGGATGTCTGAGCTTTTTCACATGGTGATGCAGAGGGAGCAAGATTTTGCTGAACTTCTGGGGTGTTTTATGGTGGAATAAATGGCTGGAAAGAAAAAAACAAGTGCTGGAGTAAGGACAGCCCCACAGAGTTCATAGGTGCTGGTATCTGTTCTGCTTTTGATGAAAATCTGCACCTCCTGCAAGCCTTGTTGGGCAAGGGGCTTTTCCCAGGTGTTTCTCAAGGAACGTGATGTTGACTGCTCCTGTGGCAGCAGGAACATGCCAGTGTTGAAATGTTCCAGCTGAGTTGTGCCACCCTCTTTCTTCTCCTTGTCAGCCTTCCCCTGCTCCTACCCCCAGTTTTGCTTTCTGTCTCGTGAGCCAGCTTCCTCCTTTGAGTCCTGCTTCTGCAGCCGAATTTCCACCTGCCTCGTGATTCCTGTTGTGTCACCATGCCCTTACCTGGGACAGGGGCTCACTGGTGTGACAGCAGCCCCCCCCTCATCGCGGGGGGGTTGCATTGTTCATGCCAGACCACGAAGTGGGGAGGTTGGACCTTTAAGTCCACCACCCAGGCTTAAATTTGTCTCTTCTGGGAAGCAGAGGAGACCTCTGAGAGCCACAGTAGTGCTTCTGCCTCCTGTAACCAGTCCTCTGTGTGTCAGCATGAGGATCTCTGAAATCAGTGAGCCGCTGATTCAGCTTTGTCATTGGATTTATCCCAGAATAGTTGTTTCCAGATGAAGAAGGACTATTCTGGGCATTGCTCCAGCCAGACAGGATTTTTGGTGCTGGTGAATGGGGCTACTGCAGGACAGGCACTTGGGGAAGGAGGCTGAACATCCTTCTGTTGCCCACAACAGGGGAGCTTCTGGAGGAGTCCCAGGTCGAGGCATCCAAGCTGCGGCAGAAGGCAGAGGACCTTGTGAAGGACAACAAAATGCTGATTGGATCACCTTCCTTAGAGGAGTTGGTGGAAACCGGAGGTAGGAGATGTGAAGCTCATGGGGGAAGAATAACCTGATGGCTCGGAATCCTGAGCTTGGGGGAAGGGAAGGGCTGTGCAAGAGACTTTAATGAAGGTCCCTTGCAGCTGTGTCATCTCTGATACATCTGGAGTGTATCAAACCACTGCAATCCTCCCTTCTAAAAGGAGGTTTCTGTCCCATCCCCATAGGTGAGGTAGAAGTCATCCATCAGTGCCTGACCCTGCAGGGGTCTGCTGTGTGCATCCCTGTGCCAGGTGGAGAGAGGCCCTGCTCTCCAAAAGGCTCATGGCTGCATCCTCTCCCCTCTCCGCAGCCGTCGGCCCTGATCCCAGCTTTGCTCGGGCAGCCCCAGGCAGTGCCCAGCTGGACGTGGAAGCACGGAAATCACCTCCAAGTGTGAGTCTGCTGAATGTGGAAGCTGGTGCTGGCATGACTGGAGAGGGAGGCACTGTCCATCTAATGAAAATAAAAGGAGGCAGCCTTTAGCCTCTAGGAACAGGAATGAACCTGAAAGGAGTCAGCTCCCCTGCTGTACTCCTGGTGGTCCCTCTCTTTGTGTGGTGGGCATCTTGGGCTGCCATTCCCTGAGGAGCTCTGACCTGGCTGCCTCCCCTTGCAGGCATCCTCCTCAGAGTTTGAGATTGTTGCCATTGAAGTGCAGGGATTTCCCCAGGAGAGCAGTGAGTGGCCCTGGTTCCTGCACGATTTGGTGTTGGCAGGTGGGGAGTGGAGCAGTGTCAGGGGTTTGGGGGTGTGCAGGGCTGCAGTTCTGTGCCCAGGCAGGCACCAGCAGGGCTGGCTGACCCATGTCAAAGCAACCCTTAGGCAAACCACAGAGGGATAAACTGGGCAAGGGTCCTCCCCCAAACACAACTGGCCTGACTGGGCCTGGGCGAGGGGCCAGTGAAGCAGCCCCACCCAGATGGGGGTGCCAGTGTCTGCAGATGCCACACGACAGTGACAGGAAGAGCTGTGACAAACCCAAGTAGCTGTCAGTGATGCTCTGATGTTCAGCTGGTGCCCACACTGGGTGGGAGGACCAGGCCTCCAAGCCCTGTCATTGCTGGTGGGGTCTGCCCTAGCCAAAACACCTCTGTGTGCTCCATTTACTGCCACCTGAATGTCCTCCTGACTGTCATTGCCCCATCCTGTCCTGCTCTGTTTTTTGTGTGCTGGAATGGAGGGGAGAAAGGATGGGGAGCCCAAGGGGTATGAACATCAGTTGGCCCCACATGGTACCAGTAAGAGGATATGCTCTCATTGCACATCCCTGTTCACATTGATCAGAGAGATTCTTGGAGGGGTTGAGTCTTATGGGACACTCCTGGGGTGCAGCTATGAGGTGATGGAGAACAGAATGGGATCTGCTTGGCCACCTGCTGGTTCCTGAGCCGAATCCAAGTCTTGTGCTCACAGCTGTAATCTCCCAACTTAGGTCCTCACTGTCCCCCAGTGGACATGGGTGGGAGGAGCTGGCTGTGCTACGCCCCACACACACCCTCCCACAGCAGGTTTGAGGCTGTAAATTCCGGGGTCAGGGTGCTGGGGACACACTGAGCTGCCCTGTGGTGCAATCTGGGGCATTCTCACAGGCAGCAGGTGAATCAGTGGGGCAGGGAGTGGAGTGGGTGTAGGTGTACCAGGACATTCCCAACTCCTCCCAGCAGTGCCACGTGTGCCAGCTGTTGTGCCAGCGGCTCCTCTTGGGCTATGGAGGAGTTAACCAACCACACCAGAGGAGCATAAACCTCCTGGAGATACTCCCCATGGGCAGGGTACACCCTGAGACTGGTGGGTGTGCCCTGACCTGGGCTTTCCCAGCCATCATTTTAAATCCCGTGCATCACCCGCTCGGCTGTCACCTGCTAAAGGGCTTGGGTTCCTGGTGCCTGGTGTGCCACAGCAGCAGGGAGCACAGAAGTAGGACAAGTGGAAGGAAAACATGGGATTTGGGGTAAGACCACTACCCCTTCCAGCACAGACCAGGGTGTACGTAGAGAGGACAGTCTCAGAAGCTGGGATTTTCAGTCTCAGTGCAGATGGGAAGAGCTCAGATGGAGAAGAGACCAAGGGTGGAGATGCCTTCATTGCTGTCAGCGATTTGAGGGTGTGTTCAGCTCAGACTGCCAAGGGGCACAGGGAATCCGTGAGCTGCTGCCATGTCCTCCTCCACCCGGGGACTCAGTGTGCCATATCCAGCAGCTGGGAATCAGGCCTTTACAAAGCTGACAGTTTTTCAGCTTACTGAGAGGTGCTGCAGAGTGTCTTGGTGCTGGCCCAGCTCCCAACCCCAGCCCTGGATGGGACGTGAAGTTGATCTGCCCCAAGAGGAACTTTGCAATGCTTTAACTGGTCTGACCACACTTGATCCCCTCCCCATTCCCAGGATTTGGAGCAGCCACCGAACGAGGATGCCAACCTGCTGCCCCAGCTGCAGCAGCTGGAGAACACACTGAGTGGCTGTGCCAAGGAGGCCAGCAAGGACCAGGTCTTTGTGCGCATGGGCTACATGGCCTCCGAGCTCAAGCGCTTGGCCTCCAAGGTGCACAAGAATGAGCAGAGAACATCGTTCCTGCAGGTGAGGGCTGGCCTGGAACTTCATGGAGATTTTCCCCCTTCTCTTTTTTCCTACCAAACCCCTCCTGCCCATCCTGAGGTGGACACTCACCTCTGTAGCATGGCTTGGTGGGAGGTGTGGGTGGCCCAGGGCTGGCCATGGTCCTCACACTACCAGTGTTCACCTCCAGACGCTGTGTGAGACGCTGCACAGTGAGAACAAGGAGCTGCGCACCAAGCTGGAACATGACCTGGAGCAGAGAAACCAGGCTCTGGAGAAGCTCAGGTGAGGGTGGACTATGTGGATGGGAACAGGGCTGCCCTGGAAGCTTCTTCCTGCTGAGCCATCTCTTCCTGCCCACAGGTGTGAGAACCAGGAGCTCCGGAGGATGGTGACGTTGAACAGCCAGGACAGTGGGAAGAGGGAAGCCACTGAGCAGGTGAGGAGACAGCATCTTCTTGGAGAGGGCTGGGAAGGAGGCAGGGAGCCTGCTGACACATCAGCAAAGAAGGCCTCATTTTAATCAAGCCCCCAGTTTGTCCCAGTATGACCAGCAGGACTTCTCAGGGTCTCAAGGGGATGGGGGAGGCAGAGGGAGGGGAACTGGCTCAAGTTTAGCCGGCCTTGGGCACAGCCTCCACAAAAGCCCTGAGGGTCCCCCCGTGCGCGTCCAGCAGAGCGGGGCCATGGTGGAGAAGGCGGCGGGCAGAGAAGAGCTGGAGGCCAAGGAAAAGAAGGTGAAGATCCTGGAGCACCAGCGCAGGGAGGTGAGGACCAGGCTGGGAGGGAGGCACCACTAAGGAGGCGGGGAGTGGGCAGAGGGGGCACAAGGCTGGGATGGCACTGAGAGACTGGGGTAGGGCTTCAGAGCTGCAGGGAAGCACTGCCAGAGCTGGCATCTCAATCCAGCTGGTCCCCAAAGTGCTTTCATGACAGGAGTCTGCTGGGGACCACCAGAGCTGGTTCGTAGCAGGGTTTGGGCTCCTGTTCAGCCATCCCTCTCTCCCTGCAGCTGCTGGAGGTGAATAAACAATGGGATCAGCATTTCCGCTCCATGAAGCAGAAGTACGAGCAGAAGGTAGGGCTGGGTGCTCAGGGCTGGGTGCTTGGGGGGCACATTCCTGCTGGGTGAGGACTTGGAGGAAACGGTGTAGGGAGGTTTGGGAGCAGCCTGTTCCTCCTTCCCCCAGTGTGGGTCCTTCCAGGCCAACGCCTCCACTCCCTCCTGGCAGGTCACAGACCTACACCAGGAGCTGGCTGAGGCACGCAGGGCAGTGACCGAGCTGGAGTCGGAGCGGGAGCAAAAGCAACGGGATTTTGACCGCAAGCTGCTCCTGGCCAAGTCCCGGATTGAAACAGAGGAGGTGAGTCCCTTGGGAAGGGTGACAGGGAGCAGCCAGCCCTGTTGCCCTGCCCTGCCTGATCCTCCCCCAACCCTGGGTCCTGCAGGCAGAGAAGGAGAGGCTGGCCATGGAGGTGAGGGACCTGCAGCAGAGGATGCGGTTCCTGCAGGAACAGCTGGCTCCCGTCACCAGGCAGCGGGAATACCAGGAAAAGGAGATCCAGAGGCTGAACAAGGTAGAGACCAGGGCACTACTTTTTGCCACCATTTGCCATTACTACATTTTGCCCTCACTGCAAAATGTCTTTAATATTCTCCAGTCTCTTCACCTCTTTCAAATCCAAACCTGACCCTGATAACCTGCTCTTGCCCAGGCAGAGACATGTGTCAGACCCAACACTTGTATGAGGCTCACCACATCCCTCTGGGTTCTGAGGAAGAGGGGTTCAAGTTGTCGTTCTTGCCTCTGCCCAGTTATACCCACTTCCCACACTGGGCACATGCCTGGGGTCCTCCAGAGACATCTTGGGCACTGAACTTGCTCTGACCCTGCTCCCTCCTCTTCTTCTCTAGGCACTAGAAGAGGCCCTGAATGTCCAAGCCTCTCCACCACCCATCTTTGCCATGGAGCCGGCAGGGAAGCTGCCACAGCAGGAGCTGCTGACCCAGAACGAGCTACTCAAGCAGCAGGTAGGGCAGAACACGGAGCCACTGGGGATGGGCAAGGAAATACATATCCTGAACCTCCACAGCAAAGAGCCCTGTGTGCCAGCTGCAGCCCAGCAGCCGGGCAGGTGTCAATGCTGGGGTGGTGGGGTTGGGGACCCAACTCAGCATCCTCCAGGCATTCACCTGGAGGGACCACAGCCATGGGCCATCAAGCCAGCCCACATGCCTGGGACATGGCTGATGGAGTCAAGGATGGCAGCACAATGCTGTGGGTGCTTAGGGAAGCTACCTCAGTCAGGTGCACCCACGTTCTTCCTGCCAGGTGAAAATTTTTGAGGAAGACTTCCAACGGGAACGGAGTGACAGGGAGAGGATGAATGAGGAGAAGGAAGAGCTGAAGCAGCAGCTGGAAAAGCTGCAGAAGCAGTTGGTGCTCTCCAACAACCAGGTGAGTAGCGCTGGGTGCTACTAGCAGTGCTCTGTGAGCCCTGTTTCAACCCCACGTGTCTTGGAAATGCCCGTCCCCAGCGCCACAGTCCCTGTACATACATCCATCCCCTAAGAGTAGGGGCTGAAGGAGCACAGGAAGACCAGAGGGGTGTCTTTCCTTTTGTTTGTCACTGACAGAGCATCATCTTTCATTTATCTCCTCTTTCTGCACCTCTCTTGGGGGTCTGATGGGGGAGATTGGTGTGGGCATTCCCTCAGCAACCCTCACCCTATGGAGATAGGGGGTGGCAGGGTGGGCTCTGCACTAACTGTTCTTCCTCCCAGCTGCGAGCCTCCAAGGACGACTGCCAGAGGGAGAAGGAGGAGAAGGAGAAGCTGAAGAAGCTGCTGAAACAGCACAAACAGGTAGGGCTGGGAGGAAACCCTCCTTGGGCAGAGGGGCTGGGGGCTGCAGGTGATGAGTGGTGGTGGGGGTGGGCTGCCTGTGGGATCTCTCCAGCATCTGTCCTGGCTCCTTGCAGGCTTCTGGAGAGAGGCTGCACACCGAGCCAGGGCCAGGGCCACTGGCCCCAGCCTGCCCCATGTACCAGTACCAGTACAGTCCCCCCATGGCTCACCCCGTGTACCATGGCTACGACGAGTGGCAGCAGATCCGATACCCGCCGGCCGTGCCAGGCGAGCACACGCAAGGACAGAACTTCCACCATTTTCCCCCGGTGAGATTCTACCTGAGGGTGACATGTGGGTGGGCCTGGGACTTGCTGCCCTCCAGGGCCACCAAATCCCAGAACAGGGAACTGAGCACACGTGTCCTGTTGGCATGTCACTGCTCAATCCCTTTCCTCCCCTTCCTTTTCCTTCCCACACTGTCAATCAATAACAGAGTGCAACCTCATGATTCATCCCCAGTAATTCCCTGTCTCTGTTCCACCTCCTCCCACAGCCCGAGTACCCTTGGCGCCCTCCCTGTGCCATGGCTCGCAGCCAGAACACCCAACCAGTGGCTGGGGTGAAACCAGTCCCCAAGGACTTGGGTAAGGCTCAGACCCTCCCTGACAGAGATGCCTGTCCTTCACCCTGAGACTTGGGGCACTTGGCTAAATGGGGGAGGGATGGGGGCACAACTTTCCAGGCAGTGGCCATTTTCCCTTAGCCCCCACTTCTCATCAGCTGAGGGGATGATTTTGCCATGTGGTTGGTCCTTGCTGCATGCCTGCCAGCATCCCTACAGCACCTAAAGTCAGGCAGAGCCCAAACAGCTTAGGGCAGTTAGGGAGTTAGGGCAGTTGGTGCTCAGGGATAACAACCCTGCCATGGCTGGCATCCCTCCTGTGAGGCTTGTGTGAAAATGAAGAACTGTGCTTACCCTGTGCCACCCCTCTCTTGTGTCTCAGAACAGGCAGGTCCCGGATTGCCCTAATGCCAAGGACCAGCCACGCTCCGACACCAGTGGAAGATGAGTAGGGTGTGTGTGTGTACCCGTGTGTGTGTGTCCAGGAGCTTCCTCCAGCTGCCAATGCCTGTGCAAGGACATGTGCTGCATATGGGGGGCTCAGCAGCACCTTCCCCCAAGGAAATCCTGAAGGAGGGACTAAAGGTGCCATCGTGGTGGCAGCCAGCATGGGGTCAGTCCCCTGCAGCCATCTCCTTCCCCATGAGGAGCCGGGCCTGGCATTGCTGTAGACCCAAGCCAAGTCTTCAGGGAAGAGG
Source organism: Pseudopodoces humilis (assembly GCF_049639895.1). Classification (NCBI taxonomy): domain Eukaryota; kingdom Metazoa; phylum Chordata; class Aves; order Passeriformes; family Paridae; genus Pseudopodoces; species Pseudopodoces humilis. Next base: position 6,387,308 of record NC_142216.1, read on the forward strand.
AGCCAGTGTTTCCCAGGAGCTGCCCCAATCCAGAGCCCCTGGAGGAGCGGGTAACAGCAGGGACTCTCCCAGTGGTGGGAGACCCCACACTCGCAGGCAGGTGCTGGCCGCAGCCATGGCCCGGCCTGAGGGTGGTTGGTGTCTTTGTATTTATTTAAGGACTGAAGTGTGGCTGAGTCTCTCTGGTTTTGTCCTGAAAGCTGCTTCCTGTGGGGCAGCCCCTGCGTGGGGAGTGGGAGAGGGAGGGATACCAGGGCTGTTGGGTCCCCATGTGCTGGGGTATAGCCATAGAGACAGTGTGTGCAAGGGGGGCCCAGCCCTTGCTTGGGCACCCCAGGATCTGTTTCCCCAAGTAGGCGCCCCCCACCTCCCTCTCTGTGCTGAGATCAGCCCCTCACCCTCCCCTCTTCTGCCTCCCACCTCTGCCAGGGCAGAGAAGCCCCTGCTGCCCCCTCTGCCTTTTCATACAGTAATGGTCTTTGGGACAGTGCATACAGCAAATCTTGCTCCACGAAATAGGTCTGCAGGGGAAAAGACAAACACATCCCAGTTTCTGTAAGCATGGTTGTCAGAGGTGTGACAGCAGGAGGCACAGGATTCTCTGGATGCCCCTCACTGAGGGTTGTCCCTGGTCCCGCCTCCAGCCCTTTTTGCCCACCTGTCCTCTTCACTCATTCCCTATCTTGTCCCCAAATGCTGGGCTGTGATGATAAGTCCATGTTTGCAGTTACTGTGGAAAAAATTGAGTTTCTCCAGTCAGGCACTGTTACCCCCAGGCTGGCCACTGTGCCCCCAGCTCTATACTCCCTACCCCATACCAAACCAGTGGGGCTGCACATTTGCAGAGCCTTTATTTGGTGTTTCTATGTTGGGTGGTGAGGGGCTGGCCACCCCCAACCAGGAGAGCAGCACGTCTGTGTGCCAGGACCACGGGCAGCCTGAATGCACTGAAGAGCTGCTCCGCACTCGGCACGGTCAGGCCAGGCCCGCCCCAGCCGGGGGCTTTCAGGCCAAGCCTTCATGGAGATGTGGTCTCCTGCTCCAGGGACAGCCAGCTCCTGCATCCTCCCACTGCCCGGGATGGTGGAGAGGAGGGGGCAAGCTGGAAGCCAGGAGATGTCACCACCAGGGGTGGAGGTGGGACACAGGGATATTGGAAGGATCCCACTGCCATTGCTGAGGTCTCTGCCACGAGGTTGCCCAGCCCAGCACCCTGACTGGGGGGTGCCAGAGACAGGAGCAATGGAGGGGACAGCACATAATTCCTGCTGCTGGGGAACATCTGGGGAGGGAGTGGAGAGGGAAGCAGCTGGGGAGATGCTGGCCCTCATGCCAGCAGCCTGAGGCTCTACTGCTCTGGCTCTTCATCATGGTTTTCCTGCTGCCGCCGCCTCAGGTAGGAAATGATGTCATTTTTCACCACGGCGATGTTGGTGCGATGGTACCAGCGCATGATGGGCACTCCCTCAGGGCTCACCAGGAACTTCTCAAAGTTCCACTTGATGTCATGGTTCCGCAGAGGCTCCCAGAAGAGCTTGTTGGGGTTCCCAAACTCCTCCGCTACCGGGGGACAGGCGTTCTGCAATGGAGAGCCAGTGCATCACAGCCTTGCCCCTCCAAAAAGCGAGCTGGGTGTGTCCCACTCCTCCTCCCCCTGCCATAGCACCCACCTTCAGGAAGGTGAAGATCTTCTGCTCCTTGGCCCCGTTCACATCCCCTTTCTGGAACAGCTGGAAGTTGGGAACAAAGCCACCTCCTGGCCGGACATACCTACAAGGCGGGGCAACAGGACATTGTGCAATAGACAGCTCTGGGTGCTTGCACAGGCCTGGTGACAGGACCCCAAACCCCTTGTTTGGGGGCCACAGCCAGCAGCAGCTACAGCCTCTGCTCCCACAGCCCCCACCACACTACTCACTTAAGCGCAGGGAGGATCTCTGAGTTCTGGCCGGGTTCCTGCTTCCCAAATTGGTTGGAAGGGAAGCCAAGGACCACAACTCCCTGGTTTCTCAGCTCATCTTGTAGTGCATTCAGTTCTGCATGCAAGGAGAGCAAGAAGTGGGTTAGCAGAGGACAGAGCACACCTCCACACCTGCACTTACCCCTGGGACCATCCCAGTCAGGCTTGGCCCTGGAGAGCAGGCATTAACACTTTCCCTAGCTCCCTGAAGCAGAATGGACCATGGGGATGTGCCAGAGGCTGCAGTCCTGGGCCCTGCTCTGAGCCCAAGGTGCCCGTGCCCTGCAGGACCCTTACCAACATACTGCAGCGTCAGGCCTCAGTATGTGGCTACGTTGACGAAGAGCACTGTCTTCCCCTTGTACCTCTCAAAGGGAATGTACTCGTCCCCATCGAGGGTCAGGGCCCCGTAGCTGTAGATGGTGTCCTTCACCGAGTGGTAGCAGTCCACCTGTGGGGCAAAGGAGCATCCTGTGGGAGCAGGCTGGGGGCTGCCAGTACCACTCCCCATCCCCACGGCCAGCAGAGCAATGGGGCCAGCCCTGCTGCTGGCTGCGGGGACAGCTGCCAGCCTTGTGTCCCCTGCCCCGAGTGCCGCTGGCAGCAGCCAGGCTCCGGCATGCCAAGGTCGCGGTGGTGGGACAGGCTGACTGGGGCATGCGGATGCACATGGGTCTGGCTGCAGCTGCGGGAATGTTTACCGAACAGGGAACAGCAGGAAGGCGAGCGGCTGCAAAACAGCCGGAGCACAGGGGGAGGCCAGCACCAGAATCCCGAGGCTGTGGGCAAGTGAGCAGGACCCACCAGCCCCGGAAGCCCTGGGGGACAGGGGCGGTGCAGGGGGCTCCGGGTGGGATGCGGAACGGGCCGGGAAGGGTCTGGCTGGAGCAGCCCCTGCATCCGGGGCCACAGGGGTTAACCCAGAGGAGCCCATCTCCTGCCCCCACCAGGGTATCCAGGCTCAGCCAAGTGCCACCGAGGGGCTATTTTGGGAGCTGGTGAGAGGTGAAGTCACAGGGGCTGTGCTCGAGAAGTGAAGGCTCCGTGGGACTGTGGGGTCCCGGTGGCAAGGTGGGGAGCCTGGCTGGGGGGGTGACAATGCCCCTGCCTGCTGGGCTGTGGGGACACCGTGGGTTCCACACCTTCCAAACATGGGGGAACCCTCCCGGACATTGCATGGAAAAAAGTCCCCGTGCTCTACCCCCGGGGAGGTCACTTGGGGAACACACGTGGCTCTGTCCCCCTCTGTCCCCAACCCCAGGACAGCGATTCTTGGCCCTTGGCAAGAACTCAGAAAATCCCCCCGTGATCCAGGCACCGGGATTGTAGGGGGAAGGAGGGGGGGGTCACGGGGCCACCGTGCCTCACCCCTGCCCCGGGGAGCCCTGCAGAGAGCCTTGGGAACAGGCGCGTCCCCAGGGTGTCACACACCCCCTGAACCCCCCTGAACGCCCCGTGAGGGTGTCCCCCTCCTCTTACCTTCTCCCTCTCCTCACTTCGCCCCAACTGGACGAGCCCAGCCAAGAAAAGGGGCAAAATCCAGTTGCTGCGGGAGCAGCCCCCCATGGCTGGGAGCGGGGTGCGGGGTGCCGGCACCCCCTGACAGCCCGGGGCGAGCGGCCGGGACAAGCGCCGCTGTCGCCGCTGTCACCTCCGAGCCCGGCGGCCGAGAAATAGCTGCGGGGCTGCGAGGGGGGAGCCAATGGCCGGGGGGGGCCGGGCCGGGGCCGCGTTAACCGTGTGGGCTCTGGGACGGACACACGGACGGACACCGCCCGCGGGTGGCAGCACGGCCTGGCGGGGACCCGGGGCACCCACGGGGACACGGGGCAGCGGCATGTGCCGAGGGTTTATGCAACGTGTTACCCGAGCCGGGATTAAACCCGCAAGGTGGGGGGAGAGATAGCGGGGGAAGGGGGGAAAGAGGTGACGGGGGATGGAGAGGGGGCAGGGTGGGAGAGGTGCCCCATCTTGCAGGCCACCCAGCCAGGGTGACATTTCCCCCCCAAGGGGGGTGTTGGCACCCGAGGAGGAGCAGGGACCAAATCCCCCCCCAGCAGCAGCCTCGGGGTTCGGTGGGTGCCTCCCCCAATGGCTGCTCGGGCTGGGCTGGGGAAGGCTGAGCCCCTCCTTTGTGCCCGGTAAATGAAGGTGCTGCTAGAGGCAGCTCTGGAGGAGGATCCTTCCTGACAGGGGCTGTTCTGCAGCTGCTGAGCTGTGGCTCCCTGACCCTGCTGGGGTCAAGGCCAGGGCACTGCTGTCCCTTAGCCTTTGGTGTCCCCAGGGGCAGGAGTTTCCAGGGTCCTGTTTGCTTAGCCAAGGAATGTGAACATTTACCCTGGGCTGTCTCCAAGGAAAATATCCGTGGTGAGGTGTAAATTCCCTGAAATTCCCCAACAAAATTATTCAGTGGGAGAATTAACTGGCTGGAGGGGAGCTGGGGGAGTTGTGGTTTTGGGGGGAGGCTGGCCTGCGGTGGAAGACAGTACAGGGTGGCAGTGGGTCAGCCCTGGAGGGACCATGAGTGCCAGCATGAGGTTTGGCTTTACTAGAAAGCAGGGTCAGCCCTGCGCAATGTCACTGAGCCAGCTGCTGGAGATGCTACCAAGGAAGGGGAGTGTGGCCATGGGTTAAGAGGAAGCTGGGAGCAATCTCCCAATCTGTGTTCTTCCCCAGAAGGAACACCATGTCCTGGGAAAGGCTGATGCTGTGAGGCTCCAACTGCAGCCTCAGCTGGCGTGGGAGGGCTGGGCGTTGGGTACATCTCCCAGGCACACAGAGAAGCCACGGAGCAGGGGAGCTGGGGGTCTCTGCACAGGCAGCATTTCCCAAAGCTTTAAACCTGCACTGCTACTGGGGGAATGGCTTAGCCCTGCCTGGACCCTAAGCAGTGTGGGGTGTTCACTCAGGTCCAGGCAAACCCTCAGGATGCTCAGCCACTGCCTGGGGACTGCACAGAGCCCATCACAACATGCCAAGGGCCAGGCAAGCCACAGGGGTGCTCTGGTCAACTCTCACTGATACGGCTCTGAGTGGAGTGAGGTGGCTCCTTGCCAAAACCTGTAGGAGCAAATATCCAAGGTTTGGCCCTACCCACCTACTTCCCAGCCTCTAGGGAGATTTGAGGCATGAGGCTGCAGCTCCTGGCCTGCATGCTGTCTGCACATCTCTGCATCCTGCAGTCAACATGGACCAGTGCTGTGCTCCCCAGAACAGCTCACACTTCTGGTCCTGACCAGAGCCACCTCCTACAACAGAGCTAGGACAGAGCTGGGGGGCTCCCTGCCCCGCTATTTCCCACCACAGGAACAGCCACCCACATCTGGTTATAGTGGTGTATGGCACAGTGTGGTTATGTCCCTTCCACGTGTCCCTGATCCCTGCCATGAGCAGTGAAAGTCTGAGTCACTCCTGAGCTCAGTTTCCTAAAACCAAAATAAAAATAAGGGACCTGTTTATCCAAGTCCTGTCTCCTTGTGTCCCAGTGCCAAATCAGCCTCGGTGGAGTTTGGGAATGGGGAAGGAGTTAATGAGACACAGCCGATGGATTCCCTCTCTGCCACTGAGCTTTCGTGGCACCCCAGGCATGTCACCCAGTGTCCCCAGCGTGCTGCACAGTGTGCATGCCATTCTGGAGGCTGCACGGGAGAGCCAAGGGGGCCAGGGGCTCCATCAAGACTGTGCTGCTCCATCCTGCAGGATTGGGGTCCCCCACCCCAAAAAGCCGTGCAGGGCGGGCTGACCCTCGCATGAACCTTTCTGATGAGTTGTTTTTCCACCAGAGCCGGGCAGGAGCCAGCTCCCGCCTGCTGCAGATGTTTGGCAGGAGTCTGGGGCGGGAGGCCAGGCACTTCCAGCTCCCCAGCCACCATGCTGCCGCTGCCACCAGCCTCCCTGGCTGTTCCCTGAGCCGCGTGCCGGGGCTGCAGAGACCTTGTGCCAGGCTGCATGGGCCCAACTGAGCACAGCAAATGTGAAAGCAGAGGTGGGGACCATCTAGTGCTGCCTGCTTGGCTTGTCCTGGAGCTGACCAAGGAGTATTTTCATGCAGAGGGACAGGGGTGGTGCCAGCAGCATGGCAGGACAGTGGCAGGGAACTTGGGCAGCAGCAGACAGCATAGCCCTGGCTAGAAGCAGTGCAGCTTCCCTCTGGCAGCCTGGCCTGGCATCAATCCCAGGGCAACCTCTGACGCTTTGTTCTAAGTGTGGGACGGGAAGCGAACACAAAGCAAGCTCTGCCAGGCGAGAGGCCCCAGCTCTTTGAGCACCAGGCTTCCCCAGGCTGCCAGCCCGCAGCTCACCCAGCCCTCACTGCTCTGCCCCAGCCCATAGAAATGCCCCTGCCCATTGTCCCTCCTTCCCCCTGCGAAGGGAGGCTGCCCAGAGGCAAGGTGAGAGCCAGCATCCTGCACCCCCTTCTCCCTTTTGGGACTGCCCCATGTGCCTCCACCAGCAGCAGCCCCCACGGGCCAGCAGCCAGCTCCTGCCACAGGCCAGCACCTCCAGGGAAGCATCCCAGTGGGTGCTGAATCACTTCAGTGCCCACATCACCCTGGCTGCTACAGTGTCACCAGAGCAGGACCCGCTTCTCAACAGAAAGGCATTTTTCCTTGGCAAAACTCCATGCAAATCCTGCCTTCAAGCTCCATCATTCTTCAGGCACTGAAGCCAGGGCCACAGGGGGATTTGGTTATCTCACTCCATCCTGGAGGAGGAATTTCCAGCTTGACAGTGTTGGAAATCCAGTTTAAATCCCTTCTCCGCCATCTTAATGCATTAAAAAATGTCTTGGCTTCTCCCCGCTTTACCTCTGCTGCCATTTAGCTCCGTGTTTGTTGTTGTTATGAGGAAACCTGTCTTTCCAAGCACTTTCCTGGAAATGTTTGCCACGGGTTTGAAACTTCCCAGAAAATTCATACCAAGAAAGGAAATCTCTGACTTCCCTCTGCTGCTCTTGACAAGGGGAATGCAGAGGTGGGAACAGCCATCATGTGTGGTTGCATGGACAGGGGGGGAGGTGTTCCATGCTTTCCTTCATGTTTTGCTCCAAACCAGGCTTCCTTCCCAAACCACTCCCATGTTTGTGGCTTCTCCTCTATTCCTCTCATAGCAAAGCTGCTCAGCTCTTCTTCCTGGTGCTGCTGGCTATCCCCACAGTGCCCCCAGGGAAGCAATGCTGGGGTGGAGCATGGGGGAAAGCAAAGCCAGGCCTGCTCCCACCCTGCACATCTGTAATGTCCTCCAGCTGCAGTGCACCGTGCCAGCAAGGGAGGGAGTGAGGAAGAAAAACAGCAAAATAACTCTGGTTATTTGCCTCAAACTCTGTAACTCGAAAGGGGAAGAGTTGATAGCTCAAAACAGAAATATGTTTTTTGGCTGGGCAAGGAATAAGTGTCTGCTCCCTCCCAGCACAACCACAGCCAGTGGCTCCAGTTGCTCCCCAGGGTCTGCATCCCTCTGCTAGCCTCCCTCCCCAAGGTGGGAGGTGTTTGCCCAAGGTTCTGCTTCCCTGGGAACATCCTGCCCCTCTGGTCCCACCACCCAATGCAAACCCACATCTGGCTGTTGTGGATCAAGCCACACAGGGTTTACAACACTGCAGGGCCGGTTGCTCTTTTCAGCACAGAAAATAGGATTTAAACAATTCCCACCAGCATCACTGTAGTGTTTCCCCACATCCTTGCCTGATTCATTCTGTCAGTTTTGTGACCTTTCTTGCTGTGAGTCACCAAGATGCAGTTTCAGCCCCAGGGCTCCTGACACAGTGACCCGGCACGAGGCTGGTGTGAGGGAAGTGGTGCCAGTCACCCGAGTGGGAGGAAAACAGCCACAACCACTGTCAGAAAGTCCTGAGGGATCCTTCCCACCCACTGTGTCCAGACTGAGGTTTGCCCTCCTGGAGCGTGGGGCTGGGCTGGCAGTGAGTTTCCTGCTGGGCTCCACAGCCAGACAGAACCGCAGGGACCCTGAGGCAAGGCAGTGCAGGAGGTCAGAGCAGGGAGGGTTTCTGGAGAGGCTGCGAAGTATTCCAGATCCTGCAGAGCCAGACACCACCCATAGTATGGACAGAGCTGCATGACACATTCACATGAAGGATAAAGTCCATTTATTTCATAACAAAGGGCAGTACAAGAGCTTACATGATCCCTTGCCAGTGGCTGGGCACAAACCCGCTCCTCCCGCTTTACCTGCCCAGGTGAGGCGTGCACAGACTCCCCAGCAGGGCTGGTGTGCTGGGCAAACAGTGGGAGCTCTCACTATCGGAAGTGGGGAGTGCAGCCAGTGTGCAGACTGGCAGGAACCACACACTCCTCTGCCCCACAAGACCCAGAGGAACCAAGAGCCCTGCAGGATTTTCCTGCCATTTCAGCAGATAATGGATAGAGAAGCCAGTGCCAGCTGCACGTCTGCTGCGCAGCCAGCACAAGCTCTGTCATCGATGCTTTTAGCCAAGTGCTAAATGCACAGCCAGAAGCCACATCCATCTTGACTCTTTTTTCCCCAACCACCTTGACAGCTGGGACTCCAAAGAAGAAATAACTTTGTCAGGCATTTCCACTCCTTACTGCTTGCCTGGGAGCAGACAGTGAAAGCAAGATCAGCCTGCCTCCGTCACAGGAGTGAGATATTTCCAGCTGGACACGTCTGCAAAGTCACACCTCTCCCCATGCTGCCCGTGTTGTCATTTCCCCCACAGTCCCCGTGAGCTCGGTGGGCAAAATGAGCAGGGGGTACCCAGTGAGAGCCAGGTACAGGAGCAGGTTCAGGTGCTGGCCCACGCCAGCTCCTGCTCAGGCTCCAGCTCTCAGGATGCCCTGTCAAGGTCCCTGGCACAGGGTCCCATGCAGTCCCCAGCCCAGCGTCCCCCACTGCCCGTGCCTCACACGATGCCGTTGCGCGTGGGGTGCGTTCGTACTCGGTAAATGATGACGGCAGTGGCTGGGCACAGCACGAGCGCTGTCATGATGAGGATGGTGGCCAGGATGATCAAGACGATGACCCAGATATCCAGGATGTGCTTGGGGAGGTCGGTAGGACTCGTGAGGTGAGGGAGGTCCATCCTTCCAGGAAAAGGCAGAGAGGTGGTGGGACAGCCCCCTCCATCCCTCCCATAGCCAGAGTCCCCTCCAATCCCCTGCTGCTCTCTCCAGGGACACCCCTGTGGCCAGGTCCAGCTTTCACCTTGGGCTCTGGAGAGCCTCTGCTAAAAGCTCCTTCAATTACCCCCAAGATTTATAGCATGCTTCGAAGGCACTGGATAAAAGCCCAGGGGAAAAACTTCTCTATTAATTTCTACTGTTTGTTACAGGAGTTGATAAAGGAAAGCCACAACCGTGTGTCCGGCTGGTCACTCAGCGGTGTATTTCACGTGGGGAAGCGGTGGGGTCAGGTCAGCCAGGAGCCCCCTCGTTTCTGGGGAGCCTTGTGTGTGTCCCCCACCCGCACCTCGTGCTGAGTCATGGAGTTATCCATCAGCTGAAGGGGACGGAGGGGCCGGGGAGCGGGGACCCCTCTCCACGGGGACCGCGGCTGTGCCCCCGTCCTGCCCCGGCACCTCGGGGGTGGGGGACACGATGCCCTGGGGGAGAGGCGGCAGCTGCCTGTGCCCTGCCCGTGCCCTCTGTGCCCTGCCCGTGCCCTCTGTGCCCTGCCCGTGCCCTTCCCGTCCTACCTGCCCGCATCCCCTTACCCGCGGCGCTGCCAGGCTGCGGCACCCACTCGGAACCCGGCTCCTGCTCCAGCTGCTGCGAGAAGCTCCAGCAGCAGCAGATCCCGCCGGGAAAGGAAGACTCCGCCTGGCCCCGCCCGGCCCGGCCCGGCCCGCGGGGGACGACAGGGGGGGAGAAGAAGGGGAAGGGGATAGAAGGAAGGGGGAGGAAGGAAGGAAATGAAAGGCAAGGTACGGCAAGAGGTTTTTTCTACAGCAGAATAAAATAAGAATACAGCCCATCTCATCCCACCCCAGAACCTCCACTGGGGGAGAGCCCGCGGAGCTGAACCCGAAGGTCTCAGGGAAGAACCGTGGGGACATTTCACTTCTTAGTCCTTAACAAAGGGTCTTCCCTACTCCATCCCCCTCCTGCCTGTGCTCAGTTCAGGGCTCACAGGCACCCACTTGCCCCCGAGGCCAGGGCAAGACCACCCAGAGCCTCCATAGCCGCCCGCAGCGAGGTGCCCGCGCTCCCCAGGGATTCGGGCAGGGGGCTTTACAGAGACACGGGCAGAGGTGTTATAAATGCATATCATATTTTTGGCTTTTCGCAAATATTATAATGAGTGTTATATGTATAAGATTAGAAAATTTAGCTGTATTAATATAGTTTCCTTTATTTCTGCTATTGATGAAACTTAGAAATAGTGTTATAATACATATATGTTAAGCTATGGTATAGTATTAAAACAAAAACTACTTTTGTTTGTATAACTCAAAGACTGAAAAAGATAGCTAGAGACCCCCTGCGTTCGTAAACTATCTTATCCAGATGAAGACCGCCTGACCAGAGTTCTGGGGGAGGAATTTACTGCATTTCTGTTATCAGGGAATGTAAAACTCGATGGCACCAAGAAGATTGATCTATTGGAAAGGGGGCAAGAGAAAACTAAACAGAAGAACACCAAAAATCCCAAGAAGAATGTATGAATATGTATAAGAATTTATGGATATGTAGTAGGGTTCTGTTTTTAAGGGACAATCCTTTGTTAGTAAGGTGTGCTCTCTTGGCTGAATGCAGAGACACCTGGCCATATCTGTATACTTTATTTTTACCTCCTAATTGTCTTTTTATTAAACTTTTAAATTCTTTAAAAAAAATATGTGAACCTCGTTTTTCACAGAGAGCATCGCCAGGGAGGGGACAGACCTCAGCCTGCTGGCTGGGAACCGTGTTTCTGCTGCCCAGTGGAATATTCCACTCCACTGGCAATGCTGAATGGCAAAAGCAAGATGGGATGCTCCGACTTTCCTTCTGTGACATAAGCTCAGAGTCAGTCACCGTGGGAGCCACACACTGCACCTCTCACTCCTGCCTTTTCCCAGGGAAACCTGTTGGATTTCAGGTGGTGGAAAGCCCTACCACATGCTCTCAAGATGCCCCTGGCCTCCAGGCACGGCCTGGACACGCAGCTCTGCTGGGAGCAGTGCATGGGCAGCCTCCTCCCTGCCTTCCCAGCAGTGCTCCACTCCAGCTGCTGCAGGCGGATAAAAAGCATGCGGGGTTTTTATCGTGAGCAGCAGCAGATCCTCACGGACAGGGGTTTCCTGTGGAGCTGCAAGCGGCGGGCAGAGGGCACGGACTGACTCCAGGCACTTTGTGGGGATGGATACTGGGATGAGGATGGCGGATTCATGCCACAGGCCAGGCTGGCACTGGTGCTTGTTTGGAGTATCCAGCAGCAAACGGGGGTGGCTTGCTGATGTGAGCTCTGCCCTCCAGGCACACAGCAGAGCATCCACAGATCTCATGCTTCCCTGCTGATCCCACAGCACGGGAACGTTCGTTCTTGTAAAGATCCTATCTAAGTGGACATGGGACGGAAGAGGAACCACCTTTGGGGTGTGAAAAGATCATCCCTTCTGCTCTGCTCTGGTGAGACCCACCTGGAGCTGTGTCCAGCTCGGGGTTCCCAGCACAAGGAGGACATGGAGCTGCTGGGGTGACTCCAGAGGAAGGCATGGAGCTGTTTCGAGGGCAGAGCCCCTCTGCCCTGGAGCCGGGCTGGGAAAACTGGGAATGTTCACCTGGAGAAAGCATGGCTCCAGGAGACCTCAGAACCCCTTCCAGTGCCTAAAGTGCCTCTAAGAGAGCTGGAGAGGGACTTCAGACAAGTGCTCAGAGTGACAGGACAAGATGGAACTGCTTCCCACTGCCAGAGGACAGGGATAGATGGGACATTGGGAAGAAATCCTTCTCTGCAAGGGTGGTGAGGCGCTGGCACAGATCAGCTGTGGCTGCCGCACCCCTGGCGGTGTCCAAGACCAGGCTGGACGGGCCCGGCAGCTCCAGGATGCAAGTTGAGTGTCCCTGCCCGTGGCCCTGGGGGACACTGGGGGGCCCTGGGTGGGACTGAAGCGCCGACCAGGCCCCCTTGCATGCCCCGCGGGATCACGTGGTCAGGCCGGCGTGGTGACATCAGACGGCGGCGCGGTGACGTCAGTCGGCGCGGCGCGGCGGAGCCCGCCCGCTCCCAAGATGGCGTCGCTGCTGCAGTCGGAGCGGGTGCTGTACCTGGTGCGCGGCGAGAAGGAGCTGCGGGCGCCGCTGCCGCAGCTGTACTTCTGCCGCTACTGCAGCGAGCTCCGCTCGCTCGAGTGCGTCTCGCACGAGGTAACGGCGAACGGGCCGCGCCGCACCCGCACACCGGGCGGGACCGGGCGGGACAGGGTGGGACGGTGCTCTCTCTGTGCACAGCGATTGGGTCGCTCTCCCGCCACTCACTCTCTTTTTGCATTGCTATTGGTTGTTGCCGCATCTGGCGGGTGGGCGCAGCGCTGCACGAAGCGCGGGGATTGGTCCCGAGTGACGGATGGGGCGGTGCTGCGCCTTGGATTGGCTGTGCGCACCTGTCCGTCGGCAGAACTCGGGCTGTGATTGGCTGGGCGAGCGCACGGGGGCGTGTTCCCCTCATAGGGGATGTGCCCCCCTAAACAGCCCCGGCTGGGAGAGCGGGGACCCCCCCCCAAACCTCGATGGGGTCCGACCTCGGCCGCGGGGACCCCTCACCCCTCGGCGGGACCCCACCGTTGGGTCAAGACCCTCCACCCCCATCCCCATCGGGCCCAGCCGTGGAGGGGCAAGGACCACCCCCCCCAGACACTAACCCCTCCTCATTATACGCTATCATTTTTGCTGTGGGGAGGGGGTTGGCTTCATAAATTGTCGTATTAAAATCGCTGAGCCTGGTTTTGTGTAAGCCTGGTTGAATTTAGAAATTTTGATAGATTGGAAAGCCTTGAAGGAATGACTGTGCAGCCCAGATCTCAGAAGAGACATCTTTAAGGAAATGTTGAGGCCTCTGAAGAGTGGATTTGTGATCTGGCTGTATTGGTCATGAATTCACTGTGGTGTGAGCAGTGTAGTCAGTGTGTGTGGCCATGCTTAATAATTAGTTTGAATTCCTCTTCAAGAAGGGGCCTCCAGTCTTCCTGCTCTTGTTTTAATTGACAATATTCACTGTGACAGCAGAGAGATACAAAGCATCTTCTGAAATATTCATGTATCTGACCAGTGTAACTGCGGGGACAGAATAAATTTAGGTCTTAAGTAGAAAAGAAAATATTAAAACTGTTGTTCAAGCTGAATATTGAGATTCTGGTAACTGCTAAAGGTCAACACCCAGCTGATCTTTTCCCATTTGCAAGGTGGAGCAGTTTAATCCCTTCTGACATAAGAAACCTTACAATTTGTGTTATTAAAGATCAAAATCTGTCTGAGATGGGCTAAAGTTTTGCATACCAAAAAACGTCTCGAGCCTTCCCTGGCTTCACCCTGCTGTTGCAAGACATGAATTCTTGTTGGATCATGTGGCAGTTTGGGACTTTTTGGACAAAAGTGTGCCAGGTAATGTGTGTGATGTGACTGTGTCTTCTTCAGGTGGACTCTCACTACTGCCCCAGCTGCCTGGAAAACATGCCTTCAGCTGAAGCCAAGCTGAAAAAGAACAGGTGAAGTTGCTTTGGTATTTTTTTTTTGGTCAAGGCTCCCTATTTAAAACAGTCCCTTCCCAAGTCTGTGTGAAACTCTTCAAAAAATTACATGGCTGCTTGTTATGTTTGAGTCTGTTTTGGGGAATATGTGTCTTTCCATGATGTATCATGTGTTGTATCATTTTTTTAATGATCTGGGCTCATAATACAGAGGTTTTTTAGTATCACATTATGTTTCTCACTGTTGCTGCTCTTATGCTGGCTCTGAATCCCCCATGTTCCTGTGATGACTCTGCTGCCCTTTATCCCTAGTGCTCTTGCCTAGGAGTTAATGATCTGATGTGGCTGTTGGGAGCATTTCTCTCAGCCTGGGACCCTTCTGAGAGCCCTGCCTTGTTGTCTGCAGGTGTGCCAACTGCTTTGACTGCCCCTGCTGCATGCACACCCTTTCCACACGGGCCACGAGCATCCCTGCCCCGCTGCCCGACGACCCGGCCAAGACCACCATGAAGAAAGCCTATTACCTGGCCTGTGGCTTCTGCCGCTGGACTTCCCGGGACGTGGGCATGGCAGACAAGTCTGTCGGTAAGGGACAGTTAAAAGACAGAAAACTGAGTTACAGCACGAGCCCAGTTCGTGTTTTGAAGGTAACAGATAATCCAATTAGCTCCCCACTGTACTACAGACTTGATATCTGTCTGGGACTGGAGTTGTAGTTGGAAATTCACAGGAAAACTGTTGTTGAAGACTCCTCTGAAGAGCTGAGCTGAGTTGGTGGAATATGTGACCTACTTTTATGCCTGTGTTACCTGAGTAGTGAGAAAACTGTCAAACTGATTTAGTCAGTGCACTCTCCCCACAGCTGAGATCTTGTTTGTGTGCTTTCACTGTCTTTGAAGCTGCTCAGTCTGACAGCATAAACATGTAATTTATTTTCCATCACTTTTGTTGATTTAGACTTATTCCTGGGTTGCTAGTCAGTGTTTGAATTTGGCTTTTCTCTTCACAAGAGCACTAGAACAAATCTTTCATCTGTTTTTTTGGTATGTGAGATGTATAGAAAGTACCTGTCAGGCTCCAAAAATGGGGTTGAGTAGGAAAGTAGATCTTCTGACTTCCAGTGTTGATGTGACTAAAAATGGAGCCGAGGATACAGAGACAGCAGCAGCCAGTAATGAGAGACTCACATAAAAGCCCATGTACCTGCTGTTGATGTGATTCCTGGGTGCTATCCTGAGTATCTCTCAGGCAACATTTGTTTAAAAACACAATATGAAAGCTGTCAGAGCTCCTTCATTCTAAACCTGCCTGTGCACTGCTTTCAGAGGTGTATATTTGTACAGACATGAACTTAAACAATTGCAATGGTAGGTGTAGCAAAAATGGGAATATCATATTTTTTAAATAACACCAAAATAGTTGAATGTTTGGTGTGATTTCTCTGTGGCATCTGGAAACCTCTGTGGACTTGGCTTTTTCTCTTCTCTTGTACAGCAAGTGGTGGCTGGCAGGAGCCGGAGAATCCTCACACACAGAGGGTGAGTGAGTGGGAAAGCTGTGCTTGGGCTGAAATGCATCAGCCAGAAAGAACTGTTAGTGTCAGGCCCTCTCAATCACTTTTTCTGCATCTATATAATCCTTCAGATACCAGTTCCAGTTCCTAATCTGCACCTTGACTGAATTCAATGGAGGGAATGCCTTTTAGAGGCTCCCCTGAGGATATCGCAGTATAAAATCTCCTTTTGAGAAGAAGCTCAGTTGAAACCAACTTATCTAATGGTGCTATTAAGGTGAATGTGCTGCGTATGTATGTGACAAAAAGCTGTTTTCCAATCAAAAATGTGTCTAGGATCTGGAAAACACAACTGCACCTTTAACACCCTTCCCTGTTACCCGTTAGGGCTCCACTTTAAATGTGACCAGCCTCGGGGAGGGGGGAAAAGATGCTAAAGATGCTGTTTGCTCTGCCAATCCAAATTGCTCAGAGTTGGCCACGTGACATTACTCTATGCAGTCATGGCAAATTTGTGAACAAAGTCTCAGTTGCTGAATTGCCAAGTGAGAATTGGACACTGACCTCCAACTCACATCAATCCCAAGGGAAGGTCAGTTTGTCACCCACAGTGTGGTTAAGACATGCTAAGGTACACAGGCTTCTTGAAGTACATCCTGCACAGTACAGCTGGTACTAGGAACAGAGTGAAACAAGTAGCAGGAACCCCAGCTAGTTCACAAGCAAATGCTGCAGCTTAGGTGACAGTGCTCCCTATTCCTCCCTCCAGATTAACAAACTGGTGGAGTACTACCAGCAGCTGGCTCAGAAGGAGAAGATCGAGCGGGACAGGAAGAAGCTGGCACGACGCCGCAACTACGTTCCCCATGCCTACTCGGTGAGCTGGTTGTGCCATCCTCTCAGAGCAGGGAAAGTCATCCACAACAGCCTCAGCCTGGAAAATAGGTAGTTGGTAGCACAATAGGGCTGCCCAGCTTTGGCTAATTGAGGACAATATGAAGAGAATGAAGCTTTCTTAAGGGATGAATACTTTTACACTCATTACCGTGTATTACATTGCCACTCTCTCTGATAGTCCTCCCCATCACTGCCAGAAGGGCTTACACTTGCCATGTCAAAGAATATGTTCTCCAGCAGTGAAGTACAGTGCAACTGCAGCCACAGTGTCAGCAGCAGCTCTTTCTCAGGACAGTTCATCCCACAGCTCGGTGACAGATAGATCAGCATTGTCTGACACTTCTCGGCATGAAATCACTACTGAAATTAACCTTAAAAATTGGTTGTGGCTTGAATGACTTGTTTATTGTACCTGGCAGGTAAATGCTCACTTGTGACTGCATATGCTTGCTACTTCTATGAATTGTGCTTGCTCTGTGCCCTTGCTTGTGTCTTATGGCTGCATTTTTTGTCTCCATTGCTACCTGCTGCTATTTTGGGGGCTCTCCACAGCAACACACTATACACGTAGTGGTAAGTCTTTTCAGTTTCTGCTGGTGTTAAAGCTCTCATGGTACCAACTGAAGGGGAATAACAGATCCTACACCCTGCCTCAGGCTGTGGGTGTGCTTAAGAGTTAGGTGAAGTCTAACTCTTCATAGGGTAACATTTTTTACAAAACATATTTTATGTTAGTTTAGAAACAGGGCAGTGTCTTTGAGTAAGTAATGTACACCTGAAAAGCAGGCCTTCAGCAAGCTTGGCTTGAGACACAGCTGTCTGTTTGGCCAAGGCAAGTGCCACTAACATTAATCATCTCATCCTTGAAAAATCGCCAGAGTAGGCTGACGCTCACATTTCTCATTTGATGAGAATTCAGTTTTTCAGCCCTGCCCAGAAGGAAGATGTCTTCCTCCAAGCACCCTGTGTACAGCTCAGCTGTAGAAAGCTGAGGAGCTCAGCTATTTCTGGTGAGACAGACTTGTAAGTAACGAGGCTTGTAGGAGTTTGAACCTTTCAGCTGCTTCAAGTAGTGCTACAGAGCCTTCCTGATGGATGTATAACCACATAACCCACTTTTTTTTGGCAGCTGAGCTCTCATTCTACACTACTTGACATGGAGTTGCTCTGAAAAGAATATCCAGGGTAAATGTGTCAGTAGTGCAGGCTGGTGATTTGAGGAAGGAGCAAAAAGCTTTATAAGCAGTAGCCACACACATCTGTCTTTCCCCATCTGCAGTGCAGTGGGAATTGTTTCTCTTTGCTAACAGTTTAAGCAGAAAAATGTATCTTAGGAAGCGTTGAATACCTTTTCCTTTTTGCTTTCCTTTGCTTGTATCCCCATGCTTGTCATGCAGCTCAAAGGATGAGTTTGCAGCAGGTAACTTTTTGTCCCATCAGGAGGCAGACCTGAAGGTGACAGTTCCTTTTGCCCTTGTAGGATAAGTACAGCCTTGGAACAAGGCTTCAACGCCAGAGGCCTGGAGCTCCCATCAGTGCCCTTGCTGGACTCTGGTGAGTCTCAGGGTTGGGGTTACCTTTGGAGGGAGGATTGAAGGTGTAAGCAAGAGAGGAGTAAAGCAACTCTAGAAGGATAATTAGCAGATAGCAGTGAGAGAAGATTTCTTCATTCAAGCACTGCAGAGGTCCTCGGGCATCTCTCAGCTGCAGCTCCAGATGTTCTGCTTTCTCCCAAGAGGAACGAGTGACCACTCACTCTTGTTGCAATTACTGTTGTGCAATCTCAGATCTCTCTGCCTTCTGTGCTATAATGCAATTACTGCTGTTACTGTCAGAACACACATGCCCTATTTAATGACTGAGTTGCCCCTTATTTTGCTTTAGCCTGAAAGAAGGAGAAGACCAGAAGGAGATCAAGATCGAGCCAGCTGATGCAGTGGAAGAAGTGGAGCCTCTTCCTGAGGATTACTACACAAGACCTATCAATCTGACAGAAGGTAAAACCTTAGTATTCTGTGACTTTTTGCCTTACATTTTGTAACATGGGCATTGCCTAAAAGCTTGTGACATTCCTCATGATCCAAGTTTTTGGTCATTTTCATGCTGGGATTGAAATATTGGGAAATACATGACTTCTTACATGGTAACTTTGAATGCAGCCTCAGCTTCATGTTGTACATGGAAAGCTCAAGAGACAGAATGCCTGAAGGGTTATTTAATTTTCTTGCTGGCCTTAATTTTTGTGTGTGTGAAGCATCAACTTTTGGATGGAGAAAAAGGCTGATGTCCTTGTTCACATAATAGCAGGAAATAAGGAAATAGCAGCTACTGGGGAGCCGGAATCAAAAGTGGGCTGTTGAGTAACAATTGCGCATTAGTTTGACATCAGCTTGGAACAGCCTGTGTACACTTGCCAGTTCTTTGGCTGACTCATTAATTTAATCCACAAATACTGTAAATTGATCCGTAAGATTCCGTGCGAACAGGATAAACCAGCAGGCACAGAGTGATGTGGGCTTCCAGCTGAGGTGGTCCCAAGTGCAATGGATGATGTAGTTCTGCAGGCCTACAAAGTCAGCCAGTATCAATTAATTCATGTAAGGTTTTCAGAAGGGGTAGGTCATCCTTGTCTCCTTCTCTCATGAAGCTGTTGCCATTGTGAGTTTGATGCTGGTGCAGAAGACAACGTTCCTGGTTCCCCACAGTGAGGGAGGGAAAGGTGCCAGGTGGCACATTTGCCTCTCCAGCACTGGAACAGTGAGGAGCCTGCATTTTGAGAGAAACCCATGGGAGGTTTTGGCTGCTGGGAGTTTCTTGCTTTGGGAACTACATTTTCTCTAATTCTACATGTGAGTGTGAGTTACTCAAACTCCTTGCTAAAAATCTGTGTATTGTAGTCATGCAGCACCCAGCTGTGAAGGTAACAAAGCTGTGAAACTCACTTGCTGTGGTGAGGGAAAGAACTATGTTCTAGTTATTACAAAACTTTTGTTTCCATCCAAGCTCAGCTTTGAAGAAAGATGTGGGTCCCTTATTTCTCACCAGTGCTGGGCTAGCACTAATGTTGCTCTGGTGTTACTGTGTCCAGTCAGGGCAGCCCTATATTCAACTTTTGCCTTTCTATTTCTAGAAATGTGATAGTTGCCAGTGGCTTCTGAATTACAGGGTGCAGGTGAAATTAGGTGTCTTGGAGGTGTGGCAGGTCTCCACACAGTGTCAGGTGCATATGTAGAATCCAGCTGGAGTTTCAGTTCCTGAGACATTTCTTTGTTTTGCTTTCTGTTGTGCTCCCAGTGACGACTCTGCGCCAGCGCCTGCTGCAGCCTGACTTCCAGCCCATCTGCGCTTCCCAGCTCTACCCACGTCACAAGCACCTCCTGATCAAACGCTCACTGCGCTGCCGGGTAGGGAATTCAATCCAGAGAAGTGCCTTTTCCAGGCTCTCAGGACGTGGGTGCTGGGAAATGGGCTGTGTGTTTCTCTTTTAAAAGAAATGACTCAAATGCTTCTGGTTGCTGAAAGTTCTCAGCCAAGTTAGTGGTAACAGCACTAAGGGGGTGAGGGAGACTGTCACATCTCTGGTGTGGTGACAGTTGTGAAAGGGGGACAACATTGTCAAAGATGCATAAAGATACAAAGGTGGTTTACTACTAGGTGTAGCTAGTGCCCTGCTAGCCAAGGAGTCAAAGAAAACTGCCAGTATAGTTGAAATAAAAAAAAAAAAATTGCCGTTACTAAAGATAAAAGTCAACAAACAAAATATGAGGGAGAGGCAGTGCAGAATACTGAAGATGCCACTAGAGTGGTAGGAAGGTAGGACGAAAGTATTTCAGAGAAGCAAAGCAAAGATCTGGGAAGTGAAGACAGGCAAGAGTTAAATCCAAGTTCTACTGTTGGCTTTCTGCATGGCCTTTACTACTATGATTTGTTTTCTCAGTCATACAAGGGTGTTTATTTATCTAGTTCCTAAAGTAATAGAGCAATATTCTTGTAAGTATTTAAGACACAGAATGCTTTGCAAATGCAGAATAGTTTTTCAGAAATAAGTAATGTCAAGCTGATTCTTTATTTGAAGAGTAGCATATGAGGAGATCAGGACTTACAGCTGCTTCATTTTTTAATGGATTCTGGAGCATAGGTCAGAGGGCTTACAGTTACTTGTGCTGCAGTCAAGTGTCCAGGTGTTTTGAAGACTGGTTCCAAGTCCTGTGTTTCTGAGATTGCACTAGTAGTGCTGGATATGACATTTTGGAGTTATCAATAGCTGAGCACATTGATGGCTACATGCACCCCAGATAGTTTTTATGTGCTGTGCTGGAGGCTGTAATGTCATGGCTGGTGACACAGTACTTGTGGCTCTGATTCTTCATTGTGTGACTGCACACTGTTTTTTGGTGCTGACTTAAATACCTTTCTCTCTAGAAATGTGAACATAACCTGAGCAAACCAGAATTTAATCCAACGTCTATCAAATTCAAGATCCAGCTGGTTGCTGTGTAAGTATGAAACAGGGACTGGGGACAGCAGCTCCCTGTCCATGCTTAGTTAATGCCTTCTATTTTAATTTCCTTTGACGTCTTGTGGGATTGTGTCATCCCTTAGGATGGTGAAATCACCTTTTTAAATATATTTAGCTTATCTGTAATAGGTTTGCTTGCTGATCTACTAAAGATTTCAGCAGTTTGACAAAAACACTGCATGCTGTGCCAGCCCCAGACTGTAGCAGGATTTGTAGGATTTGGGTTATGCAGCAAAAGGACACTTTATTTTTCCTTTTAGGAAAGCTCTAATAGCTTTACAGACAGCGACACAGTCCCTCACAGTCATTTGCTCTGTTATTTTGTAGTAACTACATCCCTGAAGTGAGAATCATGTCTATTCCAAACCTGCGCTACATGAAGGTCAGTAGCTTTTCCAGAAATGTCTCAGGCTGAGACATAGCCAGGAGCTGTGAATGTGAGATCTTTTTGGAAGATGATGCGGTGTGATGGTTGTTCCCTGAGGGCTCCATTCATTCCATGCAGAGGGTGCAGGGGTTAAGGGAGTGGCCAGAATAACACTGCATGTACTTGTCACTGCAGCAGTAGGTTGCTATGCAATGTGACATCTGACATCACAAGCACTTGCCAATGTCTGAAGAATAAAAGGTGCGGAATTGAGATCTCAGCTAGACTCCCAAAATACATATTTCTTATATTAAGAGTTTTGCATAGCGTTGGTGCCTTTCTTATGGATGAGGGGTGGTCACTGTCCATCCCTTGAGAGGATGTGATGCAATTTTTGAATGTGTTGATCAGTCTGAGAAGATGGAGATAGTTACAGTAACAATTAATTTTGGCACAGTTGCTTCTTGAACTGTGATTTCTGAATCTCCCCAGGAGAGCCAAGTCCTTCTGACTCTGACTAATCCTGTGGAGAACGTCACACATGTCACATTGCTGGAGTGTGAGGAGGGAGACCCTGATAACATCAACAGCACTGCCAAGGTATTGATTGTACTCTCCTGCTGTGTAAGCCCAAGCCTCTTCCAGAGTTTACCACTCCCATTTGTCCTTCCCCAGGCCACACTTTTCATATGTCCTTCAACCCCTGCCAACTGTGCTGCTTTTCCCTCCTTGGAGCTTAAATGACTGTCACCAATGTAAACAGCAGCCCACAAAGTATTTTGAAATTGTATCTGTTCACTGATACCCAAAACCTAAGGAAGAGATTTATCATTTCACTGGCAGGGTGCTAATCAGACTCTCCTGGAGCAGAGAAGAGCTGAGGATGAATTTGTTTTCTGTTAAACTGCAGTGAAGCAGACTTCAGAAGAGGAGAGCCCTCTCCTGCTTGCAGTGTAGCTGGTGATCAGTGCTGAAAGGCTTCTTTCTCTCCATGCTTTGTTTCAGGTGGCAGTTCCTCCCAAGGAGCTTATTCTGGCTGGCAAAGATGCTGCAGCAGAATACGATGAGCTGGCAGAGCCTCAAGACTTCCAGGATGACCCTGAGTGAGTGGGGATTCTCTCCCTTGAAAACCTGGCTTTTTGAATAACTCACTCTCCTGTCTGTCTTCAGTGTGGCGTGAGTTCCTCTGGAGCATTGTTCCACTTGGAACAATGCTTTGAGAACTTGGCTGACCCAATGTTCCTTTGTGTTCTGCCTTGCAGTGTCATTGCTTTTAGAAAAGCCAATAAGGTGGGAGTTTTCATCAAGGTCACCCCACAGAAGGAAGAGGGTGAAGTGATCGTGAGTTTCAAGATGAAGCATGAGTTCAAAAACCTCACTGCTCCCATCCGGCCCAACGAGGATGGCGACCACACCTCTGAGGTGATCTGGCTCACCCACCACGTGGAGCTCAGCCTCGGCCCCGTGCTCCCGTAGCGGCTCCCAGCGCTTGCTCCCGATGGCTGGATGGACTGGCACCCTAAGAAAGCACTTGGTGAAAGGTTCTGCCAGAGCTCCTTTGTGATGTGTGGGTGTGCCACGGGCCAGGCCCGCCGCCAGGAGGGGGCTGAGGCTGCCGTGGTTTGGGCTGGTTTGTTCTCTCTCCCCTTGTCGTAGTGCCCACTAACCACCACTCCTCTTCCCCTGACTGCCACAGGCTAGAGTAACTTGTAGCACGTGTTAGAGCACAGGAAAAGATCTCCCTCCAGGTTTGCACTGAATTCGGCTTTATCAAGAGATAATTAGGGCTGAATTTGGGTTTATAAGTAGAAAAGCACCCATACTGTTTTTTTCTCCATGTCAGCCCACAAACCTGATGTTCCATACCCAATAATAAACAACTTCTCTTTCACACAGAGCAATGCCCTTCCCAGACAAACATTTTAAGGAGTGTCCCTGCCTTCTGAATTCTGGCAAGTTACTGCCAGTGGCACGATCTTTTCTTTTGGTCTTCTGCTTCCTCATAGGATACCTCAACTGTGGGGGCTGGGCAGTAGAGCCCTACCCCTCTGGCATATGTAGCTTGCTTAGCCAAGGTGGCAGATGTGTTTTCACAAAGGAGTTGATCAGTTTGCCTTTAAATTTTAAACATAGTGTACTGTAGTGTTTATGGATCTGACTGGCAACCAAGCCCGCCATCAGCCCGCTGCATCTCAGCTGGATGTGGCAGCAGGATGTGCTGTAAGCTGGGAATTCAGGTTCTGCTGCAGCTCTTGAGTGAGGTAGGAATGCTCCAGAGAGGCTCCCTGGCAGACTTCAGCTCAGTAAGTGTTGTGTTGCTAGGGGTTGTAGCAATGAGGGTATGAAACCTGGAGAGTTGAGATTAGTTCTGGTAATTATAAAGCTACAGCGGTGATTTGGGTTCATAATCTTTGTTTTTCCAGTTAGGGTGGGTGGGAGGTGTAAAGGTGGAAACTCATTATATGTTAACTACACACACTACCAGAAGGTCATTTACGCTGGGTGTAATTTGGCTGCAGTCCAAGCTAAAATGGCTGATTAAGAGCTGTGTATCCAGGAGACTGAATTACCAATAAGTGCATGGCTAGTGCAGGCAGGTGAGATGGCTCTTCCTGCAGAGCATTCCCTCTTCAGATGTTGACCTTTGTTAAACATTTCTGAGGGGCTTTGACATGCTGCTGTGCTGGGAAAGGCTTGAATACCAGCCAGCCGTGGCCGTCATGATGCTTGTGCCACGGCTCTGGCAGCCTGGATCTGCGAATCCTCTGCATGGAGGGGTAGGATGAGGCTGCCTGTTCTCTGGGAGTGTGGTGCAGCACCCCAGAACATCCCAGAACATCTCCCTTAGCGCAAGGAACCTGCCATGGTGTGCTGGAGGGGCGCACACCTCACAGCCCTGGTCCTGCAGCGGGTTTCAAAGCGGCGAGGCATCACGTTTACAACTCTGTGTAGGTGACACACAGATATACAGCATGAGTTTGAGACTTGTAGTTAATGTGTAGTGCTAATGCCTGCTGCGGCTTTCCCTGTCCAGATAACAAAGCACTTCACCTCTGGCCACAACTTCTGTTCAGTAGCCAAAACAGCTGCTGATTTGTAACACGACCACAGAAACCTTCCAGGATCCAGGCTTTGAGCTGTGCCTGGGGCTGGGGTTTGCTGCAGGGAACGTGACCTGTGCACTTCTCACTGAAAACAAAAGGTGCATTGGGCTGTGGCGTTCTGAGCGCTCTGATGAGCTCGGAGAGCTCTTTTCTCCCCTCCCTGTAGGTGCTGTAGGCGATAGGAAAGGTATTGGCATGTCCCTGCCTCTGTCCCCGCTCCCCGACAGGCGCCTGTTGCCTTATGCTTGACGTCGTGTAGTGACCTTCAATAAAACACACGTGGCTCTCGGATTCTTTGCGCTGGCTCTTATTCCAAAACAATCGTTATTTAAACAAAACAAAAAGCGGAGCTCCCCCGTCTTTTCCCAATGGTCTCGTCCCCGAGTTCCCCCCCTCTCTCGTTGCCCGTGGTCTCGCCCGTTGAGCTGTGCCCGGAGCGCCCCCGGCGGCCGCGGCGCTGTGACGTCACCGTTCCGCAGCCCGCCTTTCCGTCACTGCGCCGGTGGAAGTGGCGTCACTTCCGGCCGCCGCCTGCCGGCAGCGGAGCGGAGCCGCCATGTCCACATCGCTGGGCTCCAACACCTACAACCGGCAGAACTGGGAGGATGCGGTGAGCGGGAGCGGCCGCCAAGGACCGGGACAACCGGGAGAGCCGGGAAGAGCGGGCCTGGGCCGGCGGAGCCCTGCTCCGCCACGGGAGCATGTGGGGCGGCAAGGCCGCGAGGCGAGGGGAGTGCGGGAAGGCGGCCCCAGGGTTGGGCCTGCCCCGGGGACCCGTCACCTGCCCTGGGGACCCGCCAGCTGCGGTTGAGCCGCCCGGGAGGGCTCTGCCGCGGTTTCCCGGCCCTCCTTACGGCGCAGAGGGAACGAGCTGCTCCGCTGCTCCTTCCCCAGCGGCGCGGTTCAGCGGCTGTAGCGGCTGGGAGCTCCTCCCGGCGCTGTGGGGGCTGAGCTGCGCCCCTCGCGTGCCCGTGGCCGCGTCCCTTCGAGCTGAGGCCTCTCCCGAGTGAGCCTGGTGCAGGCAATCGCTGCTGAGGGATAACGGGGGCGGTGTCACCTCCGGCAGTCCAGACGCTGACAGGTTCAGATCTCAAGGATACGCTTTTTATTTGGTTACTCTTTAAGTTTTACTCGAAACTACAATAACCAGCAGATTATCATTCTGTAATAAATTGGGTTTGGGTTGTGGCTTGTGGCTCTCCCGATGCCATTTGCATATTTTAATCTGTTTTATGAGTTAAACTAGATAATTTTTCAGAGTGTGACTTGAATAATGTTGTGATGGCAGAGCTTGTTACAAATTCCCGACTTTTTTCTTAATTCAGGACTTCCCTATCCTCTGCCAGACATGTCTTGGAGAAAATCCCTATATTCGGATGGTATGTTCCTGTTGGACCCCACTGTCCTTCCCTGTCTCTCTGGTGGCCCTAAAACTGTGGGTTTGGGGACTGAAATAGGACTGGGTACAGCAGAAATGCTGAAGTGAACACACACTCCTGAACAGCTGGTTCTGCACAACAGGATCTGGTTCCAGCTGTTGTTGGTGTCACAGTTAGGGGTGTGATTTAAGAACAAATCAATCAAAAAGGAGAGGAAGATGACACAGTCCAGTGTCTGGAGTACAGCAAATAGTAGAAAATGAAGTTTTAGTACTGGAAAACTTCAGTATGGAGAGCTGTGAGCTGCTTAAATTCTAATTAGCACAATTTCTAAAATGTGACAAACATGCATCTCTAAAACTAAGTTAAAGGTGATTTATGAAGGTAGTTTTAAGTTCCTGTTTGTTTTCCTTGGTTTTCTCTGTGCAGGGTGAGTCAGTCCATGTTATGTTGCTTTTCTCTGCCTGGCCTGGTTGCCTGTGACCAACATTGACATTATCTCCTTCACATTTGTGTTCCACAGAGTTTGCTGAGAGAGATTTGGTCGTTCTCATGAAACATAACCCTAATGATAGCATGGAGTCTATTTCAAAACCTGTTTGTTTCCATGGCTTATTTCATGTAACATCATCTTTCCTTAAGAAGAGCTGTTAATGCTCCTTTTCATTCTCACCTTTCATCAGTACAGGAGGTGGGACTTAAAGTACTGTTTTTAGGAAAGTTTCTAAACCAAAAGTGTATTGAGAGTATTCAGGATTTATATTTTTTTTTCTTGTTGACTTTTCAAAGTATAAGCCAAATACACAGGGGTGAGTGAGTCTAAACGGAGTATAATTATGAAAAAACCTACTGTGTTATAACATCAGTGATATGTTTCATGTTTTATATTGAATTTATGATATTTCATGATTTCTTTTTTTTTTTTTTTTTTTGATATTTCAGACCAAAGAAAAATATGGAAAAGAATGCAAGGTATGTTTGTGTATTTTGAAGAAAGATTGTCGAAATAGGTGCAGGTCTAGGAATAATACATTTTAATGATTAAATACCTGTCAGCTTCAGAAGAGTGCTTATGTAGGTTAACTTAAAATGTTTATGTAACTACATAAATTTTTAGGTCAGTCTGCTGTGCTTGTTAGACAAAGTCAGTTGGTCCTAAAATAGTAAAATTACTGAGCAAATCCTGAGTCTGTCTAAACAAATCTTCATGTTTATCAGAATGAGGTTTTGCAAATACTGTTGTACAATATTTGAAGTTATTACAGCAGTTTAAATGATCCATGTTTTCTTGTGTGAGTTTGTTGTTTTTACTGAGAAGTGCAAAATACCTGGAGTTTGGGTTTTACTGTGTATGTTATTCATGGCTATTTGGTGATTTGTGTTGGCTGTCCAAGAAAAAAGGCACAATTATTTCCAAGAGGAAGAAATAATCAATGTTGCCTGGACAGAGGAGAATTAAAGGAGGTCTTAGCCCTTTTGTCAGTTTTCATCTGAGGTACAGAAGAAGGTAAAATTTGGGGTCTGTACAGATTGAGATTTTATTATGTACTCGAGCTGTACATGCAGAGGAAGCAAATGCATCAATCCATGAGATAAGAGGGATCTTCACTCTTCTGCACCAAAGCTTTCATGAGAGGCTTGACCTAGAACAGAGACTAGACAGTTAAAGGATAAAGTAGGTATTTATTGAAAGGCCTTAAGGATACACCTTGGGCAGTACAGGAGCCTGGCCAGGGCCACACCCAAGATGAACCCAAAATGGTCACAAAAATGGATGACTGGTCATGAGTTTCCACACTTTTATAAGTTTTGGTACATCTGCATATCAAGGTTAATTGTCCAGTTACAGCTTTGGATTATGAAGTCCCATCATGCTTGTTTTCTCTCTTCAGTCCACCATTGTTTCTCTTTTTGGGTCTGAAACTTGTAACAGTTTTCCTTAGTCTCAGGCTGGAAAAGGAATTGTTTTGTCTACCTACTCTGTGAAGAGAGCTTACTAACACTTAGTATGAAACTCAGAGCTACACACCTGGGCAGCACAGAATCTGAAAAATACGAAAGCTGAAACTTAAAGCATTACTCATAACCTCTCCTGGGTTGCTGCTGTGCTGGTGCCTGATGTACCCATCATTGTAATTCATCTCTAGAAGCTCCACACTGACATCATCTGGAATCAAAGAGAATTTCTATATCTTTGAGTAGATCTGCACTCTGATTATTGTCATAAATAAAAAGAAAAACTACAAGGGGGGAAAAATCTTGCCCAAAACTTCATCCTGTCAAAGTAAAGCCCCAAATAGAAACAAATATTTCCTGAGCTCTGAGTCAGCTTTAGGACAAAGAAGTTATATTTATGGTTTGAAGAAGCTAGATGAGTTTGGGGTTTGTTTCCATGCAAGAAGCAGTGTGGTAGCTCTGTGCAGAGTGAACCAAGTGCCACCTTTCTGTCCCAGATTTGTGCCAGGCCATTCACAGTGTTCCGCTGGTGCCCTGGGGTGCGGATGCGCTTCAAGAAGACAGAAGTGTGCCAGACCTGCAGCAAGCTGAAGAACGTCTGTCAGACCTGCCTGCTCGACCTGGAATATGGTGTGTACCCAAAATACCTGATCCAAGACAAAGAGCTGCCCTCTGAAATGGAGTTGGTGAAATCACTTTAAATGTGTGCATGTAATTGGCACTGGACAGTCTTTAAGAGGTCTTGGTGGTCATGTCCCTTCAGAGTTGCAAGGGCAGAATGGTTTCTCTGAGTAGCAGATGATTTACCTCTGGTCACTGCAGGTTTCAGAAATCACTATTTCTGCTCTTTCAGCTTGTTCTTCATATGGATTGGTTGGGGGTTTTTGTTTCATTTTAGGTTTGCCTATCCAAGTCCGGGATGCAGGACTCTCTCTTAAGGATGAAATGCCTAAATCTGACGTCAACAAAGAGTACTATACCCAGAACATGGAGCGAGAGGTAAGTGTAGCCAGCCATGATCATGCTTTTTGGGGGGCTGTGTGTGGGGAGGAAAGGGCAGCAATGACCTAGCTTCTCTTAAAGCCACTTCCTTGCTCTGATTCTGTGCATTAGTGTTCAGTGTTGATATGCACATAATTATTTGTGTTCTGCCTGCTTTCAGATAGCCAATTCTGATGGCACTAGACCAGTTGGTGCACTAGGAAAAGCTACATCTACCAGTGACATGCTGCTGAAGCTGGCCCGAACCACTCCATACTACAAACGCAACCGTCCTCACATCTGTTCCTTCTGGGTAAAAGGAGAGTGCAAGAGAGGAGAGGAGTGTCCCTACAGGTACAGACACAGTCAATCTGTTCACCATGGTCAAATGAAGCTTCCCTTGGAGATGCTGCAGTGGGCAGGAGACACTACAGTGGTTTGGGTGAGGGCAGAACTTGCATCCAGTGCCAGAAAATGAATCTCTGTGGTGGCAAGTTGGTTTGTGAGA
Organism: Pseudopodoces humilis; assembly: GCF_049639895.1. Lineage (NCBI taxonomy): Eukaryota > Metazoa > Chordata > Aves > Passeriformes > Paridae > Pseudopodoces > Pseudopodoces humilis. Next base: position 6,416,136 of record NC_142216.1, read on the forward strand.
AGTTGGCTATGCCATTTGCCAAAGCAGTGACTGCAGCTCTCCTCTTGTCTAGTCAATTTTTCCCCTTCGTGGTGTCAGTCCCCTCAAGCAGAGATCTTTGTATTTGAACAAGAGGCTGTTTCAAACCCAGATCTTGTGTTTTGTAGTGCTGTGTTGAGCTGTCAGAAGTGCCATTCATTCAGAACTTGACGCAGTCCTGGCTGCAGTTGAAATTTGCAGGGCTTTGTTCCATCTTGGCGTGTTTATGTGGCTAGAGTTAAGGATATAATTGACATGAGGGCTTGAGAAGGGAAACTGGCAGTCATTTTAATCCAATCAGTCATTCCTGATGTTATGAAACACTTTGTTTGCTGAACCTTAGACATGAGAAACCTACAGATCCAGATGATCCTCTGGCTGACCAGAACATCAAAGATCGTTACTATGGAATTAATGATCCCGTGGCTGACAAACTTCTGAAACGAGCATCAACCATGCCTCGTCTAGATCCTCCTGAAGACAAGACTATTACTACACTGTATGTTGGAGGGCTAGGAGATACCATCACTGAATCAGATCTCAGGTGTGTTGGTGAATTTGTATTGCCCTTGCCTTTTTGTTTGACACTTTGATAACAGCTCTTCAAGTGAGGAACAAAAATAAATCTGGCTTTCAGGTTTTTTTTAATAGGGAACTGGTTGGTGGGAAAGCGCAGAGGAGTGCCAGCTTCTTGGAGAACAAACAGGCACATTTCAAATGCTTTGATTAAAATTTATCTCTTTAAAGATAAGTCATCCCTTTGAGCTGTTTGGGATACTGTGTAACCCTTTTTACAAGGAAGTCCTGTATCCTTTAGCTAGCTACTCCAATAAGCTGCTGCAGAGCTTTCGTTGCTCCATAATTGCACAGAGGGCTAATTATGATTAACTGATAGATGATTAATTTCTAATGATTAAGGGATGGAGAAGAGAAAGTTTCTGAGCATACCTATTTCACCTGCCCTATACCCTGTGACTAGGAGGAGTGGGCTATCATAATAATTTTTTTGTCCCATTCAGAAATCACTTCTACCAGTTTGGGGAGATCCGGACGATAACGGTGGTGCAGAGGCAGCAATGTGCTTTCATCCAGTTTGCCACCAGACAGGCTGCAGAGGTGGCTGCTGAGAAATCCTTCAACAAACTCATTGTCAATGGCCGCAGGCTCAACGTCAAATGGGGAAGGTAAGTGTGGGGGGAGGAAGCCTGGAGGATCTGCAAGGTTCTTCTCTCACTTTACAGTCCTGACCAGCAGCAATGGATTATGCATTATGCTGAAGTAGATACTTGTTTGGTAAATAGTTGGAGTCCTCTTGCATTTTAGTTTTCTTTTTACTGTGGGATCTGGCTTGGAGATGACACGAGTAGCATAAGGGATTTTTTGGCTGAGGATTACGGTTGAGTTTTGGTGCTTTGCTCCTGGTCCATCTCCTGTAAACACTGTTTGCAAACTTGGTACCATCTGTCTGATGTTCTGTGAATTTTTCATCTTTGGCCTGAAGAAATGGATCTGAAATAGATAATGTGAAGGCACTGCAATGTAAATATCTCCTTATCCTGCTTTTCTCATCCTTGTTCTCAAACTTTTGTCTGTTTTTCAGGTCCCAGGCGGCAAGAGGGAAAGAAAAGGACAAGGAAGGCACTACAGAATCGGGGATAAAGCTGGAGCCAGTTCCAGGACTTCCTGGGGGTGAGGGAGTTGTATTCATCTCTGAAACACTTAATGCTGAGTGAGCATGAGTGAGGCTGTTGTTAAACTTCTGGAAGCAGTGACTGTTGAGGATGGTAGAGGCAGTGGTGAGCCCAGAGCAGTTACAGTAGGTTTGCAGCTGATCCAGCTGGATGGGAGATGAGCTTTGTCTAGGAGCAAGTCCTTGATGAAAAGAGAGTTCTTTATGTGATGAGTGAAAAGTTAAAGCTGAATTCAACTTACTTAGGTCAGGGATACTGGCAACCCACACTTTTAATGTTTTCTTAGTCCACTGAGTGTTGTATGGTGGACAAAGCAAAGCTGGTTTCAGATGAAGGAAATTGGTGACTGAGGTTTCAGGGCAGTTCTGCTTCTCAGTCCAATTCATACATGCAACAGTAGAAACAGTTTGCCCTTGTGAAAACATTGGTTGTACTCCAGCTCTGAGGGCAGACACCTCTGCTTGTCTTGCCTGAGAGATTTTCCATAACCATATGTACTTTTTCTACAGCCCTCCCCCCTCCTCCAGCTGCAGAAGAGGAGGCTTCTGCAAATTACTTCAATCTACCTCCAAGTGGCCCTTCAGCCGTGGTGAACATTGCCCTGCCACCTCCTCCTGGCATCGCTCCACCGCCGCCTCCAGGTACCTGTGTTTCCCCCTCAAGTGGGGGTGTGAAGTTCAGTGGTAGACAGTCTCTTCCTCCTTGCCAGGCACTGCTGCAGCACTGATGCATGCCCTGAGCTGATTTTCCTCATCCCTGATCACACAGTGTAAACGGATGATCTAAACTCAGCTGTCAGCACAGTTTGATTAAACTGAGCTGCCTGTTGTGGTTGGTATTTGCTTGCAAATTCCCAGGCATTTTGGAGATCCCTGTTACTGGTACTGAGACCTACTCAGTGCTTTTGCTGGCTGTGTAAATGCCACATTAACCCGAACTTCAAAGGGTAATTTTGCAGCTGGTTGAATGCCAGCATGTCCTTGGCTCTCTAAATATCTATCCAGAGATGGATTTTGTTTTTTTAATGGAATTTTGGACTCTTGTAGATGTATTTGCTCTGTGGTTGAATAGAAAACATTTAGATGGGTGTTACAACACCTGTCTGGTCCCCCCACCAGCTTTTATTTGTAAGGATGTGTTGGGTAGGAATTGGCCCTAGTTGTACTGAAAAGAGGGGCAGGAGTTCGGGGAGATGGGAGATGTGCACATCTGTGAGGCACAGCTGTCAGCCAGCTGTGGTGTCAATACTTTGAAGCAGCAGTACACACACATCAGGTTTTCTGTTGCTTTGCTTAAAGCTGCCAATTTTTGTTTCTGCAGGTTTTGGACCACACATGTTCCACACCATGGGGCCCCCACCTCCCTTCATGAGAGCCCCAGGCCCCATCCACTACCCGTCCCAGGATCCCCAGAGGATGGGTGCCCACGCAGGAAAGCACAGCACCCCCTAGCACGTCCTGCCACCCTCATCCTCGAAGTAAATGTTATTTTCTAGTTACCATGGTAGCACCATATGTTGAGCTGTGGGTGAGCTAGAGACGCCTTATTTCCCTGCTTGCAGCCACAGGGCAAGCTGAGCTCCGTGTCTCCACTTATAATCGGGTTCTTGATACGTCCCAGGTCTTTCTATTAGTGTGGGGGGTGGGTGGGGGACAGAGAAGGGCTGGCAGGGGTCTGTGGGTCTGGGGTACCAGAATTAAAGTGCTATCTGTGTATCCCATTGGCACACTTTTGAAATAAACTTCTGGAAAAACAAAACCAAACCCTTTTCAAGCTCTTTTGATATCCTTAGTTGGAACGCTATGGACTGTTAAAATGTAACCATAGAGTCTTCTCTGTCAGGTAGCTAATGAGGGATTGTCCTAATGAGGTATTAAACAGGACTAAATAAGAGTTGAAAAACGAGTTCATCAGACCTGCCAAACCCATGGCTTGGCCTTACCACCGCACAGAATTTTCCTCCCTCCTTTTTCCTGACTTCTTGATTAAAAAAAGACACATCTGTAAGTGCATCACTTCTAATCCTGCACATCCTGAGCAGGACAAGTTCTGTGTGAAGCGAGCAGCCGCCAGGCAGTGTGGGCATGACATGGAGGGACAGTTCAGCGGTTGTTGATTTAGCCAGGGGACAGCCCCCTTGGCCCCAGAGCCCAGACTTGTGCTGCCTGCAGCAGCAGGGCAGGATGCAATTGCAACTGCTCTTGGGGAGATTTGAGGCTCTCAAGGCCTGTGAAACAGCATCCCCTCAAGCTGACATGGGTCCCACTTTATCTTGCTTTGATAAGACGTGAAACTTTGCTTTCTGTGCTCCAAGTGTAGTGGTTGCCTCGGAGCAACAGCATCCTGCCTGGAGCCTGCAGCTGAGCAAGGTCTGTAGCTGAAGGATTTTAGGTTTATCTCCATATTAGCTGCTTTCATGCAGTGGATTTGTGGATGTCTTCATAACAGCATGGGGCCTGTTCTGAAGCTTCATTTGCTTGGTTTTTTTAAAGTACATAAGAATATTTGAATTTTTCAACACCATCCTTTGACCCAGCTTCCTGGAGTGCAGCATCTGAGGACTTGGTCTGGTTTTTATGTGACTGCTGCCACTGCCAACACCCTACATGGGCAAGGACAGGCATGTCGACTTTTAGTTTCATGTGCTGTCCTGTACAGTGCCACTGGGTCCCATCCTGGTGCCAGCCCTGCCAAGCTGTCAGAGGAGGTGTAGCACTTGTGGCACCACAAGGCTGGCTTTCTCTGGAGAAAGAGCTGGGCTTTGGTGTGGGTAATTAGTTCAGCTTTTGTCAGGGGAGAGCTGTCCCAGGGTGGTGGACAGCAGAGGCTGCTGCTGGACAGGAGAGGGCTGTGGCATTTGCCCCTGCTCTGGCCCAGAGTGTCCAAAGCCAGGACCTGTGAGTGCTGTGACAGATCTGAAATGCAGGAGGCTTCACATCATCCCAATTTATCTATTATTTCCAGCCAGTTACCCAGGGTGCCTAGGTTCTGCAGATGATGGACAAAGAGCAGGGAAACGAAATTGGAACAGGGCAGCAGTTAAGCATCAGATTTATTGTTTCTAAGGAACAAACCATTTTTCTTTCCATTTACTTGCCCCCTCCTGCTTCTGTGGGAAGCAGAGTAATGAGATCTTCCCACCTGAATAGTATGTTGTGGCAGCAGAGTCCCTGCGTGGGGTTTGCTCTGCACAGCGATACAAACCTCACATATGAGGCAGCTGCTAACTGCATTTTTACCACATTTACTTGCCCCATTTAACCACAGTGGTGGAAAAAGGAACTTTTATCCTGGTGCTTTTGGGATTATAAGAAAGGGTAACATTAAGAACCTGACAAAAGCAATTGAAGGAGGCCTGTGCTGAGTCAGATTTTGTGAGTGGGCTTCCCCAGATGTTCTGGTGACTGTAGGCTGTTGTTAGCTGCATGTCCCACTGTGTGTCACTGCTGAAAACGTTGGTGTGGTTGGATCCTCACTGCTGATTTTCATGTTCCCAGGGAAGCCCATGCTTGCTCTGGAGGCACAGCTGTGCTGCTTTTCCTTCCCACTGAACTTACCAGAATGTGCTGGCAGCATCCTCACATGGTGTGGTTCTGCAGGGCACTGGGTCCAGGCAGGGCCTGATCCTTGACCAACTGCATGAAGCAAGTCTGGTCTAAGTCACTCCAAGAGCCTAGATTACATTTCAAGCGAGACACACAAAGAGCGGTAGGAAGGGGAAGATAGCTGCCAAGTGCTAGCCTGTAGCTCGCGGAAAATGGTACAAGTTTCCAACTCCCAGTGTTCCTCTCCCCTCTATTGTGGCTGTGCTGTGTTGGTAAACAGGTAGATTCCCATTCCTTTGTTTGTTTTTGTTGTCCAGCCAAGCTCAAGGTAGCTGCTTTAAACATGCCAATGCCTCAAGTAACTTGTTTTGCTAGTGCTCTTCCATTATCACCTCCTCTCTGTGTCCTGCCTGGAATGACAGGTGCAGGGTTGTCCTGAAGATGGAATTTCTCTGCAAAAGCACCAGCTGTCCGAGCAGGTCTCGTGTGTCAGTGAGGATGCAGTGAGGCAGCTTGGTGTGTTGCAGCTGGCAGTGCTGCTGTTTTCCATGAGGCAGGGAAGAGGACAGGCTGTACGGGATGTTTTGTACGGGAGCTTGCGGGGATCTGCTGGATTAACAGCAAGGACTTGGCTGGTTGGCTTGGTACTGACTGCAGGGGGAATTCAGAATGGTCCCACACTCGAGCTCAGTCAAACTCCATTCAAAGATGACAACCCAAGCCCACCAGCTGAGCTTTCCTGCCCCCCCTCCCCTGCGAGTGTGTCCGAGTCCAGTGAGGGAACCATCCGTGGCCGTGGGGAAGGGAGCGCACGTCCTACAGCTCTTCACTCTCTGGCAGGATCCGCACCCAGCCTTGGGCCACCCTGTTGAAGTTGGGCCTGTGGGAAATCAGCTCCAGCACACTCAGGTTATCCAGCTCTATGGTGGGCAAAGAGAACGGCTCACCAACCAACGCCCTGTCAAACGGGGCTGGAGTCCTGCAGCACAAGGAGAAGCACACTTAGTCACAAGGAGAGGCTGGGCACATTGTGAAGGTATTAGAAAAAATAAGCCTGGATTTACTGAGTCCAGCACAATGTAGCAATGCCTGTTAGAAATTACAACCCTCCTCTTCCCCCCTCAGGACACTGCTAGAGCCCTGCCAGCCCAGCAAGGTGGTTCTCTGGTACACCTCAACTCAAACTTTGGCAAGCCTGGAGAATGGGGTTTGGTGCCTGGGTGTTGGTGGAAGTGTTCTGCACATGGAAGGGCTTAGATTCAGAGACCAGTAACAGTGACAATCCCCTGGTCTTGAGCTCCTGTGTCCTGCAGAGGGCTGAGGCTGACAGCGCTGCTCCGGATCACTCTGGCACGTACAGCTCTATTGGCCCTGGCTCCATCCTGTCTTTTGGGACGGCTCCTCGTGAACAATGACTAACAGGAGGAGCAGTGTGGGGGCAAGAGCTGTCATCTCTTTCTGGAGAAATGTGGAAAGGGACACTGGGGTAGAGTGTGCCAGCCCCCAAAAAGCCAAGAATGTTGGTTTTGGAGCAGCACATGGGGGCTGAGCTATCAGTGAGGCAAAAGTGGGAATGTTTGCTTTGGGAAGCACTGTTAGAACATGAATAACGTGGCACTGTTTTGCAGCAGAAGAGAAATAAGAGGGGGAAAGGCAAATGAGAGGTTTGTTCTAGGAACTTTTTTTGGGGGAAAGAGAGTCTTTGTCAAAGCTTGGTTTTCACTCTCTTAAGGCAGCACACCTTAGCAAGGTGGCCCAGGTTTTTGCATCACAATCTGAGTGTTTAAAATTGGGGATAAATCAGCCTGCTTTAACGCAGTTGCCATGGAGATGGTGGACTTGCCCTTGCCCTGTGACCATGGGAGCTGTGCTGGGATTCAGCTAGCTAGCCTTAGGCAAGACCACTGGCTTTTCGATAGCCAGTTTGTTCCCAAACGTTTGTTTTTCTGTGGTTTGGTATTTGAACTGAGAAGTGATTCAAAAGCCAGCAGCTTGGAAGATCATGACAAGCCCAGTTAAAAGCAGATTGGCTTTCTGAATCTTCCTGCTTCACTGAAGAATTAGAGGAGGTGGCAAGAGGCTTGGAGTTAAATTAACATCCATCTGTATTAAATTACAGTTGAAGACTTTAAATAGAAAGGCAGCGTGTGAGAGGGGAGAAATGGTACAGGGTAGAGTATTATTCAGAAACATGTCCTTGCTTCAGTCCCTGTCCATAAATAAATCCTGAGGCAGGAACATGGTTAAATGTTGAAAGAAAAGAGCCAAGTGTCTGCAGCAGCTTCTTGTTCTCCCCCTGCAGCACCTCCTTGGCTCTAACTCAAGGAGAGCCGCATGGCAAAGCCCCAGGGCTGAGGGGGAGGAGAGCAGCAAAGGGACTGTGGTGGCCAGGCTCATCTCTGCCCTTTAGGATGGCTTTTCCCACAAGGAGGGGTTGTGGCCCCCCACAGCCCCTTCTGCCAAGTGCTGGCACAGCAGTTGTGTCCCCCACACCACAAACCCAGCCCTGGGGTGGGCGCAGGGAGCTGCTGTTGGCACAGTCTGATGGGGAGCAGTGCTGTGTCCCGGGGGGAAACTCCAGTGGGAACTTGCCTACTGGAAGGTGACTTTGGCCAGGCCACCAAAGCCAATATAATTCCATCCTCATGACAGAGGATTTCAGGAAGGAGGACAGACAGGACTCCTTTTGCTGATACCCTGGGATGAAGTTCAGCTTAAAAGTTCAGTTCTCATTATTCTGCCGTGTGCTGTTGGTGATTTGCTACCACCAGATCTCCATCTCCTGGATCCCCACCAAGCACCTTTCCATAAAGGAGATCTGTCTTGGCAGTCTTTGCTGCAGGGTCCCACCTTTGACCCCAGTGTAATTTGGAGGTCTGAGGAGGCACCAGCTGTGCTCCATCAGAAGCACCCACAGGGCACGGAGTTTGCCAGGCTGAGCCACCAGAAACCCCCTGGCACGGAGGCTTTGGGCTCAAGCAGGTGTTTGGATGGAATCTGGTGACCTCTTAGTACTCTGTGGGAAGATTAACCTTATACCCCCACTGCTTCCAGCAGCTGCTTGAATACCTTATTGAAATTAGGAAAGAGACTTGGCACTCTGTCATTCCTCCACCCAGCCCAGAGCTGAGCCCAGCTGGGAACAGGAGCGATTCCTTCTCCAGGACCATCTGTGTAAGAACTGGTCCTCCCAAATTTCATCCCTGAGGTTACCCAGTGAGATCAAGCTGCTTAAGGCTGTACAAGCCCAGTAGTGGAGCTGAGAGGAGATCTGGGGGAGAGCTGCTGGAGGCAAGAGCCTTTGCAGGGAACCACAGAGGCGCTCCTGAGTAGGAAAAGAGCATTCTGAGCCCACGCTGTGCCCCTGTGGGGTATAAAGTGGGCATGAATGGTGGAATTTCCCTGGCAGGATGGTGGGTGCTCCTGGAGGCTGAAGGGTTTGGCCAAGGGCTGGTGTGGCTGGCGGTGTCTGCCCTGTTACCTGTTGAAGCTCCTGAAGTCCCACGCAGGGGGTCTCATGGGCGGCGGGTTCTTGCCGTACGTGGCACTGTCACTGTCACCAAAGAGCTCCTGCCATGGGGACCGGTAGCCCTTGGGGATGGCAGTGACATTGAACTTCTCATGAGGGATTTCTTTAAGGGGGCTCGAGTACCCTGCACAAGGGAGAGACAGTGTGGGCTGCTGGGGCCACAGCCAGGCTGAGGCAGGGGGCTGGGAACAGCTCAGCCTCTGTGTGGCCATGGAAGACATGTTACTGGGAATGTGTATTATAACAAATAGATATAGATACATATTTGTACATATAAAATCTCTGGGGGAGGGTTGGGCAGACCCCTCAGCAGCTCACTGCCTCCAGCCCCGTGTTGCTGAGATCACAGCAGTGCTGGGTTCAGGTGCAGGAAGCATTCACTTACCTGGGGCCAGGGCACTGGGGTTCAGGACTTTGCTCATGTGCAAAACCTTCTCTGACTTCTTGGGTACTTCTGGAGGGCCACCTTGGGGGGATGCTGCTACGTGGAGCTCGGAGTGGTAATTCTCCTGGCCCTCAGCATTCTCCACTGCCTGTGGAGGGGAGAGTTAGCAGGAACAGGGGGAGCTCCCCCTGCCCATTTGGGACTTGGGGTGGTTGAAAGCACCTCAGAGCTTCCTCCATTTACTCACCATCTGTTCATTCACTGTTCCTTCTGGATCACCTTTCCCAGTGTGGTGTGAGCCACCTGCCCCTTGCCCTGGGAGCTGCAGGAGACAATGGGTGGGTGCAGAGGGGGATCAGCACCATCTCCCTCCTCTTTGGTGGATATTGAACCCCAGGTTTGCCCATCTCCATGCCCAGCCCACCAAGACATCTCTCCCTTCACCTCTGCATAGCAGTCAGCCAACCATGGCTGCCCTGCAGAGAAACCACTGACCCCGGCAGGAATTCCTTCTCTGGCAAGGCTGCAAGAGCCAGGGAAGGGCTGTCCTCAGACCCACCTGCCTGGAGCCGCGGGGATGCTCAAAGACAAAGCGCTGCACTCGCTTCTGGCGCTGCTGGAAGAGCCGGGAGCCGCGGTTGTTCTGCAGGGAGAGCTCCTCGATCATCAGGTCCTGTGCTGTGCTCATCTTCTTCCCCAGGTCCAGCTGGGGCTCTGAGGAGGCTGGGAGAGCACAGCCACAGCTGAGGATGCTGCAGTGTTGGGGACCCCAACCAGCACAGACCATTATCCCCTCATTGGGATCTCTGTTTTGTGGCTGGGCCATTTGCACACGCCAGGGGCTGGAGTTTCCTCAATGTGAGGAATTGTCAGGGAGCTCCAGAGGTTCAAGAAGCCTCTCCCACCCTTGTGCATGGACTGTTCCAGCAAAAGTAGGGCAAGTGGTCTTAACCAGAGCTGGGTCTGCCCCCAGGCAGCAGTCTGGTGACACACCTGCACCCCCTTACCATCTCCAGGGCCCGGTCTCATGATGGCCATCACTTCCTGCTATGCTCTTGGGGCTTCTCTGTGGGAGGGGGATGGATCCTGGCTGGCTGGAAGAGAGAGGCACTCCAGGAGTGACACCAAACATGGGAACATGTCAGCCCCAGGCATGCCCCAGAGAGATGCTAGGATTCAGCTGAGCATCTCTCCTGGTCAGCATCACCCCCCAAGCATCAGCCCTGTTCAGCATCATCCCTAAGCATCTCCTTGCACCGCTCTCTGTCCCCTTCAACAGACATAGGGAATGCTCAAATCACGCTGCCCCTCAGCCCCTGCCTGTCATTCTTCCTCTCTGCCTTTCTTTAGGGCAAAACCTGTCCTTGCCTCTGTCTTTGCCCAGAGTGAGCCTTGTGCCCCAAGCGCCCTCGGAGCAGCAGCTGCTGGACAAGGGGGGGCCCTGGCTCCCGCCCCCCAGCACCTCCGCCTTAGCAGAGCTATTTTCAGCTGCTGGCTCCAAGGGTTGCAGGAGCTGCAGCCCTGAACCTGCCGGGACCTGGTGAGCCCAGCCAGCGGCAAGAAGGGTCATGGGACCACTCAGCTGGGTTGCTCCATTGTGGAGAGGCAGCTGGAAACCAGCCCCAGGCAGAGCCCCCTGAGCTGCCCACCTACAGCAGAGCCCTCCTGTGCTGCCGGGACACTCGGCTCCACAAGGGCTGTTTGACCCTCTTAGGTGCATCTGGCATCCGTCAGCTCTGGCTGATGCTGGGCAGCTTCCCCTAAGGGCCCTGCAGTGCTGGGGCTCCCATGGGGCTGGGGTGCCTGGTGCACAGCTCCCTGCCAGCTCTGAGTTCAGCATTAACCATCCACACAACAAGCTGGGGACCTGCACCCCATCCTTCCCTCTGCCCACTCCAGGGACACTGTACCCTGACCCCCACAGTGGTGGTGTCCCCTTTTCCAAGGACATCCCCAAGCCCTGTCCACCCACCCACCTGCTGACCCCCACGTGGGACCTCACCTTCCCTACCTGGCCAGGGGATACCCCAGATGCTGGGAACTGAAGATGCTTCTCCTGCTGCACTGGGGATGAGGATGAAGCCAAGCTGCAGCCACCAGCACTCGGTGGCCTCTGCTGGCCCTTCACGGCACCCTTGGGCTCCTGCTGCTCGCCCCAACCCGCCCTGGGCTCCAGCCCAGATGCCAAGGTCCAGCCACGGGACAGAAGTTATTTCTGGCTGAGAAAGGGGGCGGAGCAGGGCTGTGACCCTTGGGGACCGGGATGCCGTCACCCCAGCACGGAGCAGGTCTGACTCACAGGGATGAGGATGCCATAATCCTGGCAGGGAGCAGGGCTCTGACCCTTGGGGACCAGGACACCATCAACCCAGCACAGAGCAGGGCTGACCCACACAGATGCAGGAGCTGTCACTTGGCATGGAGCAGGGCTGAGCCCTGGGGACATGTAGCAGCAGCAGGAGGTGGCCATGTGCCATGTGTGCCCAGGCCACCTCGGGGACAGATCAGAGCCGGCCTGGGTGGAATAACGGCGGTTTATTTCTGAACGGGGTATACAGCGGTGAGGTGAAGGCAGGCTGTGGTGGCTGCCGGAGCGAGGGTGGGAGATGTGTCCTGGGAATGGGGGGCTGTGTTCCAGGAGGGGCAGCCTGCAGTGTGGAGGTGCTCCAGGGAACAGGGGTGGGCTGGCTTCAACAGCGTGTCCTGGGGAAAGGGAAGGGGTGACGGGCTCCGTGAATGGCGATATGCCCTGGCAGCCCAAACACAACCTCTTTTCCAGGGCTGGTCTCACTGGCCCCAAGGTGTGGGGACACCAACATTCTCAGAATCACCTTCTGTGCCAACACCTCCTACAAACCCTCTGCAACTTCTACCATTTCCTTCAGCCCCTACAGTTCCCCACCTGCCCTGGGTGTCACAGCGCCCATCGGTTCCTGTGTGTGCCTGCATCCCAACGGAGTGGGGATGGGGATGTGGTGAACTTGGGTACGTAGACAGTGAAAGGTACAAGATGGGGCTGTCCCTCATGGTCTGGGCAGTGTGGGAGGGCACCTGTAAACAGTCCCCTTAACATGGCAATAAATAACTTTGGCTCTTTTTTGTCTCCAGGGAAAGAAGGATTTGGGAGAATTTCTTTGAGAAGGAGTCAAAAGTTTCAAATTGAAAAAAAAGGCAGTGAAGAACTGGAAGACTAGAATTAAAAATTAAATTTTCCTCTCCAAAATCTTGTTTCAATTGACACTGGCCAAATCTAGAGGCTGGGAGAGGCTGGGAGAGGCTGGGAGAGGCTGGGAGAGGCTGGGAGAGGCTGGGAGAGGCTGGGAGAGGGAACCTGGTCATGGCATCCAGTCGATGCAGCCCACCCGCAGCAGATGTGCCACCCCAGGGAAGCAAAGCTGCAGTGACACCCCGGGATAACACCTGGGAGCCGGGGACACGGGGGACCACAAACCCATCCCATCCTGGCTGTGCGGGATGGGGCAGGCAGGGACTGCCGAGGGAGGGGGATCGGCTCCCCCGCTCTGCCTGCTGAGCACGCAGTCCTGCCCCGAAAGGTTAGGGAGGTAAAAATAGAGCGGGGCCACGGGATGGCGGGCGGGCGGGAGGCACCTGACCCCTCTGGCACACAGAGGGGCCGTGGCAGCTCCGAAGGGACAGTTTTTTGGGGTGGTGTGTTCCCGGTGGGGGTGAGTGGGTGGCATCACCCGGGCTGGCGGGTCGAGGGAGAGGGTTTTTTGGCGGGGGCTGGTTTGTCTAGGAGGTGCAGGGAGCCCCTGAGGGCAGACCCCCCGTCTTCAGCCGCAGGCTGCTGGTCCAGCCCCGGGGACAGAGGTTGAAGCTGTGGATTCCCGGGCTCTTGGTCCCCGAGTCTTCGGAGTCGAGGGAGACGTCCGAGTCCGTCGGGGACCGGGAGGTGCAGCGCTTGGCCGGGGAGCGCCCGCCCACCACGGGGGATGGCAGGGGGCTCTTGGGGATGGGGGACAGCCTGGGCACGGGGCAGGAAGATGCGCTGGAAGACAGCAGGAGCCGGCGACCCTCCGCCCAGGAGGCTCGGGGCATCCCGGGGGAGGCACAGAACTGGGGGCTGCCTGCCCGGGGGGATCGCAGGGGGCTTTTGTGGGTGGGCGAGGGGCTGCCCAGGCTGCCCAGGCTCCCCAGCACGCTGCTGGCAGCCTGCAGTGCCGGCGCTCTCGGCCCCAGCCGGGGCGACTGGGGCAGGCTGGGGGGGCCGGCAGAGATGGGGGTGAAGGGCCGGGAGCTCTCCAGCCCCACGGCTTTGGGAGAGGAGCTCTTCCTGCGGGCAGCGTTGATGATGTTCCTGGCGAGCCGCGCTTGCATCTGCCGGCTGGCCCGGGGGTCCGCGTCCTGCCGCAGCGGGGACAGGGACCTCTCGCTCCAAGGAGGGGACGTGGGGAGTCCCTCATCCAGCTCGGGCACCGAGGCCGGGCTGGCCCAGCCGTCCAGGCTGCCCGGGCGCCGCGCCAGCCGGGGCGTCCAGGTGGGCGATGCAGGGAGGGACGAGCGCCTGTCCTGGAGAGGGACAGAGAGCGGGTCAGTGACCCCCACTCGGGGGGACGAAGGGACAGCGGCAGGAGGGTGCCAAGGTAAGATTCATGCTGGCACAGCCCCACAGGAGCTGGGGGTGTCTCCTCGTGCATTGCACCCCTGCAAGGGGTCCCCAAAATGCATTTGACCCTGCACGCCCTCGCCCACCAAGGAGATCGGGGCAAGCTGAGCCTGCCGGTAATAATCCCTGCCCAGAATATGTCCCAGGACCTCTGACAACCTGCAGCTTTCTAAAGTCTCCCTCTGGGGGCTGCTCGGAGCCCCCGTTGCACTGCCCCAGGACCCCTCAGCTAGCACTGCTCCCCAGACCACAGGAAAGAGAAGAGCCACGTGTGACAGCGCAGAGAGTGTATTCAGAAAGAGGGGGGAAAATAAAAATGCAGGAGAAATAAAGCACAGTCAAAAGGCAACTTGGCACCATGGGGAAAGTGGTGAGAGGGCATGGGCAGAGGCACAGCTGGATGAAGCCTTGGGCTGGACATCACCCAGCAGCCCTGGCACCCTCCTCATCCCAGCACATCCCTTGCTTCCAGCTGTGCCACACAGCACTGCCCACCCCAGCTCTAGCACTGAGCCCACGCAGGGACAGGGACCCCGCGGTGTCACCGGGCCCAGCAGCACTGGACTCTGCCATTCCCCAAGGGATGCAGTTCTTCCTCCACAGTGAGGAAGCAAACGAGGACAGATCCTGAAGGAGCAACAGAAGAGCCAGGAGCAGGCACGGTGAGGCAGAAAGGCAGCATGTCCCCTCCAGGTTTGCTTTGGTAGGAGGCTGAGAAGCGCCACAGGACAGAGGGGATGTGGAGGAGCAGACAGAGCTCTGAGAGCTGGAAAAGCTGGAGGTGAGGAAAGGAGGGAGCCAGAGGTACGATGCTCCATACAGTTTCCAGGTGAGAGAAGAGCAAGATCAGCCTTGTGGGCCTGGCAGCCTCCTACTGACTCTTTGGGAATCCTGTAGGCTCTGTGCCCAGTTCCTGCTGCCTCCCCGGGACTCCTCAGCTCCTGTTGCACCGGGGGCTCAGCAGCGCCTGTCACCCGCTGTCCCAGCACTGCAGCCTCACAACCACTTCTTTTTTCTATTTTCTTTTCTTTCCCCCCTCCTTTTTTTGTGGTTGGTTTGGCTTTTGGCACACCCCTGAGCAGTTAGGGAGGACTCAGCCTAGCACCCCTGTGTTTTTCTCTCTGCCACCATTACTTGTAGTAAAAAGAAGGTTTCCACACCTGCGGCTCGATGCCGGCATTCCTGGTGGAGTAGGAGGGCCGGGGTGCCTGGAAGCCTGCCTTTGCCCGGGGTGGCAGCAGGCGGCACGGGGAGGCCAGCAGCACCTCAGCCGGGGCTCCAGGACTGGCACGGCTGTCGGGAGTCAGGGGCAGAGCCCCGGCAGCACTGGGGAAGGGGCTGGCAGTGGTCTGGCTGGCGCTGGGCACCACGGGGGGATGCCAAACCGGGGAAGGAGGCAACGGAGAGGTCGGGCAGGAGGCTTGCTGGGGATAGGGGTAGGAGTCGGGAAGAGAGGGTCTGGGTGGAGGCACCTCCTGGGGCATGGACCTTGTTGGCCTCTTGGATGGGGAGAGGATGAAGAGAGAAGACTGGAGCTGGTAAGGCTGGTGCTTGGAGATCTCCAGCTCCTTCTGGGACACCTCGTTCTCCATTAGGTTGCTGCCATACAGTGATGCAGGAGGGGTTTTGGAGGGCCTGCAGGGACTCTTGGAGGGGCGTCTGGAGACCATGGGTGACAGGTAAGCATTGTTGTCATACTTCCAGGAGGGAGGCAGGGACATGGTGGGCGATGGGGACCGCAGCAGCTCAGGCTGGGAGGGGGACTCAATGATGAACTTCTCCATCCTGGATTGTCGGCGGGCAAAGAGCTCAGCTCCCTTCCCTCTCGCTTCAGTGAGGATGTGGCTGGGCTGTGGCTTCTTCTTGGGCTGGATGGTGGGAGACTTCAGGCAGGAGGACCATGCCGGAGCATCCTCAGCTGGTGGCAGGTGCTGCACACCCCTGGCTGCACTGTTGGGGACAAAGTTCGAAGCTTCAGCCCCCAGGGCAAAGGGCTCATCCTCAGCACTGGGCTCCCTCTGCTCCTTCTGCTTCTTCCTGCTGTCTGCACTCTGAACCAGGTCCAGCAGGTCGGGGTTGGGGCCCAGCTTCGGCTTCTCCACGAAGGTGAACATGGACTTTCTGCTGGCTCTGCGGGCAGCCGACTCCTCCAGGATCCCTGTTTTGGGCAAGGGGTTTGGTCCGCTCACCCCGCAGCCCAGGAGGGGATCTGGCAGCATCTTCTGCTCCTGGGTGGGGTACAGGGCCGAGTAGGCAGGGGGGGAGCGAACACGGGTGAGGGGTGGGGGGCTGCTGAGGGTCTCTGCGTAGGTTGGAGGTGGGGGCAGCTCGGGGGCAGGGGGCTCCCCGGCCGGCTGGGCACTGGTGGGGGATGCCTGGGTGCCGAAGGGTCTGGCCGTCCGGTTCTTCACAGGCTTGGGCTTGGCCAGGGTGAGATGGACCTCGTAGTACTGCCGGCCCTGCGTCCCGTTCTGCTGCTGCCCGGCTGGCGATGCCGTGGCTGTGGCTGTCCCTGCTGGAGCACTGGGCACCTCGCTAGGCACCTCACCGGGCACCTCACTGGGCACGCTGACGTTCTTTCCTTCCCCGGGGCTCTGTGCCACCACAAGCGCCGCCGTGTTTGGCCCCGCAGGGGCTCCTGCATTTCCGAGCCCCTCCACCCCTCTCTCCATCCCGCTGGCCGAGCGCTCCTGCACGCCGTTGGTGGCGGCCGATGCCATGTTCTCCTTCAGGTAAACGCTGAGTGGGACCTGCTGGGCTTCAGCAGGAAGCTCCTGGCACGGGGAGGCGTTCGCCAGCATCCCTTCTCCTGGATTGCCAGGCTGGGCAGGCTCCGGCTTCATCCCCTGTCCCTGGCTCTGCTCCATGGCCCCTTGGCGAGGCTGGGCCGCGGGGTTCAGCGGCAGCCCCCCGCCATGCCCGGCCCCCGAGAGCCCCTCAACACGCTGCCTGCGCCGGTGGAACAGCAGGACACCCTTGGAGCTGGGGCCAGGAGCCGTGGTGAGCTGAGCTGCGATCCTCTGGCTCCGCGCCTTCGCCTCCTTCAGCTCCTTCTCCGAGAGGCTGGCGCTGCGGGAGAGACCTGGGAAGAGGAGAGAGGGGGATTGGGGCTTCAGTGGGAATGTGGGGTGTCAGTCCTCCCCGCACAGGATTGGCAGCCCTTCCTCCAGGTATCCCCCGGCAACCCAGCTCTTTCCCTGGCAGGCGGGGAAAGGCAGGAGAGATGCACCGGGGCTGGGGTACACGGTTCGGGGGCAACGGGGACCCAGCACGGGCATCACGAAGATTTTGGGACACATGGGAAAGCCCAGGGGACACCTAGTGACACTCAGGACGTTTCCACCATCCCGGCCCGTATTTCAGCTGGGTTCTGCGCACCCACCGCGCAGAACCACATGGGAAAGGAATTTCGCCTCGCATGTCTCCGGCTGCAGCTCACATGGCTTCGGTCCCCGGCTCAAAGAGGCAGTGGATGGGCCAGCGTGTGTCCCCCAGCCCCGCACCCCGAATCCCGGCACGTTCAGCCCCGACATAAACCCGGGCACAGAGGGAAGATGACAATCCACCCCGACCTCACAGCAAGGCCGGTGGGCAGCCCTGGCGGGGGACTCATGTATGGAGCAACACGAGATGGCAGCAGCCGACAGAAGCTGTGCAGCTGCTGCCCAGCTGGACACAGCGAGGAGCCACCCTCACGCCTCGGGACTCAAGTGCTAAAAGCAAAGTGCTAAAAGCCTGGCGCGGGCCCCGCGGCGAGCAGCCCGGTGCCTCTGGGCTTCTCCTGTGCCGGACAAAGGTCAGGGCACCAGCCCTTCCCTGAGATCGAAAGGATGTGGAGCTGCCGGGAATGCATTTTCTCAGGGTGAGCAATTTCCTATGAGCTTGCCCCCCCGAAAGCACCCGTGGGAAGGGCAGTGTCCCCCACCCTGCCGAGGCCACTCTTGGGCACAGACACCAGCGACGACCATCAGCATCACCGCCGCACCCAGCAAGGGCGCAGCCCCTTTCCAAAGGCACTGCCAGGATGGCTCTGGTGGCTGGCTCTGCTCTGGCCCCAGCAGGGAGGTGGGTGGCCAAGACCGCCTGCTCCCAGCCCTGCTCCTCTTTCCTTCCCATCCCATCCCTTCCCGTCTTCCCTTCCTTCATGTGTTCCTCATTTTCTTGCCTTCTGTGCTGCTTGGGAGTCTTCCAGGATATTTTCAGCAGTGGCTCAGCCTACCAGCGAGGGAAAGGGATGGATGACTAAGCCAAATCCTTCCAGCAAGCCCACGGCAAGCAGGAGGGCTGCTGGAAGCTGGGCAACTCCTTTTCCTCGCCCTTCATCCCTCCTGCCTCCCCAAGCACCCCGCAAGTCCTTGCACACAGCTGAGGTGTGCGGGATGCCCCGGATGAAGCCTTCAGGCTGCCCGGCAGGAGGGTTTTGCCTGGGCAAGGGGCAGAGATGCCAGTGGAAACTTTCCCGGAGACCAGGAGCCCGTCGGCAGCGGCGACGCCGGCGGCCGGGCCCCCCCGGTTCGCAGCCAGCATTGTTTAAGGCCCCGCTCCTATTTGCTTTGGCGGCGGCACAGAGCGGGGCCGCTGCTTCCTCCGGCCGGGCTGCCTGGAGAGCGGCCAGCACCGCGGCTCCCGCTCCGCCGGGTCACCCTCGCTGCCTTTATCTCCGAAACGGAGGAGAAACGCGGCCAAGGAGCCGTTGAGAAACAAGCCACAGGCTCCAGATGTCTGCGGGTTTCGTGCTCCGAGCGGAGCATCCCCGCTTCCTCCGAGGCCAGGGCTGCCTAAGAAGCCGAGCTCTCGGCGGAGCCATTTCGCAGCCTCTTGCTCTTGCTACTGCCTTTTAACAGCAAACGAGGGGCCCTGGGGGATCTCCTCCGTGCTGGAGGGATGACTCAGCTCTTGGCCAGCCCGTTCCTGCTTGGACAAGCCACCAGATACACTCCCACGTAGCCGGCACCAATGCTGGGATTTGCCCACCGGGATTTTGCCCCTGGGTGTCTCCACCCCTTGCTGCCGCCGCAGGCATCACTCCAGGCCAGGGTTTGCTGTAGGGTGGACTCCCTCACCTAAAATCTCCTGTCTGGAATCCACTTCCATCCATATCCATCCCCTTCAGTCTTCCAGCAGCCCCTCTGCCCCTGCCTGCCCAGCACCCAGCGTTCCCGGGCTGGCCCACCAGGGTCCACTGGAAATGAATCCCTCAGGATATTACTTGGGATGCTAAGGGTAAGAATTGCTCTTCACATCCGATTTTTATGACACAGATGAAGAGCATTGAAGCCTGTGGCAGTCCAGAGGAAATTGCTGCAGCCTGAGCCATGGGATGAGGTTATTCACCCAGTGCAAGGGCCTTTATCTGTCTGCCATGGTGTCTGGAGGGATTCTGCCACCTGGGGCAGTTTCTTCACCACTCACTCTCATCCCAGCCACAGGGAACATTCCATCATCCTTCTGTGCCATCTCCTGCAAGCTGGCAGCCCGGGGTGGGCTCTGGTTGGTCCTTTTCCCCAGCCCCAGGCAGGCAGGAGGAACTGAATGCACTGAGAATGCCCAGGTGCTGAGGAGAAGGAGGAAAAGGGGTGTGGGGCTGAAAGCAGCGCAGGAAAGAGGCAAAAGTAAAACTACGTGTGTCCAAGGGCCTTGGGAACTGGTTTCCACCCAATACCCTGAGCCAAGTCCAAAATCCAGTGGGTAAAGTCAGTCCGTCCTTCCTTCCTTCCCTCCTTCCCTCCTTCCCTCCTTCCCTCCTTCCCTCCCTCCCCACACCATACACTGGCTTGCCATGACACTGTCCCTCAGGAAGGAAACATCTCCCCTCTCCAAATGTCCCAAATTCTTCCAAGACACCAAACCCCCCCAGCCCTCTTCGCTGCCAGGTGCCCTCACTGGGCCCTCCCGTGAGCCAGGGTTGCTGGGGAAGGAGCTGCTCCCTGTGCTTCCTGTGCCCACGGAACTGCCAGAGTCCTGGCACACAGGAGAAGCTCCAAATGCTATTCTGGTTTAACACATTTCAGCTCTGGCCACAGAAGCCTATAGATCTCTATCTATAGATTTATATAGGCACTAGCTCTGTAGGTTTTCCGTTGCTCCAGGGGTGACTTCCTGAACATCCCTCAAGTGCAGGGCTTAACAGCTTCTTGCCGAGCTGTCAGTCATCCTTCCCACGGCATGTACAGTGCTGTCTCCTCCAGAGCGAGGATGACGAAGGTGATGAAAGGCATTTTTGTTGCTCTCACTTCCTGGACAGATGGGGGAAAAAAATTCCTTCCATCTCAGCTTTCCATGCAAAGGATGGATCCCCCTGAAGAGTGCTAAAGCAGGATGTTTGAAGTCCAGCCAGGGAAGGCTGGAATCACCATCTGACCCCAAATGAAGGTGAAAGATGTATCAGACATAGCTTATGACCCATCCTGTCCTAAGATGGACTCCTAGAGCTGACAAGGGATGAAGATTTGGCCTTAAATTGCAGTTTCACTGAACTGACAAATTCACTGAAAGCTGATGGTCTTGATCTGGATGGGGTGTCACAGGAAGGACAACAGTGACTTGGAAGCTGTGCCTGGTGAGAAGTCCTTGTATGCAGAGGGCGAGAGGTACCCAACTCCTTATGGGACCTGCAGGGTGCAACAGGTCATGTGAAATCTTGGAGTCAGAGCTGGCAGGTGACTCCAGTCTTCACTGTGGGCTCTGTCCCTGGCCTGCTCCGAGTCTGGATGCTCGGCCATCCCGGTGCTGCAGTGCAGCTTGGCCATGCTCAGGGTGTCCTACCAGACCACCCCTGACAGAGCATCCACCATCCATAACCAGCAGGCACTTCTCCCCATTTCCAAACATTTCTTGGACTTCTGTGGTCAACACAGATGGTGCCTCTTGCTGGCAAAATCCCACTGGCAAAACCAAGAGTGAAACCAAGACAAACCCCATTTCCAGAGGGACACGCTCTGTGCCACCTGACACGAACCCCAGCGCACATCCACAGCAAGGCAATGCTGGGGAGAGGAGATCCAGTGTTTTCACCCAAACACTGAGGACTTTGGACACTGAGGAAATGTAAGCAGGTTTTTTGGCAGAGCAGCAAGCTGGCCCCTTGCCCCAGCTACAGCTGTGCAGGATTTTTTGCAGCCCGTACCAAGTCACACACATTTAAGTCTGTGCACACATTTCCCTCCAGCTCCCAGTTATCCCAAATAATCTGCAGCTAGGAAAACACAGAGGGTAGCATAGACAGGCAGCTGAGCTATCTAGAAACGGATATGATTCAAACATATGGGTAGAAAGATGACAATTTTCTGCCTCATTCCCAGCTTCCAACCCTCCTATGCCCCAGATACAAAACCTTCATGAAGTTCTTATCCATGCTGGCCCTGCAGCCCCAAAAAGATCCAGCTCAAGTGCTGGGTGCTGTGGCGGGATCAACCTTGCCTGCCTGGCAGACGCTCTGTGCTGGGCCTCTCCACACTGGCGCCTTTGCCAGTGACAAAATGTGGCACAGCAAGAAAATTCATTGCGCTTGCAAGTTTTCCCTGTGCTCTGTTTGCAGGGGCTTTGCTGGATTTCGAGCTGTTTTGCCTCCCCACACTCCTCCTGTCTCACAGCCATGCTCAGCACTCAGCACCCAAATCCTGCTGAAATGGCCCCACAGTCTCCAGGCAGCAAGTTCTGGGGCACCCAGCTCCCACAGCGGGGAGAGAAGGGGGCGGTGGGGATTAAGTTGGAACGGGAGCTGTCTGTCCCTGCCCAGTTCCCGGGGGATGCAGTGAGCAGCCCCAGCCCCACATGCGTCCACAGTGGGCAAGCTGTTGCCACCACACAGGTGGAGGTAGCACCTTCCCCAGCTGGCTAAAATCAAGCTTTTATGTTTGGAAAAGGCGGCTGGAGCCGGGCAGACCTCGCCCATCCACCCCGAGTGCGGCGGAACCAGCCCGTCCCACGGCCGGGTACCACGGGGATTCCATCCTGCCTGGAAAGCGCGTCCCAGCCCCGCTCTGCCCAAAGCTGCTGGAACTCTCGGCGACCCATGCAAGGGACAGCCCCGCCGGGCTGGTGCCCCGAGCCAGCGGCGCTGGCCTGGCCAGAGAAGGTCAAATGGCTCCGACTGTCCCTGTGGGGTGGGCAGAGCGGGGAGGGCAGCGGAACGAAACGGGGCCTTTGCCTGTCCCTTGCACAATCCGTAAAGGATCCATCCTGCTGGCTGCCAAGCCGAGGGACAGACCTCGTGTCCCCAGCATGAGTGGCGTGGCCAGGGGAGGTCATGTCCCTGACGAAGGGGACATGGCCTGGGAGGACGTTCTGCGGGGCTGGGAGGTGCGACCCTGCGAGCCCCGAGGACCCCGGCGTCCCTCCACGTCCCCACCGTGTGTCCTCGCTGCGCCTCCCACGCCCCACATCGGACACCCGGGTGCCGGCAGAGGGAACCGACACCTGCCCCGCTCGTTCCTGGAGCCAAACCCCGCTCAGCCCCGGCTGTGTGCGCCCCATCGCCCACCCCTCGCCCACCATCGCACCCACGGCACTTCTGGGCATGCACTCCCGGCCCCGCCGCGCTGCACCCCGGACCCCTGTGCACCCCCCGCACCGCCAGCCCCCGGCACCCCGGACACCCCAACAGCCGGCTGCACTCCCCTCTGCGTGCCCACACAGCCTCCTTCCCCCGTCATTCTGCACTGGCACCCCCCGGAGCCCCCCGCTCCCTGCGCCCCGTACCCCTCCAGCCCGACCGTACCCGCGGTGCCGGGTGCCGGTGCCGCCTCCCCGCGCAGCCCGACTGCACCGGGGAGGAGGCGGCGGGCAGGAAAGTTGCGGCGGCTCCGCCCTCGGAGCGGGCCCGGGGGGGCGGCGGGCGGGGGCCGGGGCCGGGGGGTGGCGGGTCCTGCCGGCACTGCCCCTGCTCGCCCCGACAGACCGACCGAGCGGACGGAACGGGTCCCTCCCCCCCCGGCCACTCTGGCAGCCGCCCCGCCGACCCCGACGTTTCTGCTCCGCCGCTTCTCGTCCCGGCTGGGTCAGCCCTGAGCCCGCTGCGGGACGGGAGAAGCCTGGACATCCCCTTACCCAGCCCGGGGCATCTCCTTACCCAGCCCGGGGCATCCCCTTACCCAGCTCCCCGCATCCCCTTTCCCAGTCCAGGGCATCCCCTTATCCCATTCAGGGGCATCTCTGTCTCCCAGCCCTGCACGTTCCCCTTAACAGTCCTGAGCATCCTCTTACCCATCCCGGGACACCCCATTACCCAGCCCTTCACTCTGTTTCGCTCCTCCCCCTCGCAGCACCTTACGTTTCAGACACTGCTGGGGGTGTGGGGCCTCCCCTTTCCGCAGTTCCCCAGTGCCTAAAGTTCTCAGGCACTTGGGGGGAGGCAAAAATCCAGAGGCAAAAACCCAGAGACAAAAATCCAGCACGGATGTCACTGCTCTGGAGACCTCTTGGAAACAGCACTGAATCCCTTCTGCCAGGGCTGGTCTGCTCCCAGTCACAAGGGAACCGCAGTCCTGGGCAAACTGATGATCCCTGGGGAGCCACCATCACCTCCCATCTCCACCACCCGGCTGGGGCTGCAGAGCTCCCTGGCTGCAGGTGAGACCAGCCTCACCCCCTTCCCATGCCCGTCCACACCTCAGGATGAGCTCTTGGCTTGATTTTTGCCTTTCTAATTTCCTTTCTTCCTGCCCTTCTGTGCTTTTTTGTGCTTTCCTGGTTTTTGAGGGAACCTGGCGCTGGCTCTGCAGCCCCCAGGGAGCGAAACCTTCCATTTATTTGCACACCAGACAGAGAAACCAGTCCTGCCTCCTGCATCTCCCAGCCACTGCCTCTACCCGGGGCTCCTGCGCTCCCCAGCCTGCCCCGAGAGGTGCCAACCAGCCCGGGCCGCCGTGCCAGATATCGAGAGCAGCCAGCCTGGCCTTGGGCTGCTGGATGGGGACCAAAGGGGCACCTGGGACCCGCCTGGGTGGGTCCACACAGCTCAAAGTGGGACATGGGTTTGGCTCCCGACTCCCAGGGCCAGCCCTGCACCTCTCTGGGTGTGGATGGATGCACCCTGTTCTCCTGAAGAAGCTGGAAGAGGTGGGGGTTCCTGTACCCCATAGCAGCTAAAGACAAGAGGAGCAAATCCCTGACATCTCCCAGGGATGCTCCTAAAGCAGCCTGCTGCAGGAACAGCCCGAGTGCCACCTGTGAGGGCACCTGCCCTTTCCTCTCACCTGCGCTGAAGCAATCCTCTGTTTCCCAAACCTGCAGGCTCTTTGCAAGGTTCCAGAGCTGCTCCCAGCTCTCAGGACCCTCAGTGACATCCTGCCTGGAGGCTCTGGAAAGTCTGATGGGTCCTGCAGGCAGTGGCTGGTGGTGATCTCACTTGGAGGGGGAGGAAACGGGACAGACAAACTCTTTCCAACAAACCTGTTGAGTTACTTTAAAATTCCAGGCTGGCAGCAAAAGTGCTGGATGGCGGCGGGGATTAGGAAAATGCTGAGCCCGGACAGAGTCAGGCCTGACCTTTCCCCACCGCAGATCTGCCATCCCGGAGCAGTGAGAAATGGGAAGACTATTTGGGTCCATCTGGTTTGTGTGCTGAGCCCTGAAACACGATGCTGCTGGGGCAGCTGTGAGCCAAAGGGCTTGGCTGAGCTTCCCAGCCTGTGTCCCATCCAGGAGCCGCTGGTTTTGAGGATGTCTGACACTGCAAAAAGGCAGGGTTCATGTCAAGCATCCCCAGTCGGTCCCACCCCATCCCACTCAGTCCTGGGGGCTGCCTTGGAAAAACCAGGCTCTGAGCTGGGCAGCAGCATCTGATAATGCCATCCTGTGGGGACAGGGACACACCTGCCTTGGCCCTGTGTGGCAGCTGAGATAACAGCTGGGCAGGAGAAAAATAGAAAGGAGCGTGGAAGCGGGGTTTAAAAATGGGTGCAATGCCAGTAAGAGGATGGGTTCTGTGGGAGCATCTCCCACAGGGAGGTGGGGCAGTCCAAGCATGGCAGCAGCCCCAGTAACCCTAAATATGGACCTGTGTTTGTGTCACTATGGCTGAAGGGACAGTCATGGGCGGAGAGGAATAGCTGTGGCACGGGGCCATGAAGGGAGGCAGTGGCAGAGAGCATTGTAGCAAGCAACCAGACTGAAATAAAGTGCTTAGTTTTTAAACCAGGGGCTGACAAAAATGGCCCAAAGCCACGTGAGGGAGTCTTGGCCAACCCCAATCAATGGAGGAGAGGTGTCCCTGTCCCAGACAGTGCCACAGGAGCTGGTCCTGATCACTATTGGGCAGGATCCCACCAGGCCCCATGGCCAGGGTAAGGGCTGGGAACTCCATCCTGTTTATGCCCAACTTAGGGATGGGTTGAGTTCCTGGAAACAGTGGGAACCCGCCTGCTGCCTTCCCACCCCCCTCCCGAGAAAAGCCACAGATTCCTCCTTATTTTTAAGGCCAGAGAGATCAACTCAAGCTAAATGAATCCCAGCATCTCTGCTGGAAGCCTGGGACCTCTAACCCAGGGGAAGTCCTGCCCTGGGAAGAGCTGGGTGTTCTCACCAGGAGCACAGTGGTGTCTTTCTGGGTGTGGGGGGGTCAGTGGCCAAAGGGGGTTTCTCTTACCTGTTTTCCTTGGCTCAAAGTCAGGGTTGATGAGGACCCGTTGGATCTTCACCACTTTCCACTCCTGGCTGGGGTTGTCCGTGGGGCTGTCTGCTGTGGGGGGCAGCTCTGGGGCAGAGCCAGGGCACTTGGGAGGGGCTGCAGGCTGCTCCACCAAGACCAGGCTGCTGCCATTCAATGGGGGTTGTGGTGCATCCCCACTGAGCCCCCTGGGGTCCTTCTGGCAGCTCCCACTCTGTCTCTCTCCCAGCAGTCCCATCTGTGCCTCCTGCTCATCTGGCTCGGAGGCTGGAGCATCCCAGAGCTGATGGCAGCTCTGCCCCCCTCTGCTCCTCCTCTCCTGCCAGCAGCCACTGTCCCACTCACTGTCCCCCTTGGCTGTCCCACTGACACAGGGGGGCTGCTCAGCCTCGCCAGGCATGGGGCAGCTGGGCTGGGCGTGGAGACAGAACTGCTGGAGCCTTGTCCTCAGCATCTTCCTTCACTGATTGCCTTCACTAGCACTCCATGGCCTTTCCAAACAGCTCCACATGGCCAGGGTGATGGATCCTCCCTCAGAGCATGGGCAGCACGAGAGGGAGGACAGCCACGTGCCAGGCACGAGCTCAGCTTTACTACTCTTGCAGGCAGGAAGAGCAGGCAGGATGCCCCTGGAGCAGGCAGGTTCTGGAGACCCAGATGGAGGGATGTGTCCAGAGCAGACAGGCCAGCCAGGAGGATTTTGCAGGAAGATCCCTTTCCCAGGCAGAGGACAGGCATCCAAGGACCTGTGTAAGGGGAAGGAGGAACATTGAGGATGCTTGTGCTTGCACTGATTTCCGATGGCTACAGACATCGGAGCAGCTCCCAGCAACCCCAGCCTGAACTCCAGCTCCAGCAACAATTCCCATGAGGAAGGACCCCCTGAGATTCAAAGCCCATTTGGAAATGCCCCAACCCCAGCACCGTGCTCACCACCCCAGCACCCTCGTCCGTCTGTCCTCACCCTGGGGACAGCACCCTGGGGACAGCAGCCATGGCCCTGGCTCCCCTGGCTTTGCCAGATGAGGCTGTGGGCACCCCTGTTAGTGCTCAGCACTGGGGCACCACTGCTCTGGAGCTGGGAGTGTTCAGTGAAGAAGCAAATCCCTGAGGATGTTGCTCAGGGTTATCAGGAACAAAAAAGGAAAATTTCCAGCATCCAGCTGAACTGTGTTTAACCATTGAGTGACTCACGCGGCGTCAGGACAAGCACAGACAGACCCACTTCCCTCCTGCAAGCATAAATCCTGCTGGGATGACAAACCCACGCACCAACACAGACGAGTTATCAGCTGGGAGAGGGGGATGTCATCGCTCCCAGGACAGGATATGGGTTATAGTGTACGGAAATTCCTGTGAGTCCTTCGCTCGCACAGCATCACCCAGCCCTGCTCACAGCAAGGCTGGTCCTGGGGAAGAGCCTCCTCAGACATCCACAGCACCCACGGCACATGGACCCTGATGGATTTCCCAACCTGAGGAAAAGGGGTTTCTGCTCATCCCAAACCCCTCCCTGAGTTATTGCAAGGTTTTTCAGTCAAATGAGAAAAAGCACCGGGTCAACATCGCAGGGTAAGCTCTGGCAGGAATACACCCTGCAGCTTCCTCGAGGCTCACAGCTTCTGTGCAACATTTTTCCTGTCCTTAGCAAGGTTTTTTGGAAAATAAGGCAGATTAGAAAGCAGGCACTCGGGCATTTCCCAAACACAAGGCTGCATTTTTTGGAGAACACCCAACAGAAATCTTCTGCCCTTTCTGAAATCCTTCCTCCTGTCTCTCTCTGCTGCAATTATTCAGCACAGATTTGCAAAGAGAACCTGAGGAGAAAATGTCAATGTTTCTCTCTGAAAAATAAAGTTCACCCTCCTCTTTACATAATTTGGGGGCTCAATAGTTGCAGGAAGCCACCCACATCTTTCCTTAGAAACATGGCAAGTTGTTGGAGCTGGAAAGAGTGGGCTTATCTCAACTGAGGACAAAGAGAAAGTTGCCAAAAATAGCCCCAGCCCAGCCTGGGTCGGCAGAGAAGCTCCCAGGGTGGGTCTGCATCGCCCCACTCCCATTCCCTCCCCCTATCCCTAGGGAGCCGGTTTCTGGGACAGCACAACTCATGTCCATCCTACACCGGAGCCGCCTTGACAATTTGCTGGGGGAGCTGGCGCCTCCCTGAAAACTCTTCCAGAGCCGCCCCCTTCCATTCGGGAGCGCTTTCCACACACGGGCATCTCCTGGGAGCGACGCCCACGGCCCCGGTGCTCCCCAGGCAAACCCAGCCGTGCTGAGAGCCAGGCAGTGGCGTTCCCCAAGGACACACTGCTGGGACAGGGCCACCCACAGCACCGAAATCCTGAGTCAGGATCTGCTGCCTCGCTTGGGGCGTGGCAGAGAGCGGCCTCCTTCCCCCCGGGACACAGCTCCTGGGCTCTACCAGCAGCACAGGAGGGGAATATTTATGAGAACCGTGGATCTCTAGCAAAAGCTGTTAGGCTGAGCCTGTCTGTTGGAATACCAGCCACATAGGATGTGTGTATATGCCTCAGGTGCATCACTTCACTGTCAAAAACAAACAGCAGCACCAGCCATAGCCACAAAACCAGGCTGAGATAGCCCCCACCTGCAAACAAAGGCTGTAAAGAGGGGTGAGGGTCGTTTCAGGCACCATTTCAGGGGTGCAGCTCTGGAGGACACCCAAACTGGGCACCAGTGCCCAACTCACAGTCCTGAGAAGCAGCTGCTCACCGTGCCCATCTGAGAGGCTCCTCATGCTTCCTGATGGCAACAACTCCCTACGGGAAGCAGCAGAATGGTGCTGGGGAGGGAATAACAACAACAAAAAATCCTTCAATTCACAAAGTGCTGAAATCTGGCAGCAAGGAGACCTTTTGCTCAGCTTCTCTTCCTGCCCACTCGCTGGCGAGTGATGCACAGCCCCCCCACCTGCCTTTCTCACACCCTGTCACCCTCCCCTCCCGCTATTGAAAAAAGGAAAACTAAAGTTAACTTTCCACGTCCCACACAAATATTTTTGGCAGGCGTTGCTGGCATTCAGGCTGCTGAGCCCGGGGGAGACAGGGTCTGCAGAAAGTCTTCGTCTCCATCTGCTCCCGGCTGGGGGTCTGCAGTGCCTGGGCTGGTCTGTCCCAGACACAGCGCAGGGGCAGGAGGTGACAGGGCTGTAAAAAATGGGGGGCACCTCCAGGACAGCCCTGGGGACTGTGAGTGGCCCAGTCATGGGAGTGCCATGAAGGGGGGGGGGCAGATTCACACCCAAACTTTGGCTCTGTCCCTGCTTTCCCGTGTTGTTCTCAGCCACATCCTTGCCCCACGCTGCGTTTTCATCACCATGAAACGAGCCGGGAAGGGTGCGAAAGCTGTCCCCAGCACAGCGGGGCTCTCGGGTTTCCCCGGGTCAGGCAGCGGGTCGCTGTCACTCAGGCAGGACCCTGCTGCCCAGACTTGCAGTCCCCAGCTCCAGTCACAAGATCGGCCCAGTCCCTTTCCAAAATAGCCCAGCCGCAATGTATACATCTGGGGAGCTTTACACCTCCCCTGTGCCAGCAGCTGAATGTCCCCTCGGGGGACCCGGGCACCTTCCTTCCCCACGTGGAGCCTTCTTCCCGTGGCGCTTTCCCTCCCTGTGTTTCTGTAAGGGAGCGCTGCCCTCCCAGCTGACACCGGAGACACCTCGGGTGTCACCCAGCAGCATTTGGCTGCCCTGTGCACAGACACTCTCCCGTCTGCTGCAATCCAATACCCCTCCCAGCTCCCTGGGTACCTGGCCGTGAGGCTGAGCTGTGCTGGGGAGCTGCCTGTGGGCTGATCTCCCCTGCACAAGGACCCTGCTAAACCCCAAAGGCCTGCACGGCTGGGGCCAGCGTGGTGTCACCTGTGCCACCCCCATAGCCTCCCACGGGACAGCAGGGCTGCTGACAGCCACACGGGGATGGCAGCAGGAGGGGCACAGCTGGGATGTGCAGGATGGACGGAGGGAAGCCTTCTCTGACAGGGACCAGTGCCCAGGGAAGGGGCACAAGGGACGTGGGATGGATGTGATTGATTCCCTTGCCATGACAAGGATGCCGGCTCCCTGAGGAGCAAGACTGGGAGTGTGGACAGGCATGGCTATGTCCTGGCTCCTGCAGGCGAGGCCAGGGCTGGCAGGCACAGCAGTCTGCAGCGTGCTGGGGAAAACAAAAGCCTTTTGCAGCGCTGATTTACTACCTTGACGGAAACCGGGATGGAAAAAACAACATTCCCGAATGCCTGTCCCCGTGCAACCCCTGCGGTCCCCAGCAGCCCAGCCCGCCTGCGGACACACGGGCAGCTGGTCCCGGCAGGTGGGTGCCCTGTGCCCTCATTCCCTGCCCACAGCCGCTGGGGAGAGGCAGCAGAAGGAATGCTGGGGATGACCACGGGGGCTGCGGGGCACCAGGGGAGCGGTCGTGATTAAGCAGTGAGCGAAACAAGGGAGGAGGAGGATGACAGTGGCATCCCGGCCAGCTGGACCGTGTCCCCTCCCTCTCCACCCCACGCTGGGAGGAAGGGCTGGATGTGGGCTGATCGTATCCCCCTGAACTGGTGCATGGCTCCTCACGCCAGCTTTGGGCTTGTCCCTCCGGGCTCAGGGAGCAAGGAGCTCTCCCTGGGCAGCTCCCTTGGGAGCTGAGGCTCCCAGGCACTGAGGAGGGCTGGGAAGCAGGATGGGGAGCTGAGGAAAGGGATGCTGGCTCCTTGGAGGGCAGCACAGTGCAGGCTGGGCTGGATTTCGTACCCTGGCACAGCTGTTCCAACCCAGCCCCGTTCCACTCCACCACCCCCATTCCCATGGGGGTTTTGGTCAGGTTTTGGTGCTCAGCACACCCACTCCCCTCCTCTCACTGCTCAGCCCACATCCCAGCCCCAGTCTCCAAGAAACCCCGATGTTCCACAGGGATTTGTGTCCATCAAACATCGGACTGTGCACTCCAGCCAGGCAGCGCTGCTCCTGCTCTGCCCTCCTGGCTGGGCTCAGAAGTGAATCTACCCCTTCCCTAAGGGGCCCATCTGACCTGGGGGTCCCAACCAGACAATCCTGGCAGCTGCCCATGCCCTGAGTGCATGACAGCCTCACGCAGGGCAGGTCCCAGCCTGTCCTGCCCTTTGCTCAGCCTGAACCCTGACCCCAGCTCCAGCTGCTGCATTCCAGGGAATGACAACCCCAGTCTGGCTCTTACAGCTGCCTCAAGCCCTTCTTCTCAGTGCAGTTTTGGGGAGCAAAGTGCCAGGTTTGCCACGTCCCACTTGCAGCCTGATGCAAGCCCAAGGTGTCATCGTGGGGTGACCTTCCTCAGGGACCTCTGGCCCCTCCTGCTGTGGGACAGAGGGTGATCAGCTGGAGCCTCAGCAGGTCACTGCAGGAAGCCAGGGATGAAACTGCAGTTCAGCCTTTTCAAGGCTCAAATGAAATATAAAAACCAGAGAAGTCTAAGACATAAGACGAACTGAAAAATCAAGCTCTTGTCAGTGTGGCACGGCTGTCCCCAGGACTGGCACCACCATGGCTGCAAAGTGAGCTGGATTGGCAAGGCAGGTTCTGGCAGCTTTGGGCTCCACACATCCCTGTCTGCCCAGGGCAGCTCACCTTCATCACCCATGCTGCAGGAACGTCCCGGCTGTGCAGCCACCGGCTCTCTGGCACAGCAGGTCCCACACCCAAATTTCCCCTCAGAGCTCCAGCAGCAGCTGCCAGAGGGAGAAGGGAGGGCGGGCTGGCACAGTGGCGCCTTCACGCATTTCCCAAGCAATACCAGTGCACATTTCCTGGGAGAGGAATGAAGGAACTCTCACTAAACAAAATCCTACTCCTGGAGGCGAGCACTGTGGGGATGGAGTCACCCCTGGATGTCAGATGCCTGCTGGTGGTTGTGCCAAAAGCTGTGTTGGGTGGGGAGGACAGGGCAGCATCTGCAGTGGTGTTGTGGTTCACCCTGCAGCGGGGTTGGAACTCATCCCACAGCCATGAGATGAGTGGGATGAACTTTCTGGCAGTGGAGTTACGGCTAATCCTGCAGCCTCGCTGGCCCCAGGGAGCTCAGTCTCTGCAGATATAAAGCACAAGACAGCAACTAAACAGAACACCCCACAGGGGCTTGAAAATCCAGTTTAAACAACCTCTGAGCATTCAGGGCTGCCCGAGCTGGGACAACTGACAGTCTGAGCATCTCAACCCCCTCGGGTCCAAATCAGGCTTAAAACTTCCCAGGTAATCCTGGGGGCTGGCCCAGCCACTGCTGGATTTCACAGCCATTGTCACATTGTCACAGCCCTGCCCAGGTCCTCCTGAACAGACAAATGAGGGGCCATGACCTGGGGCTGTCAGGATCAGGGCACGGGACCTGCCGGCACAAAGATCCAAGGTCAGTAGCAGACCTGACAGCTCAGCCAAGGTTTGCTGAGCCCAGCAGCTTTGTCCTCCCCACTGTGACCCCCTCCCGCCCCCCATCACCTCCAGGCATCCCTGAATCCCTAAAGCTCCCTGAAGAGCAGAACTGCGCTGCTAAGAAACAGGGAGAAGCTCCCTGCTGCCTCTCAGACCCGCAGCCCTGGCCAGTGCCTTCGCCCCCAGCTCTGATCCCAGGGAGGCAGGATGGGAACTGAGAGTAGAGATGGATGCACACAGCCTGGGAACTGCCAGGACCAGGATAAAGGACATTTTAACAGCTCAGTGACGGAGTGCACACAAGATCAGGATTTGGCCCTTCTGAGCCCCATGGGCAGCGCTCGGGTCTGTCCATGGGAAACAAAGAGCATCCCGGGGAAGGGAGTGTTTTCTTTCCAGACCAGGAAAGCAGCCAAACCCCAGCACATGCCCATTCCCAGGCCTTGGCCCCAGCGACACAGCAGGCTGGTGGCCTTGGGACATGAGGTCCTTTCCCATGTAGCTCCCCAAGTTGAGACCCCAGCCGGTCCTGGCGAGGCAGAAGAGCAGCCCTGCTGCTTGCTGGGCTTCCGGGGGTCTCTGAGGCCAGGGCACAACCACCACCTCACTACTCAGAGGGGTCCCCAAGCCTTTTGGGATGGGGCTGTGTGTGTGTGTGTGTGCTCAGCAGTCTGACTCTCCTCCTGGCAGAACCGCTTGTGCAGTAGGAATAAACATGCCGAGGACACATCCAAGCCAGTGCAAACAGCCCCTGACCGAGCTGCTCTCTCCCAACACTCTGTTTTTCTTTCTCTGCTTTTCCTCTCCTCTCTTAACCCCTTCAGGAGCCCGGGGGACCTGTGCCGGCAGCCCTAGGGGCTGCTGGAGCCAAACCCCATGAAACCCTGGGAGTCTGACCACAAGGAAGGGCTGGGACACCAATGAGGTTCCAGAGTCCCTCCAGGACGCAGGGCTGGTTTTGTTGCCTTCAAGTCGCCTGGCTCTCGTTCCTCTTCTTCCCCCGCCTCCTTTCCCCACTCCAGAGCTCATCCTTTCCCCAACAGCTCCGGAGGGTCCTGAGGGAAAGGGCTGCTCCCCCTTCAGCGCCCAGCTCACCCAACCAAGCACAGGCTGGATGCTGGCAGGGGGCACCTCATTCTGGGCAGGACAGAGGAGCCGGCAGACACCCATCGTGAGGAAAGCTCTCCAGGGAAGCCCACCTCCACCCTCTGCTCTGCCGGGAGCCCTCTCCACCCTGGAGGTTACCGTGTTCGTCTCCTGTGACACCGTTCAGTCCCCACGGTCACCGAGAGCCGTGCCCAGCCAGCATCCCGCTGGCATGGCCACGGAGCGCAGGGCACCTCTGGTGAGCCCAGGGATGCTCGCACTCGCCACGCTCACCTCTTTCCCTTCCCCTTCTCTGCCGTGGGGAAGTAAAGCTGGCTGCTTTCCATGTGCTCCAGCTAAGCCCGGAGGAGGTCACGTCCTCGCTGCCCCTGCTGTGCCCGGACCCCGGGGTCCCAGCCCGGAGCTGCGGCCGGCAGCGCCCGGGGCTCCTCGCCTGCTCTGCTCCAGCGCGCAGGGAAGAGAGAACGGGGGAGAGGGGAGGGAGGAGGGGAGGGGGGAAATGAAACTTTAATAGCACAGAGCCCCTTTTGTTTCCCAGCATATGGGATATTTCATACATGCTGAAGGCATTAACCACCTATATTCTTCAAGCGCTCGCGGCAGCTGGGAGCACAGCCCTGCGCTCAGCTCGGGGCACAGTGCTTGTCCTGGGGGGCTGCAGGCTGCAGCAAGACACCCCTTTGCCCTGGCACCCCTCTCTGGAAGCAGGGACACCTTAAATTACAGCCTGTAAAACTGCTCTGCTTCACCCAGGATCACACCCTGCATGGTTTTGTCCCCCCAAAAGAGCAACCAAACCCCCAAACTCAAGTCCAAGAAAGGGGTGTCCCTTTCACTGTTTTTTGGACATGCTGTGAAGTGGGGGAAAGTAACCCCACCATTCCTGGGGGTCTGAGACCCCAAACGTCCCTCCTGTCCTGGGACATGGCAGAGCCTTGAAGTCCCATGGAACGGTGACTAACAGTGGCAGAGAGAGGCTGAGGAGGGCTGGTGGCACGTCCCCTCTCTGCCCGAATCCCAAGGACACAAGAGCATCCCTGGAGCAGCAAGCAGGCAAGGTGCTGACAGGGAAGGGCTGGGAAATATCCACATGGAATATCCTTCTGCTGTTTACCCATTTTCTCCCTTCTGTCTCCCCTTGTGGTGCCTGGGGACAGACCATGGTGCCGGTAAAATGGGTGACACCAGCTTCACAAGTAAGGAAGGGACATCTCCAGTCCCTGAGCACAGACAGTGGCTGCCCCCTGCAGCCCCCACCAGCCACCTCAGTGTGGGATGGGGACATCTGCGGGCCTTGGCACTGCATCTTTCCCTTATTCCCTTGGAGAGATGTTGGCTTTGACCTTCTGGGCAGGAGAGGACATCAACTGGTGGCAAAACTCCAAGCAAGGTCTGAGATGGAGGGGGCCACATCTGTACTCTGTTTTCACCAGGTTGGGTGGATTCCTCATCACTGGGCTTTTCAGTGGTGCCCACCCCCTGACTGGCACCCATGAGGGCTCCCAAAGTGGGTTCCCCTTCACCAGCCCTCATGGTTTTGGGCAGTCAGGGGAAGGAAGGCATGAGCCCACTCACCCAGGGTGAAGGGACATGTTGTCCATCCCATGGAGCTCCACTTGTCCCTGAGCCCCCAGCCCTGCACTGTGCAGGATGCCCTGTAAATCCTTACTTTGTCCAGTGTTTATCCAGTCACACTCTAATTTGAAATAAAAAACTCAGCCAGTAAAAGGCCTTTATAGCTCTTCAGAGCTCATAAACCGGCAGCGCTGGCGGACGGGGGCCAGATGATTGGGGGCTGCTAGGAAAATTTATTGCAGATTTTGGTAACTTAAACATTACAGTTCTGTGAGCCCCAGGACTGGTTTGCTGAGCAGCTCCCAGCAGCAGGGATGGAACAAGGGATGCTTTATTGGGGAAGGGAAGGGGGGGCTGACAGGTCTCACCCAGACCCACAGTTAACACCCACCCAGATTTAGACTGGCTCGTTTTTAAGGCAAGTCTTTGCACACACCGAATCCATCCTCATGCCAGGAAGGAGTGTGTGTCCAGGATCCTATCCTCACATCCAGGGCTGCTGGACACAAGGCTCCATCACCCTGGGATGAAGACAGCCCCAGCAGCATCCCAGGGAGATGATGTATGGGACTGTGCCAGCACCTCCTTGTGCCAAATCCCCTGGCTCGATGGGTGACCTTGCACCATGCCCTGCCGTGGGGCAGGAAGAGCTGGGATGGGCTGGCCAAGCTTGTCGTGGGAGTCTGTAGAATTTGGAGAGAATGAGAGGAAGCGGCCGGGGTGGGGAGCGTGCGAGGGAAGGCGGGTAGCAGGAGGGAAGGCATTTTTTCCTTGCCAGTGTCCTGGCTGATTCGGTGTGAACTGCTATAAATTTGTTCCTTATCTCTCAGGCCATTTAATGTTTTCATGAAAAGAAAATAGTCTGCAGGAAAAAAAACCCGCTGATAAAAGATCCCTTTGGCATTGGGAGGAATGTTAAATGTCTCTAATCAGCAGGGTCTGGGGCTCAGAGTGCTCCTGGAGCTGCCAGAGTGGAGACTGGGCAATGCTTGGAGCAGACTCTCCCAGCACCCTCCCAGGTCTGGGGAGGAGTTGGCACCTGCACCCCTGGGTGCCCCTTGCACTAAGAAAGGGTCCAGACCTACACAGGGGACGTTGTGCCCAGTGCAGGATAGCAGTGGCTGTGGCTGGGATAGCTCCAGCCACCTCACCCTGCAGGCTTCAACATAAATTAAACCAAATGCTGCCAGAGAGAATAAAAAGTGGGAACATGAGGTGCAAATTCTATGAGAGAAAAGATATGGATCCAAACCCTTCTTGACTGCCTCCCAGGGCCAGGCAGGAGCATGGGCTGTGCTAGGCTGTCCCCACGTGTCTTTGCACCTCCAGGATCTGCATCCCTTGCCTGTGGCTGCACCCGTGGGGAGGCCAGGGGGAAGCCCCAGAGCCCCATGTGGCTGGAAGCATTCTTCTCAAGAAAGCTGGCCCACAGACCAGCTGCTGTTTGGATTTACAGATGCAAAAGCAAATCCTGCATGAGTCCTCCTTGGAACAAATCTCCTGGCCCTTACTGACTGTGGTCTTGCTCCTGCTGAGGACTGCAATGCAGGGCTGGAGGCACAGGGGTCACAAGCATCCCTCTCTGCAGGATCAAGTAGTGCCTGGTGGCACTTCCCATGACATGTGGGCACTGAGTTGTATCCCTGAGGCTTCTTCCTTCCTCCAAACACTGGATGATGCGACTGCTGGCAAATCACATGCTGATGCACCCCTGACTGGGAGCATCCCCACCGTGTGGATCTCTGAAGGCCATCCCACCCAGCAGAACCATGGCACAGGGACACATGAGCCTCTGAGCTGTAGCTTCATGTCGGGGCTTGAAAACAAACCAGGCAGCAAAAATGTGACTGCAAAGGGGATTTTTCAGGGTGGGAAGGAACTGTTAGTGATGACTTTTCCTCCCCATTTTTTTCTCCTTTTGGTAGTGTTTCATTTTATACTCCAAGAGAGCAGAAATGCCATTTAAAATTAAAAAAATCAAACCCTTCTGTTTCAACACACTCCCTAGCTCAATGTCCTCATGCACCAACACACCTACATACCAGCTTTTCTCCCAGGCACAGCCCTGGCCCAGGGGAGCCCGTTTCCAGGCAGCATTCCCCCTTGGCCAGGCCCATATCCCAGCATCCTGCCTCCCCTGCCAGCCCCACTCCCAGCCCCATCCTGCCATCCACATCCCCTCTCCACAGGCAAACACATTTTCTTCCACATCCATCACGTGGAAGTAGGATGTGCATTCTGGTGCCAGAACACGCACGGCCGGCTGCGCCAGCAGCGCCTGCTCGGCCGCACAGAGCTGCTGCTGTGCCGGTGGATCGCAGTTGGCTTTTGTGGGATGGTTTTGGCTGTGCCTGGAATGGTGGGGAGGAGCCAGGAGCTGGCACTTGCCATCTACACTGACCTGCTGAAGCTGGTGTGGTGCCAAGTGTCTCACTCTTTGCTTGGACATCTGTGTGCCCACTCTTGCCTTGCTCTGGGGCATTTCTGTGCCGTTCAGAGGCAAAACTGGATGTACTTTGTAAAGCTGATGGGCGCTCAGCAGCCTGGCAGCACCACTGGCATCACGATGGCATCATGGGATGAGGACAGTGACCGTGCATGGGCCCCGGGCACTCAGCATCCTCCTGCCAGGGGATGTGGGCATGAGGGTGTCAGGCTCTCATCTCCAAAGTGCCCATTGGCAGCTCCCCTTGGAGTCCAGGGCAGCCCCACTGCTGCTGCTTTTCCTGCCCTCTGGAAGACCCCCCCATCCCTCCGCTGTCTGCCTCTGACGCAGGCGGCTTCGCTTCCAGACGGGTCGTGCTCGCCCCGAGCCCCAGCCAAAAGAAAGCCCCTTTGTTCGGCTCGGCAAGCGGGGCCCGTGCGCCAGCTGACCCCACTGACCTCCACCACCCAAAAACACAGTCCCTGCTGTCCCATGGGTTAGCAGGCATGAGGACAGCGACAGGGTCAGCCCCCAGCACCCCTCCTCGGGTCAGGGACAGTGCCCAGGGACATGGGCATGGGTCACAGAGGGTGCAAGGGTATGGAGCAGCTCTGTCCTGCAGGGAGAGATGGAGGGATGGAGGGATGGAGGGATGGAGGGATGGAGGGATGGAGTGATGCTCTACAGCCAAACCTCTGATCTCTTTTTGAGATGGGCAGAAATCACTGGGAAATAGTGGAGCTGCCAAGCTCTCCAGAGTGGGATGGGGAGCGGGGCTGGAGCTGAACAAGCTGTTGCTAATGAGAAGCAGGTGGAGAGCCCGGCATTGCCCCCCCAGTCTTCTCTCAGCCCTCGGGGTCAGCCTGTATTTTCTTAAGTCCTGATTGCAGAGAAATTGGACGCTTGTGTGCCAGTGGGTTCTGGTGCACTCCAAAACAAAGGGAAACTGACAGGAACATGGGTGTAGGTTTGGGAATGGCTGGAGGCTGTTTCTGGCACTTTGCATCCTGGCTGAGCAGGGGACAGGACCCAAGGGATGATGCCTGCCCTGATCCTGCTCCAGCAGGAGCATCCCACTTGGGAATGGCAGCAGCCCATCCAACAGCTCTCAACTCATCCCTGATTTGCATGCAGGAGAAGAGGAACCCTGAGCTTCTGAGCCAGAGAGGAAACGAGTGCAGAAAAATGTGATAAACAGCTGTAAAGCCCAGCCCTGGCTCTGTGCTGCTCCCGCCGTCGCGGGTCGGCCCCTCAGACTGTTTATGGAAAGCCCAGTTTGCCGAGAAATCCATCTCCCGTTTCCTGTTGATCGCTGGGAGCCAAGGTCCCTCAGCCAAGGGCTGCCGCCGCCCGCGCACGTCTCTGTGAGACAGGGGAAGGGGCTGAGCGCAGGGCAGCTCATGAGCTCCGGGGAGAGGGGTAAGGAGCATCCCCTGGGAGCTCAGCAAAGCTCTCTGCTGGGACAGAGCAACCCCAGCCCTTCTGGCACCCTTGGGCATGGACGACTTGGGAATTCTTCCTCAGGCTACTCAGGATCGAGGGTGTGCGGGTGGGATGCTCACATCCACCCGCGGAGATCCAGGGCTGGCAATGTCCACCCCTTTCCAGCAAAGACCCCTTCAGCCCTCAGTGTCCCCAACCACACAGAAACCCCCGGTCTGGGGACCAGTGCTGGGTCCCCACCTTCACTCCCTTCCTGCTCCTGTGACCCCGCTGCGGGTGTGGAGGGAGCTGCTGCTCCGTGTCCGCTCGCTCAAGGCCAGCACCATTGTTGGTGAAGCCGTGCCGGGTGGGAGCGGAGCCAGGCTGGGACGGAGCCGGAGCTGCAGATCCTGCC
Source organism: Pseudopodoces humilis (assembly GCF_049639895.1). Taxonomy (NCBI): domain Eukaryota; kingdom Metazoa; phylum Chordata; class Aves; order Passeriformes; family Paridae; genus Pseudopodoces; species Pseudopodoces humilis. The sequence goes on from NC_142216.1 coordinate 6,454,901, forward strand.
GCTCTTCACTGAGTCATCAGCCCGCAGGAGCTGAGCAAGGCAGAGCCGGGTGCTGACCTGAAATGCAGCCGATTCTTTTCTCTGAATCAGGGCAGGGAGGAAGGGAAAAAGGCTGGGGGAAGGGGAGAGCAAATGAGTGGGTTTTGGCTGTTCAAATCTCCCCTTTTTCCAGCTGCTCCAGAGAGAGATGGGGCCGAGGCAGTGCCAGAAGGATGGAGGGAGGCTGCAGAGAGTCACGATGGGGACAGACACAAGGAGATGACAGTGTGCAAAAAAGGAAGGGGCTGGGAGATGCCAGGCGTATGTGTGTCCGTGTTTTCACTGGGCTCATCCCAACTAATCCTTGGAGGAAGAGGAAGGAGGGAAAAAAAACAGAAAGAGCTTTCCACCCCCTCTGCCAGGTCCCCTCCTCCCGCTGGGAGGGAATGGGGATGCTCGCCCGGCATGTGCCTGGTCCAGCTCCGAGCACGCAGCCAAACCTGAGACAACCCCCAGGGACAGTCCCATCCCAGAAGGGCTGGGGGCCAAGGGCAGATCTGGATCCTGCTGGCTGGGAGGGATGGCTGAACATCAAAAGTCATCTCTGAGTGATCAAATGAGTAAAACAAGCCCGTCCCATGGGCAGCTGAACCTCCCCTCCCCACGCAGTCACCTCCTCAAACCCCAGCAGCAGTCGCTGTTGCAAGAAATCCTCCCTCAAGCCCTTCCATGGGGCTTCACAGACCCCCCAGCAACCCCAGCACCAGAGCCAGGGAGAACACCCACCCCAGACCCACCCCATCCCTACCCCTGGGCTGCTCCCCATGAGCGGGGGGGTCCGTCAGCCCAGCTGGGGAGCTGGGGGACCGTCACCCATGTGGTCACCAGCTGCTTGGAAACATTTCCCTGGCTCCGGGTTATATGAACAGATTTTTATAATTATTAACCTTGGTAATTTACCGTAAAATATTTATTCTGGCTCATTCCAAGGTGTTTGATTCGTGTTGGGTCCGTACGGCTTGAGGGGGGGGTGGGGTGTGTGTGCATGGGGAGCCACGCGGCCGTGCAGGGCTGGATGCTCGCTCCCATCCTGTATAAATATCCATATGGATGTGTGTGGCCCAGGGAAGAGACTCTGGTGGCCGCCAGGACTGGGGGTCCAGCTCGCCGTGCGGCTCCTCACCCCCTCCTACTGCAATCCCAGGAAGGCCAGCCCCGCGGGACATGCGGCAGGGGAGGGTGGAGGTGATGTCCTGCATGGAGGGGATGTGGGGGGAAAGCACCCTGGCCAGCCGCGGTGAGGGCAGGTGGATGGAGGTGGAAGGAAGGAACGAGGGGGAGGAGAGGAGGGTCCCGGGGTGCCGGTGGCGATCCCAGCACGCCTGGGTGGTCGGCAGGGCTGGGCTGCTCGCGCCTGGCTGCGGAGGATGGGCTGGGAAGATGGGAGCTGAGATGGGCTCTGTGCCCCGCTAAACCCCCAGGGCGAGGGGAGAGGACACCCCGGGGCACCTTTCCCTGCCTGCCCCGGCGCTGGGATCCGCGTCACGGCTCTCCGAGCCCCGGGGGCTCTGGCAGCGGCGACCCCCACGATGAGCGGAGAGGCTCCAGAGATGAAACTCAACCCAGATGTGCAATAGCGGGAACCCTTTAACATTTCCCTGCTCTGTGCCTGGAGCTGGAAAACCCCTCCAACAGCTCTGGCTCCCGTGTTTCTCCTCTCTAACTCCCCAAGTGTGCCCTGAAAAGGAGCTGCGGATGTCCCAGGGAAGAACAAGGGCAGGGACCCACGGGGGATGCTCCAGCAGCTCTGGGCAGTGCCGGGATCACTGGGGAAGGCAGCAACCTGAAAGCACCAGCAAACAAACAGCACCGAGTCCCTACGGGGCTTAAAATGACAAGGAGAAATATTAAAACGATTGAAAACTACAGATTGTGTGGGCTGAGTTCCACCCCCACAGCAGTGTCAGCCCCTTAGCAGTGGGAATGTGCTGGTACCAGCATGGGATTTGTATCTCCATGGGCTCAGATAAGTTTCATCTGCATTGACATGGCCAGAAGCTGGATTTGCTCAGGGAAATGTTGCCAGGACATCCAGAATCACACACATCTTGTCACCCTTTGCCCCTCTCAGAGCCTGGAGCCTTGTTTAGTGTCTGCCTTCACTTTTCTCTAGGGATTCACATCAGCCTTTCCTCATGCTCAGCCTCCTGATGTGACAGGACACCCCAGCCTGCCTCCCAGCTGGCCCCTGCATTATTAAACCAGATCCTCCTTATCAGCCTTTATCTTTTTCCACTCATGCAAAACCTGCCTGGTTCTAGCTTTGGCAGCCATTGGTACTTCCAGCAGGAGCCAGAGCACATTGGGACACTCCTTTGGTGCTGCCCCTCCGTTCATCCCCTGCTACCCCTCTGGGGGACACAACCCACTGCTTCCCTTCCCTTCCCTGCCCGCAGAGCCCCGGGAAGCAGCCCTGCTCCCCCCGGGCTCGGAGCTGCTCCGACACCTGGTTTCAATAAGAACCGGCGCGGGAAGGGACAAAGGCGCCTTGCAGGAGGGCAGCGGGATGCAGGATGAGGGGCTGGCAGGTGGGGAAGGAGGGGGCCTGCAGGGCTGGGATGAGGAGCATGCTGAGGGGGGCACCGGCCCAAGAGCTCTGCGGGGCTGGAGGGGCCCAGCTCCACATCTCTGAAAAAACAGCACTCACAGAATGGGGTTAACTGCAGGCGCTGGAAGGTTGGGATTAATGGGAATTGGTTATAAGAATTTTCCCAGATGGAAGAAACATCTTTTCGTCATCTGTCCTTTGACATTTCAAGTCTATTTTGCATCCCCAGCATTTTCTGATTTGGGCTGTGACATTTAAATGGGGAATTTGTGTTTACAGTCTTAGGCGTTGTAAATATCTTATATAGAAATGTCTTTGCATGTATAGGAGACATCCTATACATTTGTATCTTTGAAACAAGAGATATAAATCTTTACAGGAAAATGTAGAGCTACAGAAACATTTGTATCAGCTTTGTAGTCACAGGGTAGATGAACATGTAACAGAAATACATTGACTTTTTCAGACACTGGGATTTAGTATTATCACAAAGTGTAAATATGTCACTTCATAATCATGAGAGGCATTAAAAGAAATACTTTTCATGGCATTTATTCAAGGACTTGCTGACTTGCACTGTCTCCCCCCTCCAGTCACAGGTCCCATGACAAGGATGCAGCAGTGTCAGGGCTGCAGAACCAAGGTCACATCCCAGCAGCTGTGGGGGGCATACAAAGAGACACAGCTCTCCAGAGGGGCCTGGCATGGCCACAGTCCCCTCCCAGCACTGTGTGACACCAGCTGGGGCCTCTGGAGGCTTTTGACTGCCCCAAATCTGACTTTCCATGAGGTCCCATCATCCCAGCAGGAGCACGGCCGCAGCCAGAGCTTCACCAGCAGCACCTCTGTCCCCTCCCTATCCATGCTTGGAGCTTGGAGCTTAGAGCCAAGGGCTGTGGAAGAAGGTGAAGCAATTGCTGTGTTCACAGTCCTGGTCCACTATGAAATAATTGCAATATCTACTTTTACCCTCATCTGGGCTGGGGACACCTTTCTCAGGGGAGGAGGGGGCTCCTCCATGGCCAGGGATCTCTGTTATTTATAGGGTGCAAACACAGCCTGCTTCTCCCTGTGAGAGAGCAGTTTCCACGGTGTGTCCTGACTCCTCCATGGATTTCAGAGCCAAGGTCTCAGACAGGTCAGTGCTTGGCCCTCCTGTGTGCCTCTTTGGGGGAGCAGAGATGGGAGGTGGTTACAGAGATGGGGGGTGTGACAGTGAGATTCCTTCAACCTAAATCCATGGCGTAGACATCCTTTGATTTAAATAATTCTCTTTCCTACTAAGTCTCATTGTAAAGCTTGATTTAAATGTCGAGGCTCAGCAGGCTGTGAAGGCTGGGGACAGCACAGAGTGCTTGGAGGAGGAACCCATCCCACCCATAACTGCTGAGCACCCCCATCTCCATCTGCTTTGGGGAGCCAACACGGGAGATGGCTTCCAAGTCATCCAAGAGTTTTCTCTCTTGTCCCCCCACCCACTCTGCTTACCAGATGATGAAAGGCACAATATCCATCTGCAGGGGTTTGCATCCCAACAATCACATGGAGTCAGGGCACTGCTGGAAGCAGGGCAGGAGGAGCTTGCTGGGGTGTACGTGCACCCCCAACTGCTGGCACTGCCACCTCATTCCCTGGCAAAACCCTCTCCAATCCCTCCTTCCCAGGGCTGGGGGTCTTAAATCAAGGGAGGCACCTAGGGGTAGGATCTAGGCCTGTTCTGTACAGCTGTGCTGGGGACAAGGGAAGGGTTAGGGGACCACAGGTCCCTCCATTCAGTGCCTGCATTCAGTGGCACATCCCCATGAGTTACTCTGCTGCCTGTGGCCAGCACCCTCCAGCCCTGTGCCCAGCCAGGTGAGCCCTGCACCCTGCTGCCAGCATCTCTCCTTCCCTGCATTCCTCCTGCCCACATCTCTCCCTGCCTGCATCCTCCTGGCAGCTGGGTGGGCACAACCAGCATTGCCAGACCCCATAGGAAGAGCAGCCCAGGAACAGCTGTGCTCCATATCCCTCCTGCAGACATTTCCAGCAGGGATTCACTGGCACATCCCCAACAGCCAGGAGGATACAGGACACGTTGGGGCATGGAGGTGGGATGTGTCAGGACAAGGATACAGGACGTGTCAGGGCACGCTGCAGGATTAATCAAGGTGCAGAAAGCAGACATCAGGGATGGACCCAACCCCACAGCTGCTTGTGGGCTGGAAAGCCAGCCCTCACCATGGCCACCGTGGTCCTGCCTGCAGGCTGGGGCTGCCAAGGGCTTGGAGCATCCTCCTCTGCCCCTCTGGGAACTCCAGGAAGCTGCTGACTGCCATCCACTGCCTCATGCAGCTCATGGAAGCTCAGAGCTGAGCAGGGGATGCCTTGGGGTCTCTGGTAGGACAAGGCTGCAGCAGGGACAGCCCCAGCAACCCCTGGCCACAGCAGAGGAGCAGTTGAGGGTTTGAGCCCCAAGCAGGGATGGGGCCCTGCTGGCTGCAGCTGCCCAGCCTCTGGCCCTTGCCCAGCCCAGAAAGGATTTTGCCAACTTTGCACATTTTTGGCAGAAGCTAGAAAACATCACTGGTGCCAAGGCGGGTGACAGGCAAGGGGAACAGATCCTCCCTCACACAGGGTTCTCCTGTGGCCATGAGGGCAGAGACCTTCTCATCCTCCCAGGCACCCCAATAGCCATGGCACGGGGCTGAGCTGTGCTTATGACCCTGTTAATTAAAAAGCAATTAATTCAGGACTAAGCTGAGCACCAGCTGGGCCCACCTGGGGCAGCCCAGGGCCAAGATAGAGGTTTCCTTGCACATCATCTGGGGCTGGAGGCCAGCCCCAGACACTGCTTCTTCCTGGGCTTGGGGACACAAGGAAGGGAAACATGGTGGGTGCATGGCCTGGATGTGCTCCAGCATGGCTGGGAATTAGCAGCCTTTTCTTCTGGGCAAGCAGCTCCATCATTCCCCCCAGTTCTCCCCCTGCAGCCCCCTCTCCTCCATCCGGCGGCTCCTTCGGCACCACACATCGTTTGTCACTCCGACAGGTTCAAACAAACCCGTCTGGGATTAATTAGGCTCCGTCTCCGTTTCCTGCAGCGCTTCGCAGGGGCCGGGCAGCAGAAGGCGGTGGGGAAGCAGCAGACGGGCGGGCAGGCTCGGGCAGGCAGGGACTGGATAATGGGGCAGAGGGGAAAAGGTAAGCAGGGACCCCCAGACCCCCAAATCCCTCCCCTGTGCTAATGCAGTCGGTGCTGGATGCTGTCCTGGGAAGAAGAGGCTGTGGGTGCTGTGCAGCGTGGATGGATCCAGGACTGGAGAGCTGCTGCCACCTCGTGCATGGAGAGCTGCTCCCACACATCCCTTTCCTAAACCCCCCAAAGACGGTCCCAAATGCAGCCAGGACCCCCAGGGGCAGGACTGAACCATGCAAGTGAGAGTCACAGGCAACAACCAGCAAGTAAAACCAGGGCCACCCATTTATTAGCAGTTGGTTCAACAGGACCTTACACCAGTGCTTGGGAGCCTCCCCCAGCACAGCTCCCATGGCCCCATGTGCAGCTACAGGGGCTCCTGTGAAACATCCAGGTGGGAACGCTGCTGCCAGGGGGCCCCTCACATGGGGGGTGAAACACATTCACCCCACTGCCCTGGCCCCACTGCGGCAGCATCCTGGGCATTGCATCCCCTCCCACGGAACTGCCGCCATCCCACATCCTGTGGGGCAGCTCCATCCAAAGGGAAATGTGGGTCCTTATCCTGGTAAACCCGTGATGGCTCAGTCTCATCTGCCAACAAATCCCAGGGCGTGGGAGAGGCTGTAGCTCTGTACAGCAGCACCGGTACAAAGATGTGTCTCCCGCTGGGAAACCGTCCCGTTTCCCCACTGACCTCCGTCCATGTCACGTCTAACAACCAAAGAGACCACGTAAAACCCTCGGGGTTTAGGTACAAATTGTGGCACTGAAGAAAAACACCTCCCTGCAAAATGGGAACCAAATGAACACCCCACCCCCCCCCACCCCCGTAAAACCCAACATTATTAAAATACTTTTGTTTTTAATATTCAAGAGGTTTGAAGTTCTCAGCGTTCTTCTGATTGCCTTTATCCCAATGTCTGTTCTGTCCCCGAGCTCTCCTCCATGCCAGGGTGTGCTGGGCACCACTTGGCTTTACCACAGGAAACACCACACGTGTACAAGATTGCAGGATGGGCTTGGGGGTCATGAGCATACTGGGACCAGTACGCCCAGACCAGCATGCCAGCCCCTTCTCCTGCTAGGCCACATTCCCACCACACTGCCCATGGAGGGGCAGCCAGAGGTTGAGGAGCTTGAAAATGATGACAGAGATGACAGAAGAAATTGTGCCCCAATCGCTGAAAGGAAAATCCACCTTGTTCTCAGCTTTTCCAAGTAGGTGCTGGGGGAATCCAGCAAACTCTCCTGTTTCCTGCCATGGGGCTGATGGCAGGAGTGTGTCTGGATTCCTCTGTGCTTTGGGTTTCCACCAACTCCATCCCTCTTCTCCAGCTCAGCAAAGCCACCACCATTGCATCCAGAACAGCTCCTCCACCGTTGGACGAGCAAGTGAGGGACAGCTCTGGTGCTGCCCTCGGACCCAGGGCAGTTGGAACCCATTTTGAGCAGAGAAAGGGGCAATTCATGCCACTTCCCTATGCCAGAGTAGGATGGGAAGGGACAAGGAATTAAAAAGGAAAAATAAAATGAAAAAGATACAGGTGTGGGGCAGGCAGAGAGGTGGGAACACAGGGATTGCAGAGTTGGATCACTGCTCAGACAGCCTCCAGTGGAGCCCTGTGCTCCTGGGGGTCCTCTCCAAGCCTCCAGTGATGCTGTGCGCTCCTGGGGTCCCCTCCAAGGCTGGGTATTGCTGAGAAGGTCCTGCTGGCACAGGGTCAGCCCCGCTCAGGTATTGCTGGGGGATGGCAGCAGCAGCTACCTGGTGCTCTGCAGCTCCTCCCGCAGCCAGGTGGGCAACGTCTGCCCCATTTTGTACAGGAGCTTGGAGAGCTCTATGTTATGGTCCCTGTAATAGTCCCGCAGGAAGGAGCGTGACTGCAACGGGAGAGCAAAGAGGAGCATCAGGGGACCAGCCTGGAGCCCACCACCCCAGCACAGCTCTGCTCAGGACCAGCCCAGGAGGCTTTCTGCATACTCACATCTGAATCCATCTCGGGGTACTTCCTCCCTTTGCTCTTTCCCAAGCACTTCGTTTTCCCTCCATCCAGAAGCTGACACCAGAATCCTTTCTTTGGATCAAACCTGTGAAGCGAGAGCTCTGCCTCAGCCCTCTTATCCCCCTCACACCTTCCACAGACATCCTGTCCAGCAGGTCTCACTGCTGTCCAGCCCTGCAGAGGGCACTTCTCCACCTCTGGAATGCACAGCCCAGCTAACATCTTGTAATCAACCCCCTGGTACAACCCCTTGCAGCTGTGCAATAAGCAGTCCACCAAGGCTCATCCATTACCCTGTTGAGGGAGCAGAGTCTACTTGGGTTTAATTATCATTTTCTGTGGCACTTTTGTCCCTGGATGCCCTCAAGTGCCCCACAGCACCTGGGTGGACACATTTATAGGCAAGCCCTGGCAAAGGTAAATTATTATTTCTCTAGGAGCTCTGGAGGCTTCCCACAGTGGGGTTTATTAAAGGCTCAGAGCAAGGTGACACCTGCAGAGGTGCCACACAGCCAGCAGCTGCTCTCAGGAATGTATGAGGAGATGGAGTGCCAGGGCTCAATACCATCATCTGCATCATAAATGCACTCCTGAATTCTGCTCCAGGAGCCCAGGGCTGCTCTTGGGCTGCCAGGAATCACCTCCCTGTAGTGTCTGGATAAGTCTCAGGCAAAAGCTCAGCCTCATCAAAATCAACAGCAGCTCTGTGGAGAGGCCCAAGGCTGGGGGGCTGCTCTGGGACAAGCTGGGTGTCCCCCAGGGCAACCCCCTGCATGGAAGCAAAGGCAGAGTGGAGGAAGGAGAAGCTGGGGGAAGGACTCACGCCAGGGTCTTGTGATAATCGATGAAGTTGGTCACGCCGAGGAATTTCTGGACCGTCTCCATCACTTTGGCGGGTTCAGTTCGGAGCAGTTTGCCATCCAACACCAGGATCTGCAGGGAGCAAAGCAGGGAGGTGAGGTGTCACTGACTCCTAGCCCTGCTCTCCTGAGGCCAAGAGGACACCTTTACCACACTTTTGATCACCTTGGAGCCAAATGCCACCAGCCAGCACAAGGACACCTGCTAAATCCCAATGTGTGCTGCTGCTCCCCTACACTGGATGTTGGGAAATGAAATGCAACTAAAGCCAGGGCCAGGGCCCACCCAGGATAACATCAGAGCTTCTGCTCAGGGCTACCCAGCCCACAGGGAGTTGGGATTGCAACACAGCAATTACACTAGCAGGAGGTAACTAATAAGGCTTTATAAGGTTAATTGACAGTGGAAAAATCATTCAGGGATTGATCCCGTACTCTCCAGCAGTGCTGCACTGTGTGGGTCACAGCAGGGCTGGCATCCAGCTCCCATGTTCCCTGCAGACAGCTGAACTGTGGGCAGCTTCACCTGCTACTTTTGTCCTGTTCGATGCCGTGGTGACACTAGACAGCGGTCTATGGCCAAGAGTGAGAGTGAGTGTTGGGTGACCTCTCAGAGCCTGCTGTGACAACATCTTCATGTGTCATCCATCACCAGGTTCCCTTCTTGCACAGCACCTGCCCTCTGTTCCTTCTCCAAGTACTTTTACTCCTCTCCCCATGGTTTGTAGGGTGTAAGAAAAACAACTCCCATGGGAACAAGTCCTCATTGGACCTTGGATCCAAGATCTCTTTCCCCCACATCCTTGCTTGGGTGAGGGCTCTCCCTGGGTGCTGCCACTGTAGGACTGGGGTGCTGCCATCCCTACCTGGTTGGCGTGGTAGCTGTTGAGCCAGCGCTCGATGTGGGTGGCGTACCAGCCTGGCACCAGGCAGCGGTTCTGCAGGGTGCGCAGCTTCGGGGCGGCCTCGGGCCCCGCTGTGATCACCTCGTGGAAGGTGTACTTCAGGGCAACCGGGTCATCGTGAGCTCGCTGGTGCTGTCAGGCAGGAGCAAGGCAGGGTTGTCCCCAGGGTAACCCAAATCCTGGGCTGCCCACAAGGCAGTGGCTCCCAGGCCACCACAACGTGTCCTCATGCATCATGTTCAGCCAACTGGCATGGCATCTGCAGTCACCTCACATCCCAAACCAAGCCTCCTGCCCACCGTCCCACAGGACTGCCCAAGCCAGGGGACAGGCAGAAGCTCACCTGATACCAGGAGTAGGCTCGATCTGCAGGGTTGATGAGGATGGTGATGACTTTGGCCTTGGACAGCAGGGCTGCAGCTCGCCGGGGAGCCACTTCAGAGTCAAAGTAGTTGGCACTTTTCTCAAAGTAGAAGTCAGAGGTGGTGTTGGAGGGGATGGGGAAGAATTCCATGTACCTGGGGGAGGCACAGTGCGAGGCTGGCAGACAGGCACCACAAAACGGCCCCAGCACCACCCTCACAGGTGACATCACAGACACCTGAAGGTGAAGAAGGGAAGCCCCACAGCACCACTGCTCCCGTTCCCAAAGTTATGGGCACTCCCAACATAGTCCCCACAATGCAGAGACCCACCAGTCGATGCCCTTGTGATAGTTGTGTCCATTGAAGAACTGTATCTCCTCAAAGGTCTCTGAGCTGGGGTAGTTGCTGCTCAGGTCCGGGTGCATCCCCAGGAAGAGATAAAGGGCAGTTGTTCCTTTGGACAGACAGAAAGAGAGAGTTGACAAAGCCAAACCTCCCTCCAAGCTCTGCTTCGGGGCAGGAGGGTTGACAGAGGCCCTTTGGGAGCGTGAGGGTCCTGTCAAGCCTCCCAGCATGCTCACAGCACTGAAGGTGAAGGGAAGCACCTGTTTTTTGAGGCCCAATGATGAGAAGCTTTGGGAATCGGTCACAGGTCTTTTCTTTGGACCAAATGTCCTTGTGTCGTTTGTCTTCACAGGGATCCTAAAACACAGTGAGGAGGGTCAGAGACAGAGCAGCCTGGATGGGACCCCACCCCACTGCTCAGCCCCTCCAGCTGAGCAGACACACGGGGAGGCCATCCTGCTCAGCATACAGGACAAAGACTGGGCTTATCTCCAGGTCTACAGGACAAATGCATTTCTGGCACTGCCTGCAGAACCAGCAAGAGGTGAAAGACCACTGCTAACCCAGGGAATCAGAAAGAAATCCAGCTTGGAAGCTGCTCAAAGCAAGGCCAGCTATAGCCCACTACCCTCTCCCACACAATAAACAGGGTCACTCCCCTATTATAGGCACAGGGGTACCTGCCACAGTGGGTCCTTCTCCTCAGAAAAGATCTGGAAGTATTTCTGTGCCAGCTGCACGGGGGGCAATGTCTGCAGCTTCAAGTTGGTCCAGGAGTCGAGGAAGCGGACCAGGTGCTTGAAGGTGTACAAGCCCAGGCGGTCGTTGCCGTAGTTGGACAGATGGGTCATGAAGATGCTGATCTGTAGCCGAGAGGACAGAGCAGGAGTTAGTGGAGCCTCACCCAGCAGCCATCCCACAAATGGCCCCACCCTGGATGAGGATGCTGGGGACATCTCCTGCAGCAGTGCCAGGACAGCTCTGCAAGACACCTGTCTGTCTCTCTCTGGGCAGTACTTACAGGGTTCAGGAGGACAGTCAGGAACAGTTCACCCCCGTTGATGATTTTGTCCAGCTCACTGGAGCCACCAGGATATTCATTGTAGAAAATGGTGTGTGTGAACAGGCCACAGGTTTGCCGGGGGAGTACCTGGGGGGGGATAAAAATATATGGATGGAACAGGTGGAAAAGCCAAGGCAATGAAATGGCCACAAGGCCTCCTCCAGGCTTTGAGAGCTGAGTCTCCTTCCCTTCCCAAAAAAATGGGGGAACCTAACCTCAATCCCCCGGAAGCCAGGACCAGTTCCACTGCCCCTCACCACCCTTGACTTGAATCCATACACAGAAGGGAAGGATGTGGACAGATGGAAAAGCCAAAAACTGTCCTCACACAAGCTTCAACCACGCAGGATGAGCAAGGGGGAACAACCCCCTCCAACTGCAGCTGCACAGAAACCACCTCCTGAGGTTCTGGTTTGGTGGGGGAGGCAGAAGAAGAGAAGCACCAGAGACAGAGGCCAGCACCCACCATGATGCCATTGTGGATGAAGCCTCGGCGGTAGCGAGCGGGTTTCAGGTGTGGATACTCCTCCGTGCTCGTCACCCTGATGGACCAAACCTGCTTCCAAGCCTCATACAGCTGCACGTGGACAGGGTACACACCCGAGTGGTGGGGGGCCACAGCATACCCCATGTCAGTGGGGATGCCATGCTCCTACAGAGAAGAGAGTGTGGAATGGGTGACTACTGTAGAGACCCCAGAATCACAAACAAATCCCTTTCCATTCCCAGCACAAACTGTCTAGTTGTGCCTCTGAGAGCAGCCAGAAAGGTCTGGTCTCTCTCTAATTATGCACTTGTAATTATCAGACAATAAATTCAAGTTAGGTTGAAGATCCCTCTCTTAGGCCATAGGATCCAATTACTAATAGATCTGGCTTTACCAGTTTGGATTCAAGACAGCTGTCAGTCAATCACAGAACGAACTGTGTGTCAGTGCCTCACTAAGGACAGCCCAAGAGGACAGAGAACCCCATACCAAGCTGAAGGTCAGAGCCTGCCTTTACAACCAAACATGTCCCTGACAGTTCAGCCTGTAGAGGGAGTTTCCATCAGCTGGAGCCTCCCAGCACAGCCACGGTTCCAGGATCCCACATCATCCCCCAGCACAGATTCACAGGGTGCCAGGCTGAGCATCCCTCTGGGCAGCACCTCTGCATCCCCACGGTGCCAGGCCAGGCGGGCACGGCTGCAGGGCACAGACAAGGACCTCCCCTTGAACAGCCACTGGGGCAGCTCACTGCCACAGCAACAAGTTGGCTGCTGCAGATAAATCCTTTAGCTCTAGGTACTAGAGTATAAATGGATTTACCCACACAGCTGCAATGTGGGGGACATGACTTAACATCACCTGATCCCTCTGCTCCCCCAAGCAGGGGCATTCCCTGGGAACCTTCTGTGCTTCTCTTCTACCATCCTCCCCTCACCACCAGCAACCCCACCGGTGGCATCTTACTCACGACAGCGAATTTCTTGTTTAAGGTCATCTGCTCGGCGAGAACTGACTGGTTATGGAAGAGGTGAGGCTGCATGTGGCTCCACATGTGGGGGAACCACCAGAACTCCTTCACATAGGACAGCAGCAGGTCATCACCTTCGTCCTCAGCATCAGTACCTGTGGCATGACACTTGCTGTCACCACTGAGCACAGAGAGCTGTGTGAGCAGCTGGGGCAGAGGGAGGGGCAGCCCCTCTTGGTGGCCAGGTGATGGAAGAATAGGGTGGGATGCCTGAGGACTCTCCTACAACCCGGATAGCACCCTCTTTGAGCACCAAGTGGTGCCCCAGCACCAGCTGTACAGCACCCACAGGAGAAGCAGTGCCCTTGCCCTCCTCACCTGTGTGGAAGAATTTCCCTGAGTATCCCAGGTTGAAGGTGAAGTTCGGGATGTGGGTGCGCAGCTCGTTCTGTGTGTCAAACAGTGCCTGGGAGAAGGGGAGAGAAAGCAAGGTGTCCTCAGCACGTGGCCTCAGGGACAGCTGCCACATCAGGGCAAGCACCAATGTCCCTGAGTGCTTTGCAGAGGGGCTCTCAGAGGGACAGGGGAGACTCTGAGGGTAGGAAAGTTCATCTCTGGAGCATCCTTGAGCAAGCACAAGTGTCCAGCCCTGCCCACCCAGCCAGGAGACACACCTTGACATCTTCCACCTTCATGCGTGTGCCCTCCTTGCCCACAAAGATGTCATCAATGTCCACCAGGATGTAGCGGTCAAGGGGCAGAGACAACCTCTTTCCCGTCAGGAAGGACACAGAGTCCACAAAGACCAACTTGTGCAGCCAGAAGTTGAGGTTGTTGCCGAAAAGCACTCTCTGAATGCCATCGTGGAGGCCCAGGTCCTGCATCACAGTGGTGTGCAGTGCAGCATCCACGCTCATGTGCGGGATGGACTCGGCTGACTTGGTCTTGGCCAGGAGGACGGGCTCGTAGGTGGAGTGGTTGGACTGGAAGACAGTCCAGTCCTCCCCGGGGAGCACACCCTTCTCCACCTCACTGGGGCGCGTGATGTAGAGCAGGGGTGACTTGGGGTTGATGCTGCAGTCCTTCAGCGCCAGGTTGGAGTGGAGAAAGAGTGGGAAGCCCTTCAGCTGGGCACTCAGAAGGCTGTTCTCATTGGCCTGCATGGGGAAAATGGGAGCTACAGGAGATGGGACACTGGGGACAAGGCAGGGGCTCACAAGGAACACCAGCAGCCACAGCAAGAGAGGCAGTGGCTCACCACCCCTAGAGATCCAGGTTCTGGGCTCCCCCCTTCCTCTCTGGAGCATGGAGTGCCCTCAACCCCCTCACACACTCAATCCTGCTTATGTGCTATGTGCAAAGTGCCCCAAGGCTAGAAGCCCTGGGCAGGAGAAGGGCTGCTGAGCACAATACCTGTTCATGCTTTTGGCAAGCCCCAGCAAGGGCCGCTGCTGGAAAACAAGTGCTCAAAGCAACTGGACTGATCCCAGAAGGACGTTTTTTCCATCAAAATCTCCAAAGGCCACAGCCCTTCCAAACGGAGAGAGCTAAGATACTGCCCTCTGCTAGAAGCCTGTGCCCCATACCAACTCATGCTGCTTGCAGAAGGCATTGGGAGGGCAAAGTCATTGTGGGGCAGCAGGACCCCAGGGCTCACATTTGGCCATGGGATCTTGGTTTGCCCCATGGAGCCCCTTACCTTGAAGAAGCCGATGATGCCCACGCCATACTCCACACAGTACTTGTCCAGCAGCTCTCGGTTCCAGGCGTCCAGATTGACATACTTGAGGATGTTCTCGTAGATGATGAGCGCAAAGCGTCCCCGGTCCTTGTCGGTCAGCGTGGGCATGTCCCCCTTCCCCGGGGCAATCTCTGTCCTGTATTTGAAGCGACTCGACTCCAAAATGGCCACAATCTCCTGGCCCAGCTGGGAGTAGAGGCTCTCCACAAAGACCAGCACCAAGGGGTCCGTGCGGGAGGAGTCGGCCACCTTGAGGGTCTTCAGTGGCAGCAGGCGGGAAGGGGCGACCTTAGGCTCATCGCAGTCCGGCCCCGCCACATCCCCAGAGGGCTCCAAGCCCCTTTTCCACCCATATAAATAATAAGCAGAGACGAAAACACTGAGCAGGCAGAAGGCAAAGAGCAGGAGCAACACCACCTGCGGAGAGAGCTGCCAGATACCCCGCCGGGCCCTGGCCAGCACAGTCATCCTTGCATCCGCTGGGTGAGGTGGGGTCCCTCTCC
Source organism: Pseudopodoces humilis (assembly GCF_049639895.1). Classification (NCBI taxonomy): domain Eukaryota; kingdom Metazoa; phylum Chordata; class Aves; order Passeriformes; family Paridae; genus Pseudopodoces; species Pseudopodoces humilis. The sequence continues at coordinate 6,469,911 of NC_142216.1, forward strand.
CCTGCCCGCCCCCTCCCCTCACGAGCCCCGGGGAGGGGAAGAAGCAAGCAACCAACCAACAAAAAATCAGGTAAAATCAAATTGAATACTACTAATAAATTAAAATACTAGCAGGCCGCCTGTGCAGGCTCTCTCCCCTCCAGCAGTCGGGTGTCCCTCGCTGTCTGCTTCATGTCACCATGGCAGAGGCACCAAGAGTCCCCTTGCCGAGCCAAAATTCCTGTGGTGATGGCAGCAGCGGCAGCAGCAGCAGCAGCTCCATGGCCTCAGCGGGGTGAGGGGGCGGCGGGCGGCCTCAGCGCGGCTCGTGGTGGGAGTGTGGGCATGGCGGATCCCTGCTTCCCTGGCTCCACACGGCTCCCTGAGGGAGAGAGGTGGGATGAGAGGGCAGGGACATCGCCAGTGCTGCCGCTGTTATTTCTGCCATCCCCACAGGAGTCCTCACGAGCTTGCCAGGCCTTGCCACAAGAATACCACGCGCTCCCGATGGCCCCAGGGATGCAGCGGGAGTGCGGCTGTGGGTGCACCTGGAGTGCAGGGGCATCACCAGCTGCCGTGGATGGGAGCCCCCAGCCCCCTGTGAATCTCTGGTACCTCAAGCAGCTGGAGAAGCAGCCCCGTTCCTCCCTGTACCCAGCAGGAGCTGCACTCTGCCGAGGAGAATGGGGAGTGGTCTGAGACCCCCAAGGCCCAGCTCGGGGCTTGTCTGCAGCATGGACAGACAGCAGGACAGAGCTCTCCTTTGCTTCTAGTTAGTTTTTAGCTAGCTGAGGCAGAGAAGTTTCCTGGACTGTTTTTTTTTCCTTTTTTTCCTTTCCTTTTTCTTCTCCTTTCTGTTTTTTTCCTTTCCAAGATTTTTTCTTGGATCTGCTCAAACCTGCTCTGGACTGAAAACCCAGACAAACCCCAGGAGCTCACGCCTGTGGCCTACCAGGACCTGGGTCTTGGCACTTTCCAGTGCCAGAGGGACTGATAAGAGATTGAGTGAGCTGAGCTACACCACATGGAAAGAACTTCTATGTATTTGCCATCTCTTTGAACATCGAGAGGTTTTGTTGTTTAATATTATTCAATTTCTGTAAAATAAACAGTTTTTTCCACTTTCCTCCAAGGAAATCTTTTTCCTGAACCAGATGGGGGAGGGGATACTTGAATTTGCTTTCTGGAGGTTCCCCATTCGGAGGTTTTCTCCCAAATTTGCCCTAAACCAGGACAAATACAATTTTATTGGGACATGAGAGCCACCAGCCAAGGTCACCAAGATGGGCATGTGGGAGTGTCCACGTGGAGCCAAAGGGACTTTGGGAATATATTTGCCTTCCCTGTGAAAGGCTCGTTTGAAAAAAGAAAAGGAAAAGAATGAGTACTGCTTGCCAGAAGGTGAAGCCACCTGGGAGACAGACCGATGAGGCCAATGTGTTTAAGGATAAAAAATGACTCACCGTGCTGTCCTCAAATTCACTACCAGTGCTGGGGACAAGGGCAGGAATCCCTGTTCCTCCCAGGGAGAGCTCTCTGTGCCCTGCCAGCACCGTGGCTCCTAACAGGATTAAATGTGGCCGGCTGAGCGGCACTGTGGATTACAGGCTGGGGCTTGGCAGGGTAATCCTGTCATCCCTGCCCTTCCCAGCAGCAACTCCTGCTCCAAGCAGCGCTTCCCAACCCTGCCGACATGGCACTGCTCTAGCAAGGTGTCTGCAGGTGCTGCTGGCAGCCAGTCTCCTTCCAGCCTCCATCACTGTCTCCACCTTCACCTTCTCCACGACACAGCAGCAACCTCCCTCTGCTGGCTGTGCTGGGCATGGTGGAACACCCGGGTTTATACATTTGTAATTTATCTTTGTGCACATGGCTAATCTCCAGGCATGACCAAGTGGGATGCACCTTCTCTCCTTACCCCCCCTGAGGTGTGTTCTCCCTGTTCCACCTCACTCCTGCCCCTCCAGCATCCCTGAGACAATAGGCCTGCTGGGGTTTTGGGACAGGGCACTTCTCCAGGTCTGTTGATTTTAGGGATGTGCTTGTGCAAAAGGAAGCTTCTCTGCATCTCCTTGCCTAGGGATGCAGAGAGCTGGGAATGCATTATCCAATGCCCTGGCTGTGCCATCCCACTCCCTCTCCATTTCTTTCATCTGCCAGGAGCAGTGGGTGCTGGCAGCTGCATTCCCACAGTGATGGGTGGGCAAATAGCAGCAGTGAGTTTGATGCCAAGCACCAGAGCCAGCAGCTGATGGACAGGACCGTGTGTCCATCTCTGCACCACCCTCCATTAAACAGGGAAGAGGGCTCTGATCACCTGCCAATTCCAAGGGTGCTTCATTAGTCCATTCTCTCCTAAGAGCTTTTAATTACTGGTACTTAATGACCAGCTTTGGAGACAGCATCTCTGGCCAGATGCTGGCTGAGCTTCCCCAGGCTGCCATGTCAAAGCCTGCCCAGGCAGGGGGCCAGCACCAGATCCCCAAAGCACCCAGGTGTGAGCTGGGACCAGGATGGGCAGCATCCTGCCCCAAGCACCTGCTGGTGTGGCAGGAAGCAGGCAGGAATCCTGCTCTGCTGGTTCACTGCCAGAGCAAACCCTCCATGGAGAGGATGCCAAGGGCTTTGGAGCGATGCTGCAGGGTGGGGATGCTCCTGCCCAGGGCTTTCCCGGTGCAAGTGGATGCTGGCTGCATCCTGCCCTGAAAACCCCTGCACAGTCCCAGCAGTGGTGGGAGAATTGACAGCTCATTGCCAGAGAAGGAAGCAGGTTCATGCCCAAAAGCACAAATCAAGTCCTTGAGACCAACAGCTTTTCTAAAACAAAAACAAGATGGTAAAATTTAAAAAACCACAAGACCTGGCAAGGTGACAGCAGGGTCAAACTTCCTTTTAACCTGATTTTTAGATGCTGCTCAGGTGCCTTTTAAAACCACAGCGGTTATTTAAAAGGCACCAGCTGGAAATGTCAGCCTGAGTCCCACACACAAACCTCAGGCCCCCAAAATCGGTGCTGGCAGGCTCCCATCAGCAGGCGGGTGCTCAGCCACAGCTGCACATCGAGGATCCTGGAAGAGCCCTGGAAAATGCTCTTTTCTCCTGGGTTTCTGAGCAATGCCCTGGCACAGACTCCACTGGAGAGGAGGCTTAGGCACTGTGCTCTTAATCCGGCTGCCCTGACAAACACAATCAGCATCCAAGCAGCTTCCCAGCGTGGCTGGGAGCCCGGAGCACCCTGCGGAGCCAGATCCGACCCCAGGACGGGCAGGGAGTGCAACCAGGGGACAGGGAAGCCCTTCACTATCAGTGCTTCAAATCTAAGAGAGCTGCAGGAGGACGGGAAAAATGTTTGAAAAGCTTTTCAAAACCCACCCCCTGGTGCAGTTTGGGGATGGTGGTTTCCTCCTGCCCAGACTTATTTTCCACAAATACTGCCTGGGGAACCACTGCACCTCAGAAAGTCAGGGAGGCAGCGGATGGGATGAGAATGAATGAAACCATCTCCATTAGTGGCTTACAGCACTCTTCCTTTAAATACCAGTGAGATTTTGCAGGGATGCAATGGAAGGATTAAATATAAGCAAGGAAGTACAAACAGATCCGGAGAAGAGGGAAGGGTCAGTGATCCCAGAAGACAACCACAGCAGGGTTTGATTTATTGAGGGGTGAAATAGGTCTGGCTGCAGGTGCAAGCAGTGAAGATCAGGCAGTTCACAAGTCCCATGTGTTGGATAAATCAACTGTCCCAAGCCCATGGCCCAGAGATGAGAGGGGAGCTCAAAACCACAGGCATGACAGAGCCAGAAATTGCTCACACATTTCTCTTGCACCACTTTGGAAAGGGTAGAAGGGGAGGAGCAGGCATCCTCTGTCATGCCGAAGACAATCCAAGATTTTGTGCAAGAACCTCGGTCCCCAATTCTAGTAGCTCCCAAACCTCCAACATCCAACCCACAGAGATGAAGCCACATCCTAAAGATCACAGCCATATGGGTCACCCTGCTCCTCTCCTGCAGGGCACTGGCACCCTTTGGGTGGGCACCCCTGCTTCTCACTCCACATCATTGCAGGGAGAGACCCACCACTGCTGGGTAATCACCTCATCACCACCATGCCAGCTCCACTTCCCCAAGTAAGCCAGCCCTGAGGGTTAAGCATGGATGGAGGAGGATTTAGAGGCAGGATGCTAAATTGCATTGCACAGCTCAGCAATTTGCAATCACTCCTGCTCGCTCCAACACTTCCCTTCCCCTATTCAACCACTGCAGGGAATGTGGACAGATCAGCCCCACCTACACATCTGCTGCATCTCCCATTTGAAAGCAAAAGGCTACTGGAAGGTCTAAATTTGGCCAGGCTGGGACTTGGGCCCCCAGCAGGCGAACAGTGCTCATCCAAACCTATCTTCTGTCTCTCCCACACCTCAGTCACCCTCACCAGCATCCCCAGAGATCACTAAGTGGTGGCCTGCAGCCCTGGAAACCAGCACTACGTGTAAAAGATGCACAAAAGGCAGCCAAATTATTATTAATAGGTTTAAGTTTCCTCTAGAGGGAATCCCCTTCACTCACTGGTAATATTTAGAGGGCTACAGATCTAAAACCACTGAGCTAAGCATGTCCTTAGAGAGGAGATTAATGCCATCACATTATTCAAGAGACAACTGCAAGCTCAAGACAGGGGAGGTTGCTTTGAAAATGAAAAAGTAACTGGCATGAAAAAATGGCCTTTAAACACCCACCTCTGCACCGCTGCCTTTATCAGCTCTAAATGACAGTGATCCCAGCTACAACTGGATATATCTGCAGGCAGTTGGAAGCGCTGGCAAGAGAAAAGAGCTATCTCAGGGTGTGAAGGACCACTGTCTGTCCCTGTCCCCATCTCCTCTCCACCCATCCACAGCTGGACCCACTGACCAAGAGAAGGCACAATCAGGAGATGATCCCCTTTACTGTGCTGCAAGGTGGTGTGATGATCCCACCAGAGTGCTCCTGGAGCTGAGGCACAAGCCCTGTGCCACAGGAGACAAAGCCATAGCAGCCCAGGAAGAGAACTCAGCATAAAAACGTCAGCCACTGGAAAAAGAGTTTCTCCTGGTGATTGCCACGTCCTGACAGCCTGGGTGAGCCTTTAGGATGGGCCCAAGAGATTTGGACAGAGCGATGAGCTGTAGGGACATTCATTTGCCTCCTGCCAAGCTGGAAAACCTGGGTGCCTGGGCAGGGGAGAGGGATGTGGAGAAGACAGAGAGGAGAAAACCCAGAGAAGGACAGAGGAGCAGAAAGGAGCTTGTCCCAGTCACCCAGTTGCCTGAGGTCTTGTAATGCCAGATAAGGAGCATCTTAGTGGTAAATTACATAGGCTGCTTAAGTGCTTTGCAAACAGTAGTTACAACCTACCAGGGAGGAAAAACACCCTGCTCAGGAAGAGGGACAATCCCAGTGCTCCTTTCCTGAGGACACCAGCCTTCTGCTGGTGCCCAAGAGGTGCCAAGTTAAAAATGGACGAGGGCAGCCCCAGCAGCTGACCTTGAGACAGGCAGTGACTGGCAGCCACTGGTGCTGCTCCCACTGCAAACCCACCTGCCTCGGCTTCTCCTCTTCATGTACAGGCTGGATATGACCAAACACAAGGGAGTATCAGGAAAACTCATCCATGATTTATAAGGTCTGGAGAATTTCCACCCTAGGAGGATTTCAGCAGGAAAATTCTCCCTTTTCCTCAGCTTTTTTTTTTTTAAGATCTGATTTATAGAGCCTGGCCAGAAATGAGCAGTTGGAGCATTCACCTGGATTGCTGAACCAAGCTTCCCCTTGACACTTCACTCCCCTCTGGAAATAAACCTCTGGCTCTGTCTGCCCACAACCTTCCTGCTCCTGGGGGAAAGAAACTAATATAAGCAATGAACCTAGTGGAAGTGGTTAAGAATTTTCACTTTTAAAAAGTTATTTTTAGTCAAAGTGTCCAGCTCTGGAAGAGGCATTTTTTTTTCACCCAGAAAGCCCTGTTAGCACTTCAGTTTTACTCTAAAAGATAAAAGTAATGTTTTTCTCAGGTTTTCTTCAAAAAAACAATCATGAGAACAGCTCACTCCCTGCAGAGGGATGAAAAAGCAAGGTTCAGTGTGTGGCATGTATATGCTGAATTTTTAGGGGAGAAAAAACCTGAATAAATCTTTAAAAAAAATCTAAATCCCTAAAAACTCAGTGAGGTTTCTGGAAGCCCATGATTAAAACTTTTCATGGCAGAACAGCTGGCAAGCCAAACTGGAGGGTTTCTAAGACTAGCTCTAGCAAACCCCACATCTCAAACCCACATCCCAGGGTCCTGTACCTGCTAATCCCCATCTCCCACCCCGTTCCCCAGTCCCAAGGTGCCCCAGCCCTGTCAGTGAGGCTGTACAGAGGAACCCTCTGCAGAGGTCCCCCCATTTCTGATCCTGGGCCACCAGTGGCTTCCACCCTCCTTGTCCTCAGCATCCGGATCTGGAAGAGCCATCTCCCAATACCCACATGAAATCAGTCTCCTCCACAAACTAGGCCAGCAATTAGCAGCAGTCATTAGTTCTCCTATGCCCCAGGGACACTGGGGTTGGGCAGCTGATCCCTCAGCACTGATGATCCCCAACAGCATCCCAACAAAACACCCCAACACCCCAAATCCAGGTTATGGTCTGGGTTGTGCCACTGCAGTCCCCCCAAAAAAAGCTGAAGCCCTTCACAGGTGACTCCTCCTCAGGGGTATTTTTTGTCCTTGAATCGCTGGGAACAGCCTTGGAGCAGAGCTTGGGGAATTCTCCCAAACCTTAATTGAAAGAGGCGCTTAACGAGGAGAGTTTCTTTTGTCTGTTAATTGAAACAGGTTCTTACCGACAAAACTCTCCATGAATTTTAAGTGGGTTTGCAGGGGGAAATAATCCACTCAATGAATTAGGTTTTCCTGCTTCGAAATGTGCCATGTCGGTTCCTGTGGCTTTCCAAGCACCCAAGAGCCTTTCTGGATAATCAGGGTCTGAATCCCGAGTATTTTAAAAAGAAAAAGGATGAGGGGAAAATAATCTCACATGCATTTTTATATTTCACTGGAGTGGCAGCCTGCTCTCTCACAAGCAGGTCGCACAAGGACTCCTACCCAAAAAACCCCACGGATTTAAAAGCCTCTCGATGCCACCTTTTGCTGCCTCTGACACTTGGCTTGGCCAGACTTTCCCTGCAAAGATGCTGGTCCTGCCACAAGTGTGAGGGTGACACTGGATCTCAGAGAGCCTTGAGGCAGCACTGATTCCCTGTGCCCAGCAACAGCAGCACTGCGAGCCCCACGGGATGGGCCAGCTTCCTTTTCTTGATAGCTTCCCAAGTTGGTAGGAGAGCAGAGCCATCCTGCCACAGAACTGCCAGCTGTTCTGGGGAGCACAGGCTGCCCTGTGAGTGCTAATCTAGCCCCAAACCAGCACTTTTGCAAAGCAGAATCCATAAAACCACAGCATGAACCAGCTCACACAGAGACACTGACTCCCCGCCAGTGCCCATATTCCAGAGAAATCCCTGCAAGGATGGAGCTGCTCCCTCCTTCCAGCTCCCCAGGACGCTCCTGTCAGACCACATCCATCCTGCCTGATGCCCCAGTGCTTTGCTGAGCTGCCTCTGACCTCCACTTCCCTGCAGTCTGCCAGGACAGACGCTGCCAGGAGCCCAAAGCACCCGCAGGGCCAGGTGCTGGCAGCCGGTATTGAATCAGAAGTCAGAGCAGTCCCTGCCGTGACGTGGGTGTGTTCCCACGATGGCTCCCAGGGTGGCAGGTCCTTTGGGAGGGCTGGGCAGCACACACTGACGCACAGGCAGGACGCTTCCAGGGCCAGCAATGCTCCAAGGTCATGGCCGGGACACACTGGAGGTCAGATCTTTTATTAGACCCATGGACACAGTTGGAAAAAGCGACACATTTTGGCCGCGCAGGCATTTCTCAGGCCCAAGAGCACATCTGTTTTTTCCTAAAGGTATTAGTTAGGCTAATAAAAGACATTACCTCTGCATGTAAACTTTGTCACCCTTAAAATGTACCAGAGGCTGCAAGGCTCAGCAGCCCAGAGAAAACACAGGGAGCAGGAACAGGCACAGAGCACAGGGGACGCTTGAAAGATTTGTTTTGTTTTCAACCCCTAGAACAGCACTGGCAAAGGCCACACTTGCCCCCAAGAAGCACAGCTGCTGGCATCTGAGCTGCCTCTTGCCTCCCCTATTTCCAGATCCAGGTCTGAGGCTGCAGGAACCTAATGGCATGTCCAGGCGAAGTATGTTGCTTTGGTTTCCCTGCTCCAGCATCAGCCCTGTCCTCTCCTTCTCCTCTGCAGGGTCTCCAAGGCAAACAAATGCTTGAAGAACCAATCTGTCATGCCCCACCTGCACCAACTCCTTCCCTCCTGGCCTCAATCCCACTCTCCGACGTAAATCCAGAGACCAGCAGTGTACCAGCACAGAAAGTGATGGATCGAGGCTGATGGAGAAGACTGAAAATGGCCCTTGCCACATGTCCAGGCACTGAGAGTACTCACAGCCATACTTTAGGACTGCGCGGTTAACACTTTTTTTTTAATGCATTCCCTTTCTTTAAGAGCTCCAAGCCCTGGGGCTGCAGGGTTGTACAAGCCTGTGAAGATGAAGACAGTGTTGGGAAGAAAGAGGAATACTTGGTGAGGTGCTGACAAGTAGCTAGAAGGTATCTGGGTTTTGCCAAGAGATGGGAAGCAGAGCCAGGAGAGCAGCAGGTTACCCCGAGGAGCAGCAACATCCTAAGGGCTGTCATCCTTCCTAAGCATACCCAGAGCTTTGGGATGAGACACACATCTCCCCATGTGGCAGAGGGAGCTGAGCCAGACACTCCTCACTGTGCATCCAACCCTCAACATGCCCAAGCTCAGAGACAGGAAACACTTCTTCCCTGCTTTACAACACTGAATGTAAATTCCTAGGTATTTTGAATATCTTGCAGAAGCAGGACAACAAGGCAGAGGTCCTAGAAGAGAGCCTTGATCTCTCCAAGACAATCTCCATATCTACAGCTTTGATCAGATCAGTAGCAGGGCTGAACTCGGGACAATCCCACTATAAATACCAAGGCAGTTCCTCTTGGGATACCTTCCGTTTATGGATCTCTTGACCTTCCTTAACCCCTTTAGGAAGGCTTGTCACCTGAAGGTAGTGCAGAGGATCCTGTCCCCTTCCTGTGCCAAAAGGCTGCAGCAAGGTCCTGGTTTTGGGGAAGACATGGGAACCGAGGTGCTCCCAAATCCCAGCCCCACAGCCGCCATCACACATGGGATTTATAGCTCGATACTGATTAGTCTTCTGCAAGCTCTGCCATTACAGTCAGGGCTCTTGCAGGAAAACAATATGAATCATAAGCTACAGGCCACCAACTCTCCGTGTTGGCAGGGTGTGACTCATCCAGCCCTTCCAGGGCTCCGGCACGAGGGCTGTCCTGCTCCTCCACACCTGGGGACAGGCACAGACTGGGCACAGGGGGCACCATCTCCCACTGGCACCTGCAGACTGGTCACAGCCCCCAAGGTTTATAGGTGGTCTCCAAGAAAGCAGCATCCCACTCTCCCTCCACTGAGGTCCTCCTGACCCTATGTCAAGTTCCAATACCACCAACATACATGTGACAATGGCACAAAGCAATGCCACCACCTCAGCCAAAAACACACAGAGAAGTCAAGGGCTGTCATGAGGTCCTGAAGTTGGAAGGGTTGGAAACATAGGTGAGACAGACTGGAAACCCCTGTCCTATGAGGCCATGAAACAAACACATGACATAGGAACTTAGTATCTTGCTTCTCTTAAGTCCTAATCTTATTCTGGCAAAAATAAAAACACAACTCATTAAGGTACATCTTAATGAGTAAAAAAACCCTTTTAACCAAAACACTCCATGACTCTGCCCCAGAGTACAGAGAGACAAGAGAGCAGCTTCATCTCTCCCATGCAGTCAGAAGCTGGCCAAGATGGGATACCTTGTGAGACCACAGCCCTCTATGCTCAGCCCAGCACCCAGAGATATCCCAAAATCAAACCTGCTTATAAAAGCCTGTGGAAAGAGATGGGCAGGTGCTGATGGTGACACTCTGCAGCAGGGACACACAAGGCTGTGCCATACTTCACCATGACACACTACTGAAGAAAATATTAATCATTTCTTCTTCATTCCAGCCTGGGTTTTGACTTATGAGGTGTCTTCTTCCTTCAGTTTAAATTACCACCAACAGCGTATTAAATGTCCTGTTCTACAGTACTGACAGAGACACAGAGAACGGTGGGGAAAACCCAAAACAACCTGTCAGGAAAAGTCTGTTTTCCTGTATGTTGTTGGGATGGATTTTCCAATCCCATCCAAACAAAATCATACCAGATGCACCAGCTTCCCAAAGGCACAGGAAGCGGGAAGGACTTTGTGTGTGTGAGCTTCCCCACCAGCATCTGTGTCCTGTGCCAGCAGCTCCAGGTTGGAAGGGGCAAATTTGGGGGCTACAGCTGGTGGGGTATCATGGCATGTACTGGGGCTGGGTGAGGTGACCCCGATGGATGGCAAGGGGAGGTCATAGCTTCCCCATACCCACACATGAATGCCCCAGCCATGGAGGTGCACTGGGAAACATGAGCTTGGCCTTCATTGGCCTTGCTCAAAATGAACACTGACACAGGCAAAGGGAAGATGCTCGGCCATTCTGCCAGAGGCCAAGAGCATTGGGGGTTTATTTTCCTGCCATATCAAGCCCCGCACGTTTTTTCTATTGTTTAATTTCCTTCTTCTCCACCCACAGCAAGTTCACTCTGAAGAGAGGAACTTATTTCCTATTGAATTTGTCCTGGTTGTTTTATTTGGAAAAGGACAGCTTCCTCAGCTGTGGTCCCCATGTGCAGCCAAGAGGTGCAGGCACAGGGCTGCTCACCTCCCCATCTTTACCAGCCCAGCCCCAGTAAAAACCACTCTCGAGATGTGAGAAACAAAGATGCTGCTTTGCTGCAGGAAGAGCTGCTGTTCCAAGGCTGCCGGTGACAAAGGGGCACTGCAAGGCGCCGGTTTCCCAACCCTGCAAGCACGGTTAGTGGGAAGACAACCATCCATCCTCATGGTGTGCTGTGGCAGCAGCTGGCTGGGATCATGGGACAGGAGAGTCCCGGTGCTGGGATATGACTGCAGTGCTGGGAGCACCCGCCTCGATGGGAAGTAAAGTCTTCCAGGTGATGCCAAAGGTCGCCCAAGCTGGTGTGGCTTCTGTGCCGCCAGGCATCAGGGACTGCCCCCATCTGCGGGGGACAGCCTGCCTGTGCAGTGGTGGAGGCAAACCCAAAACACTTGGGGAAACAACACACACAGCTATGCACGAGAGGCCCAGGAGCTCACCAGCGACAGAGAAAATGCCAGGACCTCTTCCAGAGGGGGTGGTGAAGTGCTCCACAGGAACGCCAGCCAGGCTGGGCAAGCCGTGCCATGCGCAAGGTGTGCACCTCCAGGTGCCCTGGCTGCTCTGGTCCTGCACGATTTGAGTTACCACCACTCGCACTCCTCGGGAGCGGGGACGCCCCAGGCCTCGCACCCCGCGCCGTGCTGCAGCTTGGCCTCGACTGCTCCTCGGCGGTGCCCGGGAGCGGCGGGGCCAGAGCACTCCCGGGCACGGCGCGGCCTCGCCGCCTCCTCCGAGCCCCGTGCGGCGAGACCCCCTCGGCCCGGCGGGGCCGCGGGACGGCTCGGGGCGGGGGGCCCCCCGCCGGACCCCCAACTCCGCCCGGGCCGGCTCCTCCCGAGGGCACCGGGCAGTTCCGCCGTGGGGACGGGCAGGGGGTGCCGCCGTTCCTGGGGGACGGGGGGAGCCGCCGGGCCCGGTCCCCGGGGCGGCCCGGCCGGCGCGGTGCGAGGCCCGCCGGCCCCGGCCCGCGCTGCCGCCCGCCCGCTCCCCCGCCCGCCCTTTGTCTGCGCCGCCGCCCCGCTCGGGCCGTACCTGCCGCCGCCGGGCCCGCTCCGCTCCTCTCCGCTCTGCCCTGCCCTGCCAGGCCGCCGCCGCCGCCCGCTCCGCCGGCCCGGCCCCGCTCGGCGCGTCCCGCCCGCCGCCCGGGCAGGCGCCGCCCCCGCCGCCCCCCCCCAGCCCCGCCCCGGGGGCCGCGCGGGGCTCCGCGGCTCGGCCGGAGCCGGGGATGGGCCGGGACAGCGCTGACCGCAGCGCCGGGGGCAGCGCGGGGCATGGGGCTGCCCCCGCCACACGTGCCTTGCCCAGCGCAGCCCCCCGCTCCTCTCCCCCTCCGGCCCCCGGGGTGAGCGAGAGTCGGGCGATAATCCCCGGCGGGAGGGCTCAGATCCCCGCGCCCGGGGTGCCTGTGATGATCCCTGAGCCCAGCGATGCTCCCACCAGGCCCCCACATTCCCGCTGTTTCCCGGGATGAGCACGATGGGATGCCCAAAGGGTACGGCCCAGGCTGTGTGTTTGGTTTAAACTGGAGTGTCAGTGTGGGAGTGTGGGCTCCTACACAGAGCCTTTTCATCCTTCCCCCAGTGTGCACACACCCGTTTGTGTCAGATATTTAAAGCCAGTCAAACCTGAGGTCGTCCCCAGCCTCCTCCCCATCTGCAGAACTCAGGTGTCATTTCAGGGTGCTAGTATCACATCGTTTCAGTTTTTTCTCCCTGACTTCAAAACAAGATCAAGGGCCACATCCAAGTTACTGGCTGACTGCCCCCAACCTGCATGCACACACACAAAATTCCCTTCATTCCTCAGAGAGGGGGAAAACGAGCTGCTCCATTCCTGCCCTGCCCTCGGAGGCTGCTGGGGACTGTGCCGGCATGTGGAGACAAGCTCCAGTCCAGAGTTAATCACCCACACGAGCCGCCCAGGTCTGTCTCACTGCCCATGTTAGAAGGGATGTGATGCATTAAGCCAGCCCTGACAGGTTTTGTGTCCAGCCCATGGGGACAAGTTTCATGTCCAGCCCACGGGGATGAGATGTGGCAGAAGGTCTGCTAGGTTTGGTTTAGGCAGCATACCCTGGGAGAGCTTCCGACTGAACAAGAGTCGAGGAAGCCATTTCAATCAAATGGAACAAGAAGATAAACAAAAGGAAAACAAGAAAGGAAATTGTAGGGAGAGAGACACAAAGAATGGCAGACTATTATGGCTGCAAATTTTCTAAGTGTTCATTGAAGTCAAACACTCCTTATCCTTAAACATTTCACTTCCCTCACAAGCATTTCCTCTGAAGATCCCTGAATATTTTGTAAATGCCAAAGTTACTTGAAAGCTCAGAAAACAAAAAGGGACAAACAGCAAGTTTTTCAACTGTGAACTGCTATAAAGGGTATTAACGGGATTATTTTTTTTTCAGCCTTAAATGATTTGCAAACTCAGCCTGAAAAAAATATCTCCCCTGGGAACAGCATTCTGAGGCCACACTAACCTCTGCCAGAGGAGATTCATGCACAAATCATTGAGCAAAAAGCCAGCAATGAGTAATCAAAGGCATGCACCAAACTCCAAGAACAATCTGCAGAATCCACGATCTCAAGCAGTAAAGTTTTCCACTGAATAATTTCTTCTGAGAAAAAGGAATTTGTTGAATTCTAGGTCTGGCATTTGTGAATACTTTTTTTCCTTTTTTTTTTTTTTAAACTGGAAACAGAAAGCTGCTCAGAAAGGCACTGGAATTTATTAATACCAGCTCTGCCATTGTACATGAATATCAGGTAGCCTTTTTTCTTGCCTGTCTTCTGTTTGCAAACACAAAGGAAACCAATTCCTTTCCTGCATGCTTTAAGCAACAGGCTCTTCTTCAGCACATCTGTCAGAAAGCAGTTCAGCGGCTTTCCTCCGCATTGTTTCCAATTTATTAATCAACACTTCCAGCTCCCTACTGAGTTACAGCCACATTATGGTCCCCTTGAAGTCCATGGCAGCACTTCCACCAACTTCATTAGGACCAGAAACTCGCTCTTGAAGTCTCTGCCAATTCCTTAAGTGCTTTAACTTCAGTGTTGGAGATTTCTGTTTTAATCTTCTTATGCCTGTTCCTGACATCGTTTTACATGTGTGCTTGCACCAACTGCCCTTCTTGAAAGTAAAAATGGCCTTAAAAGAAAATGGAAAATTTTTATTGTTTTTTTTTTTACCTGTGGATGGTGCATTTGGGATCCTGAATGTCTCTTTGCCATGGCTGTTAGAGGAGAGATGCCGCCCTCAGGGGTCTGTTAGAGAGCCCCAACTGCAGGCAGACAGCTGGGGTTCAGCCTGCTGCAGGGGGAATTTTGGCCTCTTTCAGTTCCAGTCTCTGCTTCAAGGCCACCACTAAGGCCACTGGTCCATGGCTCATGGGAACAAGTCACAGCCATGGAAGCAGGGATATCTGAGCATGAAAAATTCCTTCTTGTGGGAAGCCCAGAGCTGGGGCCTTTGCAGGTCAGGCCAGTCATTTCCCACTGACCCCTCTCAGCCTGAACCAGCTGACTCCAAGGCCAAACCCAGCAGGAGAAGACATTCAGAGCAGCATTCCCATTTGCCTGGCCTTTCTGTTTAGTCACCAGCTGAGTTATGAAATCCGCCTGCAGCGTCACCGTGTCTGTGGGTTTCCCATGGGCTGGAGAGGCTATTACCAAAGAGCAGCTGGAATGTTAATTACCCATTAAGGAACTAAATCTGGGGGATTTCTCAAAGCAAATACACATCATCTCTGGCACTGACCCCACAGTGGCCTGAGCATCCTTCCCAGCCAGGCTGGAGGACGCAATCCTTGCAGCCCCTGCTGGGTGCCTCCCTTCTCCGCCCAGCCAGGGAAGGCTCTCAGCGCTGTTCGCAGTAGTAGAACAGCCTGACTGGAGCTGGCATTCAGGCCCCAAGAACATTTAGTGGGGCAGGCAAACCAGACTATCAGACACACCAGAAGTAGTGCAAAGCAAAGTGAAAGGGGAAGAATGTGTCCCAGGGAGTGGAGAAAGCTCCATCCTGCTGGAGGGGTTGGGAGCAGTTTGTCTCCCAGAAACTTTGGGGCTGAGGGCAGCACAGGATAATGAACCAGTGGGTTAATTCTTCTAGAAGCTCATATGGTTATTTCAGCCTGTTGCCCATAAATGAAGGCCTGTCCATTTCCTTGCCTCTGGCTTGCATCTATTCCAGGGGAATATCCATAGGCTCATACAGTCCTCTTGGAGGATTGTCACAGGCAGCACTGCAAGTGTGGCTCCGTGGGGACAAACCCACTCTGCCTGGTTGCCTGTACCTCTCACCATCCCCAGGCTCCTCCTCAAACAGGACACCCACAGCACACGTGTCCTGACACAGGCTGACCTCTGCAGCACTCCCCGCTGCTGACTCTTTCCTTCTCCTTTCCTCCAAATCGGGCCACAGTTGCTGTCACTGGAGCTCCCGGCTGGAATTACAGCAGCTCTGCCAATGTGTATTTTAAAAGCCTCTCCTTCAGTATTCAAACAAGAAGATCCCTGATGCAGTGGCAAAAGTGTATCAGAGACAGGGGCAAGTGAAGGTGTTCCATGGGGTCAGGACGGGGGTTACAGCGGCATCCCTGAGCACAGAGAGCTTTCCCAGGGAAATATCCCAGCACGAGTGGGGGCGGTGCACTGGGACACGGAGCCTTAAGGACCAAACCTCTTTTCCCTGGTGGCAGTCTGGAGGTAGCAGCATCCTGGAATGCTTGGCCAGAGCAAGGAAAAGGTATGGGAAATCTGGATGGGCAATATGGGCAAGTGGATGCTACTCTAAAAACACATAGCAGCCCACATCTGCAGAGGTGATGGACATGAGAAGGGAGGCAGAAGTTCCTGATGGGCCAGCACCAAATACTATCAGTCAAGCAGAAGTGCTGGACCCTCCCTGCAGATGTTTCCAGGCCTTTGGACTGTGCAGCCTCACTAGCAGTGCTGTTATAAGGAGCCTCCCATGTCCAGCTGCTTCTCCTCCATCAGCCCAGCTCTGAGCACAGTTCTGGGTGCGGATCTGAAGGTCTGTCAGGCACCCCCATGTAGGGACCCATGGGTGCTCCTGCTCTGGCACTCACACCCCAGCCCCACAGTGGCTCAGAGCTTTCTGTTTCCCACAGGTAGCTCAGAGCCAGGTGAAGCAGCTGGAAGCAGGGCAGGGTCATGCCCAGGAAGCATTTAATCAGCACTATAAACTCAATTTCATTGTGCCTCTGTTCCGAAGGTTTTTGGTGTTCGCCATCCTTACTCTCCTGAGCACTTTTCAAATCACTTGGAAACAGAAAATATTGCCTTGCTGGACCACCTTTATTTAAAAATTTACACACTGACATTCTCTTTGTTGAGGTGGAACAAATCTCCCCAGTCACAGCTCAGGGAGGTGTTCCTGTGCCATCGCTCACGGTTCAGAGATGAAGTCTCTGCTTCTCCCATCAGCTGCCAGATCTCCTGAGAGAATCACCGGGATTGAAACTTCTCCCATCAGCTCCTTGATGAAAAGACATCACTCACGCATACTAAACCACCACATACACTCTCTTGTGGGTGAATTCCCAAACACCTCCTCGTAGTCAGGGCTCCCGCCTGAGCTCGGGGCAGGGCCAGGCATCGCCAGGACCCCTCGCCGTGCTCAGCCCCGACAGCGGAGCGAGGGGGAAAGGTCTGTGCCCCAACCTGGCTCTAGCTGAGCTGGGGCAGAGCCGACTGCAGCGGCGTAGCCGGAGGGAAGCAGGATGCTTGCTGGAATTACACCCATTTCCCTCCAGTTGTTTTTAAACCGGTTCGTTTCCAAAGCTCTCCCGGGCCTTCTCCGTCTGGAGCGCAAACACGCGCCCGCAGCCATCTTGGGGCGGAAGCCGGGGACAGGCCGCCGCCATCTTGGGGAGGTCAGGGCGGCGGGAGAATTGTGTGAGGGGAGAGGCGGCCGCGCCATCCTGGGGAGATCGGCCCGGTTTGGGCTCGGGGGAGACGGCCACGGTTTGTCCCGGCTCGGAAGGACCGGGATTGGGATCGGGACACAGCCCTGCGCCTGCGGCAGCGGACGCACCGCCTCCCGCCATCCCTTCCGGGTCAGGCGGTGACCCGCGCCCCCTGACCCCGCCGCTTCCTTTCCGCGGCAGCCGCCGGAGCAGACGGGCAGGTGAGTCCGCGCCGCGCCGCATCCGCCGCCATCCGCCCGCCCGCGCCTCTCCGCGGCCTCCGCGCCCGCCGCCTGCCCTCGCGGGACCGGGGCAGCGCGGGGCAGCGCGCTCGGCGCGGGGGAGGCGCGCTCGGCGGAGCGGGGCCATGGGCCGCCGGAGAGCCGCGGGCTGGAGTAGCGGAGCGCCCGGCTGCGGGTGCTGGGCCCCGGGCCGGCCCTCTCCCGGACCCTGAGCGGTCGGGGCCGCGGTGAAACGCGGCGCTCGGAGCTCAGTGCCGTCGGTACAGCGTGTGCTGCGTGTCCCGTGTCGGCCTCGCTGGGCTGGGGACGGCGCTGTCCGTGGGGCCCGTGCGCCATGTATGTGTCGAGAAGGAGATGTGGTGCTATCGGAGTGGCCGCGCAGACACTGATGTGAATTGATATTACAGTGCTCAGCGCTGTTGGTGAGGGCACCGCTGAGGGTGACCGTGGGTTGTGTTGAGATTGATTACCTCGGTGCAGTAGCCGGACATCTCTCTTGTTCATGGCACCGGCTGTAGCAGGAGTTTGGCAGGAGAGGGCAATAGGGAACCGTTCTTCTGTGCTTGGGAGCGGATGCACAGGATCTCCGGCCGTCAAGCCGAGCACAGCCGAGTGCTGCCCCTGCTGTCTCCCATCGCTGGGTGTGGGCTTCAGGAGCTGGAGACTTAGCTGGGTTGGTCCCAAGGATGTGGTTGGGAAACCAGTAACATGGGAGAATCCAAGCTGGTACTGCAGACTTGGGGCTTACTGATAATACTGGGTCTGTAGTAAGTGGTTTGGTGTTTTCTTTGCATAAACCCACATAAACAAGGGGAAGTAGCATTGCTGGTTATCAAGGAAAGGAGTGCCTTTGTGCACTGCTGTGATGGGGCCTGGGGACATTAACTGCCGTGAAGTGCATCAGGAGAGACTTCACTAAACAGCTGTAAGTGATGACCTGTGTGCCAGGATGCAGCAAAGTTGAGAGGTTTATAAGAAATCTGCCTGTGTTTTGCCAGTGGTAACTCATTTTTCTTGTTTGGTAAAAGGTTGAAATAGCAGGAATTTCATAAAATCCTGTAACGATGCTTAAAAACTACCAACACTCATATGTCTCTTGTTGTTTAGAAATGGCACCTCGTAAGGGCAAGGAGAAGAAGGAAGAGCAGGTCATCAGCTTGGGACCACAGGTTGCTGAAGGAGAGAATGTGTTTGGCGTTTGCCATATCTTTGCCTCCTTCAATGACACTTTCGTCCACGTGACTGATCTGTCTGGCAAGTGAGTATGGGACAGGCATGATCTCACTGCAGTACCCAGCTCCTTCGGGTGTGAAAGTTCAGACTGGGTTTGGCAAGAGGTTCCACCAAAATCCTTGAGTTTCTGCTGAGCTTTGTGCACGGTGCACATACATGAACTGGATGGCTTGGTGAGCTCTTCTGATCACGATGGTGTTCAGGGTAGTCTGTGGCATATTGATGTGGTAACATTGGAAATAATAGGTTCTGACTGTACCCAGATTCTGGTTTGGGGGAAGAACAATGAATGGCTTTCTTCTGAACATCACCTTTTTCCTTCTGTAGGGAAACCATCTGCCGTGTGACTGGTGGGATGAAGGTGAAGGCAGACAGAGACGAGTCCTCTCCCTACGCAGCCATGCTGGCGGCCCAGGACGTTGCCCAGAGGTGCAAGGAGCTGGGCATCACCGCCCTGCACATCAAGCTGCGTGCGACTGGGGGCAACAGGTACAGCAGGAGGGCTGGAGCACTGATGGGGACATGACTGTGGGGGCTGATGGTGAATGGGTGTGGAACACAAGGAGAGTGGTTTGGCACGGGGAAAGTGACTTTCGTATTGCTGGCTGTTTGTAAACTGTGTTCAGCTTCTGGGTCATTAAAGGGGTTGTTGGTTCTGACTTCCCTCCAGGACCAAGACTCCTGGACCTGGTGCCCAGTCAGCCCTGAGAGCTCTGGCTCGCTCTGGAATGAAGATTGGCCGCATTGGTGAGTGAGGAAAAAATAGATTATTTAGTGAAATGAGCTTTGTAGGCATCTGTGCTGCTTGTTCTTAACTTTGGGATGTTCTTCATGGCCACTTCGATGGCACCCATGAAAGGATTTCATGTAAACAGATTCTTAAATTGACAATTCACCAGTAGGTGGAGAGCAGTACTCAGAACCCACGTTTCTGTGTGCAGGACAAACCCCAGCTTGGGGCAGGATGCTGCTGCTCCTCTGATGTCACATGGCTGTTCAGTCACCTGAATATACCTTGTTGGTCTTGGTGATTCAGTAATAATGGAGTTCTCCAGCTGTTGTAGGGAGAGTCCTGAACTTCGTGGGGAAGTCACAAGATGCAGTGGTGGTGGTTGTGCTGAAAATTCTTCAGGCAACCTGTGTTTCTTTTGAAATGCTTTGGCTGCTTAGTTTGAGTGGGATGGGAATTTTTTCTTGCTAAACGTTTAAGCCCTAGGTACCCAGCCTGTGGCAAGTTCCCAAATACCTTCACTCTGCAGAGTTCCTTCTGCGCATACGCAGCTCCTGTTGTGTCCTGAAGTGCTGAGGTGCTGGGTGATGGCTGTACCCAGGTGGTTTCTGGGGGTACCTCTGGAAGGTGACTATGTTCTGGATTTTCTCCTTGCAGAGGATGTCACCCCCATCCCCTCCGACAGCACTCGCAGGAAGGGTGGTCGCCGTGGACGTCGTCTGTAACCAGCACAGCACCTTCTGTTATTAAAGCTCTCTTAAACCTCTGTTTAGCTCTGTGTTTTCTTACTGGGGTGTGCTCAGAAGCCAAGGGGCTTCAGTTTAATTCCATACACAGATGACTTGTGATCTGGAGCTGGGCTTCTGGCTTAGAGGGGAACCAGGCTGGCTGATCCAAAGCCACAGGAGTCTTGGGCTTCATGCAGCAAAAGCTGCTTTCAAAATGAGCCACGACCTCTTGCATCTCCTGGAAAAGAAAGCTGCCATGGGAGTGAGCAACTGCAGCTGGGTTTTCTGCAAAATATTTCTTAGTGCATCACTTCCCCTTTCTGTGGAAAAAGTCCTCTGCCTGGACATCTGTTCCTTAGCCAGCATTTCCCTAGGCACAGCCATAGCGTTTTATTTGTTATTTTATATGTGGCCATGGAAAATGTTAGAATAAACTTCCCTTACTGTCTTAAACGTGCGCTATTTGCCGTTCAGATCACTGTTTTCCTGTACTTAGTGTTTGTTGAGCTCTGTGTGGAGAAGGTGTCGACCAGAAGCAGCTCAGCCAACATGGAGCTGAAGGAGGAGGGGGCAGGACAGACAAGAGATCAGGGAGTGGGACACTGTTACCAGCAGCACTCTGGTTTTTGATACACTTTGGATACAGTGAAAGCTGTTGCTGTTCTTAGCCAGGCCAGCGCAGGACAGGGTGATTAAAAGAGGGCTCTGGGAAGCACAGGGAGCAGGAGCGGGTAAATGGGCCCAGCACGTCTCTCTCTGGCCATGGTGCAGCAGTTTGTGCAGGCAGGGTTGCAGGTTTCCTCCTGCTAGAGGGGTTTTTAGTTTATTGTTTGTTACAATTTGGTTGGTTGGTTGGTTGGTTTTAGGTTTTTTTGCTAGTAATGGTTTTTACACAATCAAAAGCTGCAGTTAGTGTATGTGGCCAGGTAGAACCCTCCAAAAATGATGTGTCTGTCCAGACCCCTTCCTGTGTGGAGTGTTTGAGGTTATCAGTGGTATCAGGGGGCATTGCAGAAGAAGCCTGCCTACACCTCTGAGCAGGTGAATGATCTTTTGCTGGTGGTTGAGCCTAGGGAGGAAGTTGAAAGACCAAGGAGTATTAGGGAAAGTGAAAGGGAATAGATGGGTGGAGTTCTGCCCTTCCATCCTTGAGAGAGGCCCACCAGGAGCACTCTGTGCTGGGTTAAGAAATGGCTGGATGGCCAGGCCCAGAGACTGGTGGTGCTGCATCCAGCTGGCACCAGTGGTGTCCCTCAGGGGTCTGTGGTGGGGCCAGTCCTGTTCAATATTTTATTGATGACATGGATGAGGGTATTCAGTCTTTCATTGGTAAATTTGCAGATGACACTAAGCTGGGAGCAGGTGTCAATCTGTTGGAAGGGAGGAGGGCTCTTCAGAGAGACCTGGAATGATTGGATGGATGGGCCAAGTTTAGGAAGGACACTGAGACGCTTGAGCGCATCCAGAGGGGGCAACAAGGCTGGTGAGGGGCTGGGAACACAAACCCTGTGAGGAACAGCTGAGGGAGCTGGGGTTGTTTAGCCTGGAGAAAAGGAGACTCAGAGGTGACCTTTCTCCAGGCAGCAACTGACAGAACAGAGGACACAGTCTCAAGTTGCACCAAGGGAAATATAGGTTGGATATTAGGAAAAATATTTTTACAGAAGGAGTGATAAAGTACTGGAGTTGTCTGCCCAGGGTGGGTGGTGGAATCACCAAGATTGGATGTGGCACTTGGTGCCAAAACCATGGTGCCATGGTTTAGTTGAGGTGTTAGGGCATGGGTTGGACTTGATGATCTTGAAGGTCTCTTCCAACCCAGTGATTCTGTGTAAGCATGTGAGTTACTCTGTCCCAGGGGATATCACTGTGGCTGCTTCATGGGGCATGTTTGGGGAGAAACAGCAAAAATCCAGTACAGGACCTTTGCTGTGGCAAAAACTCAGCAGACTCTGCTCATCTCTCAGTGCAGGGGGAGATGCTTCCACTCACTGCCTCTGCTGCCCACCCTGGTCCAGCCCTGCTGGTTTATAGAGCAGATGTAGAAAGGGGAAGGTGTCTGCTCCATGGAAAGGTGGATTTACTCTATTAACCCGTAATCCTTGGAAGCTGGAGCCATGCAGGTGTACACAGGGCTGGCTGAGCCGAGTCACTGTACATCCAGTCTGTGCCACGTGCTGCCCTGGCAGTGCTATGCCATGGACAGGCTGGTGCCTGGGCTCACTGCACAATTAAAGGCAAAAATTGTTTTGATTTCTCAGCCAACCTGACGTCTTTGAAGCAGCTTCCTGTGTTGATGCATAACCCCAAAGAGGAAATGATGAATGAAGAAGAGAAACTGAGGCACCAGTGCAGGGCAGCTTTCTGGCCCATGTCCTGGGACTTTCTGGAGGGAAAGGCCCTCCTGTCAGTGTGGCATAGATGGGTCCCCATGGCTCTTGTCAGTCCGTGGCCTGATCCAACTGGCTTGTCTTGATTCAGTGAGGAGCTGAACCACCTGTACCCCTCTAAAGCTGTAGCTGGGTGCTGGCTTCTGGGCTGCATAGGTGGGGGATGCTGTGCCTGCCCCCCCTTGCTTGCCCACCCTGTGTCACCCTGGCAGGGATACTCATCCTGTGGAGGGCATGGGGCTGTTCAGGGGCTGTGCTCCATCCCCAGACACAGTCAGTTGTCACTGGTGAGTCCTGCGGCTCAGCTTTTTCCCTCAGGTTTGCCCAGGGCTGATTCTGTGCTGTCGAGGGTGTCACCTCAGGGTTGGTGGGAAATGTGTCTGTTCCCCAAACCTTTGTGCAGGGTCTGAGGGCTGAGAGCTGCGAGATGAGGCCCAGCTGGTGATGAATGGCTTCCTGTGAATGCCCAATGGGTTATTCCAGCTCACTGCCTGAAATAATTGCTCTGTAGCCTGGTCCTCATCAGAGTCCTGAAATCACTCCTTGCTCCAGATGGCTTTTTTTTTCCCAAAAAAAGACTTGTGAAGTTTTTGATGGGCAGCATCAAATGCAAAGCCTTGGGGTAACAGGGAGGTGACAGCCTCAGGCAATGGGAGAGTGAGGAGGGTCTGACAGGATGGAAGCTGCTCTCTGAAAGAGTCTGTGTCTTCCCTGTAAAATCAATTCACAGACTGAGAACACACTGAGCGTCACAGCCCTGGGCAGAAAGTTGTGTGTGAAGCCCTGAAGAGCTGACTGGGAATGTTTGTGTGGAGCAGGGGCTGACTTAGGGCTGACAGTCTTTCTCCAGGCTGGGGCTTGAGAAACTCAGCCTGCCTGGGAAGGGGGCTGTTCCCCACCCCCAGGTTATCACCCACATCTGTGGTTTGCAGAGCCAGCCCAGCTCCATGGAATTGCTGTGGTTTTGTCTGTGAAGTTCCTGTTCAAACTTTCTCTGGTTCCCCTTATGGCTGAGGCTAGTCACGGAATGCACCAGGAGTGTGGCCTTGAGGCAGAGTTTGTGGTCCCAAAATGAGGAGCTGAGAGGGGACTGGGGCTGTGAGGAAAACCTGTGTGTCCCCCAAAAGTCCCAGTGTCCATGAGGGGAAGAGACAAAAAAATGTATGGAAGGCTTTTGTGTTCTTTGCTTTTTCCCCGCTTTTTCTTCCCCTTTTTTTACTTCTCTTTCTTCCCTTTTCTCTCCATTTCCTCTCCCTTTTTATTTTCTTTGCAAACCCCTCTGATGTTTTCTAAATACAGCTTTGTAACAGCCCTCAGGTGAGGCTGATGGACACCTCTGGGCCAGTGCTGTGTGAACCCCTGTGTGCCCAGACCTTTCTCAGCTGGGTTGCAGGGCTGGGAGCGGGCTCGAGGCACCAAAACCCTTCTTGTGTGTGAGGCTGCAGTTTCCCACCTGGAAAGCAGGAGCATCATCCCACCACATTTCCTCCAGGAACAGCATCTGCCAGGAGACCCTGTCCTGCTCCCTGTAAGTGCTCTGAGAGGATCCCTTTGTCCACTCTCCCAGGGCTGTTCTGCCAGCTGGGAGGGTCAGGACTGAATCAGGAAAAGAAATGGAGTCGCTGAAACAACGTGTCCCTGCTCACCCCAGTGTGTTCCACCTAACCAGTGGTGCCTGGTTAGGTAGGACTTGTAATTCCACATTCTCTGTTTCTCTTTTGGCTGAACTCTGGCTGTGGTCATGCTGAGTCCTGACACTGCAGCCAGCTTGGTGCTGGGCTCAGTGTGACCCTGGGCCCAGCATGGGCATTGGGGTGTGTTACCCTGGGCTGCTGTGGGACATTGTGTAAAACCACCAAAACCCAGCATTACGGGCTAGATGGCTGCTCCTGCCCATGTAGCACCTGTGGGGCTGTGCAGGGGCTGGAGACCCTCATTGCCCCACTCCCACTGGTGCTTTGGGGTCACTCACTTTAGGGGGCTGTTCCTCCTCTCTTGGCTTTGGGGGTTCTGGCCCTGGAAGCTGCTGCAGGCAAAGCAAAGTTGTGCTAGAGGGAAGGAGGGCTTGAAAGCCCTTGATCCTTTAGTCATCGCCCCCTCAGCCTGAGAAGGGCTGGCCAAGGACCCCCACACAGGGAGGGTCCAAAATGACCCTCAAGGAGGGGCTTGAGCCCAAGTGCAGCTTTTCTCAGCAGCAGGGGAGGAGGCCAGGGAGGAGGGGTGTACCCTGACACTGTGCCCCCACAGAAGGTCCTGCTCAGCTTCTGGTGTGGGGGGTCCCCCCCCATGATGTCCCACCCCTGCATCCCAGCTCTGCACCCCACTTCCTTCCTCACAGGTTTCCTCTCACCTTCCCCAGCCCACTGCCACCTCCATTTTCTCACCTCCTGTCCCATCAGGGCTATCAAAGCCTCTGGGCCCATGGCACCGGTTGTCACCAGGCTGGGCACCGTCCCCTGCCCGTGGCGTGGTGTGGGCAGTGAAATCCCACTGAGTGGCCGTGGAGCTGAGGGCTGTGGTGTCCAGCGTCATTTCTGAACTGGAGACGTCTGGAGCAGCGCTCTGCCTGACAACAAGTGATGCAAGTGCCAGCAGCCAATAGGACTTTTTTTTTGCTCCCCCCCCCCCGGGTGTCAGGGCAGGGTGGGGACCCGAAGGTATTTCCAGAAGCTTCACTCGGGGTGCTCATTGCCTTGGGGAGCCCAGTGGAGCCATGGCTGAGGAGCAGCGAGACCTCATCTCTGACCGCGGCAGCGGAGTGCTCAATGATGGGGACACCCAGAGGTGCCGCTGCTGGGGACACGGGGATGGGGCGCACAGGGAGGGCAAAGTGGGCACAGTGAGGTCGTGGAGCAGGGGGGTATTGCGTGGCTGTGGGATGGAAGGGGATACAGCCGGGTCAAGGGGGCACAGAGGGACTATGAGGCAGAAGATGGGGTGCAGGCTGTGGGAATGGGGCACTGTGAAGCTAAGAGGGCCGTGGAAGGGGCCAGAACATGTCTGTGAGGCAAGGCAGGGACACGGGGTGGCTGTGGGATGGGGGGGAATTGGGCGGCTATGGGATGGGAGGCATGGGGTGGCAGGGGGAGGGGGACAGAGGGTGGTGGCTGTGGGATGGGGGGAATTGGGTGGATATGGGATTGGGGGGGCACGGGGCGGCCGTGGGATGAAAGGGGTCACTGCATCTCTGGGCCGCCGGGGACAAGGCAAGGCGGTGGGGTGGCCAGGCTCACAGGGTGGGGCAGAGAGCCATGGCTTGAAACTTTGGGGGAAGCAGCTTTGTGGGAAAGAGGTTGTGGGACAGGCAGGCTGATGGTGTGGCCGTGGGGCAGGAGCGGAGCCTGGACCCAAATTACTTTGTGGGGCTGCCCCCCCATGTCCCAACTCGTCCCTATATCCCAACCACCGCAGGGGGGACACCCCCCTCCCAGAACTTTCAGCCAATCAGAAGCCCTGGAGCTCTGACGTCACCAGTCACCAGGCAGACGCCGATGCAGCGGGCCCCGTTCGGGACTTGTCCCTTGGGCGGGCAGCGCAGGCAGGGGGTGACCTCTGGGGCACCGCTGCACCTCGGCAGTGCCACATTCACCCAGCGGGCAGGATCTGGCACAACATCTTAAAAATTAAGTGCAGTCCAGCATCCCATGAGTCGTGTCCTCTGCTCCATGGACCAGTAAGATTCCAAGCGGCTTCATCATCCCGCAAAAGGCGATGACCAGAGTGATGCTGTTCCCCAGAATCGCCTGGCAGCGCCCTGTCCCCTCCCACGTGCTTTTCGTCCCGCTCCCGTGTCCCCACGTCCCCCCGCCCCCACAGAGGGTTTCGGTTCCCGCTGTGGGGGCGTGACGCTCCTGCTGAGGTTTCACTTCTGCTCTCCTCGATGGGGGAATTTGCATTTGTCTGGCTGCAAACCCCCGGGACAGGAGTGTCTGAGGCCGGGAGGGGGTGACAGCAGGATGTCACCTCCAGCTGCCGGTGGGTGGCTGAGCTCCCCGTCCCTGTCCCGCAGGTCTGTGCTGAGGCGCAAAGCCGCCTTCTCCACACTCTCCATCCTGGTGGCCCTGCTCATTGCTGGCCAGGCTGTCACCATCTACTTCGTGTACCAGCAGAGCGGGCAGATCAGCAAGCTGACCAAGACCTCCCAGAGCCTGAAGTTGGAGGCTCTGCAGAGGAAGCTGCCTGCTGGTCAGTAGCCCCATGGACACCAGAGTGGTGGGAGGTGGAAGAGAAGGGATGAATACTCCCAGATCCTCCTAGGCCACCCAACCTGCTTGGTGCCTCTCAGAGTTCTCCTTCTTCGGCAGGTGCCAAGCCAGTAAATAAGATGAAGATGGCCAAGGCAAACACTCCTCTGGTCATGAGTGTCCTGCATCCTGTACCCTTTGAAGACCTCTCAGTAAGAGAGACCCACCACCACTTGGTGCTGCCTGCCACCCTCAGGCCTTGCTGCTGTGCTCACACTGCCCCTTTGTCTTTTCTCTTGAGGTTAAGGCCCCTGCTAGCAACAAAACCGAGGATCAAGTGAAGCACCTGCTCCTGGTAAGGCCCTCTGCTCCCCTCCACCCCATAGCTGCCTCCTGCAGTGGTCAGGGGTCTTACTTTGGATGTTCAGAGCTGGTGGAGGAGCTCCTGACCTCCTGCAGCATCTGTCTGGCTGATACCAGCAGAGCTCCAACCTGCACCTCCCCACCTCATTTTTCTTTGCCCTCACTGTGGTTGTTCTACAGCAAGCAGACCCCAGCAAGATGTTCCCGGAGCTGAATGACAACCTGATGGACAACTTGAAGAGACTGAGAAGCACTATGACTCATGTGGACTGGAAGGTCAGTGCTTGTCACTGTCATCCTGTCCCACTTCTGTCCAGGAGTGCTTTGGGGAGGGACTGGGGTATCCCCAGCAGGACAGAGTCTGTCTTTAGCCAGGCTTGGACTGCTCCCACCCCAAAGAAGGGGATGGTGTTCACCACCTTCTCTGTCCAAGCTAGATCTCATGACATGGCTCCCCTGGGGTGAACACCCCCATGCCCATTAACATACTGTAGCCTCTCATTGCAGTCCTTTGAGTCCTGGATGCACAAGTGGCTGCTGTTTGAGATGGCCAAGAACCCCAAGTCGGAGGACCACAAGGCAGTCCCAGCAGAGAAAGGTACTGGGGATGGGACTGCTGAGCTGGGGGGGGGTCAGGGAGTTGTTGGCATGGGGCAGCTCCCAGGGAACCAAGCCCTCCCTCCACTCATGGATTTGTTCTGTGGGGAGCCCATTTCGTGGCTGCTGGGACATCACAGAGCAGCTCTGCCCACTGCTTGTAGGGTATTTGGGGTGAATAAAAGACTGAACAGCTGGAGCTCCATCCCAAGTCCTCCATCCCTGCTTGGCCCAAGAGCTTCAGAAAGGTCACTGAGCAGGGGCTTGTTCACCTTTAAATGTTTCTGGGGAAGGGTCAGGGAGGCTGATAGTGTCCCCTCTGTTTCTATTGCCCTAGTGCAAACTAAGTGCCAAGCAGAGGCCACTTTTGGGGATGATCAGCTGGGCCGCTTCCGCCCACAGTGCGATGAGAACGGTGACTACCTGCCCAAGCAGTGCCATTTCTCCACTGGCTTCTGCTGGTGCTCCTACAAAAATGGCACCAAGATTGAGGGCACTGTGACTCGGGGAAAGCTGGACTGCCCCGGTAGGTTGCCAGGGAGGGGATGGAGAGGAAGGAGCAGTGTGCATGGACTGCTTGGGAGTAGGGAGGACTGTTAGGAGGGCATCTAGGCTTCAGGAAGCACTCCTCACCCATCCAGTGCCAGTATGCTAAGGCTGGAGAGGACCCCAAAACCCACAGCCCCCCACAGGTAGCTGGAGTTGAGATGTGCAGCCAGGGTTTTCCATGAGCCCCTCCCTTGCCCCTGCTCAGCAGTGTGTGCAGGCTCTCCCCTGCTGCCCTCAGAGGGATGGGGATGGACAATGGGGCAGCCCTGGGCTCCAGCACCCACATCCTGCCCTCCCTTTGCAGGCACCGATGCTCCCAGTGCTGCCACTGCCACCCCAGATCCAGAGGAGATGATCTTCTCTGGAGTGGACATGCTTAAGCTGAGCACAGGCAAAGGTGAGTGTCCAAGTGTCCCCAGAGTCCTGAGGACTGCTGGGGAGGGGGAGGATGCAAGGGAGGGGTTTTGGAAAGTCCTTGAGCTGTTTCACTACCTCCTCTTGTTCTGCCAACAGGTTAGTGTAGAAGAGGAAGCCAGCAGTTGCCTTCAACATCCCTGCCCCTTTAGCTCCTGCCTTATTTTTTTTTCGCTATTTCTTTTCTGCTCTTACATTGCTTTTCCAAGGCAGTTAACAGTGGACATCCCGGGGCACCCTTCCCCTGCTGCAGAGCCATCAGCCAGGGCTGAGCTGCCACCACCATGAAATAGAGTGAGTAGAGCAGGCTGGAAAATTATTTCAATGACATCAGATCCATAAATCCTGTTCTCTTTGGCTCAACCTCCAACAGCTCCCAGGCAGCAGTGCAGCTCACCCCTGCTGAAGAACTTTAGCTTCCTTACACCAAATGAACATTAAAAGCAGCAAAATAACCCCCACCAGCTTCTTAACTGATCCCTGTAGGCTGGAGCCCTGTTAGATTACTGGACTATTGGGTTTTTATTGTGGAATGCTCAGATTTGTACATAGAGATTCACCTACAGCCTCAGCAGTGGGTAATCATAGGCAGAGTGGCTTCTAATTTTCCTGAATATATCTGATTGCTCCTTTATAAACAATCTCACAAGCTAATAATCTCAAATAAACTTTTCAATCAGAAAGCCTCGTAAGCAACTCCAGCAGGGCTCCATGTGCTGTTTGCAGCTGTCTGAGGTTATAAATAAATGAAACAAAAAAGAGATAAAGAAAAATCTCTGCAGGCATTTGGACAGCTGTATCTCCACTCAGGACTGGCTGTGTTCCCTGGCCCATTCCTTGTTTGATTTCACTTGTACCTTGGGATCCCCCTGCCCCAGACAGGCAGACACTGGGCTCTGCTCTCCCACACACAACATTCTCCAGAGCCAGTCAGCCTTGGCTTCCCCTGAAAGCAGCTGAAGTAAAATCTGTTTGTTGTTTTTTATTTTGTATTTCATAAAAAAAAAAACAACACAAAAACTGACTCTGCCTTGGTTGAGAACAGCTGCTGGACACAACTGTTCAGTGCAACTCCAGGGACATGATAATCACCACTGTCAGTGTTAGGATAAAAAGGAAACCCAAGAGCTTTCCTTGTAGTAGCAAAAGGACTGACACCACAAGTCATGGGAGGAAGGGAAAAAAGGTAAAAGTTTTTCTCAAAAATATAGCTCTGTGGTAAGAGAAAGGGATGGCTGGGTGTCAACAACAAGAAAAGCAGTTTATGCTCTGCTCTGGTCAAACTGCCTCCTCCAGTTCCATTCCATCTGGAGGGACTATAAACACATCTCTGGGCCTCAGCAGGGCAGGAGGAGGCAGAAAGTTAAAGCAGAGCTGTAAAAGTCACAGTTAAAAGAAGTTATAAATTATTATTTGAAAACAAGTTGGAATTCTCCAGGTGAGCTTCCTTTTCCTCTCTTCTGTTTGATCTTCACCCATAAATCTTTAATCACAGGAATGCGGTACCTTTGGGGAGAGGAGTTAAAAGTTAGGGATGGGGAGGAGGAGAACAGCCTTACAACTGAGCAGAGCATGGGCAGAGGCATCTGGTCCACTTCCAGGTGGCTACAACATCACCATCTAATCCCCATCACTTTCCCAAGCTCCCTGTGGTCAGCAGGGACAGACAGACACTGCCAGAAGATGCTCATCTCTGCTGGTCACAGAGGTCAGCAACACCCAGGCTGGACATCCAGTTCTCAGCAGCTAAAGAGTTGAGGTCAGACACATCCAAAGAAGCCAGCACATGGCTGCATGACATTCCTCACGTCACTCCACACCCTGGCCCTCTGATCCAAGGCCAGGCTGACTCAATGAGCTCTTAGAGGGCACACTGTCTTCCTAAATCTGGCCCAGGAGTTCTGGA
Organism: Pseudopodoces humilis; assembly: GCF_049639895.1. Classification (NCBI taxonomy): domain Eukaryota; kingdom Metazoa; phylum Chordata; class Aves; order Passeriformes; family Paridae; genus Pseudopodoces; species Pseudopodoces humilis. The sequence goes on from NC_142216.1 coordinate 6,500,121, forward strand.
TGTGGCCAAGGTTACACTGCTTAGAGTACCAATGGCCAATCCCCACAGGCCATGTACCTTCTTACAATCCTTCAGGCTCAGCTCCTTTCTTCTTCTAAAATGGAAAGCAGAAAAAAAATACATCAGTATCATTTGCACCACAGACATGAAGGACCCAGTAAAGCCACAGAGGCTTCCTGGATATGTCCCTGTAGAGGTGGCAGCCACCACAAGGAACATTCCGTAGTCTCCCTCTGTTACCCCTTCAAGCCCTTGGGGTGGGATGCAGAAGCCTGGCAAGCTCTCAGGCACTCCAGCTTCTGCTGAGAATGAGATGAACAGACAGCTAGAGAGGAGCACCTACTCCTTAGACAGGACTAAGAGTCCCTGGGGTTGACCATTCCAGGGGAAAGGAATCTCCTAGGGCAGCAATACAGCAACAAGCCCTTTGAGTCACTCTAATCCCAACCAAAGGTCAGGCTGTCTTAAGACTGGCCACAGTGAACTGTAGGCTTCCCTGTACCGTCAGCAAGGCCTGGATATGGCTCTGTTCCTTCTCCAGCCTGGGGAGCTGGGATGAGCACCACAGCCCAGAGTGTGACCCATACCTTCTTCTTCTTGTGAACCTCAGCAGAGTCATCTGCTACAGGTGCTCCTTCCAAAGGTACCTTTTTGCTCTTCCTCTTTTCTTTTCCAGTCTTCTTTTCTAGGAGTGGGAAAGAAAAGCCAGCTAAGAGAGGTACTCTGGTATTGCCAGCCTCTGAGAGGGAGCACAGACTGGTAGGAGGATCCCCAATAAGTTTCTGATCATATCCAAACCTGAGCAAGATTTCCAGAGCAGGAATGTTTCCCTAATACCCCTGAGCCAGAGCAGCTTGATCCCACCATCTGTGCACACACATGGGTGGAATGACATAGAATTCCCTTCTTTACACCTCCTGCTCCAAGGAACTGCTTCAGGGCTGGAGTAGATGGGCACATGCCAGAAATGAGAGCCAGGGGAGCTGCTAATACAGGGTGGACACGAGGTTCAGCTCAGCACAACTGCTCAAGAGGCTCCACTTACCGCTGTTAAACAGCTCACACAGGGGCCAATAGACAAGTCTGTCTCCTCCAAAAATAAGGGCTGCATTTCAGCAGAATAGAAACACCATCAGATCTGGCCCAGCCAATCCGTGTTTCCCACCCCTCCCTTTTTTTTTAAAGCTTAACAGATCCAACACAAAACCAGCTCTGATTTGAAAATACAGGCTGCACTGCAAAAAAAAAAAAAAAGGCCTTTGGATTAGGACAGAGAGCAGGGCACTACAGAACAACAAGCTGTAGAAGGGTCAAAACTGACAAGACAAGAGGAAATAACCTCAAGTTGAGCCAGGGGAAGTTTAAGTTGAATATTAGGAAAAATTTATTCACTAAAAGGGTTGTTAAACACTGGAACAGGCTGTCCAGGGTAGCAATATGGTCACCAACCTTGGAGGCATTTAAAAGATGTGTAGATATGGTACGTGGGGACATGGCTTGGGGATGGGCCTGGGTTAATGGTTGGACTTGATGATCTTAGAGCTTTTTTAAGCCTCTTGACTATGATTCCATGAGGGAAGCAGCCAAACAGGAAGCCAATGGGAAAGTGGGTGCTATTTGCAAGGCCCTGCATCAGAGGCTGAACATGCATCAGCTGCAAGAACCTATTGCAAAGTAGGCCCCAAGTGTAGGATGCTTACTTTTAGCTGCTTTTTTCTTTTCCTTGCTGCCTGCCACCTTCTCCAGGTCACCATCTGCTTTCTTCTTTTTCTTTTTGGGTACATCTTCATTAGCTTGCCCTTTCAGTTTTTTCTTCTTGGGCTGCTCCACAGCCCCATCCTCTCCTGTCAGCTTCCGCTTCTGAGATGTTTTCTGCTTCTTGTTCTCTTTGTCTTTGCCCTTGGATGTTTTCACAGCCTTGTCTGCTGCGGAGGATGGCTTCTTTTTCTCCTTTTCTTTTTTCTCCTTTTTCTCCTTTTTCTTCTTCTTCTTCAGTTCCAACCCCTCCACTGTCTGCACTGCAGGGACTTTGGCAGCAGTGGTGACCTCAGTTTCACTCCCTGAGCTTGGCTGCTCTGACTGTGGGACGGAGAGCAGGGCATGTGATGATGCTGGGTTCACTTGCATCCCTGTTGCCCCAACATTGTTCTCTTTCATTGCCTGGGTTTTCTTCAGTGAGGAAGCTTTGAGGCTGGCATGACCTGGCTCTGTTTTTCCTGCCACCTTCTCTTTGCTGGAGGCTTCTGTAGCTTCCTGCCCTGAAGTGGGGTTGTTTTCTGCAGAAACAGACAAAGAAGACAATTCAGTGAGCATTCATTACACAGACTAGTCACAGGAGGATGGAAATATGCATTTGATGAGGAAAATCCAGTTCTTTTCCCAAGAAAAAAAACAAACTTGTTGGCATCTGCAGCAGAGTCAGAGAAAGATACCTTAGCCTGAAGTGGGTGACAACAGCCACAACAGCTTTGGCTGTTTGACAAGATGGGTAAGCATAGATGGAGCAGTCCTTCTCCAGGACACCATCCTCAGTAAGCTGGGGATTTCCCAGGGTGGTAGGGGTCTCCTCACTGCCACAGGTAATCACCACCAATGGCCAAGCCCAGAGCCCCTGGGCCCTCTTGAGCTATCTATACATAGATAGTTTTGACTTCCTCAACAGCCTTTTGCACAATTTCATGATATGCCCAAGGGACCAACAGACCCATCTGAACTTCTAGAGCAAGCCAGAGTTTATCTGAAGGTGCCAGAGTCGCACCAGAGCAGAAGCAGCTTCCAGCTTCAAGTTTTACAATTTGCCAACAAATCAGGGAAACAGTGGGACACTTTGTTTCTCCACTGCTCTTCTCTCTTGCTTCCCCTCCTCTGCTCTCCAGATATGCAGCAGAGCCCACATAGCCCAAGGGCAGGGCTTGAATACCAGCACGTGCCGCAGACATTCTTCAGGCAGCGTTTGAACCTTCCACAGAAGCCAGCAGTGCAGTGTGCACCAGCTCCAGGGAGAGCCCTACCCGTTCCTGTTAATTACTGTGGTTAAAGCACATCTTGGAAGAGGCAAAGGCACTGAGCCTTGGAGGCAGCCAGCACAAGCAGGGTGCTGAGGCAGAAGGCTGTGCTGTGGCCAGGGAAGCCAGCAGACGGCAGCAGCACTCCATGCTGTGGTTTCATGGTAGAGACACACTGGGAACAGGGCCCATCCCAGTGTCACCCTCCTGTGGCAGCACAGCTTCGCTCCTGGGCCAAGCAAATTCCCAATCTTGCCAAAGGAGACCCACCTGCTTTGTGGTTTGCAGCCACCTGGTTGTCATCTGTGTCAGAGTCACTGCTGTCACTGCTTGAGCTGTTGGCCTGGGCTGCTTTCAGGGAGCCCTTGGCGAAGGAGTTCGCAGCACTCCCAGCTGCCTTCCGTGGCCCCAGCTCACCTCCAGGCGGGGGGGGAACCGTCTTTGGTGCCTGGGGTGTTACTGGGGTCTTGGAGACGACTGGGTAGCCTGTGAGGAGGGACTGAAACAGTACAGACACACTGAGGAGTCACAGCAGGGAGCCTCCCACACACCAGACATGCAGCTCTGTCGCTGCTGCTATTGTCCTCATACTTCAAGTGAAGGGCCCACCTTTGGCCACCTGTGGAGCCTGCTCTAAGAGCCCAGGGCTACCAGGAGACAGGCCAACACTGATGGACACCAGCTGAGCTGACAGCCTCGAGCTGGCAGCCAGAGGTTCTCCTTTGTTCTCACCCAGCAAGGCAGGCTTGGGGGAGGCTCCTGGCCATCAGCGTGCGCCCACGCACACTTAATGCACTGCAGATGTGCTGCACGCCCTGCACGTTACTTACAAAGGGAATTTAATGCCTTGGACATGGCTTAAGTTACAAGTTAAAGTGAGGGAAAAAAAATCCCTGCTGCTATTGGCACTGTGCAGCAGCTCTCCTGGTTTAACCCTTGCAAGGTACCACATCCGTCTCTTCTCCCAGGGAAGGCACCATGAACCCTGGACCCAAGGCCTGGCTATCTGGGGAAGCATTCCAAATTCAAAAGCTTCTCTCTGCCTCCACCAAAAGCCCACATCACTGCACTGGAGAACCCCCACTTCTCTGCTGGCAAACCCACCCAGCACCCCATCTGCTGTGGCTGAGAATTGAGTCTCTCAGTCCTATTTGGGAGCCAGCTGCAAGACCCAAGAGGATCCAGCCTGCTCTAGTACCATACCTGCGATGCTGCATGCTCCTCCTCCTCACTGGACTCTGAGGAGGAGCTGTGGGGTGGCTGAGTCCCTCCTGGTTTCTGTAGGGGGCCTGCTGGAAGAGCAGAGTTCCTCCTGTTAAACCACTGCTGCCTGGGGCTGAGCTCACCTCCCCAGCACAGGCACTGCCACCAAAAGCCCTTCTGCCTCCAAAAAAAAGGGAGTGCTCTGCCAGTGCAAACCTGCCATGGGTAACAAAAGGCTGTCCCCATCCAGTAGCACTAAGAGCATCCTCTGGAGAGAACTGACCAGGTTTGGACGGCTGCTTGGGTGCCTCTTCCTCATCACTGTCGGAGGAACTGCTGCTGTCTGAGGTGTCCTCTGCATGGGTGGGTAGCACAGCCTGGCTTGGGTGGGTGTCCTGTCCTGGCTGCAGGACTGGCTTCCTTGCCTTGGCAGTGGAATTTCCTGGGATGGCAGTGCTGGCAGAAGAAGCTTTTCCTACAGGAACCGTTTGCTTTTGGCTAGAAGCAGCAGGGACCTAGGAAGAGGGAGATGAAATAGATCTGGAAGGAGGAATAACTAACTGCTCACATCCAGGAACTATAAGCAGCAGCCCAGAGTAGATGGGCTTGGACCACCTTGGCCCTTCTTCAGCTGTACTGCTCCACTTCTTGTCACAGTGAGCCCAAGAACCTCTCACAGGGCCCAGCTCATCCCGGCCCACAAGACAAGTGGGCAGCTGAGGCCAAGCAGACAACTGCTGTCACTAAAGGAAAGAAGCAGTGAGCCAGCTATGAGCCAGGAACAGCAAAGGTACCAGGGCTACCCTCTGCCTCATCTCATGGCATGATAATTGTGGTTAGGATAGAGCAGTCCCTCTCTCCCAGCTTCATGAACACATCCCTCAGCTGGGGATGTGGCACCAGCCCCAGACTCGAGCAGACCTGTCTTCTCCCTGTCCCCAGGAAAGCTCCCCACCTTACTCTCCTCCACCATTACCTTTCCTGCCAGCATGTTGTGCTCTGAGGCATCACTGCTCAAGCTCTCAGACACTCTGCTCACTGCAGGGGCAGCAGGAGTTTTTGTCTTCTTCCCTGAAGGCAGGCTGGCATTTGCCTTTGCAGCCACCATGCTCGAAACTGAAGTTCCTTTCATGTTCTGCTGGGACAGAGTCTAAAAGAGATGAGAAAGAAAATCAGGACAGAGCAAACTTGGAGGGAAAAGATACAGAGGCATACACCAATCCAGAACTAACTCCTAAGCCTTTCTATCATTTTCAGCACAGCACCAAGACTTTTTGGTTTTTAATTCTCTCCTTTACAGACCAGTTCTGCCTCCCATGGGCCTCTGAACAAGGCCTCCAGCACAGCCAGGAGCAGAAATGAGGGCCAGCACCCCAAGAGCACCAAAAGCTTTAGTTCAGTGCCCCAAAGGCACCAACCCTGAGGCAGGCAGGGGAAATGTGCTGTGCTTGCAGGCTCTGAATCCCTACCCACTGCAGCACCAGCAAGACTGCAGTTGCAAACCTTTGCAGAGTGGGCACTTGGACTCCAGGATGTCTTTTACAGGCTAAAAATCACACAGCAACAGTTAATTTGCAACAGAGATAACAAAGACACCAACCAAGGGGAAAATCTGCCTCCAAGTCCACAAATCAAAAACAGATTAGGAGTCAAATTAACAAGGGCAATTTTGTTGCCTCACATTTGAAACCTCCCATTAAACTTAACATAAGAGTGGTTAAAAATAGAAAGGCCAAGGGCATGGAAACCAGGCACTAAGGACAGGTCCATGACAAATGCCAGCAGAGGAGGGAGAAGCAGCCACGAAGGAGCACTCAGCCTCCTGGATTGTGCTACTGACGAGGCTACGTGAGCAGCTCTCCCCACCAGATCTCTGACAAGCTGGGCCTTTGTGGGCTGACATTTCCCTCATACAACATCTGGCCTTGGGAAAGGAAAAGGCCCCGCTCTGCTGTGCAGAGCTGCCAGCCCAACATGAGCTCTCAGCCCTCTCACACAAAGCTCAAGTTACAGCAACTGCATTATTTTATACAATCTCAGTAATATAAACATGCTTTACTCAAGGACTGCTCAGGATGGCTGCCTGCCCATCAGCTGGAGGGAGACATCCTTTCCACTGGCCACAGCCTCAGGCTGACACAGGGAAGGGTTTCCTGCACTCATAATGTCCTCCTCCCAGCAAAGGCATGTGTGAGGCAAGAAGTGTGCCTGGCCACCAAGCCCTGGGCTCAGAGCACCAGCCAGGCCACCAAAATGTGGAAGAGTAGCCATGTTCCTCAGCCAGTGGGTTTTTTATGTGGTTTCTTGGGCTCAAACTGCAGCACAAGTGCAGACACCCCCAAGACAGTTTCACACCAAGGCAGCTCTGGCCTCAGGGAGCTCAGCCACAGCTTTGCAGGACCGGCATGGAGACACAAAGAGACTCCAGTGGGAGAGCTGGGATCGGCTCCATGGCACTCAGGGGTGCTCTCAGCACAGATATGGGGTCACCTCCCTTTTTCAAGGCAGGGGACTGGCTCCCCCAGCTGAAAGGCAGCAGGACTGCTGTGCTACTCCTTAGGGCAGATCCTGCCATTCTCCCAAGGCTTGTGGAAAAGAAGACCAAAGAACTTCAAAGGTCTGTGAGGAATGAGGTGATGGATTGCTTTGGAGCTACACAGGTCATGGAAAGACTCTTCCTGTAAGGATCTGGCTGCTTGTCCAGCCTAAATTCCTGGAGTAGAGCAGAAGGAACAGAGTGCCAGGGAAGGTCTGGGCTTGTGTGTGTCTACTCGTGTTCCTGTCAAAGCACTCACTCTCCACTGCTCTCACACACTGCAAGATTGCTGTGGCTGAGATGTGCACCCAGAGCTGGGGTCAGCCAGACCCATGGATATGGCCAAGAAAACCAGATCCAGCCAACAGGAGGCTCCTCTGCACTGCTCATCACCTGCACAATTACCACCTTCCAGCTCCTGAGACCTCCTGAGCCTGCAGCACTAAAAGCCTGAACAACCAGTGGGTCAGTGGCTCCTCACCTGGGAAGGGGGGACTATTTCATCCTCTGAATCTGACTCCTCACTGGAATCGTCACTACTGTCCACAGCTGGAGGGGCTGGTGCCGAAGCCGGTGCCTTTTTCGCGTTTGTTGGTTGGGGCACAGCGTTGGTTTTCACTGCTGGAAAAGCACAAGAATTTCTCTCAGTGTCAGAAAGGATTGCTCTCTGTGGCTGTGCAGAGCAGGAGCTGCTCCATGTGCAGGGGAGAGTAAGAAACCCATAAGGATGCTGGTGTGGGATCCTGGCTACTACCAGGCAACTTACCAGCTTGTGGGGGCTGTGTCTGTGCTGCAGGAGACTCCTCTTCACTGTCAGACGAGTCACTGCTCCCACTTTCTGCAACCTGGCTTTTCAAGGTGCTTACCACTGCTTTTTCAGGCTGCCCAGCTTTAGCAGCCTGGGTCAGGCTGGGAATAGGCCTGGGCTGGTCTGATAACCTCTTAACAAAAAAGAAACACAGACCCAGAAATGCAGTATTAGTACAGGTGTTTAGGTTCTAGTGCAGTTTCAGCTCAGGCTGGGTTTTGTTTTACCCTAAGAGAGCTGTTACTAACACTCATGCCATCCTTGCTGTGTCATGAGTGGAAGGGGCTTCAGTCACTGCCTGGGCTGAGCTGCTGTAGATATATCCCTCGGAATTTAACAATTTCCTTCTGACAGAAAGCCCAAGTATGTTTTACATGAGCACAAAGGCTAATAGTGCTTGTAATCTTCTAACAGCAATTCCTTCTTGAGACAGAGACACTGGCTGAGGACAGGAGAACTAGGAGTGCAACCCCAAGACTCCCACTCAAAGGAAGCCATTCAAGCACGACCTACCCACAGTTCAGGGAATTAGTAGGAGTTTGGAAGCCTTGTGCCATAACACTTGAAAGATTCAGAGACAACATCAGAGCAGCTACAGCCTAGAGCTGCTAGAGAGCTCAGTGTAGACACAGGGCTGACACAAGGGTTGGGAAACACAGGGTAGACAGAGTGTGACTCAACTTGGAAGCTGATTTGTCAACAGGTCTAATAATTTAGAAATCTCCAGACAACAAACACCTCTGATACACACTTGGGCTGTGTTTTTCTGCAGCACCTATCAACACTCAGTGTTCCAGGACAGACCACAAGCCACTTTCCCTGCTGTGTCAGCACTAGGAAGCCACAGTTACCTGGGAATGCCCCAGATACACAACTGCCAGGTGAGACTCTCTCTTCCTATCCCCTCCTGTGCACTGAAGGTTAGCGGTGGCAGAGGAGAGGAAGTGCTTGTGGAATGATCTGGGGATTTCCTCCCCTGCAGATATTCCCCAGGCTGGCACTGCTCTGCACCCACTCATTTACTCCACTCATGGCTCATCTCTGGGCTGCACTGCCAAGGAGTACATCGTGTTTGGCAGGGCAGGCAGGCCCTGTGCTCCCTGCATGTGATGCCAGCCTGCTTTGGTGCTCCATGAGAGATTCCTGCCCAGCTGCACCATCCCTGCTATGCTGCTAATGCAGTGATAGCCCACAGCCCACAGCAGGGAGCACCAGCGCAGCAGCCTCTCAGGAAGACCAATCCTACTGTGCTTCCTGGCACAGCCCTGCCATGGGCTGCCATTGGGGCACTGTTTATCATCTCCAAGCCAAACACTAAACAGGCAACAGCATCTGCATGTTTATCCCATTACAGAACAGCTCTCTGAATGAGCCAAGCACATTTTGACTCTGCTTAGAGAAACAGAAACCTCCACAAGTGCTTGGGGAGGGGGGACCACAAACCTCACTTCTCTGTTTTGTTTTGATACCAGTGAGTCACAATCTCCAGGAGAGAGGCCAGCTTTGCAATGCTGAAGAGACACAAGTACTTGAAGCACTCAGAAGAATTCACACACACTGCTCTGAACGTGCTAACTCCTCTCTGCTGTTCTGAACACTGCTGTGCAAGGGAAGAGCTTACCAAGATCAGAGCCCACTGAGTTTTAAGATCACTCCATTTTAAGCCCTTCATAGCAATGTTCTGGCTTCTCCCTCTATGTGGATGCACAGCACGGTGTGCTCCTTTTCCTAACTTAGCAATGGAGTGGGAAAGAACTGCCATGCAGGGGCATCATAACACAGAATGAACATAACAGCATCCACATAGAAACCACCATAAGGTTTACACAGCCTCAGATCTTCCTGGGAGGCAGCCAAGGTCCATGAATCCACATCAGATGGATGACAGCCTCAGGTGGGATCTGGCCAACAGCACGGCCAAGTTACACCCAGAGAGCAGGTAATACAGGCAGAGAGCTCCTGGCAGCTTGAGAGTCACAGGTACTGAAGTAACTCAGAGAGGAGGAAAATAACTTGAGAGGAAATAATTTTTCCTGCTCCCTCTCCAGCCCCCAAAGCAATAGCTGCCTGTGGCTCAGTGAGTGTGATGACTCAGCTCCTGCACAACCCATCTGCCACTCACTGGGTCCATTTGCATCCTGCAGCGCTGCATGACAAGAGGGGGAACAACACTGAGCCACGTGCTAGGTGCACGTTGTAAAATCACACTCCAGCAGCACCGTGTACCAGCACTGGGAGCAGCATCTCGGCTGTGTCATGGCCCAGCCAAGGGCAATTGCCACCTGAACAGGAGAGAGAACAGGGCCCAAGGAGGAAAAGAAGACCCTCTGTCTCTTAGGATATTTGGCCTCTACCCACACAGCCTGCAGTCCAAGATTAAAAGTTGCTGGCACAACTTCTGCCAGCACAACCCACGCGGGTTTTCCTGGGATGCTCAAGGAAGACACGGGTTCCCAACACATGGATGCACGTGCATCTCACACCCACTCCTTGTAAATAGAAGCCAAAGCCTGTCTATAGAGGGCTCAAGTGCCACCTTTGGCTCAAAACACTCAGGAAAGAAGCAGCAGAGCAAAATTAGCAGTTCCAAAAGAAAAGCAGCTCACAGCATCTTTAAGGTGAGACTGTCCCCCATTACTATCCTTTCCCCCCAAAATATGCAAGCACCATGTCAACTTCTTTGACTAAATATTCTTGAGTCTTCAGGGGTAAACATACCAATTAAGCAGTTCAATTTAGGCATGATGTTCATTTTAATTGTGCTAATCCACCCCCACAGGGAAAGATGAAGCAGCTTCCAACGCTCTGTATCTGTTTGGATCTTGCACAGAAGCCAGAGGAAGTTGCAGGATACAGTAAGTCAGTGGTTAGCATATGCCCAAGTAGCAGATGGCGAGGGATGAGCTAAGAAGAGTTTGACTGGGAGGACAGGACTGTGGACACAGCTAAGCCCAATGGTTTATCTTCAGGCTTCACTCGTGGTCTCTGCCTGTAGGCTACGAACACGGGAAGGAACAGCCTGTATGGCAAAAATAGAGCTCCCTCGATGACAAGCTCTTCCTTGCTGACTCTGGCTTTAGAGGGGTAAATGTCAGTTTGCAAGAGGGAATATGCTGAAGTGGTTAAATCAGCAGGTAAAACTAGCTGTTGGAAGCTTCACAGAATCAACACTGGAGGACACAAACCTACCCCGGCAAATAAACCCTGCTAAAATTGAAAAATCTCAATGGTTTTACAGTGGGACCTCATGGCACAGCTAACAAATAGCTGTTTCTGTCATCTAGAACTGAATCCTCACATATAATCAATCATGCAGGAAGAGAGCAGCACAGAGCCAATTGTGAGAGAAACATCCCCCTCCACCCACCTCAACAGACCAAGGCTATAACGACAAAAATGCAGAGCCTCACTGGCTCTGGCCTGTCAATAGTCAAAGGATGTGTTGACAAAGAGCCTCCTTGCAAGGACACATGAGGCTCTACCCCTAGCTTCTGTTCCTCCCTTGCAGACAGTAAGGCTGCATCTCCAAAAGACTGCTTTCAGGGCACTTTCTGAAGGGCCCTGGAGCTCATATGATGTGCCTAGGGATGCTTTCAGGAAGGGATTTGCACCCCTTTGAGTTTAGCCACCCGAGTCCCAGTCCTTCTCCTTTGGTTAGAGAACTCTGAGCAAACCCCCACAGGAGCGCCAAGACCAAGCTACCTGTGACCCTGCACACAAGGCCACTCCAGAGGGGCAGGGCATGAGTGAATAGCTGGTATCAAACCTGTGCCTCCCACCTTCTGTGGGACAACTGCGTGAGAAGAGTGAGGCTGTACTTGCTTCCAAACAGAAAGATCATCTTCTCCAAGAGACTGAGAAACAAGATATTTCTGGTGTTTCAAGGAGGTCAGTGGCAGCATTTAAGTGATAAATGCTTGTCTGGAATATCCCATCCCTTGGCACTGGGGTGAATGCAGCACCTACCTTCTGGCTGATGGGCACAGCGAGATCCTCCTCTTCACTGGCTGATGAGGCAGAGCTCTCCACTGGCTTCATACTTTCAGCAGACTTTGTGGGAGTAGCAGTCCTTCCTAGTAAGGTTTTTGCCTGCTTTGGCACTGTTGGTTTTGGTGCTGTCTTCCCTTGGGACCGTGGAGATGTTTTTGTTGGAGTTGCCTTGACAGAGACTGATGCTGCTGGTGAAGGTTTCACTGGGGATGGGACAGCCTGGGAGGATTTTGGAGATATCTTAGTCTGGACAAGATATGAACAGAGTGAAATAAGGCAAATCCCACAGCAGCATAATTCATTTGCTCAGACTGTAATCAAGGGAAGAAATTTCAGAGCCCCCTGGGAAAGGCAAATCTTGAAGGAAGATTAGTGACTGGCAGGACACAAGGAATTCTTTCATCTAGCTTTCTCCATCAGCCTGCTGCTACTACCAGTCCCCTCCAGTGAGGTACAAGGCAGCATTTTGCACTCTCTACAGCAGGGAAGCTGAGTTGCACTACAGTTTGACAAATTAGACACTATTTATTGCAATTTATACCTGAGAAGCAAATTCCACCATGATAATTTGCCTCTTTGGGTGGGAAAAGAATCACTGGGGTTTTTTTTCATTTAAAAGTACTGATGGATTTTTCTAAGAAAGGCACAATGGGTTGATTAAAGCTCAGAGCAAAGACACGGAGGTGCCTTTTAACAATTCACGCCTCCTTCCTCCCACCCCCAACATGACTTTGCTACACACTATATGCATTTACAAAATTTTCTTTCCACTGCAGTTCCTAGCCCTGAGAGGCATGCAAGGAGAGGGAGGATCTCAGAGACACGCACTTGGGTTACCAATGGACGTTCTTCATCTTCACTGTCCGAGGAGCTGCTGCTCTCTGATGTGTCATCGGGCTGTGCAGTCCCAGGAGCTGCTGTCGATGCAGGTTTGGCCTGGATTGCTGCCACTGCTGTTTGCTTCACTGCATTTTTCTTGAGGGACAGTGGAGTAGGAGGTGCACTTTTCACAGGTGCTGCATTACTTTGCACTGCTTTAACAGCTGGCTTGGCCTGGGAACAGGGGGAACAAAAGGGAACAGGAGATTCAGGTAAAATCTTGGAAGAAAATGGTTGAAAGCTCTAACTGCATGGAATCTGTTTTAAAGCAAGCTACATTGCTAATTTTGACCAGGACAGGCTTTTTCAGACCCATGAGCTCTGGAATATCTGAAACAAGTCACTTTCTTCATGGACTGCCTGACTATATCCATCAAATTGCATACTAATCACCTCCTACAGATCCAAGGATCTCCCTCAGCTTCAGGCACTAGTAGAAACTGGAATAGAATGGTTGATGTCAGCAAGGTATAGTGCGGCTCTCACACACCCAAGTTAAGGGGTGCTGTCAGAATACAGCACCGCAGCATTTCCTCTCTTCTTCAAAAGAAGGGAAGTGGTTTCCTAGGGATTAAGAATCCATGTTGGAGAGGTTACCTGGATGGCTGGATTTGCCAGCTCCTCCTCAGAGGATGTGTCCTCACTTGATTCCTCACTGCTGCTCTCGGCCCCAGCTGCTGGCTCTGAAATACAGGAGAGGAGATGTCACAGCTGCTGCCTGCTCTGATCCCCAGAGTGTGATGCTAATGTGGCTTTTGAAGTCAGGGAAGCAAAACAAGCCACAGAGAGGGCTAAGGGGATTTGCAGGGAAACGGACCTAGCCTTGCTGAAAACATTGATGGCCTGCTGAGAACAGCTTCTCCAGACAAATGCTGGTCCAGAAACTCTCCTTGAGTGCAGGCAGAGATGGGAAATGCCTCCTGGCCACTCTCTGACCCTATGGGGTGTTGCCCAGCCACACAGAGATCCCTGTAAGGGCACCCAGCCTGGCTGGGCCTCCTCTGGGTAAGAGCCAAGATCTATTCAGAACTTCAATGATCTATTTCTCACCAGCCTACTCCAACACACATAGATACATTTCAAAGCATTTAAAGATTTCCTTGAAGAATTCAAACCCCAAAACTAATCACTTTGCAATTGGGAATAAAGAGAAAACACTGTGGTGCCTTTCCATAAAGCTGAAAGTATCAGCAGTATTAGTACTGCATCTCCTCTGGACATACTACACTGTTAGCACCAACCCTTGGGTATGTGCTGGGTGCTGCCAGACATGTTAGCACAGGATCTGCTGCTTGAAATGGGAGCAAGCACGCTGGATTCATCCCACGGAGCTCTGGAGCTGGCTGCTTTGCAGTGTTCTAGCAGCCTCCCCAAGGAACAAGCACCACTCTAAGCAAGGGAGGAACTAACAGGAACATGCTGAAGGCACGCCTCAGATCCAATCTGCAGCAGAGCTGGAGCTCACACACATCTACACCACCCTGCAGGCTCCTTACCCGCCCTGGGAGCTGGGGTCTGTGCAGTCTGCTTCTCCTCTTCCTCCTCGCTCTCGGATGAGGAGCTGCTGCTGCTGCTGCTGGAACTTTCCGGTGCTTTGGTCAGTGTTGGTGCTTTGCTTTGCCCTACTTTGGCCACAGCTGCTGTGGCATGTCCAGGCTTCCCAGGACCAGGCAGTTTCTGGGCCTTGGCTGGGGCTGGAGCTGCAGCTGGGGCATTGGGCTGCTGCTTGTTAGGGAGCACAGTTCTGTCAGCAGCAGAGGGCCCTGCTGCTCTGCCTGCTGGGGCAGCAGCCTTGGGAGCTGAATGCAGGGAGTTGGCAGCTTTGCCACCCACCACAGCTGCTGTCACCTAAGGGAAATAAAGGAAATTAGAAGGCTACTCATGAGAGGATGAGGAGCTAAACTGGAGACAATGTACCTGCAACAGCAATGTGGCAGCAGGTAAGCCACAGAGCTCTTCAAGGCAGTGTTTGGGGGACAGGTATCTAAGAGAAGGCTTATGGCAGCACAGAAGGGTCATTTAAATATTGTTTCCACCCCAGGACACAATTCTACACATGCTGAGGAGTCTGAGACAGTCCTGGCCTCAGAGTACCACCAGCCTTCAAGGCCAGGAGCATTGCCTTACCGTCACTGCACCTTTCCCAGCTGGAGCCTCCTCTTCTGATGAGGACTCATCTTCCTCACTGCTTCCTATATTCACTACTGAGTTTGTGGCCAGAGGAAGGCTGGCTGCTGCACAGGAGAGAGGCACAGAGCAGCTGTGTGAGTGTGTTTCTCACACAGTCTCTGGTTTGCAGGAGGGCCCCAGCAGCAGGGCAGGGTCCCATCTCCTACCTTACCCAAGACCATCACCACTGCTGTCCCTGTGACAGGCAAGTGCTTTGCTCCTCCACCCCATCCCTCTCCCAGCCACCAAGACAGGAAAGATCTGCAGTCTTCTAAAGGCTGGTCTACAGCAGACCAGACTGAGCCAAAATATATCAGACATCAGTTAGACTTCGCAAGCCAACACCTCCCACATCAGCTGCACTCGAGATGTATCCCCACCTCACACAGAGGGCACTGGCTTTCCAGACCAACTAACAAGACCTTCCCTGACCCATGAAAGAGCCCTGCCTTTGCTGGCAAAACACACACCTGGGACCCATTAGAGGGTGCTCCACAGTGGGCAGCGAGAGGTTCCCAAAGCTTCATCCGAGCAACAACACCCATCCCTCCCCACTGAATCATAACAGGTTTTTTCTAGCTTCAGCAGACATCTGTGCTCCTCAGAAACTCCACATGAGAAGGGGGTGCTAAATTAGTTGTCCTATTTTTCTATGAGCACAAATGAATAGCCATCACTTTACAAGCATTTTCTCCAGCCAAGCAAGCTGGGCTGCTCCTACACAAGTCTCCAGTCCCACTCTGTCAACTCCAGGGAGATAAAAGGCTCCTACCATTTGCAGCTTTCTCCTTCTCCTTCTCATCCTCTTCTTTCTCTGAGCTCTCAGAGCTGCTCACGGGATCAGGAACTCTGATCTTTTCTGGGATAGCTGCCTCCTCATCATTCTCATTTCTTCTCTTGGAATTTGGTGGAGTTCTGAGGGAAGACAATGGGTGTCAAAATGGGGAAAAAAGATCTTGAACAAATTAAAATATAATTATTCATTCACTCTCAGATCAAGCTCCAAGCCTAAGAATAGGCAGTGTAATTTCTCTACAGAGGAATTCCTAAGGGGGTGGCAAATACTTCTCTAACCTCCAAGGGACATCTCCAGTCCTCAGTAAACTTCCAAGAGCAAGATATTTCTGCAACATTCAGAATAAATAACGAACCTAGACCATTTTTCTGTGCCCTAGGCAGACTCCTCACTTTAGCAGAGAAATAAAAACAAACACAGTCAGGCTGGTGCTCGATAGAAGGCATCCTACAGAACAAATTCCATCTCCAGGAGGCAGCTACAGCCTCAAAGTGTAGCCTTAGGGTTAGGGCGGATAGCCCAAAAATACCAGGTCCTGATATTCCACAGAGCCAGGAGAAGCCAAGCTAAAGGGTACAAAAGCCGTTTGAACTTGGGCTCCCAAGTCAAAAGGCAGGAAAGTCAGGTTGCAGAGAGGTTTAAGAAAGGAAGTGGCTGGACCTACATAAGATGTGCTAGAAAAAGAGGAGGAAGAGACCACGTAAGTATTAAACAGTTAAGCTGCTCAATTGGGTTAAAACATTAAGTTGGAGAAAGACTTCTCCAGGCTCTAAATTCTACCTGTACCAGATCAGATGATGTGGTTAAAGTTATCCATGTTTTCATTTGAGACTTAAAGAAAACACATTTGCTTTATTACAAGGGCACATGCCGTTGTGATTCACACATGCAATGCTTCTAAGCCCTGGGACACAGTTATCAGAAGCAAATATCCTCACTTCTAGGCCAGTTCAGCTCATTTTATTTGCTCATCTGTTTTAAAAACAAGATTAGTTTAACAATTCGATGAGTAAAGATTGTGCTTGGTGTCAGTGTTCTGGCAGCACAGCTGTAACAGCGAGTTTTGTGCAAGCAGGCTAAGCCAAAGGCATGTCTGCGCTTAGGAAGTCCTGTGACTACTCCAATAATCCTTTTACTAAAGCAACAGGGCAGCCCACACAGGCAGCTCTGATCCTACAACACCATCCTGATCCAGTGGCAGCTGACAGCACAACACAGATTGATTTGAGAATTTGTTGTGAGTGACCAGGAGCTCAGGGATACCCTGTGAGGGGAAGAAATGGTGTCTGCTAGCACTGTCCTTGTGGCATTCTGGAACATCTGAGGGTTGCAGGGCTCAGGCTGCTCCTAGCGGTGAGCTGGTCCAGCTTTCCCTAGCTCTCAGGCACTCTTCCACCCCCTCTCTGCATCCTCCAGGAGTAAATGCAGCTCTGGGGGAAGGCTACTCCTAGAACTGCAAGTCTCAGCTTTGGGCTCGCTCTGGAAGAGTTTCTGGAGAGCAGCACCAAAGATGGCCTTGGTGAGAAAGGCAAGAGCCACAGGGTAGATTAAGGAAGGACATTCTGGGGCCAAAAGCCTATGAAGCAACAGGATGTGATAAAGACAGCTCACTCACAGGAGCACTCCAGGATAAAGGTAACTGGCCAACACACCCCTCATTTTGACTCCCAACCAGACAGAACTCAGACACACCAGGAATAACAGATGTCTTTGTGGGGCAGGACCAGAACAGAAGGGTGACACTGAAGAAAAAGGAATTAAACCTGATGCAAATGTCCTGTTGCTCCTCAAGTTTAAAAGCAGCAGTCTCTTGGAGGGTTTGCTGCAGCAGGCAGGATAACCAGCACATGGGAAGGTCACCACCAGCACCCACAGAACAAACTGTTAGAGGGAGGAACTGCAAACCTATTTCTACACTGCTACATCCTCATCTGGATCCAGCCTTTCTCCTGCTTGGGAGTGGAGGACAAGAGCAAGGCAAGAGGCATGGAGCAGAAAACACCTTTGAAAAACACTTCCCAAGGCTAAGGAGATCCTTACTCCAGTGCTCCCAACTCCATGGATTCCCAGATAACCCAGCACTGAGGCTGCCACAGGCCTCTGCAGTGCTGCACTCCAACATCTAACCAAAGCAAGCACGGGGGGGTGCAAATATCACAGATGGGAAGGCTCCCTCCTGCAGACCTTCAGATGGGGGATAATGATGCAGGAAGGCGTTTGGAACATGCAAGGACTTGAAAGGACAGGCTGAAACCAAGAGATTTCCTCTGAGTCAGATCATCTGTGATCTATGCCAAGGTTTAAGTCCCTGTTAAGAGTTTTGGCATTTCAGGATCTGCTCAACTTCTCTGTTCTCAGGTCAATAATCCTGAAAAGCACGTGGCTTTAAAAAGAAAGTGAAACAGAAAAGGGGAACAGATTTCTTACAGTAAAGCATGACTGAGCTCCACAACACTCCTGCATCAACCAGCACAAACAGCATCAGCTGCTCAAAACTAAAGTAACAACTTATCTCCAAACTCAGGAAACGTTAACCAGCATAATCTCCATCATCTGAAATGAATTGCTGTGAAGCCAGAGATTAGGAAAAAGTTCTTCTGAGCACAGTTATCATCGGAAATCCTCTGACAACATGGAATTCCAGCAAATAAAAATCACACATGCCATGAAACTCAGACGTCAGCAGAGTCTGGAATCTATTTGATACTCATTCCCTCCTTTAACTTACTTTTCCCAGTGAGTAAAGATGTCCTCGAGAGAGGTCGAGAGGGAAGGGAGCAATTTCTGTGAAAGCAGAGCGAACACCAGTCAGGCACCGGCCCCGTTTCGGGATGTGAGCACCAGACAGAATCAGCGACCGCGGGGGCCCATCCAAGCCTCCCCGGGCAAACGGGAGCGCATCTCCCTGCACACACCTCCCGGTGAACCCCTCCCACTCCCCGCCCCGCTGCACCCAGGGCCGCGTGTTCTCCCGGAGACTTCTCCCGGAACAGCACGTGTTCGGGGAGCAGCATCTCGCCGGGACGGGAGCCGCACCGGGCGGGCTGCCAGCCTCTCTGCCGGCTCTCCCCGGCCGGCTCGGAGCCGGAACGGCCCGCGGGCACCGGGAACACCCGCTGGGTGCCGGGACACCACGTGGGTCCAGCACGGACCTGCGGACCGGCGGGAGCCAAGGGCCCGCGGCGCGCCCGGCACCCACACGGCGCTCCCGGCGATCGCTGAGGGCGCGAAGCGGGACCGGGCCCTGCGGCCCCGCCGAGGCCCGCGCTCCGGGACCGCCCCGCCCCCGCGGCCCCCCTGCCACCTCCGCGGCCCGGGCCTGGCCTCCCGTTACCTGCCCACTCTGTGCCTGCAGCTCCCGGGCGGCCCGCGCGAAGCCGCCGCGGAGCAGGTGCTGGTGGATGAGGGCGAGCAGCTCCCGCCCGCCGCCGCCGTCGGCGGCCATGGCGCGGCCCGCGTGCCGCGCCGGACAGACGCCACTTCCGCTTCCGCTGTGCGGCCCCATGGGAAACGTAGTGCCGGGAGTTGCCCGGGGACACCACGTGGGGGGAGCCGGCGAGGAGGGGTTTGTCACCTTGTCACCCCACGGGGGTCCCGCACCGCCCCGGGGAAACGGGCAGAAGGAAGGAGGGGATCACCCCATGGGTCTGTCATGCCGCCCCGCTGGGAGATGGGGGGTTCACCCCATGAGGTTCTCTCACACCCCCTCGGCTGCGGATGGGGCACAAAGAAGAGCGGGGGTCACTTCACGGTGGTCCCGCATTTCGCTCTGGCAGGGGATGGGTGAGCAGGGAAAGGGCGGTCACCCCATGGAGGCTCCCTCCACCGCCCTGGTGGGGATGGAGGAGAAGGGAAAGCGGGGGGGTCACGCCATGGCCGGAGCTGGGCCCCTCAGAGCCCTGGGCAGGAGCTGGGGGCGAGCAGAGAGCGGCAGGAGGGGGAAGGACGAGCCGCCACCAGCGGGGGTGGCACAGCGGGGGCTGCTCCAGCAGCACCATATGTAATTCCATATATTTCAGAACAGTTTTCCATAATAATCATCCACAGTGCTCTGAAGCCGAATAATCAGAGTTGATTTAGTGCTGAGTGGACTTTGAGCTGCTCGGAAGTGCGTTTTCGGGGCTTAAATAAGCAAAGGGCCAGAGGAAAGAAGCTGCTCCTGATGCAGAGCAGCTGTTGGAAAGGGGCCTGTGACAGAGGGGCTGCCCACTACCACCCCCCACCCCATGCCGATACTTTCCAGGAAAAATCTGGCTCCCATCACTTTGGCAGGGGTTTATTTTTGGAAGGTTTAATAATGTCCATGGTGCGCCTGTCGCTCCTTCAAAATACAGACCCTTTATTTGTATTCATAGGCAGGATTAAATATAAAACTGGCCTGCCTCCAGCTGGCTCTTGTACCGAATGTCTTTGACACCAGCATCGTCCAAGGCTGTAAAGCCACGGTCCAGGAGGCAGTTTTACAGCTCCTGTAAATGAATCGCAGACCTGGACAGCCCTTTCTGGGACTGACCTCCCCCTGCTCAAGTGGTCACTGCAGCCTGGCGTAAACGTGGCCTCAGCACACACTGTGATGGGGTGGCTGGACTGCACTGGTGTCCCAGCACAGCTGTGGCTGCTCCGAGGTGACCTGAGGCACAAAGGCTCACCTGGTGGCCTGGTTTGTGGCCCTGGTTCTCCTACCAGGAGAGGAAAAGCCAGGTGAAGCATCCTGGGGCAGAGAAGGGTGTCTCCTGGGGATGGGGCTGAGCAGACAGAGGCAGCCTGAGGATGCTGCTCATGGCCTCTGAAAATGAGGTTGGGTGCAGCTTGAGCCCCTGGAGCCCAAAAAGAGCTCTGTCTGCTGCAGGGATATGGATGAATAGCTTTGGACCTACTTTGACATGGTCTGGAATGGCTTTATACCTCCAGGAATTGCTCAGTTTGCTTTGTTTACTTAAAGAAAAAAAGCCAAACAACCCAAATCTGAACACTAACCCAGCTCCCACCAGCAGCCTGGTGGTTAGAGGAGCTGCTGGCCCGGGCTCAGAGTCTCTCCTGGGCAGCAGAGCTCTCCAAACATCTTGAAACAAATGTCAAACTATTAGTGGAGGCTTGCATGGTGCAGGTGATTGCAAAAGCACTGTTTGGAGAGGTCTAGGGAGAGGGTGGATGGGACATTTAGCACTGGGAGGGTGGCAGGTGACCAGATTAGCAAGTCATTAAGATGCCAACAGAGAGACAAAGAAGGGGAGTCCATCCTGCTAAGGAGACCCTCAGGTCAGGTGTGGGCAGGCCAGAGGAGCACAGCCCTGCCAGGCAGGGTTGGAGGTGTTCTGCCAGCCCAGCTTTTCCAGCTTTTTCCCTCTGATCTCCATGCCACAGGACGATTCTTTACAGGGTGCCTGGGGAAAGCAACCCAGCATTTGGGTGCCAGGTATGCAACAGGCGCCTGCTCTGCTGCATTTTCAGGCCTCCCCTTTTCTCCCGTGGCTCAGGGCACACATGGACTAGAAAGCATAAAGGGTTTGGCTTTTACCAAGTTCAATAAAGCATGGGAGGGAGGAAGATAGATGGGCACAGATGGGAGGAAACGCTTTCAGGAGAGACTGCTTGAGAAAGGCAAATAGAGGATGTTAAAGCTCTGAGCACCCATGCACAAATGGCTTGAAAAATTGACTCCATTTCCCCCTTGCCCCCACCAAGTATCTCTTCACCAGTCTGCCGTAGTTCAGGGTCACCCGAGTCCAAAGCTTCATACCCTCAAACCACGAATACGCTCCACAAACCACAGCACAGGGCCTGGGAATAACACAACCCACTTGAATGAAGAAATCTGAAAAAAAATAATATGTATACTGCACCACAATTACAGGTAGAGAAGGTATTTGAGGTGGTTAGTAAACATGTCAAAAAATAAATACAGCTATTCAGTCAGCAAACAGCTGCGTGATTATAACCAGGAAAATCTACCCCAGCCCAAAACCAGCTGAGACCCAACAACACGCGCTTATTAAGGACTGGTATTTTTTCTGTGTGCGCATTTTTTGGAAGGAGGTTGAAAATATTTTGCCCACTCTTTATTTTAGGAAGGTGAAATGTCCCTGGTGGATTTCAAAAGCCAACCTTTCTGGTATGTGCTGTCCATGCCAAGACACTGAGTCACGAAGAGATCGGAGGAAGCTGTTGGAAGTCCAGACAGGGATAAAACAGCTGTAATTGAGGAGCCTGCTCAGCTCTGTCTGCTAATAACCACAAAGCCCTTCCCTGCCCTCAGCCTTCAAGCTGAGGTCTTTGCTTGCTGCCACTTTCACAGGCTCCCTGGTTATTGCTTGGGGTCAAGCTTGTCCACACCTATTCGGTTCTGAATGACTGCTTGTGTGCCAGCCAAGCCTGGGGTCAGGGGTGTTCCTGCAGGCTGGGGAGCACTGTGCTCCCAGCTGGAGCTGACAGCCCCCAGGCACGTCTGCAGGACCCTTGGGCTTTGCTGTTCCCCAAGCTTCAGGTTAATGTCTTTGTCCACCCTGGCACGTCATGTGTTGTAGCAGTGTGGGACAGTCTCTGGTCCCGGTGTTGCCTTTTGTTTGGTGCACATGGGGCTGCTGATGCCCGTTGAGGGCTTGCAGAATGAAGGGAGTGTGATCCATAGGGATCACGGGGCAGGGTGGTGGAGCAGGGACAAGAGGAAAGGTGCTCTGGTTGCTCCTCAGCTGTGGCAGCCCCTCTCCTGACATGTTTCATGGCTGCTGATTCCATCCAGAACGTGAGCTGCAGGCACAATGCTCCTTCTGCCTTGGCTCCAGAGCAGGGTGTGACAGGTGGCCAGGGACAGGAGCCTTGAGACCCCCAAAAAGCGACTCTGATGTGTCTCATGGGTCAGAGCATTGGCTGAAAGTGCAAGTCATGTTTAGAAGGATAATCTTCATGGCCCAGTTCAGAAGCTGAGCTGAATTTCCCTGCCCTGGGGGCACCACCTGGACTGGGCAGAGAAAGGAATATGGAGGAGGTGCAGATGGGGCAGGACAAGATGTAAGAGATAGATGGAGATGAAAGGTGTTAAGGGACAGTGAGGAGAGAAGGTGGGAGCATGGGGGGAGAGAGGCAACAGGGGAGCAGTGAAGGGACAGAGAAAGGGGTTCTTATTTCCAAGGGAAGATGAGTCAGGGAAGGGAGGTAGGAAGCAAAGGAAAATCTGATGAGGCATGGAGAAGCAGAGGAAATGACAAAATTAGCCTGGGGGGATTTGGTCAGTGGGGCCCCTGGTTGGGCAGCTCTGGGTGTGGAGGGGGTTGCCAGGTGCTGCTCGGCAGGGATTTGAGTCACAGCAGATCTCACCACGTCTGGGCAATGTCCTGGGCTGCAGCTAGGAAGCTCTGGAGGCAAAATTGCCGATGGCCAATGCCACTGTCCTCTGCCCAGCCAGTGGTCTCAGGCTTTGCAAGGACAGGGAGCTGCTTTGGGACCAGTCTGACTCAGGAATCCCATTTTATTCTTCCCCCCTTTGTTTTGCTGTACTCTCCCCCCTCCTCCTTTTTCTTTGTCTGCTAATGCACAGCAGATGGGAGGAAATGCCATTTTAAATGCCACAGCATCCTGATGAAATGCGATGGGTTATGGCAATCTCGGATGAATCATGGCATTGTTTTGTGCACACGGCTCTCTCTCGGCCTCGCTTGGGCAGCTTTCTCCCTCCAGCTTTGCAAGTACACCGAGGATTGCTCAGGCATCCCCACCAGCCTGGTGGCAGGTGCCCTCCCCGACCTGGGTGTCCAAGTCACATTCATTAATTTCACCACCCGCATTTCTGGAGGGCAAACCAAGCCCATGACCCTTTGCCAGTGGTGAAACCAGCATTTAGTTTGGAAACATCTGCTCCACATTGCCTTTGGGGACTTCAGGGGTTGTAAATGATACTCAGTTCTCATGTTATGTACATAGGATTTTTGCACAAGGTGGAAGAACAAGCTCAAGGGAGCCTGACCTGGTGAATCACAGCCATCCCCAGCACCTCCAGCTTAGCCCTTGGGCCCTCTGGAAAGCTGTGTCCCCACACCTGCCTTCTCCTTGGCCCCAAAGCCAGGATGGACTCACAGAGCCAAACCTCAGGGCTGTGATGCGGCCACTTGCTGTTGAGGCTTTGCTTGGGGTGATCAGATCATTTCCCCTAAGCTATGAGACAGGCACTGAATAATATTGACTCACTCTCTGGCAGCTTGCTGCCAGATGAGAAGGAGCAGCCCAGAAGTGAAAAGAAAAATATTAAAAATATATATATACACATATCCCAACAGCTCCATCACTGGAACTCAGAGCAACCCAGCCCTTTTAGTTTCAAACTAATTAATTGGGGGGAAAAAAGTCACCTTTAAGCCTGCGGAATATAAAGCAGTCTTTTAAATTTGGTAGCTGAAGGAACAGATTTGAGAACTCCAACGAGCAGAAGACGTGACATTAACATTTTGTTGCAATATGCTTAACAACCTCGATTGGAAGTGTCTCTCTGGCTGTGTCTCACTGCCTGTGTGTCTGCCGGCGTGGCAGTTATTCAGTGCTGGCACTGAACATCAAGTAGCATTAAGCCATTTAATTTCTCATTTTTTTGGGAAGTAGATCCAATATACATGGATGCAGTGAGCAGAAGGGCTGTTATTATTAATCAGCCCCCAGCCCAGCCCTGCTTTCCCGCAGGCTCTTGCTCTCCTTTGTAAACCTATCCCTGTTAAAAGGGCTGGCAGCCTTGCGCGCAGCACAGCCAACACCAACAGCCACAACAGCTCTGCTGTGTTGATCCAGGACTCAGCAGCTCTACCTGGGAGGAGAGGAAAGGGGCTCTGTTTGCCTTCATCAAGCCAGGGATCTGGGGTATTATTTTTCTCCCATCAGGCATCCTTTGCTGCTCCAACTGGAGTCCAAAGGCGTGCGTTAGGAAAAGGAGGGGAAGGAGGCAGCAGGGGGAGGCAGGGACTGTTTGTGCTGGGGTCATGCTGTGGACCTGAGCTGTGGTTTGTGTCCTTCCAACATCCTGAGCTTCCTCAGCTCCACTCTGACCAGAGCAAAATCTTGCTCCTGGTTAAGTGCCACAATATGAGACTGAGAAAGGAGGAACAATGCCTTGGTTTTCAGCAGTGAGCTGCCCCACTACTTTGGCTGTATCGTATTACTTCACCTCAGGACAGTTGGCTGTTGCTTGTGCTCCCACCAGACCAGCAGCATCTGTCCCCCCAGCCTGGCAGTCTCTGTCCCACAGTCTCTGACCATAACCACTGCCTGTGCTGGTGGTTTGCTCTGAATTCCCCCCTGTGTAGGGTCTGGGAGGCTGGGAAAGCTCAGGAGGATGGATCACCCAGGGGAGGATCACTGCAGCAGCATGTCCCACCACCCTCCCTGTGGGGTACAGCCGTGTGCCAACAGTGGGGAGGCAGCAATTTGAAAACAGGGTTAAAAAGAGAGAGAGAAAAAAAGGAATAATTGAGGCCTCTCTTTCTGAGGGTTTCTGCTTTGTACATTAGTGTCCCTTCCTGGTCCCCTTGTGCCTGAATGTGGCTGCTGGGCACGGGAGCACGCCATTAATGGGCTCTTGATGTGTGTTTATTTCGTTTAGCACATCCTGAGAGCCGTGGTGAGAGCCTCAGAGACGTTCATTACGCTGATTGCTTTCCCTGCTTATGAAGATGGAAAAAGCCACAGTGGTTAAGGGAGTGGAATGGACAGATGCCAGATGCATTAGTGCTCTGGGCAGTCATGGAGGGCTCCTTCCGTAGCAGTTTTGGCTCAGGAGGAGAAGAGTTGAGAAGAACATGGCTTCCCCAGGACCTGCACTCATTGACCAAGTGGCCATGGGTTAAGGGGCGACCCCACAAGGGACATGACACTCTGCAAGGGTCTTCCCTGCTCTGGCAGGGCTCAGTCTGAAGGCAGGGGAGACCAGCATGAGCCTTGCCTCGAATCATGGTGCTGCCAGCCCTTCCTGATGCTTGTGGCATGAGCAGCCTGGGGTGGGCAGGGCAATGGTCCTGCTCACAGCATCCTCATCCTCTGGAAGTGTGAGTGCTGAGCCAGCCTGACTGGCTGCAGCCCAAACCCCCTGAGCCTGCCCAGGCAGCCACAGAAGGGTGAGTGGTTCACCCAGCACAACCTCTGCTCTCTGCAGCACAAGCTCAGCCTGTTCTCTGCCAGACAGGAAGGTGGGCAGGATGGAAAGCTCCTGGTACCCAAACCTGTGTGCTCCTGGGCTTCCCAGGTGAACTGTGAGGAACTTTGCCTCTGCTCAAGTGGGACACAACCCCACACTGGCTCCAAGCACATTCTCCAGGCTGATGTAACTTTGATGTACCAGAAAAACTCAAGTTTAAGGCAGGAGCGACATGTACACATGTGCTTGTGAAGGAGTAACGTGGGGGGGACCAGATTTGGACCCTGTACTGATGGGGAGAGCCAAGATGGGTTTCTGTAGCAACATTAGTCCCTGTTCTCCCTGCCTTGCTGAGGGGAAGCATGGCCAGAGATGCCCGTTTATCTGTGTATGACAACAACACACAGGAATTGAAAACAGATTTTTGCATTATCTTGCTCGAGGGTTGTTGCAGTACAAGGATTTATTTTGGCTTTTCTGCCAAAAAAATGTATGCAGAGATTCCACCAAAGCACATATATATATGTTTCTCTTGGAAACAGAAGAAAACCATTATCCGAAAAAGCCCTGCACTGTTATTAATCTCTGGGGCTTTATCCAAGTTTCATTAGGAATCTGGACATACTTGAAATGGCTTTCAGATAAAACTGAATGAATTTCTCTCAGTCTCAGAGGCTGATGCGGCTTAATTTCCTAGCTGAGATTTGGGTGGGTTGGGAATTGGGCAGGAGATTTTCAGCCACCTAAACGGGGAAGGAGGGAGTGCCTTAAAGCAAACCAATCTGAGTGACTCGCAGGCACTATCCACGGCTCGCTGGGAGTGTGGGGTGAGCAGGGATGTCGAGGGAAGCTCTTCCTTGAACTTGAAATTGCCTTGGAGACTCCTAATTCATGGGGCAGGAGAGCTGGGAGAGCCAGTCCTCCGGGGGTGGATAACCTCCCCTGATCCCTGGGAGCAAAAGGCCAAAGCAGGGATTCTGGAATAAGGAGGATGCTGAAGGCACTCTCCTGCCTTCCCTGGACCAGGGGTCCTGGTTGTGGCCACCTCAATGCCACAGCCTGCCAGCCCTTGCAAGCCACAAGAGGGTGACAGAGTGCCATCCTGTGCTGTGGTGGCCCAGGACAAACCCAAAGGTGTCCCGGGCTGGCAGAGGACAGCAATCTCCTTTGGAAGGCAACCAGAGACTCTTGGAAAGTCCTTGATGAAGTCCTGGATGGGAGAGAGTGCTGGCTGGAAATGGGATGCTGGTACTGAGGAGCTGGGGGCTTTTTATTCCACCTAGCTTTAGTTAGCATCAGTTCAGGCATCAGCAAACCATTTTTATTGCCAAAAAAGGGGGGAACTCCCCAAAATTGCTGTAGCAGACAGGGAGAGAAGCCTTGCCCTTGCTCCCCCTTGGTGGTCTAATGTGAAACCCATGTTTTATAGTAATTCTGGAAAAACAGAGAGCTGCTCCATGTCTGTCTTTTGTGCTCATGCAGAGCTCGTGGCCTGCCAAACCTGCACCTCCCAGTGCTTCAAACATGCTGAGGCTTGGAGACATGGATTTGTGGAGGAGCCACCTGAACTCAAACAAGGTTGTGATGGAGGCAGCTTGGTGCCACTGGAAAGGATGCTCCAGGAACATCTGTGCCATCTGAAGTGATACTGAGAAGGAAAGATGCTCCTGTTCCTCTTCTTTCTGCCTGGGATGTGCCCAAGATGTCAGTGTGTGGTCACCCTGGACATGTCACACCTCACAGGCTGCAGCTTTCTGTATGGCCACAACCATGTACTGCTGGTTGTCTTTTGGCCCTGTGGGGGCTCTGTTGCAGATCCCAATCCTTGTGGCCTTCCCTGGACACAAGCAGTGGTCCCTTCTGGCTCCTCTCTCCCTGAGACCATAGCATCACCCCTTGTGTAGTGTGGTCAGGGACCGAGGAGCTTCCTGCAGGATGATCTTTGCAATTCTGCTTCTAGAAGGACAACCTGTGCTTCTGAGCAGCTGCCCGAGGCAGTGTCCAAGATAGAAGATGGAAGAGCTCTGGGAGGTTTCCAAGCCGGAGTCTCATCCTCCCTCCAGGAGGCTGGGGCAGTGGGCTCCACAGCATCTCCAGCCTGGAGCACCAGCCAGCTCCCTCGCAACTTCATCTGGGCTGGGCTGGGAAGAGCCCGCAGTGCAGCAGACAGGAGGCTGGCTCTGCCAACCTCTGATCTTATCTGCTGCTGAGAGCAGCTGGTGGGGGCTGCTCCTGCCTCCCGGGAAATTTGGGCTGCCTGGCCGGAGAGCTGGGCAACATTTTCCCACAGAGTGTGGATTCCTTTTACCCCTCACGCTGCTGCAGGAGTGCACGTATGGATATGGCATATTGGGATGTATATTTGCAAATCCCCTCACTCCTAAGTGTTGTTTATGCTGTTATTGGTAAAAAGACAAGGGGACAAAGGGGTGATTGCCCCCTAAGTGCCTCGGGAGGTGCACGTGTGGCAGGGACATGGGGTGATGTGAAGGAGGGTGTGTGCCTGAGTAACACAGGCTTTTTCTTGCAGCTGCAACTTCTTCACTGAGTTTACATTGCAAGGATATTCTTCTCTGTTCTCTTTAAATACTAGAAGTAATTAGAAGCTCCTTATGAGTAATTGCTTGGACTAAGCAGTCTGGTTTCATTTAAGTGGTTGGTATGAAATGCCTGATGGTTTGGTAGGGAAAAAATGTAAGAAAGACTCCTCTTTTAGGCTCCCAGGAGCTGCCATGAGGTTAAAGCCCACCTTTCCTTACCATCTGGGACTGTGAAGCCCTCCAAGAGGGAGGTGGGAGAAAACATTTTCTCCCTTGAGAAGGGTGGGGAAGTTGGAAGAGGGGCTGGTTATGCCAAAACTAACGGGGCCAGGGGTTTTCAGTGAGGAACAGCTGATCCCACACTTACCTTCAGTCCCACAGCAACATACAGAAACATTTTCTGCCACTCCCCAAGGCAGAACTGTGAAAGCCTAAAGCCAATGTTAACGACCGGCTTGCAACACGCTGGATTTTACCGACCTCAGTGAAAATTGTGACAATAAATCTGCCTCAGGCTCCAGTCGTTAAGTTGTCCTCAATACCACAAAAATCCCTGCAGATTTCGTGTTTACTTTGGCCCTGCAAAGGCCGTGCTCTGCTACAGTGTTAATGGCAAGAGAGATTTTCGGGGCCTTGGACGCTGTGGTGCTGGTTTGGATGAGGCGGCGGCAGGGAGCGGATGGAGGGAACGGGCTCCGTTTGGTGCGTTCAGCACATTTTATCAGCTTATCCGATCCGTAGGCAGATGAAACAGTGCAAGTCAGGCGGGGTGAGAAGAGATTTCCCAACAGGGTAAGCAGGCATCTGGAGGCAGGAGGAGTGTGGGAACTGAAAGGAAGAGGAAGGTTTGGGACCTGGGGCTGGGGAAGGCTCTGTTCCCCTGGCAGAGAGCTCGGGCTGAGGGTCAGGACCATGTGTATGGCGTCCCCTTGCACAAGCTCTGTGTTTATGTCACTCCTCGTGCTGGAGGCACATCCTGATGCATCCCAGAGACCATCCTGGAGATGTGATGCTGAGGAGCTGGACCAGGGCTGACCTGCGCAGCCGTTCCCATGTTATCCTCGCATCCTGGGCTCTGGTCACCTAGCAACTGTGCATCAGATCGCACAGCAGCCTTAAATAAATGGTGTTCAGCAGGACCATGAACCCTGCAGGGCCCCACATCCGCATCCCCACCGCTGCAGCCTCGGCTCTGGCAGCTCTGCAGTTGCCAGCACACAGTCTGTCATGTGCTGCCAGGGCAGCTACATAATCCGTGCTCATGCTTTCCCCCTCTCAAATCCCCTCTGTCATCCTGGATTTAAGCCTGTCCTGTGGCACCTGGTACACTGGGAGTTGCTTTCAGTGTATTTGAGAATCAACTTCTCCCAGAGCGGGATCCCAGCCCTGCCTTGGATCCTGGGACTGAGCTGCATCCCCTGTTTTCATTTAGCTTGGTGTTTAGGGGAGCTGAATATGGGTTATACCTTTCCATTTATAGTTTTAGCAAAGCATGATTGGATTGTGTTCCAGTCATTTTTTATCTTGACTAAAATGTTGGTTTTGAAGACCTATTATTAGCAATTTTTTGTATAGCTTCTGGATTACTGCAGATAATCATGAATCACCCTCTGCAGTATTGATATAGGTACTCCAAGCCTCCCAACAACCACCCTGTGAGTTATGCCTGTGATTACAAGCAGAAAACCCTCGATGGTAACAGGTGGGACTGGAATATGAGGATGGTGCTCCAGATCCAGTGTCTGCAGAGCACATTTCTCCAACATCCTTGTGCGTGGCATTGAGTCCTGGTACACATGCTGTGGTTCAGCTCCAGCTCCCAGTTCCAGCCTGGGACTTTGCTTCCAGCCCCTTCCAACCCCTTTTCTACATTTGTCCTGCTGGGTGCCAATGTTGGTCTCCCAGTGCTGGTTTTGGTGCTTTCTGTTCAGGAAACTGCATCTCTTTGCTTGATCTGGTAGTTCTACTGGTGCCTGGTGGGCAGCTGCCTGCACTGGAGTGAACACAGCTCACCCTGGCTCCAGGAGGAGGCTGCTCCAGGCCCCTCTGCCTTGGAATGAAGTTATTTACATAATAAAATCTTAGAATAATTAAGTTTGGAAAAGCCCTCTAAGATCATCATGTCCAACCATTAACCCAGAACTGACAGTTTCACTCCTAAGCCATGTCTCCAAGCACCAAATCTACATGTTTCAACACTTCCAGGGATGATGATTCCACCACTTCCCTGGGCAGCCTGTTTCAATGCTTGACTACCCTTTCAGTGAAGAAATTTTTCTCAACATCCAATCTAAACCTCCCCTGGCACAATCTCACCCTGCAGAGTTTGTCTGCAAATGCCATGTGCTGCCTCTGAGGAATTACTCCTGGAGTTTTCTGAGTGTAATACTCCAGTATTCTCCTCAGGAAATTCAGCTGAGAGAAACTGGGTTTTATTCTCATTGTTCTGCTCTGTTTCCCATTCAGG
The DNA here is from genome assembly GCF_049639895.1 of Pseudopodoces humilis. Lineage (NCBI taxonomy): Eukaryota > Metazoa > Chordata > Aves > Passeriformes > Paridae > Pseudopodoces > Pseudopodoces humilis. Next base: position 6,530,625 of record NC_142216.1, read on the forward strand.
AGGGGGGGATACAAGCTCCAAAGTTTAATCCTAGATTTCTCTGCTGACAGAGCTCACTGCACAGCCAGGAAAGGAAGGTCTGCCCGACTTTGGGCATGGCTCATACAGCATCACGGTTGTCCTGGACCTCTTTTCTGCTAGTTTAAGGTCCAGAGAGTGTCTGGGTTTAAACCAGGACCTTCTGGTTTGACTCCTCTTGGGAAACAATAGCAGCAACAAGGCTGCTGTTTTACAAACCCAGGGTGAAGGGAAATGTGGGTGCTCAGCGTTCAAAGTTCCATTCCCTTGTATCTTGCTTTCCACCCTGCTAAAATGTCTGTGGGCACCCTGGGCCTTCGAAGAAACTTCAAAGGAGGCAGCACACCCTCTTCTGTTAGCACTGAAGACTGATGAATAATAGAGTGGACCCACCCACTTGTACTTTAATCTGTCATGTTCTATGGAAATTAAGCCTTTCTCTTACAAGAAAGCAATTTGTGCTCTTGGCATCCTGGCCGAGAAAGAACTCTCATCTCCTGCTGGATTATTGATACCTTTTGTATTAAGCAATGCAGTGTCTAATTGGGCTTTTTGCCTGTTCTGAACCACTCCGCAGGCAGCGCTCAACAGCACAGAGTCCTTTTGAAAGGGTGGGAGCAGAAGCTTCCAACGCCTGTAGCCAGGGCTTGCTGCTGCCTGCAGGGATGGGGTGGGCAGACAGGAGCTGCGGGGTCGGGCCAGACATGCTCCCTGCCCTCTTCCTGCTCCAGCAGCGCGGTTCTGGACAGCCTTGATGTAAAACTCCTTGAAATGCCCCTCCTGAGCTTCCCGACTTCATCTCCTGCCAGGATGGAAAACAAGCCTTGGTGCTGGGGAGCAGCAGCATCTCTGCCGTGGTCCCCCAGGGCGCTGAGGAAACACGTCCTGGATAAACATGCGTCCTTTTGCCCGAAGGGGGTACAGGTGCGAGCCCTGCTGGCACGGGCAGGTGTGTTTTCCTTGTGCAGAAGCGAGGTTATAAACAAGCAGGGCGCTGAGGCCATCCTGCCCTGCCCTGCTGTGAGCTCAGCGGTGAGAAAGGGCTCCTTGTCTGGGCCAGGCACCTGAGCCAAGCCGGGGAGTGCTGGGCTTCATCCTCCTCATCCTCCATGCCTTGGCTCAGGGCAGCAAGCAGAGCTCTGGGTGGGCACCCTGCCCACCGGCCGTCGCATCTCCTGCCAGCCCAAAGCCACCACAGGCTGCCTTTGAAGAGGCTGCACCTGAAAGGGGAGATGGAATTTAAGGGCAGGCAGGAGCCAGGAGGCTGCCCAGCCCTGGGGAGAGGATGGCCAGTCCCTTGCTCTGCTGTGGCTTGGGAGGAGAGCCAGGACCCTGGCGGGGTATTAGGAGGACATGGAGGGGCTGGGGCTGCTCCCATGGACCCAGGTTTGCTGGGTCCCTGCAGACCCAATGACCCTGGCTGCTCCAGGAGGGAAGCCTGTTCAGAGGCTCCACCAAAGGTGCTGGGTTGCAGCCTGGAATGGCTTTGAGGTGGGGAGACATTTGCCATTACTCTTTCTTTCCCAGCCCAGGTGAGGCTGAAAGTGATGCCAGCATCTTGCATAATTTGAGCATTGAGAAGTTTCTGTGTCTCCCATGATAAATCGTGTCAGGAATGAAGGTGGGGGAGTCCAAAATCAATAAGCTGGGGAAGCCAGTGTCAGGGTCACATGGCAATGCTGCCAGAAACCAGCTATGCTAAATGCTTAAATCCTTCCTTCCGCTGCCTTGGGACCTTCTCTGCTTCAAAGAGAGCCCTCAGAGGCCAGGGAACTGCTGACTCTTTTTTTTATACATTTTTTAGCAATCCAGTCCTTCTGGAAGGTGAGTGTGTTGGGGACAAAGTCAAGTCCACCCCAGGAGCCTGGCAGGACCAGGCCCTGCCCATGTGCTCTCTGTCTTCTATCAGACACCACCACACCTGGGCAGGTTCCTCATCTTCAGCCTGTCCAGCCTGCAAAGCCAGACTTGAGTTGCTTCCTGTCACCCTCTCCAAAACCTGTGGGGATCCACATCTCAGTTCATCCCTGGCTCACAGCAAAGGGAATTCTCCATCCAGACTGCCAAGCCACGACGTGAGCCTGGGGCTCTGCCGCAAAGCTCCAGTGGGGAGCACCTCGCTTCAGGGGAGTTCTGGATTTTGGGCTTGAGAAGAGGGAGCAGGACGAGGAGGGAGAGCACCCAGGCGACGTGGAAAGCTTGCCATAAGGCATGGGAAAGAGGGAGCGGTGCCAAACCCATGGGCTCCTCTCCAGCTCTTCAAAGCAAGTCGTTAGAGAAAGGAGAGGAGAAGGCGGTGAGCTGCAGTTTCCCAGAGGGTGGAGAAAGGCAAGGGAAAGAATATTATGTGAAGGAAGGGAAGCTGATGGACTGAAGTCTCCTGAATGAAAGGGAAGGAAGAAAACAAATATGAGCAGGAAGGTGTAGAAGTAATTTCACAGGAGGATTTGCAGAATCATTGAGATGCATCATCACAGTGACCAAAACCAAGAAAAATTCCTTACCCTAAGAGGAACTTTTCTTATTCAGGGCTTCGATTTCCTATTTTTCTGGTACTGCAGGACCCAGAGAGGAGGAAGGGGAGCAGCAGTGTTTTGATGGGGAACAAACCCTGGCCAAGCCCAGCATGTGTTGTTAGAGGCTATGGTTTACATTAGAAAAGACTCTAATACTATGCTATGGCTTCCAAGTGCATTTTGATGGTGATGATTATTTTCAGCTGCTCAAATGGTGTGAAATACAGGCAGGGAATTGAAAAAAAAGACCATTTGGATTTTGAAAAAAATTCAGAGCCCCTGTCAGAGGGACAGCTGATGCTCTCCTCTCTGCTCCACAACATGCTACCCTGGTGGCTCTGGCATCCTGTGCCACGGCTGCTGCTGCACCGCTCCTCGTCCTTTCAGCAATGATTGCATAACCAGGAACTGATGCAGATTTGCTGTTTTCTCCTCCTCTGGCTCCAGCTCCCAGAGAGTGAATTATGGCGTGTTCAAAAACCTCTGAGTTCCCCCAACCCAAACCCCACCCCTGTAATCTGGTCGCGGTCTTGCCGCAGCGGTTGTCACTAAAAAATTGGTTTCTATCCACAGGGTCCATGTGGCCAGAGGCAGAGAGGTGCTGGGCTCTGTGTGGGAAAAATGAGGTCCTAGACTGGGCAAAAGAATATGGAGGGCTGGTGGGGAGGAGGCAGGTCCTGGCACTGCCTGGCAGAAATGCTGCTTGCCTGAAATGCACCAGGGAGGGAAGATGGGCCTTGGGGCTATCCCTGGAGGATGACGCACTGGGGAGCAAAGAGTGCATGTGGCAGGGAGAAGTCCAGGACAGAGCCATTCACCAGTTTGAGGGCATGATGTCCAGAACTACTTGGAGGCTCCCAAAGTCAATGGAGAGGTGCTCACCTCCAGCCCCATCCTCTCCTGGGCTTGGGACTGGCAATGCCTCCAGCCTCTTTCCTTCATCACAAATTACCTGGCCAACCCCTTCTGTCAGCCTTTTCCCCCACTTCTAGACAAAACAACCTTTCCCCATTCCTGGGGCTGCTCCCTTCTTCTCCAGACTTGCCTAGGTTCTTTCATCATGCCAATAAAAGAGTAAATGCATCACACGTTGGCCAGGGAGAGTGGAAACCCTTAAACATCTAAGAGGCGAGAGCGACAAGAGGTGTTTTTTCGAGGCTCCCTCATGCCCTGTTAGGTCAAATGTCTTGCTCTGAAGCAGAAGAGAGGGGACTTATTAAAAACCTTTCATTTTTCTGATTTTTAAGGTCCTGTTTCAGCAGGCCGGAGGCTGAGGCGTGAGTGGGGCTGTCGAAGGGGAAGGGCAGTGAGCTGACGGCGTGCAAACAGATTGTGCAATATTTGCCTTGCACAGAGCTCCCATTGTAAAGCCTGGGAGTTCTGCTTCCAATAAATCCCCTGCCATAATGCCCCATTGATGGCAAGAGAAAGGCAGTATTGAGGGCTGAAACAGCTACAGCCCCGGGAAGGGTTAAAAAATAAAGAAAAGGGGGAGAAAAAAGTAAAAAAAAAAGAGAAAGATTTGAGGCTTAGTTTTAAACTTTGCTGTGTGGCCCTCGTGGCAGATCTCAGGCGCAGAGAAATATGTGGAGCCTGTTTGCATAACCCCATTTGCAGCGAGCACTTTCGGAGCCAAAATGCAAGTGCGGCCGGAGCCGAAGGGTGGTGGGGAGAAAAAAGCAGGAAGGGCTGTGTTTATTTTCATTCTTGCCCCAGGCCACATAAAATTAATGCTTAAAAAAAAAAGAAAAAGTAATAATTCAATATTTGGTCAGAGAACCAGCTGTGCAAATGGGAGGAGCTGTGCCAGCTGCAAGGACATGGAGGGACTTGGTCCAGGCACTGGTCAGGGTTTGATGCCTCACAGGTCGTGCTCCTGGGTGTAAAAGCACCAAAAAGGAGCATTTTGGGCTTTGGCTGGTGATTTTACCCTGGCTGATGAGTGATTCCTCAGCATGGGGACCTTGGCTCCAGCTGGGCAGGGTCTGCAGGCACCTGGAAGGGCTGAGCCAGGGTGTGGGTGGGTGATGCTCTGCCCACAGAGCTGCTGCCAGCCCCACAGCCAGCACCCAGCTCACCTGATGGGCCTCCCCATCACCCTGAGCTGGTAATGCCACTGCAGACCAGGCTGGGAGGGAGATTCAGTGTCTTTTGTCACAGCAGCTGCAGCGACAGGGAAGAGCAGGGCTGTCCTTGCCAGGGCAGATGCAGGACCAAAGCAGGCAGGGTCTGCTGGCTGGCTCAGCATTCATGGCTGGGCCGGCTGCCAGGGGAAATCTCCCCATTGTGCAACATGCTGGAGCTCTCCAAGGAAGCTCCTGGCTCTTGAGACATCTTTGAGTGAGGCTGGACAAGTCACTGCCTTGAATTAAGAGTGGCTGAGGGGTTGCCTGCAGGCCCTGAGTACTTTTTCCTTCCTTAGACCTTGTGATGCATTAATCACTCTCAGAGCAGCTGTGCAGACAGCTTAAATCGTCCTGACCCCAAAGCTCCAGGCTTGTCATTTCTTCCTCCTCCTCCCTGCTAGCTGCTCCCTGCTCCTGTCTCCTGCCATGATATCAGTGAGGCTGGTTGGAGGGCCCCATTGCACCCCATTTCCTGGGATCTAGACTGTTTTCACTGTACCCCTTGCTGCTTTTCACCCTTTTATCCTTTCTTGGAGGAGCACCCAGAAGGTGTCCATGTGCTGCTGAGACTCAGCCAGCTGTCCCTGAACCTTCTGATCAGGGTCACTGCCAACAAATTCACTATTTAGTCACCCTTTGGCTCTTGGAAAAGCTCCCTCAGCTAAGTTAACCCTGCTGTTTCCTCCCCAGACCCGGGGCCAGCTTGGACCCATCACTGATTTAGCTGAGCTGGCTGCCCTGGCTGGCACAGAAAGTCCCCTCTCCGTGTCAGCATGTGCCCACATCCCTGCTGCCATCTCCTTCCCTCCTTTCAGCCCTCTGAGCTTTGGCCACCGACAGCAGCTTAAACCCAGGATGACTCTCCCAGTCTGTGTCTCCTCATCCTGAGGGTGTGAGCTGGATGTGACCCCACCACACGGCTGTGGAGCAGCAAATCCACACACCCTGAAGGTGCTTGTCTCTGCTCTTGCTCCTCAGAGCTGGGATCCAGCCCTGCTCCTCGTAGGTGGGCTCCAAACCACTCCTGTGGCCACACATCCCTTCTGCTGCCCCTTCCTGCACCTCCCTCCTCTCATCCTCTGGCCCCAAGCAAGACATAGTTTATCACTGATCTGTGTTGCCTTGAACAGTTTCTCTGCCATGTCTCAGGCCTGACATCTTCAATTTCCTCTCTCATCTGTAATACTCACCCAAGTGGACCATTATTTATTATTTGGAAAGAGCTCTGATTACAACCCCTGGTGATCACTCTGTCTCTGTTTTGGGGTGTGTACAGAGCCATGTGTACAGGAGAACACAGGACCCAGGAGACAGGGATCCCCCGCCTCTATTTCCCTTCAGTCAAGTCCAGGTTTTTCCAAGAGGAGGATATTGTTCAAAACTAAAGGCTTTGTGGAAGAAACGGGAGGCAAGTGGTGGGAAGGACTGAGGGAAAGGGAGAGGAGGAGCGGGCGGAAGAAATGAGAGATGAGCCCCTGGGGATTAATCAAACCTCACTGAAGGGCTTAGCCCAGCCCTTCCGAGCTGTTGAGTGAGCAGGGGTTCCTGCGTGCAGGGAAGAGCACAGAACACAGTTATCCATCCCTACCTCCTGCTCCTGTCCCCTGCACCCCTCCCTGTGCTCCTGCAAGCCCCTGAGCCCTGGCTGAAACTGGCTTGGTCCTGGTCCCTTGACTCCATCCTCCCTGCCTGTGTCTAAAGCTAGGAGGGAGAAGCCCATCCTCCCTTTGCTGTTCTTGGGAGTCCCTGGGACTGAGGAGCCTCGTGATCCCTCTTCCCCACCCCTCCATGGTGCCCGGGGTCCTAGGGAGCAGGCTGGCGTGGGGCAGGGGGGACACTTGGGGACTGAAGGGTCAGTGGAAGGACAGGGGGTGTGGGAGGAGCCTGGGGAGGGGACCCAGAGGAGGGGATCTGGGAAGGGGACATGTAGGGGTCCTGGAGCCACCAGTCTCCTCTGCTCTTCTGAGCCAGTTCTGAAGGCAGAGCCCTCCCAGGCCCCCAGTGAGCCCCCACCACAGCCCTGCAGTTGTAAAGGCAGGTGGGGTGGCTGGGCTGTGGCTTTTGGGTGTACTGGGACCCCTTGTGCACCCATAATTTTGGGACTGCAAACAGCCACAAGACTCAGCTCCCAGCTCTGACAGGGGTGGGTGAATGTGAGTGGGTTTGTGCTGCCGAAATCCCCCTTTCTGGGCCATGTCCTTTGCTGGGAAGGTGGGGGGGACAAGATGCATACCAGGCAGGAGGGTTTCCTGATGAGTGCTGGCCCTGCAGAAGTAATTGCGTAGGGCCATTGCTCATCTCTACCAAAGCCCCCCAAAAGCATAAGGGCACTGGCCCCTTGTCCCAGCACCTCAGGCTTGGGTCAGTACCCTTACACTGGCAGAATTCTCTGGTTCCCACCAGACCCTGCCCCTCTCTGACTGTGACAATGGCCCTTCGCTGCCTCAGTTTCCCCACTTGGAAAATAAGTGCAGCAGCACCCACCGCTCTGTAGTGCTCTGCAAGTCCCCGGGTGATTTTATTAACACTGAGGGTGTTCAAGCAGGTTTTTGCAGCTTTTCCATGTTCAGGATTTATTTGGATAGTGATCCTGTCCGTGTAGGCAGCCGGCCCCAGCAATCCCTCCCAGAGATCCAGCCCTTCCCGCTGCCCTCCCGGGCTGGGTGCTGCGGGGGCTTCAGCTGAGCATCCCACAAGGATCCTGATCCATGTGGCACACCCCTCGGTGCAAGCAGGGAGGGAAGCACCGGTGGCTCAGGGAATGTCCCGCTTAGGACCCTGCATGCTCTAGGGCTTCCCAGCTTTTTGCTGGAGCTACTGAGCTGGGAGGGGCCGGGCCGGCAGCTTCCCATAAACCTGGCGGCTTAGACCAACTCCTGGACAGATGTTGGGACTCTGCCTTGGAGCGGAGGTTGGGAAAAGGAGAGGGCGGCTCTTGCCCGGAGAGTGAGGAGGAGAGCTCGGCACCCTGGGCTGGAACTTTAGCACCCTCTTCCGCAGGAGTTTAAAGGCGAGGATCGCCGTACCCCGAGCGGGCCGTCTGGAGAGCCGGGCGGGCGCAGGAGCGGACGAGAAGCCAGCAACTTTCTCTGACGAGGATTCTGTGGAGCTCTTCATAAAGAAATAACAGCGGGGAGAAAACCCCGGGAAGCCGGGAAGCGTTTCCAGCTCTCGGGACGCTGGTGAGCGGCTCCGGGCCGCCGCCGGTCCCTGCGAGGAGCCCGTCCTGCCGTGCAGATGTTTGGGGTTGGAGCAGCGCGGGGGTTATTTGCCTCGGACTGAAGGCGATCCCAGCCCCGGCGGATTAAGCTCTTTGTGTGCACGCGAGTGTGCCTTGATGGAAGCTGCTCCCGCAAAACCCGCTGCGGGGAGCATCCCCTAGGTCAGGGAGCCCTTCTGGAGGAGGGGGAGAGGGGGAAACCTCCTGTTTTCGTGGCTCTGAGACGATGCTGGGGCAGTAACTCTCTCGGCAGGCAGCACGGTGCTTCGGGATGGCCGTCTATGCCCTCACGGGTTTCTCGCTCGTCAGCCTGCTCAGCTTTGGCTATTTATCTTGGGACTGGATGAAGCCCAGTTTGGTGGCCGATGTGGCCACAGACCCCATGGAGAAACCACTGCCTCCCACCTTCACCAGGCCACCCCACATCATCTTCATTCTGACCGATGACCAGGGCTACCACGACATCGGCTATCACGGCTCCGATATCCAGACGCCGACGCTGGACAGGCTGGCAGCGGATGGTGTGAAGCTGGAGAACTACTACATCCAGCCCATCTGCACCCCGTCCCGGAGCCAGCTGATAACTGGCAGGTAAGCCTGCTTACAACCTGCTCATGTCCCTTTTTGGTCCTTTCTGTAGGTCTGAGGGGCTTAACCCCAGCTTGCTGCCAGACTGATGCCCTGGTGTATTGGCAGAGGATGGAGATCCTCCAGTGGATCTGGATTTCTCTAGAAAGCTTCCTGGGTGAACAGTTGATTTCCACACAGGATAAATGGTGGCACATGGCAAGAGCAAAAATGTGCATGCTGCTGGGTAATGGATGTCACTCTGGGAGAGGCTGGTCTCTAGACAGGAGGTGCTTGGTGCTGGGCAAGCAGCTGTGTCCCCAGGTAGTCCCTGATACACTGGACTGTGGAGATTTGCTGTGAGGCCCTTGGTCCATGCTTTCCCTGCATGCATGTTCAGTGCTGCACTGGCCAGCACAGGCTGGATGTTGCTCCTTTGCCCTTTCCCATAGCAGCACAGTCAGATGTCCCCTTATCCTGGGCCATTCTGCCTTCTAGGATAGGTGGGGTTTCTTTGGAGCAGTGCTGTGTGGTCAGCACTCAATGGCAGGAGTAGGTAGGAGGCAGATCCCACCAGTCCACCTCCTGGTGAGGAGTGAGCCCCAGGGAGGTGCCTATGGATGTGGTCACCTAATGCCTGGGGTGGTGGAGCCCACCAGGGTTCAAACAAAGTCCTCCCTTCTCTCCTGATGGTTCTTGAGGAGTCCCAGACATCTTTGTGGTGTGCAAAGCAGGGGAGGACAGGGATGGTGGGGGACATTCAGGTGGGGTATTATGAACCCACTTGCTTGTGCTGCCCAGCCCTGACACAGTCCAGCCACCTCCCCAGGCTGGCAGCAGAGGGGACAAATGCTGGTGGCATTTTTGAGAGATGTCTGCTGAGCCTCACCCTGTATTCTTTGCATCTGCTTTTAGTAGTTAAGGATGGATGAGGAGCTCCCTGTCCCTGGCTGGAGCTTGCTTCAGTGGGTTGGGTTGGGTGACATGGAGATCTGTATTTTGTTTTGTTTTGGGTCTCTAACACATAAAGAGCCATCATGTCCTCATCCAGTGCTGCTCCTCATCACCAATGCTTTCCTCTGGCTCTTCTTCCTGGCAGGTACCAGATCCACACAGGACTGCAGCACTCCATCATCCGCCCTCGGCAGCCCAACTGCCTGCCCCTCGACCAGGTCACCCTGCCACAGAAGCTGCAGGAAGCCGGCTACTCCACACACATGGTGGGCAAGTGGCACCTTGGCTTCTACAAGAAGGAGTGCCTGCCCACTCGCCGGGGCTTCAACACCTTCCTGGGCTCCCTGACAGGCAATGTGGATTACTACACCTACGACAACTGCGACGGGCCGGGCGTCTGCGGCTACGACCTGCACGAAGGGGAGGACGTGGCTTGGGACCAGAGCGGGAAGTATTCCACCTTCCTCTACGCCCAGCGTGTCAGCAAGATCCTGGCATCCCACAGCCCCAAGGAGCCCATCTTCATCTACGTGGCCTTCCAGGCGGTGCACACGCCCCTGCAGTCCCCCAAGGAGTACATCTACCGCTACCGCTCCATGGGCAACGTCGCCCGCCGCAAGTACGCGGCCATGGTGACCTGCATGGACGAGGCGGTGAAGAACATCACCTGGGCCCTCAAGAAGCATGGTTATTATGACAACAGTGTGATCGTGTTCTCCACAGACAACGGTGGGCAGACCTTCTCCGGGGGAAGTAACTGGCCACTACGGGGTCGCAAAGGGACCTACTGGGAAGGGGGAGTGCGCGGCATTGGTTTTGTCCACAGTCCCTTGATCAAGCGCAAGCGTCGAACAAGCTGGGCACTGATTCATATTACAGACTGGTACCCGACTCTGGTCAGCCTGGCCAGGGGCAACCTGAGCAATGTCCAAGGCTTGGATGGCTATGATGTCTGGCCTGCTATCAGTGAGGGCAAGGAGTCGCCACGCACCGAAATCCTGCACAACATCGACCCCTTGTACAACCATGCCAAGTACGGCTCCTTGGAGGACGGCTTCGGCATCTGGAACACAGCTGTGCAAGCTTCCATCCGGGTGGGGGAGTGGAAGCTCCTCACTGGTGACCCAGGGTACAGCGACTGGATACCCCCACAGACCCTGACCAACTTCCCAGGGAGCTGGTGGAACCTGGAGCGTCTCACTGATGGCCTGAGGAAGTCTGTGTGGCTCTTCAACATCACCGCTGACCCCTACGAGCGCTACGACCTCTCGGATCAGCGCCCGGACGTGGTCAGGACCCTCCTGATGAGGTTGGTGCACTACAACCGGACGGCCATCCCGGTGCGGTACCCTGCGGAGAACCCCCGGGCTCACCCAGACTTCAACGGCGGTGCCTGGGGACCTTGGGCCAGTGAGGATGATGGGGAGGAGTGGGAAGGCGGCCGGGAGCCCCTGAAGAGCAGGAACAAGAAGAAGAAGAAGTGCAAGATCTGCAAGCTGCGCTCCTTCTTCCGCAAGCTGAACACCAGGCTCATGTCCAACCGCATCTGACAGGACACTCCCCCAGCACCCACCCATCCTGGCCAGGGTGGGGCTCTGGACTGCTGTGTCATGGGGTGGGAGCCAGCGAGAAGGAGGGGAGGGGAGGGGAGGTGGCCAGTGCTCTCTTGCTCTCCCTTGCTCCAGGGTTCACTCCAAAACGCTCCTCCCTGGCTGGAGTGGTGGCCACAGGGAATTGCTCCCAGTGGGTGAGGAAGGGCGATGTGGTCTCTGCTGCGGTGCTTGGTGGTGGTGAATGGCAGTGCTGAGCTGGGCTGGCCCTGCACAGCTGCTTCCAAAGAGAGAGACCTTTTCCTCAAGGATTCTGCAACCAGTCATAAGCTTTAAGTGTTGGCCATCACAAGGGCAGGAAGAAGCTTGGGGGGCTCTGCCTTCATGTTAATCCTCACCATTTCCCTCTATTTACTCTTGGCTCTCAGCCTGCTGCCAAGCAGCTGCAACCTTTGTTCTTCCTCTGGGAACTCGAGAGTCTCGCCTTGAGGGGTGGATTCCTGACCATGGATGTCAGACCTGAGATCAACATGGCTGGACTAAGTCATGCTGCTACAATGACCTCATGTGGGGCTATGGCTTCCTCTCTCCACTGGTTTGGGGGGCCGGGAACAGCCCTGATGAGGATCTGTGGCCCATGGAGGCGTGGTTGGATGTTCTCAGAGGACAGGTGCCTCTCTTTAACCCCACATTTGGGAGGCAGGTTTTCCCCCAGGTTCTGGTGGTGGACTCCACAGGTGTCAGCCACCCAGCAGAGCCTTTCACCCAAAATTTGCCTGGCCAGCCCCTTCATGTGCAAGCCTCTAGGCACCCCTGCTCCTCCTATGAATCCTACACATCCAACCAGCCAACCACCCTGTCTGCCCCATCCCAGTGCTGGAGCTGTCCCTCTCCCCACATCCCATTGCTGAACCTGGGGCAGAGGGAAGATCTCAAGAAGGTCTCTGCAGAAGCTGATCTGCTGTTTTGTAGCTGCGGGACTTTGAAGCCGCGGTGGAGAACGGGGATGATGGGGACGTCTCCCGCCTGCCAGCACCACGCCGCATCCGCAGATGGGCACTGCTCTTCCAGCAGCGCACGCGTGGGGAGGAAACCACCTCCCCATCATCCGCTGCTGTGGGGAGCCAGCCCATCCGATCGCCAGGGGCCAGGGAAGCCAGCAAAGCTCTGGGCCCCCGCGCCTTCGGCGGGGTGCGAGCGCGCATACGTGCGCTCGCAGGAGAGCTGGCAAGGATGAAAGGGGGTAAATAGCTTTAAAATCGTTTTGGATGCACGGTGCATTTCCATTTACACAATGTGTTTTACATTTCTCCCCACAGGTTTCTCTTGGTGCAGCGTGTGTAGGCGAAGGCCCTGCTGTGAATTTTGAAAATAGTTATTTTTGTCTCTGGAAAATGAGGCCCGTTAGGACTTGTCAGCTCTTGGATGAGCAGTGTGGGCTTTCTTTTTTTTTTTTTTTTTTCTTTTCCCCCCCTCTCTTTCTCCCTTGCAAAATAACATTCATTTAAAATCTGTCATTGAAAGATGTGACAATTGGCAGCGCGCACACTGAATACCTTTCAGTGCGCTTTCAAGCCCTGTGTGTGAGAGAGGGATGAGGATGGGAAGAAAATGCAATGACATGTTTGTATTTTTTTTTTCTTACTCTTAGCTGGATTATTTGGGGGTATTGGGATTTTCTATAGAAACAAAGGAAAAAAACCCAGCTGACAGCTAGGCAGAAGAGAGGAGGCCTCTTCTTGTAGAGCTGGGAAGGAGTTTGAAAAGCTGGAGTGTGGCGGTGTGTGCGCCAGTCCCCGCTGCTCCGCGCACGCCCATCACCGTGCCATCCCACCCCTCTGGCTCCCTGCATCCCTGCAGCCACATCCCAAGGACAGGTTTTGGAGGGGACTCAGCTCCTCCATCAGCCCCATCTCCATCCCTGCTTCCATAGCATGCTACTCCAAGAGAACTGGTCCCCATGGCACCACCTGGGCGCAGGTGAACCCCAAGAGGATTCTCCACATCCTCAAACTACCTCAAATCAGCCAGCCTGGTCCCTGGGGATGTGCACCACCAGCAGTGCTGTGGCACCCGCTGCCATTTGGCAAAGCCAACCAGTTGCTGAAAATAAAGCAACACTTTGCTGAAGAAGAGGAGGCTGCTGCAGGCAGAGCCAAAGCCAGGGGAGAGCAGGGGGTGATGCTGCAGGGGCTGGGGAACAAATATTGGCTAAGGGAGAGTTGGTGCTGAAGGGAATGAGAGAGCAGGGCTGGACGTGGGGTGGTGACAAGGCTCGGGAAATGGCTTTCATTTCCATATTTATATAAATGCATCCAAGTTTAGTCCTTCTTTTATTTTTTTTTCCTTCAAAAATGGAAATTTCCATGAAAACATGCTCAATTTTTCTTCCTTCTCTTTTATTAACATCCCCATGAAAATGTTCACCTGGTCTCACTTCCTCTTTCCAGGTTTGGATCTGCTGGGCTGATGCTGGGTTTGTAGTCAGCCTGGCCACAGTGGTGGATCTGCTGTCATCTGTATTTTAATTAAAAAGAGTTGGATTTTGAATCTTTGCAAGAATAAACAACTGAAGGAAAATCTTAGTCCCTGAAAACAAAGAGGAGAAGTAGGCAGGAGCATCTCTGGGTGCTTGGAGAGAGCAAAGCCTCCAGCCCAAGGACAGCAGTTGTCCTTCACCACTGATTCCAGCTGTGCTGTGTCTGAACATTGGACTGGGAAAGGAGATGCAGCTGCTGCCACGTGTTCTCCTCATCACAGCAGTGTTCATTAATGGTCTGTGCTGGGAAAAACGCAGCTATGTGCCAAAATCCCATGTTTTCAGAGAGCTGAAGTCCCCTGGGACGGTGTGTGAGCTCTGGCTGCCAAGGTGTTAATGCAGCTGGAGAGATGCTCAGGCGGTGGAGTTCCCTGCACCCGGGAGATGTGTTTTCACAGACAGGCTGAGCCTCCCCTCCTTCCCAACCTCCCTTCAAAGCACCTGGCAAGCCCCAGGCAGCTCCAAAGCCCGGCAGGAGCTGGGCGTAGGATGGGGCCTGGGAGGGATGGGGCAGGGGGATGCGTCCGGGGCCATCAGGGATGGAGGGGTGGGGGCTGCGTCTCTGTCGGCATGGACTGCCTGTCTCCACCCTGGCTGTTTCCATCCTGCTGGCTGGAGAGAGTGGGAAGGGGATGGGCTGGGAATGAATGGAGTTGGGATGGGATAGAGACGGGGAGGAGGATAACAGGAGGGTGGGGCTGGGGCTGGGCCGGGCTGGGCTGGGAAGAGGAGGGGAGTGGGATAGGACGGGGATGGAATAGGGATGGGATACGTCAGAGCCTCTCCAGCCCCGCAGGCAACTCCCACCCGAGAGAGGGAAGAAGCCCAGTATCCGGACACGGGATGGGCATCCCAGCGAACTGCCCCGCAGGGAGAGTGCAGAGCACCCTGAGCACCTCAGAAGGTGTTCCGCATCAGGTTCTGCAGCAGGGGCACTTGTGCCCTGTCTCATGCCAGCGATCTGAGGATGTGTTGTTTTGCAGCTTCCCCCCACTCAGACCCAGCACACGACGGTTCCAGGGAGCCACATGGCACCTACTGAGTGTCCCCAGGTGTCATGGACATGTCCACAGGAGGCTCTTTGCCTGTGAACGCTGCTGCTGGGGAGAGGGTGGCACTGAGGACACCCTGTCTCAGCCAAAAGCAGCTTCCTGTGGTTGCAGGAGCAAGTGCTGGGCCCGCAGGGACAGGGCACGTTTGCAAACACAGCCCTAAATGCAAATCAGCTCTCCTCACCACAGTATTTATAATCTTATCTAAAAATAACCCCAAATTCAGCTTCCCAGAGGACAGCAACTGAGCATCCCCCAGACCCCAGCTTGCATGTGAAACTGTCCCAGTAATTTTGGGATCTCTGCAATATGTAATTGACAGCCTGGCTGGTTTGGTGTGTGAGGCACTGCTGCAAGCCCCATCTCCTGGGATCAGGGCCACCTGCTGCTGCTCCCCCAGGACACGTGGTGCCCCCAGATCCTTCCTGAGCTGCCCATCCAGCGTGTTTGGGGTTCTGTATCTGACCTCAGGTGCCCACTCTGCAGCAGCCCCATGCTGGGACACAGAAACCAAAGCTCTGCAGGCAGAGCTGGAGCAGGGTGTGGAGAGCAGGAGGCATTTTTGGAGAGGCAGCCTAGTGATGGAGAGGAGCGCTGGGGATGAAGGTCTCCATCAGGTGGCCAGACCTGAGCACGGCAGCAGGAGAGCATCATGGCTCCCAAAGCCCCTCAGGAGAAAATATTGGGATGGCTGGGAACAGACACATCCTAAGAATATCCTGAGGCCTCTGGGAGAGGACTGGGACTATTCCCCTCTACAGGGGAGCCTCCAGCCCAGAAGTGGAAGGTTCCACCCAGAGCTCCTGCTCCCCTCGGATTGTCCCCAGGCACCCAGGATTGGGACCATGCAGCAGTTCCTGCTTGGGAAAACATTATCAGCAGAGCAGAGCATGTTCAGCACGCAGAAGTCTGACACCCCCTTACCCTCAGAAGGAAAAATGTCGAGGAAAAGGGAAAAAAAATCTGAATAGAGAGAAGAGCGGAGAGGGAGAAACTTTTCCTGGAGAGCTGTGTTTCTGGCAGGCAGGAGAACCCTGGGGAGGGAGGCAGGGTCCTCGTGGGGGGCTTTGCCATCAGCCCCTGCCCAGGTGAGGGCTTTGGGGTGCAGCAGGGGCCCCAGAGGAAGGGAGGGACAGAGCCCTCCTCCTGGCCCCAGGAGCACGCAGAGTCACGCGTGTGGGGTTGAGCACGTGTGGCAGCGTGGGGGTGGGCACGGGGAGGGGGCAGGTCACATTGCGGAGCTCACGGGGACACGAACATCAGTGCAGGTGGGAGGGAGGTGGGAGTGAGGCAGGGGCACAGAGCCGCCCACGGGCATCCATGGGGTCTTGGGAGTGGGGGGCTCTTGCTCTTGCCTCCCTAGGGTTCCAAGGGGCTGGCAGCAAAACGCTGGAGGAGAAGAACACTCCCACAAACATCCGGCAGCACCGGCCCCCACGGCAGCCCCCCACCTCCTGGCACAGCCCTGGGGTGGGGAATGAAACCCTCTTTTTTATGGGAGAAACATGGGCAGGAGTTGTGCAGATGCCTGGAGGCGTTTTGGGGACCAAATGTGCATTGTCTGCACCCCAAGTGAGAGTGCCTGGTGTGCTCTGCCCATGCCAGGGCATGGCCAGGGTGGGTCTGGAGGTCACCAACCCTTGGGGACTGTGGCCCCACCACTGTGCCCATCCATGACTGGGAATCAGTCCCTGCTCTGCCACCAGGGTCCCCTGGATGGGACCAGAAAGGAGCAGGAGGCTGGATGCAGGGATGCAAGTTGGGGAATGAAGGTGGGTAATGGTGCAATTAATGGAAAAGCCATTAGACCTTTCTCCTCCTCCCCCTCCTCTTCCTCACTCCGCCACTTGCTGTCCTCCTCCACTTCCACCTCCTTTCTTCTCTCCCTCTCTGCTCCTCCTCTCTCCCCTCTCAAAGATTTCTCCCTATTTTTGTCTGGTTAGAACCTTTTCTTTTCCTTTTAACCCTTACATGGCAGCCTGAAAGGGAACTCAATCCATCTCAGCTGCCAAAGGCAATGCCCTCCCAGCCGGCACAGGGAATCCCTTCTCTTGTTGTGATGAGGGTCCTGTTACTGCAAAACCATCCAGAAACGGGACAAAAGCTTAGTAGAAAGCTGTTCTGGGGGAAGTCAGCAGGAGGAAAGTGCAAGGGGTGGTGTAGACAAGAGGGGGTTGTGTTGGATCCCCAGTGAGGGCTGGTGGGGACTCAGAGGGAAACCCCTTCCCTGCGGTTTTGGACCTCACAACTCCACTTTTATTGTGCTTTTTGTGCTTTCTTATGCTCAGCACAGCAGAGAGGCAACTCAGCAACAAAAATCCAATGACTGGGGGGCCAGACCTTCCTCCTTTTCCCACTTTGAAACTCCTCCTTTCTGCCCTGGCTTGGGCACCACAGGGACACAGCCTTTTTGATCCCCTCTAGTTGTTCTTCAGGCCAGGCTGCTCACCCCTCTCTGGGAGGGACCCTCAGGAGCTGCTCCACTGGAACCCCAGGGCCCCTGGGGGGATGCAGTGGGCAAAGGGGGGAGTGGGGAGCAGCCAGCCCTTCCCTGCAGTGTGATCGGGGCCAGCCCCTCTGGGGACCCTGTCTGCAGGCAGGACAGTGTGGGGACCTGGGGACCTGCCATGGTTTCTCCAGCTTCTCCTGACACACTTCTGCTCCATCTGCTCCCTCCTGCCGCAGCATGTCCCCGTCCCACAGCCCCCAGGGCCCCCAGGAATGCTGCTGCAGGTACCAGCAGGGTCTGTATTTTTTTTTTTTGGGGGGGGGGTGAAATAAACAGTTGCTGGGGTGACAGCATCCTCCTGCAACATGGAAACCACAGTTTCCATGGAAACCTTTTTTGCCCCAATTATTTTACCACCGCCACAGCCTTTAATTTGCCTCTAATATTTGTATTTTAGATACCACCCCTCCGCCCCCCGCAGCAGGTGGGTGACCCCAGGGCAGCCCCCGGGCCAGGTCCCCAGCAGGGCCCTGGTCCCCACGGAGGGCGGCGGGTTTGGGAAGCAGTTGCCCCGGCAACAGAAACAGGGCGTTTCTGGCAGCGGTGGTCACCATGGGGACGGGGATGCTGACGAAGGCTTGTGAAGCTGAGAAGACAAATTGCCCTCATCATTATCTCTGGGCTTGTCAATCAAATATATTCCCTTATTTACCTCAGCGAGGAGAGAGCCCCGGGAGCACACGGAGAGGGAGGGAGAGAGAGGAGAGCTGCTTGCCCCAAATTCCGCACCAGGAGGGAGCATTTCCAGCCCCTCGGGATGGCCACCATCACCTGCAATCGCTTCACTGAGGAGTACCAGCTCTTTGAGGAACTGGGCAAGTAAGTTGGAGATGGGGTTGGGATGCTCAGAGCGGGGCTGTACCCTGGCTGGGAGAGAGACTCAGCAGTGCTGGGAACTGCTGGAGATGAGGGAAAGGAGATGGGCATGGAGAGAATGCAGTGGGAATCGGAGAGGGCACGCGTGTGAAGATAGGGCTTCCAGCCCCAGACCTGCTTCTCTGTCCTTCCCTGAGTTCAGGAGCTGCTGATACGTGTTTGGCTGGGGGCTTAGGACACCCCAGAGGTCTGGAGTTGCCTGGGAAGGGCTCAGCTGCCCCTCTTATGGAAAACCTGCTCCCAAAAAAGAAGGCTGCTAGCTCCCCTGGGAAGTTCTCCAGCCGGGAGGAGGGACAGGACAGCTGAGGAGGAAAGCCAAAGCAGTGGGCACCCCTCACGTTTCTTTAGGGAATTCATCTGTGTGGATTCACCGGGGCTTGACTAGACTTGCAAGAGACCCAGTCTGCCTGGGAACCCCCAGAGAATCCTGGTGGCTTTTGGAAAGATCCAGGATATTCCCCACCCCTGTCCCAGTGCAGGTGAGCCGTAGCCCTGTCTGATCCTGCTTTCCTGCGAGGGAGGGCTCAGCTCCTCCGGTCCGGGTGTCATCGGGTGTGCCTGGATCAGTGCATGAGTGTGTGTGTGTGTGTGTGTGTGTGTGTGTGTGTGTGTGCAAACAGAACTGCCTCTGCACAGCGAGGGGATCCTGGGGAGCACTGAGCACCCCGGGGTGGAGCAGGGGATGCCAGGCTCCCCGTGTGGAGGGATGCTCCGCGTCCCGCCCAGCGTGTGGCTACAAAACGGGCGCAGGAGTGAGCAGACATGTGCCTCTGTTTTGGTTTCTGTGCCTTTTTTTTGGAGCTGGTGTGTAAATCTGGGCCGTGTGGCTGCCATCCCTCTGGAGCAGCTGGCAGTGTGGTGGTGGGTTCAGGGTGCCTGTGCTCCAGAGGGGAAGCTTTGTCCATCCGTGGGCACCGGGATGCTCCAAGCCCGCAGCCCTGCATCGCCCGGGCACACAGCAGCCTGTGCCTAAGCGTGTGCCCACATGCACGGGGGCGAGTGAAATGGGGGCGAGGGAGAAGGGAGAGGGCAGAGATGGGGAAATGGAGAGGCTGAGACAGGAGGACTTTGTGCTGGCTGGGCTGAACGCTGCTCACATTCCCCAGCCAAACTGGGGTGGCACCGGGGTGCTGCTACAAAGGCAAATGGACCTCCCCTGTCCCGGGAAACTCACACCCATCCCTGCGGCATCAGGGTGACAGAGAGGGGCTGGTGGGCAGCAGGGGATTGGGTTGGAGACTGGGTCCCTGTGGCAGGGACAGCCCCAGCTGGCACTGCAGGCAGGGGGATGGGCGCTCGCCGGGGAGCTGGTGGCAAGGTGGGATGTGGGACCTGCTTTTTCCAGACTTTTCTCGGCTTTTCAGGGCTCTAGGGCTTTGTGGTGGTGCCAGGGGCTGGGCAGGTGAGGCAGTGGCTGCTCCGTGACTGTGGTGAGGCTGTGGGGCTTTGTCAGGGCAGAGGTGGCTGTGGGGATGTGGAGGGGAGTTCACAGGCCAGGAGTGATGGGGGAGGACCAGGAGGGCTCCTGAAGGTATCTGGGCTGCTACGCTTTGCTGGGTGGGTGCTGACTGGAGGGCTGAGCACCCAGGCTCAGGGGCTGCCTGCATTGCCCAGCACTGTGGTGTAAAACCACCTGGACAGATGCATTTTAACAGGAATAAAGGAACAGAGCTGGTGCAGCAGCTCACCAGCCCGAGAGAACCGTCCCCAGCCGCCCCAGTTCTGGAGTTATGCAGGGGCAGCAGCTCCGGCTCGGTGAATCCCACAGCTTTCCCATCCACTCAAGAGGGCTGGCACAACAGCAGCACTGAGGTGTTCCCGAGCTAGGGGCTTCACCAGCTTAGCCAAGGTGATGTGGGGCTGGTTGGGGATTTTCCACTGGGATGGTTTCCAGCACATCCTGGCACATTCAAAAATCAGCGGTTTCCCATGGGGGAATTTCTACTTCATGGGCTTAGGGAAATCAGGACGAAGTGCCGCACCTCTGCTCTGCTGCGGCAGCTGCTCGCACGGGGAAGTGTCGTTCCCCCGCCGGAGAGATGCTCCCGGTGCCAGTCGGGGTGGGTCTGTCCTGGCAGGGTTGGGCAGAGCGGATCCCCCCCGCACCAGACCCTGGAAGGGAGCGGCGTCCTGCAAGGATTCAGAGCAGAGAGGGTCCATGTTGAGTTTGCTGTCCCCAGGGGACTGGGGAGGGCTGTTGTGGGGGACACGGTGCGTCCTCAGCCCGGCTGGCAGGACGGCAGGTCTGGGTCCCTGTTTCTCTGCCGTTCCCTCGGCTGTCACCCATCCTGACAGCCGGGCAGGTGAGGGTTCGGGATGCCGCACACCGAATGGCAGCACCGCGGTGGGGCTTTGGGGGCAGGCGGAGATGGGGAGGGAGATCTGCAGAGTCTGCCCAGCAAGGCACAAGCCCTTGGCACATCCCTGCACCTCCCAAGCACGGGAGAACATCTGTCCCGAGCGGGGGACACGGAGCCGGGGAAAACCCACTCCTGCGGCAGCCCCCGCAAAGCTGAGCAGGTGAAGGGCTGCTCCGATCCCCCACGCCTGCAGGAGGGAATCAGGCGGAGGGCGGGGGGCAGCGGGGGGGACAGGGAGAGGATCCTGCCCACGGCCCCCCGGAGTAGGACAAACATGAAGTGCAGCTCCATCGGCGCCTCCAAATCCGCCCCCGCAGCAGGTTCAGGGAGAGGCTGGAGACAATTACCGTGCCGAGCCGTAGGATCAGCCCCTCCGCTCCCGGAGCTGCAGGAGAGGGGGCTTATTAAAAAGGAAAAAAAAAAAAAAAAATATGGAGGAACAAAAAATCCCCAGCCCACACTCTTCTCTCTAGAAAAGAGATAAAATGCCTCGGAGGAGGAGGAGGTGTTGAAGAGAGGGAGGGCGGCAGCAGCACAGCCGGGCGCTGGCAGGGAAGGTGTGAAAAAGGGAGAAGCGGAGCATCCTGGTGGCAGAGCCACTGCTTGAGCTGGTGGGGAAGGCCGAGGGGACAAGGCATGGGGTCATGCCTGGCCTAGGGACCAGGGCACAGCGGCTGCAGGGCTGGGGCTCAGCACTGCCAGGGCTCAGGGCTGCAGGGACAGACAGGGCTGTGGGTCCAACATCACCCTGCGCTGGCAGCCAGCCAGGTGACAAGGACACGGTCTGTACCCGTGGTCCTGCAGGTGATGTACCCGTCCCCTGCTCAGACTGGGACATGCTGTCTCATCCAAGCCAGCCAGAGATGGGGGTCCTCAGCTGCCACCAGGGTTGGGGTGATCCCCATTCAAAGACCCAGCACCCTGGGAGCAAAGTGACACACTGCTGCCCATGACCAGGGAACAGGACATGATTCCTTTCCTCCAGAGGGGTTTCTTGCAGCTCAGGGGAGCTGAGCTCCCTCCCCGGCACCTCCAGCGCTGCCTGCAGTGCTCCATGAGCCCCTGGTGTAGAAGGGGATTCTGCCTTTGCCATGAAGATGCTGTATTTAGATGGAGCAAAGGGGTTTTTTTTCCCCTAGGCTGGAAAAATCCTACATGGGACTGAATAGTAAGGCAGCAGCCTGGCACAGGGAGCAGAGCTTGGCTGGGGGTCAAACATCCAGTGTGGAGGGCTCGTGGTCAGTGCGGACCCACTGAAGGACCCAATTGGAACAAGGATGGGCGTATGGCAAGCATGCTGTACCCCTGCATATCCTGCACCTGCATCCAGTGTTCCATGCTCCACCCACCCTCCAGGCACACAGGGTTTTACTTATGCTTTACAGACCACAAATAGACATTTGGATTCTGTTAGGAAGGTCTGGAGGAGCCAAAAGCCAGGAATGCAGCTGGGGGAGTGAAACAGCCGCTTCTCATGGCTCCCCTTTTTTTGCCGTTCAATTCAAATAAATAGATGAGCAAGTGGCTGTGGACACTGGGACCAGGAGTGACCATCAGTCCCCAGCCTCCAGCGGATCTGGGACACCTACACCCTTCCAGCCTCATGCTGGGCTCTGCAGTGAAACCCCGAGCTGGGGCAGAGGGACATCCCTGCTTGCTGCACTCTCTGCTGCAGACTGTCCTGCCACTGCAGGAGCATCACACATGTCTTTAGGAAAAATAAAAGAGAGAAGATAAGTCACAGGGATCCACAGGAACCCAGAAACCCTACACAGCGTGGCGTTCCCAGCAGGATGAAGAGAGCGAGACCACAGGACTGCCAATAGCTCTGGCCTGCCTACCTATGGCAAGCTGGATATGAAGCATTTCGCCCACCCTTTCCAGTTAATTCTTTCCCAGGATTCAGGGATATTAACAGCTCAGCTCTTTCAGCAGCCAGGCTTAAATGGCAGGACGGGGAAGCTGGGAAGCACCAGGATGTTTTCCCCCAACTCCTGCCTGGCACGTGCCGTGAGCGATGCTCTGTGCGGCAGCACTGGGCGCGTGGGCTGCCAGCTCTGCTGGGGCTCCATCCCCATCCCTCCACACCCGCTGCTCGCCTGCTCTCCTAAAAATCACATTCAAACCCAAATTGCCCGTCTCCACCCGCCCCCGCCGCTAAAATCAATTATCCACCGCTCTCGCCAGCCTGCGGCCTTTTATTCCTCGGCAGGGAGTTGGAGTGGGGTGAAGGGGAGTGGGGGAAGGTGGGGCAGGAGGTGGGATTGCTTTTGATAGTTGTTATTTTAGTGATTGGAGAGGTTTGGCAGGAAAGGGAACCTAGCACAAAGGTTGTGCTCAGCAGGGCTGGAGCGTGCATGTGTGTGTGATTGCAGTGCTGCAGCTCCCAGCACTGTGCCGGCACTGGCAGGGCCATGAGCTGGCAGGACTTGGGCTGTGACGTACCAGGGCAGACAGGAGTCTTTGGAGTGTCCCAGGCACTCGTGTTTGCTTTTCTGCCAGACCCCTGGAGAGCTTTGCACGTTGGTTGTGCGTGTGCAAGGTGCAAGAGCATCCATCTCTGTCCAGCTGGGCTCCATCCTCGCAGCGTGCCCTGAGCTGTCCCTGCCTGGTGACAGTTTTGCAGTGGGGGGATCTGGCACTCGTCACAGCTTCTAAGTCCTGCTGTGACTGAAAGGTCTAGAACAGGCAGAGCCACACAGACTGAAGTGGCCGAGAGCTACGTGGGGGCTGCAGCCATCACTGTTTCCCTTGGGAACCAGCGCCCCCGGTAAATCACTGCCCCTTCCAGCCTGGCAACAGGTAGGGAAAAGCCAGGAGGAAGAGGAGAAAAGGTGCACTGTGCCTGGTGTCCCAGAGGAGCACGGAGGGGAGAAACCCACATTCATCCCTCGGTCTGCATGTGCCTCGTCCCATCATTCCTCAAGGACAGTGGTGCAGGGAAGCCGCTGCGATCCCTCCGTGTTTTGCCCAAGTCCCTGCCCCAGTCAGCAGCTATCCTCATGTCCATCCTTGTCCCCATGCCTGCGGCTGCCCCTCACCCCACAGCCACAGGAGGGCTGAGCTGTGCCCCTTCCCACACCAAACCCTTCACCTCTGGCTTATTCTGTTCCCAGGGGCGCTTTCTCCATTGTCCGGAGATGTGTGAAGGTGTTGGCAGGACAAGAGTACGCGGCCAAGATCATCAATACCAAGAAGCTCTCTGCTCGAGGTAAGCACTGAGGGTGTTTTGGGGAAGGCGAGAGGTGAGCAGGACTCATGTAGCAGGGAATTTGTCCCCTCTGCATGGTGCTGGGATGATGCCTTTGATGTGTAATGAGGTGGGGCCTCTTTGATTGCAATGGGGCCCCCCTCATCCCACCCTGTCTCACACTGAGCTCCTTGATGGATAGAGTGAATGTCCTGAGGAGGTGTCTTGGTGGCTGCTCTCCTCATCCCATCCGATCATAGGGATGCACCCACAGCCTGGCTGTGCCAAGGCTCAGGGGAACTCCCCGACCCCAGTCTGCCTCAGGAGCCAGGGGACCCCATTTCTGTCCCTGAGACCCCCCCCCACCCTGCACACACATTGCAGCTAAATGATGGCTACAGCCTTGCAACAAGTCAGACCACTGCCAGCTTTGAGCGCAGGGTAGCACAGTTATTTTGGGAGCACAACCTTCTGAGACAGCCCCCCCTGACACTCCATCCCTGCTCTGGGGCCTGTAAGTTTTCTTACTCATATACACACATCAGTGAAAGGGGAACATCCCTTCAGGTGGGGGTTTGACTTCATTCTACCTGTAAATGGGTCCTCACCCCTCGCTGCCGTCTGCTCTGCTGGAGCACATGGGCAGTTTGCTGCTGGACGAGGTGCAGCGGGTCTGTCCCGGTGGGTCTATGCCAGCTGCTCCTCAGAGCGAGGCTGGGATGAGCCAGCACAAAAGTAATGAACCAGCCCTTGCCCCAAGCCAGGGACCCCTCTGCCCCCAGGTACCTGGCAGAGGAGCTGTGATGAGGTGGATTGTAAGAATGAGGCAGCAGATGCCGTGTCCCCGCTCCGGCTCCTCCCTGGCTGTCGGGAGTGCAGGATGTGTGCTGGGAGGAAGCACCCTGCCAGGAGGGTTTAATTAACCTCCCTCGGTTTCTCTCCCAATTCCACTGCTGACCTCCAAAGGCAAAACTGAAATGCAGAAAAGAGTGACAAGATCCTTTCTGACCTGGAATTAAACCAGTATGTCGCAGAATCCCTCCCACAGCGCTGCCAAAGCAGCACATCACCGGCACTGAGCCCCTCAGGTCCTCCAGCGCTGACCCCTGCCCCTCTTCAGGGATGAAGAGCATTTTTTTCCTTCAAAGCCAAAGGCTGGGCTCTGGGCAGGGTGTGCAGCACTGGGCTCAGCCCTTGGTTCCTGCCTGTGTACCCCAGCTGGCAAACGCCTCCCAGTTTTCAGGGCTGCCTGGAGCAGCAGATTGAGCCACCCTCCCTTTTCTCCCTCCTGTCTTCGCTCGCCTCCTCCGGCAGTTTGCCCCTCTCCATTCTCTCCTGGGGTTTGTGCTGTCCCTGCAGTGCCCAGCAGTCCCCTGGAGAGGCTTCACTGGGGTTATTTTCCATGCTCTGCCAGCTGGAATCACCAGAGACTGGCTAATGGTTTGGAACCCCCCATTTCTGCAGTGCTGGCAGGGAGGATGACAGGCACTTGCCCAGATACAAAGGGCAGGAAAGAGAGAAGTGGGGAGAAGGTGAGAGGAGCTGCAAAACATCCCCAGTCATGGTGTGTTTTTTTAGACATCCTCCTAGCTGCCAACACAGAGGGGCCAGGAGGAAAGAAAGTGGAGATTTTGGAGGAAAAATGGGTTTTGGGTGTGCAGGAGCTGTGTTTGTGGGGAAGGAGAGGCTGTAACCCACCTCCCCAGAGAAGTGCTTGCCCCACTGGTCACACTGTCCCTCCATCTCATCCCCATCATCCACCCCACAATGGACTTTAGTTGTGAGAACAGCCTGAACTCCAACCTCGCCTTGTCACCCTGTCCCACCCTGGGAAGGGAAACAATGTGAGGACCTGAATGAGGCCATAAAGGTTATCTCAGCCTTCAGCTCAGAGTCCAGCACAGGCTGCAGAACTCACCCCAAGCCCCAGGGTGCCTCTTGGACAGGACACTGAGCCCTGGGGAAGGCTGCAGCCCTGCAGAGAAGAGGCTGAGTCGCTCTCACGTCTCAGCGGTCGGAGACACCCAGGTTTGGTTTGATGTAGAGCGAGACTCTGGAGTGTGAACCTGCAAGGTAGCGATGATAGCACTGAGAGACAGCAGCCCTAATTATATCCTCTTGTCCTGGCTGCTGAGTTCCTGCACAAAATGCCTTCAGTCAGGCACCTCCATGCAGGGTGGCTGGGCCAGGTGTGAGCAAGGAGAAAAATGCAGAGGAAGAAACAAAATGATTTTCAGATTCATTCTGAGCTGTCCCAGGGCAGAGGATTTTTTTGGCACAGCTCAACTTGCTTTGCCCAGAGCTCTGTTGTCTCACATCCCCAAGCCTGCTGAAAGCTGGGGAGTGGGACCTGTGCTTCCAGTTTGGAGGCAGGCAGCGGTCCCAAGATAGGGCTCTGCAGTGTAGGAGAGCAAAGCCCTGGTGTGGAATGGCTGATGATGGAGAGGGGGAGTGAAGCCCATAGCCTCATTTCATCCTGACACCTCTCACTGGTTCACTCTGCCTTCAATTGCTCAAATTGTACCATGCAGGGCCAGAAATGTCCTGGCTGAATGCCTGTGGCTGGATGAATAGGAGAAAAAGGAACAGTGCTGCCAGCAAGGATAACCCAGACAAATCCAGGGTATCTGGGAGGTGATCGGAGATTGTTCAGCAAAGATAAGGCAAAGGGGAGAGCGAGGGATCCTTCCAAACCCAAGATTGCCCACGGCATCAGTGCCTGAGGGGCTTGGCCAGGGACTGCATATGTACGAGGATATTCCCATTAGGTCCTGATGCTAAATTTCCCCCCAAATCTGTAACTCTTTAGCAAAAAAAAAAAGCTGCTCTGTCCCCCCAGGTTTCCTGTGCCAACACCTCCTCTGAGAGCCATTGAATCCCTTCCTCAGATCCTAATTTAGGGCCGTTGCCTCTTTCAGATCACCAGAAGCTGGAACGAGAAGCCCGGATCTGCCGTCTCCTGAAGCACCCCAACATTGGTAAGTGCACCCTGCATCCCAGTGGCTGGTGCTCCATACCTGGCTCTGCTGCCCACTTGCCTCCCCATGTCCCAGCCAGGGCTAGGGGATCTCCATCCATAATCCAGTCCTGTCTGCAGCAGCACAGACTGTTTGTCCCAGAGGCTGAGAAGGGCTCAGTGTCGTCCTGCCCGGTTGATCTGTAGAGCCATCCCTCCTCTTCCTCATGGGAACACCTTCTTCAAACGGGGTCATGGGCAAAAAGGCCCCCACTGGGCACAGGGGGACTGAAGTAGGTCTGGGCTAACCCACTTGGCCATAGCTCCCTCAGGGAGAAGCAGAGCCCCAGGAGGCTGCAAGAGGCTATTTTTACTGCTCTCCCCCCGCTGGGGTGCCGTATTCCTCTGCATGCTCCAAAAAGCGGCTGCAGCTCGGAGCAGCAGCAGCAGCAGCGCGGGGCGTGTAGGAGGAGCGATGGCGGGGGGAAGCGAAGACTTTCCCACCGACCGTCCATCTGAAAGTAGCCTCCTTCGGAAAAGCTGTTTCAGGAAAACTCCTGAGCCCCTGCAAAAGACAAAAATAGGCCAGAAGGAGAGAGAGAGAGAGAAAGGGGAGGGGAAAAAACTGCAGTAAAAAAAAAAACCTCCCAAACTCCATCCTGGAAGTGATGCTGATGCAGGCTCTTGATCCCTGTGGATGGTCTGGATGAAACCCCTCTTCCCTCTGCTGCACCCCAGGATGTACCAACCCCAATGAGATCCTGCAGCTTTTGGGAAGCATTTGGTGGTTTCTGCAGCCCTCTCAACCCACAGTCGGGAGCTGGGAGGGTTCCCCTGTAGCTGAGCTCCTCCCTGGCCCCCTCACTGCTCCGGTGACCTGGATCCATCCTTCCCCAGGAGCTGCTGCAGCAGATCCAGGGAGCTAGATCCAGGGCCACTGGGACGAGCCATGTGGCCCCTGTCCCATAAATATTTCAGTTCCAAAAAAATCTGTCAGCTTCCATCTGTCTCGAGCACAAGGCTGCATGGCAGGTCTCCCCTTCATTGCCCGGGTGCCGGACCCTGCAGCATTCCCCAGCCTCTGCTCCAGCAGCACCAGGAGCTGTCCTGCAGGGGTCCCTCTGGGCTGCCCTTGCCTCCTCTTTGCACCAAAATACATGTGGGGATTGCTGAGACCTGAAGGAAACACAGTGCAAAGTGTGTGAATAGGGAAAAAATACTAAACCCGGAGGACCTCACCGCATGAGATGTGCAGGATGGCACCTGCAGGTTCCCAGGCTCCCAGCTTGGCCACAGCTCTTTCCCACCGCTGTCTTCCACCCTTCCCTCTCCATCACCTTCCCATGGTGCTGGCAAGGTCTCTGAGGACTGAAACACCTCACCCATCCCTGTCCTTGTCCCCCATCCCTACACTGCCCCTCGCAGTTTGTCTGTGACCTGGCAGGTTCAGGGCTGCAAAGTCTGGAAGGGGTTAACAGCATGAGATGCTAACAAGCCCAATCTGCTGCTATTTATACCCAGGAGGCTCTTGTCTACCCCACACCCCACACCCTCTTTCCTTTCACCCCCCTCCACTGCTCCTGCTGCCTGGAAACTTGGGCTTGCAGCTTCCCTTCCGTGCAGCAAAGGCGGCTCCTTACCCACACAGGAGCTGGAGCGAGCGGTGCCACTGCAGAGCAGCCTGGCGTGAGGAAGAGGAGGCACTGCTGCTAGATGAGGCAAAACAGGCCTGTCCAGCCCTTCCCAGGGAGAAGCACCCCAGCTGCTAAGGGGTTTGCTGTGCTCCTACTTGTCCCCTGCAGTGAGGTGGGGTCCTTCCATCTCCCATGAGAATGCCGTGCTGCTGTTCCTGGAGGAACCAGCCTGTGCTCTGCACCATGCCTGCTGGAGCCTCACATAGAAAGTTGTGCATGGGCAGTCAAGGGCAGGCCCAGGTCCCCAGGACCCCACAGCACATGCACAGCACGGGGTGATATACTAGGGAGAGCTGTTTCCATTCAGGGAAGTCTTGCTTTATTGAGAAAACTTTGGCTGCACCCTGCCCTGGAGTTTGGACTCCAGGTACTTGTCCTTGATTCTCACTTCTGCAGCTGTGTCCTGCTCCTGCCTTGGCTCTCAGCTCTGAGCTGGAGTGGTTTGGCCAGCGTGGCTCTCTCTGACTATGGTCAGTAACAGATACTTGTAGGATCAGGCTATATTTAGAGCAGCTGCTCCCTCTTACACCTTCCTGGCTCCTGGCAGCCACAGGCTTTGGGACTTCCCCAAGCAGGGAACATATCCGGACCATATGCTTATGGTTATGCTGGCCCTATCCTCACCAAACTCACCTAATCCCCCTGAGAATCCTTTAGCTTCTGTGAGATCCCAGGCGTGATACCCCCAAATCCCTCCCAGGCGAGATGAAACGGGAGGAAATATGTTTCTTCCAGCAGAGGAGGGCAGAAAAGCTGGGCTTGTATGTTGGAGGGAAAAACAGAGCAGACACAGATGTCGGAGCACAGGGGATGTCTGCAGAGGCCAGCAGTGGGGAAGGATAGTTGGGAAATAAGATGAGCAAGTTGTGTCAGTAGTCAAGACCACAAGAGATGGAAAAGACCAGCTCATCAGACCTCATTTGCTCTGTGGCCTGGCCAGGTGAGGTGACACTGCTGGCAACATGCGCTTGGCAGCCACTGGATTTGCCGACAGAGCTTGGAGACAGGAAAAGGACCAGCAAAGTGGTGTTTGCTGGCCTGGCAGATAAGAGTGACACAGTGCAGCGTCTGCTCTCAGTGCTGGGGTGGTTATCTCCCCTGGCTGGCACTGAGTCTGGAGGATGTTTCCATATAAGGCTCAGCTGATTTTAGGTGCAGCAAAAGGGGGCTAGGAGTAAAAACTCCCACAAAATCTCTCACCTGAATGTTTCTTTTTTCCTCCCTGATTCCCAGCATTCTCAAATATGTTGAAAGTTGTATCAGGCTGAAACCAGGTGAGAGAGAGGAAACATTCATTATTCATAGCCTCAAGAGAATCAAACAAAATATGAGGTAGGGGACAGAGGATGCTGGACAAGTCTCTGTTTATCCACCCTACCTGTTTCTGTGCCTGTCCCCTTGCTGCACACCTGCCTGCTCAGTGTGAGCAGGGATCTGAGCCTGAGTAACCAGCATGCAGCTCCAGGGTGACAGGTTTGTACCCACCTGTACCTGGCAAGGAGTGTGCCCAAGGGGAGAGGGTGCCAGGAGACGGGGAAATTCATCCCTTGGAGATTCCCAAGGAGAAAAGGAAGAAAAAGAAGGTCATGAGCAGAAAATAAAAAAGCCCTGTGGGTGCCAGAGCTGTCAGGTCAACTCCCTGCTGAGCTCTCCCTCTGCTTGGGCACGGCTCCTGATGGGACTGGGGACACCCATGCCTGCAGCCTGCCCAGTGCCCAAGATAGCCCAGCAGCTGCCTGGAACCCTGGCCAGGCATGGCCCAGGGGCAGTCCCCGATTTGGATGTGATCTTTGAGCCTTGCACAACTGCCCCAGGCTGGGGCCATGGCTGGGGTCCCCTGGTGAGCAGGGACTCCCACCCAGCCAGTGGCAATAGCAAGAGGAATAGCCCTGCTGCTCCCTTCTCCAGCTCCTACTTGTGCCCAAAGGGGAGCAAAGGCATTCCCAGGGAGCGGGGTGGGAGCCAGGTGCATCCCATAACCCTTCTGTCTCTGCCGCAGTGAGGCTCCACGACAGCATCTCTGAAGAGGGCCACCACTACCTGATATTTGACCTGTGAGTAATGGTTCACCACATCCCCTAACCCATGGGCAGCTCCGTGCTTCCCCCGGGGCGACGTGACCTCCACCTCGCCCGAGCCCCTCCTGCAGGCTGGCTTTGAACCAGACTCGGGTTCCCCAAGCCGGGCAGAGGGCAGGACCCTGTGCTGCTCCCCTGCTTCTCCCCCCATGCATGGTGCAGTGACATTTTTGGGGGGCTTGCCAGGGCTGAGTGCGCTGTCAGTCAATCAGCTGCCCCTGTTCCCTCGCAGGGTCACCGGCGGAGAGCTGTTTGAGGACATTGTGGCCAGGGAGTACTACAGCGAAGCGGATGCCAGGTGAGCCAGGCTGTGGAGGGGACAGGAGGTGTCCCCTTCTCCCACAAGCTGCTCCCTCCCAGGGTCCTACACGATGGATTTCTGCAGCACCAGCTCATTCTGTGCTGGGAGGTGTTTTACAGACATTCTGCAACACATACTCATAGACCAGAATTGTGGTGCAAAAAAAAAAAACCAACCCCATCCAAAATGCTCTTTCTAACTCCCTCAACTCCTGTGCCAAGAAGTTCATGTGCTGCCATGGGACTGGTTTCCACTTTGAATCAGATGGCTCCCAGACATTGGCCACAGCATCCTCATTCCCCAGGAAATTGGGATAGCCAACATCTGACCTCACTGTAAATGAACAGGGTGTTGGGGTTGGGGGCTCCTTGGTTTGGGGGCACCAGGACTGCCTGTTCTGGGGGCACCAGGGCTCCCCAGGCTGGCAGGAGGAAACACAACACCAGGCTGGTGGCCAGCCAGGGCCACCATAGCACAGACACCCTGTGGATGTTACTCCTTCCCCCTGGAGCTGCATTCCAGCCGTCTGCAAGCGTTTCTCTGGCATTTGCCACTTGAAAGCACTGAGGTGGAGCAGTCAAGACAGGCTGTGCTGGAGCTCTGCTCCCTCCCACACTCCCACTGGCACTTTCCAGGTACCTTCTGCAGAGCCATCTCAGCCACCCCTTTGGTCTCTGCAGTTCATCCAGGGGACAGCATTAGTCTCAGTCTTTTGAGGGGACATGATCTGGCCTTCTCCAATCTCCAGGTATCACTGTGCCTCTTGGCTTTGCCCCCAGGCTAAGCAGAGCCTGTATGGATATCCAAAGGGGTTGTAAACTCTACACTACCTCTCTGCACGGAAATATTCTTTATTTCTAGGCAGAAAACAATCTCATTTAATGGGCTGCCTGCACTGAATCCACTTACAGCCCATCCACTTATTAGTGTCATACAAATAAAATAAAATGCATGTAAATAAAGACCTTCTGCCTTGCACACAAGCTGTTTTGGAGCAGAAGTGATCAGCGCCTCTGTCTTTTTCCCTTCCTGTCTCACGCACACAGCAGAGCTGGAATGTAATGAACTAGATATAAAGCAAGCAGACACAGCAGAGCCACCTGCATTAGAGGAGAGCAGGGAAATGGGGCTGGAGCAAAGGTTGCATAGAGCACATCTCTGCCTGGGTTTGGAGACCAAATCTTTGCTGGTGTTGTGGTTCTACTGTTTGCCTACAGCTCCCCGCCTCCAGTGCTGCTCCTGTGGGGTCCCCACGGGCTCAGCTGTGTCCCCTAAGCTCCTGCTCACCATTACTTGGTGTCCAATAGCTCTGCTGGGCTCTTACTGGGTTAGAACTGCTCCCCACAGGTGTGTGGGTTTCGGTGGAGGGGGATGCTGAGCTGTGCTGCAGGGCTGCTGATGGGAAGTGTGAGGGGGAGAGGGATGAAATGCAGCAGAATAGAAGTGTCTGACAAAACTCTGCCTCACCGGCCACTTGTGTGAGCTTCCTCCTCTCTCCCACAGCCACTGCATCCAGCAGATCCTGGAGGCCGTCCTGCACTGCCACCAGATGGGGGTGGTTCACCGGGATCTGAAGGTAGGAGCTGCAGGGGGAGTGCCTGTGGGAGGACAGGGGACCCCATCTGTGATGCAAAGCACTGTGGAACAATGCCCGGAGTCCTTCAGGGCTGCTGAAACAGCAGGGAGGAACACGTGTAGGGCTGCGGGAAAGCCACGGAGCAAAGACCAGCTCCGGAGTGAAATGACACAAGGGAGATGGGGTAGGGAGGTCTTTGCAGTCCATGATCCCCTACGGATCCAGGGACACCAGAGCAGGACAAAGCAGTTAGGGAGCACACCCAGAGCTTGCTTTGTGCTGTGCTGGGAAGCTCCCCCTGCCAAAAGCAGAGCCCCTGAGGGGTTTTCACTCCTCTCCAACCCCATCTCCTTCTGCAGCCCGAGAACCTGCTGCTGGCATCCAAGCTGAAGGGTGCTGCCGTCAAGCTGGCTGACTTTGGCCTTGCCATCGAGGTGGAGGGGGACCAGCAAGCGTGGTTTGGTGAGTAGGACTGGCCAGAGGTGAGGTCTCCTCCAGCCCTCCTTGGCATGTTAGTTCAGGGGGGCTCCAGGACCCCGAGCCCAGGTTGTGGGAGGGTCCCAGCAGTACCAGCCCAGGCTGATGTGGAGCAAACAGCTCCACAGGGACTCTGTGAGTCACCGAGGTGTCATGGTGAGATGGACAAGCTGGCAACAGGGGCAGACCAGTGGGAGGAAAGCCTCTTCCAAGCGCTGGAAGTGCACAGCAGGGCACTCCAGCCCTAGGCGCCATCTGGGCTTTGGCGGTGCAGAAAAGCAGAGTTTGCTCTGCCCTCGGGAGTCCCAGAGGTTTGTGGAAGGAGGGTGTCTGTCCTAGCGGGTCGGGATGGGGCAGCACTCGGCTCTCGCTGTGCCTGGCCGGGGGCAGTCCCTGCTGTGCGGGGACGGGGCTGTCTGACGGCTGTCTGCCCGTCTGTCCCAGGTTTCGCCGGCACCCCGGGATACCTCTCCCCCGAGGTGCTCCGGAAGGACCCTTATGGCAAAGCCGTGGACCTGTGGGCTTGCGGTAAGTCAGAGCGGGGCTGGAATGCCGGGAGCAGGTTGGGCTGGGCGGGATGAGGCTGGCCGCTCATCCAGCATGTCCCAAGTCGCAGTTGCCAGTCACATCTCAGGGAAGTCAGGGTGGAGGATTTACTCAGGAGGTGGAACATTACCCTGGGCAACACACTCTCTCCCAATTCAGTGGCATCCTTCTCTGAAGGATCACCCCCCTTGTTATGTGCCCAAAGCCCAGTGAGGTGAGGTACTGCCTCTTTTCCCTGTGGTGCTGCTGGAGCCAGGCAATACCTCCATGCAGTTGCAGCCATAGGGAAGCCCTTTCCCATCCATGGTGAGGAGGAACCATCACCCACCCTTGCCAGGGCACCCACTTTGTGCTCTGCATGGTGGCTGCTAGAGCCTTGAACCTCCCCAGGTGCTGAACTGGACCCACCAACAAGCCTTTTGCTCTTTAAACAGCGAGCAAATCTTCATGTTTCCCTAATTTCTGTTTCTTTGCTTGAGTTTGACCAGTCCCCAGGCTTTGTGTGCTCCTGCCTCCAGCAATGAATTCTCTCCCACTGATCTCATCTCCTCTCCTGGGCAGGTGTCATCCTCTACATCCTGCTGGTTGGGTACCCACCCTTCTGGGATGAAGACCAACACCGACTCTACCAGCAGATCAAGGCTGGGGCTTACGATGTGAGTGGGTTTGTCTTGCTGCCCCTTTTCACAGTCTCCTCTCTCTCCTGCTGTCCCTGCCTCACAGCCTGCTGCTCTGGACGAGCAACCAGGACAGATTCAGACAGATGGGAACGAGTACTTTCCTCTGCCCTGGTCACAGAGCATTGGCCTCGTTGCCATGCCCAGGTGCACACACTGGAGTACCTCAGAGACACTTGGTGGGAGAGACAGGTCTTGTCCTGAGCCTTCCAACTTTCTTCTTCCACTCCTGCTATTCAGTTTTCTACCTGGCAGCTCTTTCCAGCAGCTACCATTTCTCCAACCTGTCCCAACTTGCAGGAGAAGTAACCCAAGTGCAGAGGGGCTCTCTGCCATCTCTCATTCTCGTTCCTTTGCTTTGGCAGTTCCCCTCCCCTGAATGGGACACGGTCACTCCTGAAGCAAAAGATCTCATCAACAAGATGTTGACCATAAACCCATCCAAGCGCATCACGGCAGCAGAGGCTCTGAAGCACCCCTGGATATCGGTGAGTTGGGACTGAAGGTAGAGAGATGTGGGGATTCACAAGTGGGGAACATCTCACTGGGGATCACTTGTTAACAAACATGCTGCCAGCTCTCTTCTCCATCCTGGGAAGATGGTTTCCTGGCATGGTTCCTCCCAGTGTTCTCACAGCAGCATTTCCCCTGGGGCTTTACAGCAGAAAAAAGCTTGTGAATGTGAACAGCATGTTCCTGGGGGTCTTGGTGATGGGAGGGACACACGTGCTCCCTGCCCTGGTGGGGACAGGCTGATTTCTCAGTGTCACACTGTGCTGGGGGGGTCTTTCTTCAGAGGCAATGGGAGTGGGCTCGTGTTTATCCATCCACCCACCCCAGCAGCATTCCTCCACCCTTCACTGCATCCCATTGTTTCAGCTGCTGGTTCTTACTCTGAATCAGATCCTAAAGGCAGGAGGAGTCAGTGTGCTTAACCACACACGTGCAAACCCTGAGCACATTGCTAAACATGGCTGGTCAGTCAAGGGGTTAACTCAGGGGGCAGCCAGTTCTCCACACACCCCCACCACCAGAGCAGATCCTGCTGACTCCAAAGCTTCGATCTCCCACTGCCCATTAAACTTTAATCTGCTGCTGCAGGCAGCTCTGGCCCGTGCTTCGGCCATGGGAGATCATACACGTGTGTGTGCATGTGAGAGCTGGGCTGGGGAGCCCCTTCCCTCCAGCACTGCTCTGAGCCAGGTCTCTCTCCCCCCAGCACCGTGCCACCGTGGCATCATGCATGCACAGGCAGGAGACGGTGGACTGTCTGAAGAAGTTCAATGCCCGCAGGAAGCTGAAGGTAACTCTGTCCAAGCTGGCTGCCAAATGCATCATCAGGTCATTGGTGGGCTTGTTCCCTGGGTGGGAAATGACAGGGTGGTGTCTATGGGCAGTGGTGTGGGGGTGATGGGCATTTGGGGACCCCCACTGTGAAGAAGGGGAGAGAGACTGAGTAGGGTGACAGCTTCATCTGGCTGGGACTCCCAGCTGCTCAGAGACAGGCACTGAAGGAAACCACTGAGTCACACTGGACACTGGAGTGAGGACTTTTCCACTGGAGCCACTGTCAAGATAGCTTCTTTTTGGGGCTGGACACAGGCCTGAGAGGCACACTAAGACCCTTTGCCTGATGGCCAAGACTCTTTGCAGCCAAGAAATAAAGTGATCCACAGACAGACAAAAAACTCACCCAACCCAGCAGCCCCACAGCCTTTCCCTTCTTGGATGCTGCCGAGTGCCGCGGCCTGGACCCCTCTGAAATCACCATCACCAGCTTGAGCACCCCCCTGAGGCACCCATCTCCGCGTGCTGCTCAGTCTCAGCCAGCAGCAGGGAGCTGGGAATGGGCTCTGGAAATCACAATGCCTCCTGCAGAGCAGGATGAGGCTGGTCTGTGCCACAGCCAGAGCCGTCAGTGCTCCAGGCCTGAACTCAGTGTGGCACAGAGCAGTACAGCTGCAGGCTACTAACAAGATTATCAAGCAAAGAAACTGGCTATAAACTATTATTACTTTTCAGCTAGACAAGTAATCAAATTAGTTCAGGCATACGCTTCAAAATAGTAATCCATTACTGTAAGCAATTAGTCCAAAGTAATCTCATTATACACTTAGCAACTAGTTAGTAGACTCAGCTGGAAAAGGGGAAAGATTTTTACAAATGTTGTTTTGTGGTGGTGATCTTTGCGTGGCTCCCATGAGCAGTCCCTGCCCTGCTGCTCTGAGCTGGCACAGCTTTAATCACAATTAAATCCAGTTCCACTCCCAGTGGGTCCCTTTTTTGCCAGCTGCTGGCCCCAGTCCGTGGGGTTGTGCTTCATCTTGGACAAGGTAGTATGAGACTGAGAAGTGCCCCACAGATATTTATTATCCCTTTAATCTCAGAGGGAAGGCAGTTTTGGAGAACGCAACCCAATGCCATGGTGCTGGGGATATGGAGTCAGGTATTGAGAGCTGCTTTTGATGGCAGAAGAATATCAGTCCGTGGGCCAGTTTCCTTCCTTCCAGTGGCTGGGAGACAGGTGCTGAGCAGGGCTTTCCTCCCCCAGAGATGGGGGGAGCAGCAGGGGGCCAGGGTCTGGCACACCCCTTCCTTCTGCCTTCCTTGTCTTTCAGGGAGCCATCCTCACCACCATGCTGGCCACCAGGAACTTCTCGGGTAGGTGCTGTCTCTGGGACTCGTCTCCTTGTCTTACAGGATACCCAGGGCAAATCTGTATGGTCTCTGGAGAGCTGGCTTTGCCTCATGTGTCACAGAGAGGCTGAGGTTGCAGCCTTGTGCCTTTGGGGATGTCTGGCTTTGGGTGCTCCTCTAGGAGAGGTCATCCGGCACCTCCAGGCTGGCTGCTGGCTTGGGATGCAAGAAAAAAAGTGTGTGGTTGAGGGTCAGTGATCCACAGTGC
The DNA here is from genome assembly GCF_049639895.1 of Pseudopodoces humilis. Taxonomy (NCBI): domain Eukaryota; kingdom Metazoa; phylum Chordata; class Aves; order Passeriformes; family Paridae; genus Pseudopodoces; species Pseudopodoces humilis. Next base: position 6,567,312 of record NC_142216.1, read on the forward strand.
TTTAGGGTTTTGGGGTGTGTATGCACCCAACCATCTGGCTTGTGCAGGGACGGGGATGTGGGTGCTGGGGGTAGCCAGAGCTCAAGCAGCTGGTTTTGTGTACTCCTGGAGATGTTTGTGGCTCAGGAAGAGCATCCTCTGCATCGGGAGTAGGGAAATGCCCCTGGTGCCACCGCAGGCAGAAGGCAGCAGGATCTCACAGGTCTCTCCCCAGGCAGGTGGATGCTAATCCTGCACGATTCCCCAGTCTCTTCCTGCCTCCCTACATCCCGAGGGCTGCTATGGAGACAGGACCGAGCATGGCAGCCCAGCCTGTGCACTGGAGGGGTCTCAGTGCAGCCAGAAGCCCCTCTGCTCCAGTGCCCTCCCTGAGAGCTGTTCCCTCTGGGGACACCTCACTGCACTTGGGATTTCACAGGCGATTCCCCAGGCATGGAACCACACGGAGCCATGCGACTGCAGAGCTCATCCCGCCGCTGTCACTTCCAGCCCTTCCCAGCGCTGGGGGTGGCCCTGCAGCGCTTCCACAGGGCAGGGACACACCAGCCGAGCCCTGCACGCTGCTGAGCTGGCTGCTGGCAGCTGTTTGGGGTTAACTGGGTGTTCCAGGGTGCTTTGCTGAGGCTCCCCGAGTGCCGGGTGTAGCAGGTGGGCAGGGGTGCCAGGGCAGAGGGCTGTGGTCAGGGCTGGTATCTGCATTTGTCGTGGCGGGGGGATCGTGCTGACACATTTAGCACTGTGCGGCGGGCGCTGGAGGAGTCCAGCAGCTGGGGGGATCCGATGTCAGGCCCCACGCCAGGAGAGGCGGACAGGAAGCATCAAAAGGCAGGAAGTTCAGAAGCATCTCCCCAGTGCTGCCCGTCCCACGCCCGGCCCCGGGGCTCCGCAGGCTCCGCAGGCTCCCCGGCCCGGGAGCACGGCGGGCCGGGCGGGCGATGGGCGATGGGCTCCGTGGGTCCCGTCCTGCGCTGGGGGCTCAGGGACGGCTTCTGCAGCCGGGGGAGGGGGGGGCTGGGGCAGTGCCGGTAGCGGTGGGTGGGCACAGGGGAAGGCGCCTGCTTTTCATCCTTGTCAAAATGCGGGCTTGCAGCTGTCGGGCCGGCGGGCCGGCAGCACATGATCCCGGCAGCATGGGGCTAAAATTAGAGGGTGGCAGGCGGGCAGCCCATTCCTCCACACTGCACCACGCCGGGTCAACAGCACCGCCCGGCCAGAGCCCGCCTGTGCTCTGCCGGCCCCCTCCAGCCGCCCCGGGGCCTTGGCGTGACGTTAGGACACGGGTCATGCCCCTGGCCAAGAGCCACTGGGGTAGGACAGGACAGTGCTGGCAAGGTCGCCCCTGAGCTCCCACGGGTCTCACCGGTGATTGCTGGAGAGAAGACGAACCCCAGCAGCCGGGCCTGGGGGTCCTGCCGCCCTGGCACCCGGCACCATGCTGCTGATCCTCGCCCTGCTGGTCTTGGTGCCCTGCCTAGCTCTGCTAATCTCCTTCCTCCTCTCTCCAGGAGGCAAAAGTGGTGGCAACAAGAAGAATGACGGCGTAAAGGTAAGCTCAGCCCCGGTGCCCTGTGTGGCTGGGGCGGTGCTGGGGGTCTCTGTGCCGTGCCGGCGGTGAGCGTTTCCCTGCCCTGCTGGCCGTGGGGGTCTCCGTGCTGTGCCCGTGTGCCTGTGGCCGGCAGTCCCTGCGACACCCTGCACTTTAAAGGGCAGCTGTTGGCTCGGCTGTCCCGGTGTGTCCCCGCGCCCCCGGCTGCGCTCCTGCCAGCACGGGCAGCGCACAGGAGGCTTCGCAGCGCAGCGGACGAGGGGAGCGGGCTGGTGCTGGAGGGTGCACTACGGAAACTCGCTGCTGTCCCTCTGCCGGCAATGTGCACTTGTTCCTCGCTGCCCCCAGGAAGGGGGAGAGGCAGAGGCTGGACCAGGACAGGGGACAGGAGGAGGCGGCTTTGCAGCCCAGAGCCGTGGCTCCGACAGCAGCTATCTAGCGGGATGGGTGGCCTCATCTGCTCGCTCAGCATGGGGGTCCTGCTGCAGCTGGTGAGACTGCTCCCAATTCCTGTCCTATCCTGTCCCGAGGGCTGGTGTGCTGTGGGGTGACACATGAGTGCTTTCAGCTCCCTTGGCAGTGCTGCTTTTTCTCTGTGCCCAGTGCAGACAGCAAAGAAACATGGTGATGCTTCGACAGAGTAAATGGCTTGGTAATGTCCTAAAAACAAGCTGGTGCTTGGTGGGTCTTGGTTTTTGGGCTGCAGAGCCTGCAGGTTCCTCAGCACCTTTGAGGTGGGGCCACAGCTCTGCTCCAGGACAAGGCAGCTCCAGGAGGCAGCAAAATTGTGCTGTTTCGGAGATGTGGTGGATAGCAGTGGTTATTGAGCTCTGTCAAACTCCTCCTGCAGGAAGGAATGGTCCATGAGAGGGTCTTTCTCTCCTTACCCGTTTCCTTCGTGAATACAATGGATCACTCAGCAAGGGAGAGCTGGAGACATCCTCCATCGTGGTGACATCCTCCATCATCGGGCAGAGCTTTGGGAGCCCGACTGCAGTGTGGCTGCTCTCCTTCCTCCATAGGGGCCCTTTCCTGGGAGAACCTACAGAACCTTCCCTTTTGCAGGGACCCAACTGTTGGGCTGTGATGGGTGCAGGGCTTTGGAAGAGCAGAGACCTTTGCCAGCTTCTTCCTTCCTCTGTACAAATAGTTGGTGAAGCCAGAGGCCTAGGGATGGCATATGTTTCTCTCACTCTTCCCAGACCGAGCAGCTGGGACAGGAGAAGCCTGCAAGGACTGAGACCATGCACAGCTCTCCAAACGTGGGCTCAGCTCCACAAGAGGCCATTCTGGCTGTGCAGTGTTATTCTGCAGCATGAAGCTGACGGCCTGCATGGCTCTGAGAGGACATTACTTTGGGCTGTCAGGATATCATGAGACTCCCAGGACAGAATTAATAGGGCTAGTGCTGGCAGATCCTATGATAGTCACAACACCCCATGTACCAGCCACTGCTGGCCTGTCCTCTGCTGCTCTGAGGTCCCAGTGGCTTCTGAGAGTCACCTAAGATGTGACACCACAGGTAGAGCTGACTTGGTACAAGTTGCTGGAGCACTGAGGAGACCAAACAGAAGATGCATTTTTTAGCTGTTAAAGGAGAGATTGCTGGATGAAGAGGCTTCATCAGGTGCAGTCCTGAATCTACTTTCCCAGCAGAAAGGGACAGCTTTGAATTTCTGTGTTGTGGTAGACAACCATTTGCCAGCTCAACTTGCTAATGATGCTCCCTGTTGGACTTCAAAGGAGCTTTGAGGGCAGACATTATCCTGGGAAAAGAGGCACTTCCTGTTGTAGCAAAATAGCTTGTTTGGGTGAACAGCCTTCTGGTTCTTCACTGAAACTCAGTGAGGAGAGTCTGGTTTCAGAGTGGGATCAGAGAGGCTGGGTTGCATCCCCAGCCCTTGCTGGCAAGAAGGGAGCAGATCATGAGGCTTCATTCCAACTGCAATCTACCCACCAGCACTCATCTGAAAAGTGTGAACCAGTCCTGAGAATGAATTTGCTTTTTTATTGCCCCCTTTTCAACAAGTAAAGGGGAGACAGCTTGGCTAGATGGCCAGGAAGGTGAAGGAGGAGCAGACAAGGTAGAGACAAGCTCACTCCCAACAGCTTCCTTGCATTATCCACCTTCAGCATAATCATCCCTACCTCTCATTCACATGTTCAGCCTGGGGGGACCTGCAGCATAACTCATTCAGGGGGGCACGGGGAGGCTGGGTGTTGTGGCTGAAGCTCTAATGGCCCACTGGGCAACCAGCAGATGTAAGGACACTACTGAGCAGTTTAACTTCTTTAACTGCCTGGGAAAGCAAGGTAGGAACCTGGAAGCCTGCCTTGAGTGGTTGGCATAGTGGGAAGGGAATGGCCCTGCCTGCTCAGAGCAGGGCCACATGGTGTGGGTCACTGTCAGAAGAGTTGTGTCCCCTCTTGGAGTAACGTGCTGGACTGGCCACCCGTCCCAGGCAGCCACCCTTGCCTTTCCTGCCCAAAGCTGTGCTGGTGGGCAGCAGGCAGCTGAAGCTGCCCTCTGGCCTGTCTGCACAGCCCTCCAACACCAGCATGGTGCCAGCCCAGGCTCAGAGGGCTTGAAACTCACCCTCCTGAGGAGGTTCCTCACCTACTAAAAGCATTCCTGGGACCAGAAATCCCCCTTGAGCCCTGCTCTGGGGTCTGTGGGAGGTCCTCTGGTCCCAGAAGCTATGATACTTTCACTGCCCTGTGTAGTGTCACATCTCGTCCCATTGTAAACTACTGGAATCACTGCCCCGTGTCGCATCCTGTCCCGTCCTGAACCGATGAGCTCACTGCCCCGTGTTGCATCCTGTTACTGTATGTCCAGACTTGACGCGGTCACTGCTTTGTGTTGCATTCTGTTGCGTCTGAAATTTCTGCAGTTTGCTGCCCCGTCTCATGTCCTTGGGTAGCAGAAGCTGTCAGTCCTTCCTGCAACAGCCCAGCTCCAGTGGCTCCCTTTCTCCATGAGGTTCCTGACAAAATACCACAGCTCATTCTGCCCTTTAGGACACCTTTATTTTTTGGTGAAGGAAGGGCCAGAGTTGACAGATGGCCCGGTGCCTAAAGGGGTTACAGGAGTGCTGGAGAGGGACTTTGGACAAGGGCATGGAGTGATAGAAAAAGGGTGAATGGCTTCACACAGATAGAGGGCAGGTTTTGACTAGATATAAGGAAGAAATTATTTGTTGCGAGAGTGTTGAGGCACTGGAACAGATTGCTCAGAGAAACTGTGGGTGCCCCATCACTGAAAGTGTTCAAGGCCAGGTTAGGTGGGGCTCTGAGCAATCTGGTCTAGGAACTGGATGATCTTTAAGGACCCTTCCAATCCAAACCATTGTGATTCCATGATTCTATGACCTAGTGAGGAAAGGGAGAGCAGCAGTAGTAGAGGGGAAAACTCACTGAGGGTGCTGGTGGGAGCCAGTTAGGATGTGAAAGGAGAAATTTGGGGCAATGAATATCACCACTTTTTATGCTGTAGCCCTCCCACACACCCTAATGGGTCCCTCCATAGACTTTTCCAAGAGATTTGCACAGTGTGTGCTGCTTTCCCCTCTGCAGGGCAGGCACAGCTGGTGCCTTGTTAAATATGCTGGTACAGTACTTTGTTACTTGGCAGTGCAGATTCTGATTTCTGCACGTTGGTATTCCCTGACGCACACTGGGATTCATTCCCTGGGAGCCAGAGGTGCAGAAGGGGTATGAGGTCAGCATGTATGTCCCCCTGTCTCCCAGCTAAACTAAAGATGGAGATGGGGAGCAGAGCACAGGAAGGAAGCAGAGTCCAGAAGTAGTTTGGGATTGCAAGCAGAAGAGTGGATATGGGGTCATCCAACCCAAAAACCTTAAAGCCTAGTGGTAGTGGTCAAGGATGGAGATAAATGTGCAGGTCTTCTCTTTAGAGTCCTGATTTTTTGGAGCTGTGCTCAGGACTTCTTCCCGTGCTGTGGGCCTGCCTTGAGGCCTTAAGGCCTTGCTGGCCTTAAACCAGCCAGCTTAGGACTGGTCTAGTTTCCAAGCTAAAGGAGTGTCTCCACAGCAGTCAGTGCCATCAGCAGATGCACCCAGAGCAGATCCAGAGAAGTCAGTACAGCATTCACACTGGGCACAGGGCTGTGGTGAAGCTGCCTCAGCTTTTCAGTATCCCGCTTCTGTTCCTGTGAACTTGCCGGCCTGGTCACAGGCCACCAGAGTGGTCACTGACTCCTAGGAGATTCCCTTCTGGACTAGCCAGGTCCTTGGGACGAACAACCCCAGAGATTGCAGCAGGTCAGGAGAGAAAAGTGCTGTCAGGAATGTGGGGAGGGAGCTGGCAAGTCACCCACCAGCACCGCAGCCAGCAGCACATCCCCGCAAGGAGCAACGAGTCCCTCTGCGCCTTTCGTTTGCCCATGAGGACCAAGAAGGGTGGCTCAGGAGCTGCTGCCTTTCATGTGCTGCTCTCAGCCTTTCTCACTCTGTGTCTCTTCCTGTTCCATCTCTTCTCCTTGTTTTTCCAGAAAAGAAAGTCCAGTTCCAGCGTTCAGTTAATGGTGAGTGTCCTTCGTCTTCCTAAATGCCGATATTGCTGGGCCTCTTCACATGTTCCAGCTTCCCCTGTTTTTGGAAGTTACCTCGGGGTAGGGAAGAAGGGACAGCGGGGTTGGAGGGAACATCCTCAAAGCCGTATCACCCACAAACCCCATTAACAGGGTTGGTGCAGGCACTTGCTGGCCACCAGCTGGTGGGAAGCCAGCCCTGGTTCTTGCTGATGGGTTCTCATGCCGTTTCTCCCAGTTCTCCTGACTCAGGTCTGCAGGCTGCATCGGTCCAAGGAGCCTTGGAGAAACATCTTCCATGCCTCTGCGGGGACTGTATGGTCATGGGACACCTTGCCAACCTACATCGGGGTCTTCTGGGTAATACACAAGCAAGGCTCTGCTGGGAAGAGCTAGCAGAGCCATTGCTCTAGCTCCGCTAGCAGAGTTGCCTTGATGAGGCTCCTGGAGAGAGACGGGGGGTCAGTACCCCTCTCCCCCCAAATCTGTGTAGTGCTCAGCTGTTTCTTGAAAGAGCTGTGTCTCAGCCTTCAGTGGTCCATGTGGGTCTTGGAAGCACTGTTTTATTGTACATTTCTCTCCCTACTCTGCGGTCAGTGTGGTCTCTCTCACTCCTGCACAGTCCCCTCTTTCTCATCCCAGCTCCTCCTCGCTGTTAATTTGTACATCTCTCTCTTTATTGTACAGTCAACATGGTGTCTTCCACCCCTGCACAGCCCCTCTCCCTGCCCCTCCGGCAACGCTCCTAGGAACCCACCACATGGCCCCTGGACCTGCCCCCATCTCTGTCCCCACAGGTGTCGGTAGGAAAGGCAGCGCCGTTCCTACGAGACCCTCCACAGCCCACCTCTTGTGCCCTTGGCGACAAGGAGTGGAGGTCAGGGAGGGCTCTGCCAGTGCTGCCCTAGAGCTGTGGTTGAGGACAGGTTGGACCTGCTGGCGTTTTCCTTGGTTTCTGTCTGTTGGCACAGTTGAGCGCTGTGGGGTCAGACTCGGGGGGCTGTCGAACACACGAGCACCATCTGTCAGGGGGAGAAGACTCTTCTCACCACCCCATGTCTCCTTTCTGTTCTTTGCTCAGGAATCGTCGGAGAGCACCAACACCACCATTGAGGACGAAGACACCAAAGGTACCAGTGGGGGGCAAGTGGGAAGGTGGGCAGGTGGTTTTGGAGGGGTGCCCATGGGTCTGGCCACCCATCACGAGGTATTTGCCACAGCAAAATCCACCACCATCAAACTGCCTCAGGGCCTGTCAGAAATTGTTTTAACTCCTCAGGTGGTTTCACTGCTGGGTTGCTGACACAAGCAGCTGGGGCACTGCAGGTGAGGAGCGAGGTGCTCCCGTGAACAGGGATGTTCCCTGAAAGCAGGTGTGGAAATGGCAGAAATCTGCAGGGATAGCAGCCTGTCTGCTCTTTTAAAATAAGCATCCTTTTGGGAAAAGCCTCCAGGGGAAATCCCTGTCTGCCGCCCGCCTGCCTGCCAGAGGCAGCTTTCCAAGAATAACCCAGGGCATAATTTATCGGTGTTAATTTGTAAAGTCTCTCGAAGAAGTGACCTCTGCACAAAGCAAGATGGACTTTGGCTTGACATGAGAGCTAATGGGACAACTTGTCCTCCTGGAGAGGGGCTCCTTGAGCCTGGCTGTGGAGGCAGGTGGTGCTCAGGAAGTGAGGGGATTCCCTCACCTTTCTGAGCAACTCCTAGGAACACGCTCCCTCGCCTTTCATTAGTCACAATGCAAAGGGAAAAAAAAGTCAAGCATGATGCCAATTTGCATTTGTAGCAGAGCCTTGTTAATAAGCCTGGGGTTACCTCTGACAGCTCCTCCTGCATCCCTGGGAGCCCCAAAGCCACTCTTGCAGCCCATCCCTTCCCAGATGAACTGGCAGTGCCTGGAATCTCTGGCAGCAGCTGTACAGTTCTGTGCCCTTTGCAGGGTCCCTTATTGTATCTCCTGGCGTGGCTGCACATGTTACTCACCTGTTCTCCTCCCTTCTGAGACCCTCTCCTCCTGTTTCAGAGGGAGGCGAGAGCATCCTTGGTCCAGCTTGCCCTAGTTGGCCTCTGCTATGAGTTCATGGGGTAGGGGGACCCAGCTTAAAAAGGCTTTTCAGCCAAGAGCAGCCTGTCCCAGCTTTTGGGCTGAGGGTAGCTTCCCACTTGGTGATTAACCTTCTGGCTCTTTAGGAAATTACAGGCATTTTCAGTTTTTCCCTTTAATAATCTGGAGATGAAGAGCCCTTCTCCACCTCTCTCTCCCCAGTCGCTCTCCTGCTTTTTCCCTGTACAGTTCCAAAGGCTCCCCACATCCTGTGGTCTGTTTCTTATGAGATAAAGATATGGTAACACTAGCACATGATTCTGGTTTGTTTTATCCTTTTATTCCCCTTTTCTCTTTAAACCAACAGTACGGAAGCAAGAAATCATTAAAGTCACAGAGCAGCTGATTGAAGCAATAAGCAATGGCGACTTCGAGTCCTACACGTGAGTGTGCCCAGTGTGGGTTTGGGCTGGGTGAGGGCTCAGCCTCCCAGACTGGGGTCTCTCACTCTCACACCACTGCCCAGGGCAGGGTGACCAGGTTGATGTGGTGGGAGAGAGCGGAGACCATCCAAGAGAAGAAGGAGACATCAGTTTCCAAGCCTGATGCTGCTCTTGTGCTCAGCTGACCACAGTTCTCTGGTCCTGGATGAGCCCAATTTTTGGTTTGCAGAAAGAGGAATAATTATAAATATGACTTATGGTGAAAGAAGTGTTTGTATCCATGGAACCCATTATATCCAGATTGCTACAGACTGCTCTGAAGTGTAGATGATTTCTGCTTGCTGAGCTGATGCTGTTCAGAGTACACCTCTTCTGTGTCCAAGGCTGATTTAATTAGTGATGTCTGAGTGAGTGCAGGTTGTCATCCCTGCCTCAGAGGATCGCAGCAGGGGTATTTTGAGACAGAGCAGATAATATGAGTTTTTTCTCTGATGTCTTCCTTTCTTGTAAAGAAGATGACAATGTCTGAGGAGGTTTAATTGCAGAGGGTGATTGATGGAGAAGGCACCCTGCTTTGGTGGGGTCCTGACTCCAATCAGGGGGGAGGAGGAGAGGTGGGTTGGGCAGAATGCGGGGTTGAGGTCAGATTTTGCTCGTTGTTGCAGACACTCCTCGGCCTCAGCCGGAGGGAGCCATCCTGAGCAGGAAGCATTTGGGTTTTTCAGGCTCTTATGCCAGAAGTGGTGAGATAACCTCTCCCTTTTCTCTCCCCTTCCTGGCTCCCCAGGAAGATGTGTGACCCTGGAATGACAGCTTTTGAGCCTGAGGCTCTGGGCAACCTTGTGGAAGGCCTGGATTTCCACCGATTCTACTTTGAAAACCGTAAGCAGCTCACTTGCTTTCTAAGGGACCCCTCCCACCTCCCATGTGCCTCCATCAGTTAGCTGGAGGGAATAGGGTTAGGGTTAGGGTTGCTGTGGGAGCATCTCTGGTTGATCTGGAAGATCCCAGCAGGAGGTGTTAGGTCAGCTGGGGCCAGGTGTCTGTAGAGGATTTGTTGGGTTAGCTGTTTTCTACATGGACCCATCCTGAATCCAGCTGTACAGCATTCACTCAGCCCCATCAAGCAGAGAGCTTAACACAAGTGTCTCCCCTTCCCACATTGCTGCCACCCTGAGCAAGAGCCACCCAAACTCCTTCCCCTGCCCAAATCCACTTGTGCTTGTCCCCTCTCCAGTGTGGTCCCGGAACAGCAAGCCCGTGCACACAACGATCCTGAACCCTCACATCCACCTGATGGGAGATGAGTCTGCCTGCATCGCCTACATTCGCATCACGCAGTATGTGGACTCTGGAGGGATCCCCCGCACTGCCCAGTCCGAGGAGACCCGCATCTGGCACCGCCGGGATGGCAAATGGCAGATCGTTCACTTCCACAGATCTGGCGCGCCCTCGGTCCTACCGCAGTAAAGCCCTGTGAGCATCCAGGGGTGGGGCACGGGGGATAGGGAGGGCTGGGTGTGGGCTCCCTGCAGCGTTGAGGCTCACAGGATGTGGAATCTGTGGTGTGGAGATGGCCGATTGATGTGAGATAGCAATGGGGAGAGGGATGTTGTACCAAAGGGATGGTCAAAGCAAATTCCGGCTCTTCCCGGTTTGTGTTTTGCAGCTGAAGCGTGGCCCTGCCCGTGTTGGGTTTGTCACTGACTCACTACCAAGGGGAGACCCCCTCCGACATGTTCACCTACGGGACTTTGGCTGTTGGCTCTGCTGCTTGGTTCCTGCTGGAATAACCCCTCGCTTCTCACCGCACACACACGACAGCCCCACCGGTGCAGCACAAACATCCCATCAACCCCCCACCCTGCCGGGGTCATGGCGCTGGGCCCCCATCCTCTGCATGAACCAGAAAAAGAGAAACCGTGAACTTAAACCCACGCATCTGGCCAGTGTACAGGCCCCCCCCCATCAGCTGCATAGTGTTGGTGGGCCTCCTCACTACCCAGCACATCTCCTGAACTGGGCTCAGACTCATCATCCACCTCCATCCCCACCTCTGCTGGAAGCCCTCCGAGGAAGAGGAGGGCAGTTTGGAGCTGCTCTCTGCTGCATCCTCCCTGCGTGCTGGTGGATTTTGCTTTGCTGCTATCAAGGTCCTCGTCTGCTGCCATGACTCCCACCTGCTCCCAACTCTCTGAGTTCCTGCTTCCCAGCAGCCTCATCCGGGAGCTGAAATTCAATCCATTTGCCAAGTCCATTTTTCACGCGTACCTGTGCAAGGAGGGCCGTGTTTGGATGGGTGAGTAAAGACTATCTGTTCTTTTTCCCTTCCCAGCACAGGCTGGCTCCTTCCCAGGAGAGCAAGTAGGTTTGCACCCTGGCTCCAGGCAACTGCTGTGCCAAGAAGGATGCTCTCCCTCCTTCCTCCCTTCTCCCTTTGGAGCAGAGACTGGCGATGCTGGGAGAAGAGAGGAGGAGAATGACGTCTGCTTCCCAGTACCACATCAGCGCAGACGGGAGCTGGGGATCTCCCATCCATGTCCGGGTGGTAGCATCGCCCCTGTGCCCTCCTCACCCACCACCCAGCCCGGATCCTTTACCCCAGCACATACCCCTGCCCCCCACATACAGCACTGGCATTCCCTTGCTCCCAGCTCCCAGGATAGGATGGGGGCAGCCAAGCTGGCTGCTGGCTCGGAGCACAAACCTCCATGGCCCACGTGACTTCTTCCAGCGACAACAAGGAATGCAAGCTTTAGTGACAAACTGCAGAATCTGATTGTGCTTCAACAAAAACAAACAAGCCTTTCGCTGTCTTCTCCTTTGAGCGCATGCCTTTTTATAGGGAAAAGAAACCAACCTGCCGTGTATTTCGTAACTTGATTTTGAGTATTTGCTGAAATGGATCTTTATGTAATAACTAGAAACATTCAACTGTTTAAGTGGGGAGGGAGGGGGGATTTTCAGGGGTTGCTGTTTTTCATTGCGTTTACATTTGAAGTGGGGTTGTTCTGCCACGATGCTCCTACCAGGGGTGCCACGGCTGCCAGCCCCCTCCTCACACCGTGGTGGCTTGTCCCGTTCTGTCCCACAGCATTGGGTGGCAAAGGCACCCACCTCCAGGGGCACCCACATGGCCATGGCACCTTCCTCATGGGTCTTCCTGCAGGGCAAACCATGGCAGTGGCTCTGGGAGTGCCACCAGCGTGTGGCTTTCAGGACAGAAGACACGGCCGGGAAGGGAACGTTGGTCTCACCTCTTTTCCATCAGGTAGAGATCTGAGAGTGGGTGTTCTTCCGGCAATTCTTCCACTTCACATTCTCCTTTTTCCAGCTGGAGCCTCTTCACTCACTGATGTGAGGCTTCTGCAGCACTGCTGCCCCGGGGTACTTTCTAGCTCCACTCTCTTCGTCTGCATGGTGTTTAACTTTATAGACGGTGCGTGTGTTGAAAAACAAAGAAACGAACAAAAACTGCTTGTTTTGGACCTTAAAAAAAAAAAAGAAAAAGGATAAAAAAAAGGAAAAAAAAAAAAAAGAGGAAATGTTTCCTCCATGTAAATTCTGAGCGTGTATTTTGCCTTTTCTGTGGTTTTGAATGCTTTGCTCTCTGTTGAGGCAGGGACGGCCACCATGCCAAATGTAGCTGCATCCTTGCAGACTGCAAAAATATTTTCCCACTGGATGGAGGGGAAGAAATCTAAACTGCTGGGGCATGGACAGGCCCTGAGAAATGTTTTGGTGTGTTCTGTGCCAGCAGTGCAATGGCTGCTGGTGATGTATGTAGGAGATGCCTTTGTGGGGGCAAATCACGGAGCTGATCCATGGGTGCCCATGGGGTTCGCCATGCCTTTGGTGGACCTGTGCACCATAGGCTTGCAAGAGTTCCCCAAAGTAGGGAAATCCATGCAGGGAAAGGATTGGCTTTTAAGGTAGAGTTTGGGTGTTTTTACAGATCTGTTTTTCTTCCTGTAGTCATGTAGTGCTGAAGTTTTTTTAATTTTTAAAGGAAGGACTCAGCTCTTTCACAGTTCTCTCTCTCCCTCTCCAGAGCTGGCTCTGAAGCCAGCTGTGGTCAGTGTCATCCACCTTCTGGTGTCCAAGCTCTCCAGGTGTCAAGAGGATTTTTGGGAATTGGTATAAGGTGGATGGTGACGGAGGACATCATATCAGGCCTCTGCATGGGGACTGAAGGGCAGATGCCATGTCAGCCTGGTTTTGAAGCTGTTTGGATGGGCTGTGAGGGGGAAGCTGCTCCAGCAGCTGCTACTGGAGAAAGAACTGGGGTCTGGTGGGATTCACTGGGAATGACAGATGAGATGTTGGGATAGACACAATCTTCTTTCACTGAGAACCCACAGTTACTTCTAGGGAGAAGCATCTTTGCTCCCAGGAAGGCTTTGAGGTGTCTTCTTGGAGGGAGTTTCTCCTCCTTAAGGTTTCCCTAAGGTCATCTTCCCAAGTGGCAGCTGGATGTCCTTGCAACACTCCTTTCCAAGGGAAGCAGAGTCTGAAGTTTAAACTCATTCTAGTCTTCCAGTCAAGCTGCAGCCTGACCAAGGAAGACCCAACTTCCCAATATGCCCATGCTGGCAGCATTAAGCACCTGCACTTTAGGGGTTTGTCCTTCCTGGTGTCTCTGCCCCACTTTGCCCTGCTTCTCCAGAGCAGGTTCCTGTATGTCCAGAGCATCTCAGCAAGCACTGATGGACCACCACCTTTTCTTTCAGTATCCATGGAAAACATCTGTTTCTGTCTTCCTCCACATTTGCTGATTTCTCCTAGACTTTCAGGAAAGCTATATAAATAAGTTTCCACCATCCTTCTTTGACTAGAAGAAGCAGGCATGCAGCTGTTACATCTCTACTTTTAAGCTGTTGACACTGTCCCTGACACATTCAAATGAGCATTGCCCCAACAATCCCACCATGGCTCTGGGAATGATAGCATCCAGGCATGTTCCTAATAAGCAACATGGACAAGGCCACCTTGTTGGGGTGGAGTTTGCCACCGTGGACCTCCTGTCCCATCGGCCTCAAGGCTGGAGACCAGGCTATGGCACATTTAATTTCCTGGCATAGACAGAACTCCTCTCCTCTGGTCTCCTGGTGCCCAGGTCAAACCAAGTGCGGAAGTCCCCCAAACTCATCCTCTCTTCCACCTCTCCCAGACCAGAGGGGATGTCTAACTGGAAGCACTTGCTGTAGTGGTGTCACGCTCCCAGCTCCAGAGGTGCCTGTTTTCCCTTCCTGGCTGCCACAGTCCACTGGCAACATCATAATTTCTCACATCTTGCTGATCACAGAATCACAAGGTTGGAAGAGGCCTTCAAGATCATCAAGTCCAACCCAGCCCTAACACTTCAACTAGACCATGGCACTGAGTGCCACATCCAGTCTTTTTTTAAACACATCCAGAAATGGTGACTCCACCACCTCCCCAGGTAAACCCTTCCAATACTTTATCACCCTTTCTGTAAAAAAAAAAAATGATGCATCCCCTCTGGAAGACAGAGGCCACTCCTGGGCCTTTGCTTTTTTCTGGAGGAGCAGGCACTTTCCTCCTCACCCCAGCCAGGCACAGCTGGGAGAGTTGTCTTTCCTCCCCAAACCTACATGAAATGCCCCTTCTGCCAGGCACCAAATCTTTGTCTGACTCCAAACCTGCCTCTCCTCCCATGGATCCCCAGAAGCTGGAGCAGGCAGCAGTCATCTACTCCCACTTGAAGCTCCCAGTGGGCTCTGCAGCCCGTGGTGGGAGAGGACAGCCACACAGCCCCATGGACCAAGAGGTGTCTGCCAGCAGGAGATCACATAACCTCCTCTGACCACCCCAGGAGACAGACTGACCCTTCTTCCCCACCACAGGATGGGTTATGTGGTGTACCCCACGCTCTTGATGCTGCACAGATCCTCCAGCCAGCAGAGACTTTGCCTTGTCCCAAGATGCAGGTCCCATCCGTTACAGACAGGGAAACCCAGATGTGAGCAGGCTGTGGGGACACCAGAGCAGGGGCTGATGGCCACTCTGCCACCAGATTCATCTGATTCATGCTTCCCTCCTGCAGGTCATCAACAGGGAGGGGGAGAGAGGGAGCAGTGGAGGGGACTGGATTGAGTGGCTCCTTCCTTCTTTGGATTGTTGTCCCTTTTTTCTAACTGTTGCACAATTTTAGGGCTTTTGTAACATTTTTTGGACAAGCAGGGAAAATATGTTAACAGTGGTTTAAAGGAAAAAAAAAATGAGATCTATCTCTCTCTCTTATATATTATATATATATATAAAAATATATATACTTACAGGAAATCTCTATGGAAATATTTATTTAAGATGATTGCAAAAAATATATTATAATTAAGAGTATACCAAGCTTTGTCACGTAACAAAAAAAATCAAGCCCCGGGGAGGGGTAGCTGCCTGTCCCCTCGTGTCTGTTTGTCCGTACGGTTGCAGCTGAAGCCTTTCTCTCTCTTTTTGTAAATGCACTCGAACTGTTGAGCAGTGTGACCGTGTTGGATTCAGTGGGAATTTGGGGGGGGGGGGGGGAGGGGGGGAGGATTGATTTTGTTTCCTTTTCCTTTGTCTTTTTTTGAACCTGTGGCTGTGAACAGAATGATCACTGCTCAAATCGGATGCTCTGTTTGGGGAGGGCGGTGGTGGGGGGGACGGGGAGCAGGGTGGGTGTGGGAGGGAGGGCGAGTGTCAGTTTTATTCTTGGTGTTCAAGTGCAATAAATAGCTACCAACTTCTGAGCATGGAAACGGATGATTCTCCGTCACTGCAGTGACTCAGACCGTCTGCCACCCCCTTGTCCCTCCATCACCGCACTCCAGTCCTCGAAAGCATCAAGGCTGGGCCCAGGCCTTGGGCAGGTGCTGCAGGTATCCTGCTGCCTGCAGGATGATGGTGCTCTGGACACTGCCCACCCCTGGTCTCCAGCATCTCTGGGGTTTCAGGGAGTTTAATGTCTTGCCCAGACCTAGTTCATTACAATCCAGCCCCTTCCCCAGGGACAGAGCTCTGGGGGCTTCAGGTGTTCAAGCTAGATGGGAGCTGGGGGTGGCCAGTGGGAGGTTTCGAGGTGTTTAGTGGAAGCTGGTACTACAGGGTGAGGGGCACAGGACCTCCAGCCAAGCCCAGGGGCAGTTTGGGGGCTCCCAGGGGCACCTGCTGGGCTTTGCTCATGCTGGTTCCTCAGGGGGACTGAAGTCAGGCTGCCACATTCCCTGTTCCTGCTCCACCCCAGGCCCTGGGGTGCCCCTTTGCCCCCTTCTCTCTGCCATCTGCCCCAGCCCCGGCAGGTGTCAGCACTGGAATGTTCCCGCTGCTGCATCCCCCCCAGCCCTGGGCAGCCACGCATGGCGCAGGACACGTGTCCTCCGGATGTGCCACTGCCCCACTGCCTTTTGCCCTTGGTGTCCTCCCTCACTGCCAGCTTTGCCTCCCAACCACGTCCCTGCCTTGGCTCCATCTCTGACATTGCTCTGCAGCACGGTGCTGGGCGATGGCAGCTACCAAAGGAGAGCCCTGAGGATCCCAGGATCGCAGTGGGGATTTGGGGAATATGGCAGGACCCCATGCAGGTAGAAAAAGCTGAGAAACATGCAGAGACTGGACTATCTTGGTCAGCCCAGAGCAGCTTCAACCCCATGCTGTGGGAAGGTGTCAGTTCTCCTGGTTCTTCTGGTACTTTGTGGCTGGCAGCAACATCACGAAGCACTGGAGTCCGTCACCCTGCACAGACCCCTGTGTGTGCCCCCCCAGGGGCCAGCCCAGCCCGGGCTCCCTGGCCAGCACCATGACCTCCTGAGGCCTCCTGCTCAGTAAATAGTGTCAAGGTTAGAGCGAGGGATTCATTGGGGCCATAAATGTTTATGGCAGGCCCTCCCTGCTCCTCAGCCGCCATGGCCTGAACTTTCCATCAGCCATGCTTTTATGGCCGGACTCTAATGATTAACCTGGGGCCTGCAGTCAAAGGTGCTCACTGCCACAGCCCCACACACCCGGAATAGCTGGAGTTGGGGGACCCCCATCACCCCCATGGGCTGCAGCCATGGTGGGGTATGGTGAGGGGGATGGGGAAAGCCATCAGTGCTCCTGCAGGAGAAGGGAAGGGCACAGCCACCTGGGAATGAGCTCAGCATCCCTGGACAAGAGGTGAGCAGGCAGGAGGACAAGGTGTAGGAGCCGATCTTACACTCTTGGAGGGGCAGAGGCAATAATTAAATATCCTTTGCTTGTAGGAAAGAGGAAGACTAAAGCCTCCTGATAGAATTCACCCTGGAGGCTCAGGCCACAGTGCTGGACCCATTGCACCAGGAGCACATCCACAATCCAGACATAGACCCTAATTTTTTCTGGTTGTCTTATGATTTTGTCTTTTACCAGCACAAAGATTTGCAAAAAAAAAGACCAGGAGGAGCTGTGCCCTTCTAGACACACATGAGAAGCCCTGGGAGCTCCTCTAGATGTGCCTTCCATGCTGAAGACCCCCCAAATAACCCAGGCAGGGGCTGTGTCACACAGCACTGTTACTGGTGATGGCACACAGCAGAAGGCACACATGACACTGGGATAATGGGGACTGGCAGCATCAGCTACAAACAGCCCCATTCAGGAGGTCACCAAGACCCCCAGGCCAGCAGTGTCAGCAGGAGGTGGGGCATGGGCTGATCTACCCCAAAATCACACACAGACACTGAAACCCAGCCCTTCTCCTTCCACTGGGAAAAGCAGCACTCAGGGCTGGGGCCACACCTTGGACCTCCCTTGGTGATAGACACAGGTCCTCCTTGGACACTGGGTCCAGCTGAAACCTGTCCCTGACCTCCTGCACACAAGAGAGACAGGTTATACCTTCCTTCAAGTCACCCCAACCCTGCCAGGCACCACCCTGACACACCAAGGTCCTTGGGGGATGTACAGCCTGTTTTGTTTATAAAGCCTTTTATTTTATTCTTCTGCTTGTTTTTAACTGCTCATTTATTAGGTCCAATTGCTTCAGGAGGACAGCGATTTGTGCTGGTTTTGCTGGAATACCTCCATGGGATCAGAGCACTCTGGCACATGCTGTCCTTGGGGCATGGAGGCTGTTACAGATTCTCTCACATGAGGTTATTGGAGTCAAATACAGACAAACAGAGAACAGATCAGCACACAGGAGCTCCTTCTCCTCCTCCCCACCTGCTGCAGCCTGGACATCCCTGAGAGGGGATGGCAGGGCTGGGGCTGCGGGTGGGAGTGGGACAGCCCTGACACTTCAACCAGACACTGTCACACAAACACACGGACTCATCACACAGTTCTTCACACTGAACAGAAACACATCAGGGGCACCAGGACAGGCAGCAGCTCTGTCCTGGCAGGGCCAGGGTGGTGATGAGGAACCTGGCAGAGTCAGCAGCTCCTGACTACTCCATGAAAGACCCCCCCAAGCTGTCCTGAAGTGCTGCAGTGCAACCTGTGCAAAATGGGACGTGAGTTCCCACCCAGCCTATGGGGCACTGGATCCCCTCATATCATGGACTCCTCGTCGTCCTCCTCCTCCATCTCCCGGTCCACCTCGATGGCCGTGTTCTCGTAGCTGGTGATGCCCCCGTATTTCCTCATGTGGACCATCAGGGGTTTGGGGGACTGGCTGCCAGCCAGGCTCGCCACGTACACGCCGGTGCGGTTCTCCTCCAGGGATGGGCCCCAGTCCATGGCCGGCCGGCTGGCTTGCTGGACTCGCTGTGAGGGGACAGGCAGAGGGAGCATAGCCACACTGCACCCTCCACTTCCCAGGCAGCACCCCACCCACAGCTCCCAGTGCCCTGCTGGCCCCCAGGGACTGAAAGAATCCCCACTGAGGATGGGATGAGGTCAAAAGCTCGTCCTGAAACCTTTTGGGAAGGCAATCCTGTCTAAGTGTCTTGCTGTGGGGTGGGGAGGTGTCATGGGCTGTGGGTGCTGGTGGTGAGGGCTTGCAGGAGCGAGGGGCTAGTGTAGGGCTACAGCCCTGTGCTATGGGGTTAGAGCCACCCAGACAATGAGTTAGGGCCAAGGTGGCTCCAGGCCACGCCACAGTGCCCATGGCTGTGTCAAGCCAGGTTACAGCCAGCAAGTGCTCCAACAGGGGATTGGTACCTGGGGAGGGCACCAAGCTCTGCTCTTCTGCTTTTAACAGCCTGTCGAGAGCAGTGAAGGGCTGGGAAAGCTGTGATCAGCCAGCAGCTCTGTAACCTGCTCCTGGGAGAAGCCTTTCAGTGCAGGGATCCCATCTGGCCTGCCTGCACAGTCTGGCAGCTGCCTGCCTTGCTGTGTCATTGCTCTTGCCAAGTGGGTGCAAAGTCCCAGGTGCCCATGGCCACCCCACGCTGGGGACAATGCGATTCCTCACAGGGCACAGCAGGCTTGTTCTGGAGTGGGAATGCACACTGGGCTGCCCCTTGGGCAGCAGTTTTACTCAGTACCTGCCTGGCATCATGGGAAGCAGCATGGCTGGAAATGTTTTGGGGTGTGCTGCCTCTCACAAACTGTGGATAGCAAGGGGGAATGGGCACACACACTTTCAGGAGAGAGGATACAGAGATTTCCAGAGGATACTGACTTGGCAGGGGCTTGTGCTCACTGCTGCATATTTCTGGGGTACTTCCCAGGAGTGTCAGGCCCCAGTAGCTCCTACCTCCCACAGTGTCCCTTCTTCTTGGAGCACAGCCACCACCATGCCCATGGGAATCATCAGGCAGGAGAGGACTCCCATGAGGATGCCCAAGACCTCTGCCCAGGTGGGGAAGCGGTAGTTGCCATACTCAGAAGGCTGGTACTTGACAATGTTATACACCAGCAGAGCCTGTGGGATGGGCAGAAAGTGAGGTCATCCCAGGGGTCTCAAGCCTGGAGATGATGGACACCTCCCAGCAGAAAGATTGTCTCTGGGGCAGGAGATGCCAGCAGAGTAACTTATCACACTGGGAGGTCACCCAGGGATACTGGCACCACCATGGTTTTCCAGCAGCTCAAGCTGAGCAGTTACCATCATTGTTGCTGGGGACAGGACCATCCAGCAGGTTCTGAAGTAGGGCCCTGGTTTGAATCCCAGCATCATGTGGATATCTCGGCAGAACCTCTTCATGCCTGCAGGAGGGAGGGGGACTCAGAAGCTTTGATCCCTCCCCCAGAGCCTTGAGCCTGTACCAGGCTGTGCTGATCACAGGCAGTGGTTTGTATCTTCTGCAGCAGTCTCCCCACACCCAGCTGGAGTGGAGCCCAGCTGGTGCTGCCTGAAGGACCAGGGTCAGAACCACCATATCTTTGGAGAGGTGAATCAAGTGATAGCCAAGAAAAAACAGGTGGTGGGAGCAGAGCCACATGCTCCCCTGTGAGGCTGTTGGTTTCCCCACTGCTCCCTCTAAATCACTCTCTTCACACAGACAGCACATCCTTTCCTGTGGCCCTGTGGGGACAGGCACCCTTACCATAGACACGTGTCACCACAAGGCAGGTAGTGATCACCACCACCATGAGACCAAAGCCAGCGCTGTAGTCATCCAGGAGGACCAGCCAGTACATCCCACCCTGTGGAGACAAAGCACAGAGGCCAGCATCTCCAGGACCATCATCCCAATAAACCTCCAGCCATGTCCTCTGACTTTTGGGGCCCCTGGGAAGGACAGGAGTCAGCAGCCTCAAGAGACATCAGTCTCCTTATGGGGTTGGTGTAGGGATGGGAATAACACTGTGTCACCCCTCACACCTTCTGGAAGCCCAGGCTTGTCTCTCTTTCACCTGGCTGATATGAACACACATGTGAAAACTTGGCCCCTGACCTAACTTCCCCCTAAAAGGAGTCCCTAGTTGGTCCCCACAATGGATCCATCCCCACACCCTCACCTCTGTTGTGAGGATGAGCCCCATCAGGAAGAGGGCGATGCAGATGATAGCTGAGAAGGAAGCTTTCTTTGGCCGCAGGTAGTAGGGGAATTCGTCCGTCACTGCCGTAACGATGGTCTCCATGAATGCAAACTGCATGCACAGGAGGAGAGGGTCCCCTGAGCCCTCAGGCTGCCTGGAGTCCACGGCTGCCTCCGTGGGCTCTGTCCTTACCTGGCTGTCCAGGCCCAAGGTTAACAGCATGAAGAAGAACAGGAATGACCAGAATGGAGAAAGGGGGAGCATTGTCATGGCCTGGGGGTACACCACAAATGCCAGACCAGGACCTAGGGGAGGCAAAGGACAGCGGGGTGAAAAGGTGGTGACAGAGCTGGGAATGGGGAGGAGAGGAGAGCTCAGCAGAGCAGCACCATGGCAGAGACTTGCCAGGACTCTGGCAAGATGGGCAGGAAGGGTCCTGTGGCAGAGGGTGGAGAAACAGCCAGCTCCTTGCTCAGACCTTCATTAGACATCATTTGTTACTCAATATTTACACCACAGGAACTTGTCTGCCCCCTTCTCTCCCCCTGGCCAGCTGAGCATCCACCTTCATCCCTCATGCTGACACTCTCTGGTGCCTTCCATTCTGGAAGGGATGCTCCTCAGCACACCCAGGCAGAGGGGGAAGGGGAAAACATCTTTCTTTGGCCTCACCTGCTTTTGCTACCTGGTTAACAGGGACCCCAAGCTCCTGGGACATGTATCCCAAAACGGAGAAGATGGCAAAGCCTGCCAGGATGCTGGTAATGGCATTGCCCAGGGTCACTATGAAGGTGTCCCTACAGAGAAGGAAGAAGATGCTCTGAACATGTTTGCTCCTTCCCACCCCACACCAGTGCCCGGTGCCATTGCCAGCCCCAGGTGCTGTCCTTCAGGGCTTCTCATGGCAAGTGCTTTCCAGGGTCAAAAGGAGTGTATATTTTATGGATAATACCGTGGAGTTCCTCCAAAGCCTTCTGCCCCCCATGGATGGGATCAGACCAAATGTCCAACACCCATTTTTTTCACTGAACTACACTGGATGTTGGGGACAGGGCACACATGCACAACTCCAGCCTCAAATATCCTCAGCTTTCAGCACCTACAGCCCAGAACTTCTGAGCTGGGTGCTCTACTGTGGTGATTGGGAGAATTTTTTCCCACAGATCCCTCTGTTCCTCTCAAGCCTCTATAAACTGCCAGGTATCCCCTCAGTGCAAGGAGCAGAACAAGACTGCTGCACCACATGCTTCTGGTGATTTGAATCCACCAGCTCAGGTTTTCACGGCACCCCCAACCCCTAATTTTTACAAGACAGCAGCTGACTCCCACCTGTAGATATTCTGATGGAAGGTGTTGTACGAGGCAAAGGTGAGGAGGCCCCCAAAGCCCACCCCAAGGGAGTAGAAAATCTGCAGGGCTGCCTCGATCCACACCTGGGGGAAGGAAACAGTTCTGAGGAGAGCAGAGCTTTGGAAATCTCCACATGAGGAAGATGGCATTAGAAATCTGCTTCCCAAGAGCCCTGGGCACATCTTCCCCAGCACTCCAAGCATGCAGAGCCTATGGGATATTTGTCTTTCCTTGTTCACACTCACCTCTTACAGTGGATCAGCTGGCTAATGGAAGGGCTAATAAGAATGTTTTAGGGCCAGCCCAGTGTAATTAAGTGCCCTTGTAAAACTGGGTGGTCTCTTGATGATCACCACTGCTGACCCCCACTCCACATGCTGAGATCTCTTGAGAACAACAAACAGTGAAATCCACCACTGGCACCTATCAGCCCATCACAGGGGCTGGGATGATCCTGGTTCTGGTGCTCAGGGGAGTCTTGGTGCCATCCCATCCATGCAGAGCCATAAACACGTGCATGGGGTGGGACACATGGGAATAGTGGCCCAGACAAGGTGTGGGACAAAGATTCTTGGTCTAAGAGCAACCAAGAGAGCTTTAGGTTAGGGTGTGGCCAGAAAAGACACCTGAGTAAGGGAACTGCCTCTGTTGCATTCAGGAGGTGGCAGAAAGTTCATTTTGTTGTGGTGAACAAATTGCACAACATCCTACTCACCTTGGAAGACAGCAAGTGATCAAACTGGGGTGTGAGGTAAAACTGGATCCCCTTCCAGGCCCCCTCCAGGGTCACGCCACGAATGAGCAGCATCACCAGGATGAGGTACGGGAAGGTGGCAGTGAAGTACACGACCTGTGGGAGAGCAGGACCAGCTGGGACAGCTGGGAATGAGAGAACAGCATGACTGCTGTCTCCCTGCTCTGTCCCTAGGGTGGGACACATCACCCTGGGGTCCTTGGGCTGCGGCAGGACTGGTGTGCCAGCTCTGCTGATGGCTGCGTGTGCAAGGCATCCCCAAAATATCTCATACCCAGTGGATGCTGTTTGTGGGTCTCACTTTCCCAGAGGCGCAGAGTCACATGCACTGGTGAGCATTGCTGTAGGTCCCCCACCCAGAGACCAGCCAGCCCTTACCTTGCCAGAGGATTTGACTCCCTTAAGGATGCACAGATAAACAATAGTCCAAGAAAGAAGCAGGCACAGACACAAGTTCCAGCGGATTCTCCCAGGATCCCCAATCCCCGAGCTTCCTTGGATGTGCAGGACATACCGGCTAGGGAGGAAGGAGAGCTGCCAGTGAGCAGCCATGTGCTGCCTTCTTCCAGAGGCCCTCTGACCCTAGAAATGCCTCCGCTGCAAAATAACCTTGTCAACAATCACAGGCACTGCCAGCTCCTTACCAAGCAAACAGGAACAGCTGGAGTGATTTCTCCACCATGTATTAGAAAGCCTGGAAGGGATGCCTGACATCTTGAGAGCAAATTCCCAGCCATTCCAGATGTGGGATGCATTTTAGTCTAGTATATCTCCAGACCAGCAAAGCAGTGCTAGAACATGGACACCTCCCACATCCCAGGGGCTAAACTGAGTTGTCACCCACAGCTGAGCACACGAGCCCATCGCTGCAGCCACACCACCAACCAGGAGTGAGACCTGCAGCATCTGGGCTGTGAGACGTGCAGATCCTTCACCCCTCATCCCATCCTCTCCCTGACCAGGTACCAACCACCTCCCCACAGCCGGCTCGGGCTGACCTCGTTACCTCCAGTACTCCTCGCTGGGGCTGACGGTGTTGCTGATGTTGACGGGGAGGGTGTTGTTCCCCGCCTTGATGACGTGGTGGTCCAGGCACAGCTCAGTGTTCCACCAGTTGCCGCAGTGCTGCCAGGGCAAGTCGCTTGTGAGGGATGCAAAGAGGTAGAAGAGAACGTAAGCAATGATCATATTGTAGTAAATGGCCACCAAGGAGACGATGAGGATCGTGCCCATGCCAACGCCTGAAGGAAGGAGAGGGTAAAGAAGGATGAGCTGGAGCAGAGCAAAGCACATCCAAAAGCAGGGTCAGACACTGCATGTCAGCAGCCAAATTATCAACCAGTCCAAGGTTCACCTGCTGAGGAGCCTCTTATGTCCATTATAACATCTGGACATGCTTTCTCTTGATGGTCTATTGCCTCATACAAAAAAACTTTGCACCAGCTTAATGCTGAGAATAAAAGTATTTGATTTGAACTTGGTTTTTTATAATACTTTATTCTTACCTTTGTTTTTAACAGGTATTGCTTAGCTTTCATGCTCTATTTTGTACAATAGATGGCTTAATAATCTTCATACCATTTCTAGAGCTGGTCATGCTATCCAGAGCCCTCAAAGACTGACCAATCTCATGCACATCCTGTGGCTACTAAAACAGCTAACTCAAAATTCCAGCCTGACACACCTTCCCCCAGGTTATTTTGATTCTATCAAGAGCTTTGGGGATCATGGGATGCTGCTGGTGGTGCATGTTCTCATCAAAGAGCTCTTGAAGATGTCCCTTAGAGGCTCTGAACTTCACTCACGCACCTTTAAAGAGAGGGCTTATCTTCCAGACTGCGAGTGGCCCTAGGCTGGAGAACTGGCCAAGTGACAGCTCCATGAAGAAGATGGGAATCCCACAGATGGCTAGCATGATGAAGTAAGGAACCAAGAAAGCTCCTGCAAGAAAAAAAAAATAAGAGAAAAAAAATTAAAATCCTGGAAGTAATACAAAACAAACACCTAAAGCCCAGCTGTGACAGGGAATAAAGCTCATTCAATATGTGTGGCTCTGAGGGATCTACATCAAAATCAGGAAGATAGGGAGGAGCAAGAGCTCACTGTTAGTGCAGGAGAAAGGGGCTGTGATTCGCCAAGTGCTGTGCTTCCCCTCTGCTCCCAACTCTTTTCTCTTTGAATCTTTCACAAACATCATGAGATTCTCCAGTTGTTATTGCTCTGGGAGGAGTTGAACCAGGATTTTTCACCATCACCCAGGGCTCTTGCATTGCAAAAGGTTCAATTCCTCCTTTGATAGCTGGAAAGTGTTTGCTGACCCAGCTGAGTCCTGGAGGACACCAGACCAAGAAGCTGCTGGACACCAGGAGAACTGGTGTGTGATTCAGCATGGAGACAGGGGTTTGTCCAAGGCCAGGAATGCAGAGACAGGCTTGCAAGTCCCTTCCAGACGTGGATACAGGTGGTGAAAGCCCTAAACAAGCATGGGGAGGGCAGGAGGAGGCTTCACCCCGCAAAAAGTGTTACTTTCCAGCCCTAGGATGGGGAAGGAAATTCTATATTCTCAGGAATATTCTATCAGCCCAGGTCAGTGGGTGGGAGACTGACTGCTGCAAAGGATGCCCAAGTACCTCCTCCATTGGTGTAAGCCCTGTAGGGAAACCTCCAGACGTTCCCAAGGCCCACGCAGTATCCGATGCAGGAGAGGAGGAAATCCAGGCGCCCTGTCCAGTTCCCTCTGTCTTCTGGGCACTCGGAGCCCAGGTCCCCATCCTGGCTGCTGGGGCTTACCAGGAGATCTGGTGTCACTGGCTGAGTGAGGGACCAGGGTATGGGAGAGGGCAGACAGGGGTTGAGCAAGGAAGAAAAACAGAGAATGAAGAATGGGAGAGAGAGAAGGAGTGCCAAGAACTCACGAGTGAATTTGTGACCCCAAGCCACAGCATTGACACTTGTCCCTTGGGAACACCCTGTCCCAGCAGCTCTCTGTTCCCCACCTCAGGCAATGCCCTGCTCTGCCACTGTGGAAACAAAAGGAATAAATGTGATCCCACTTGTTCACAGCTCCCCTGGGAAAGGTAGGATTGTCCCAATTCATTTTGGGAAGGTTCACCAGGACCCAACCACAACCCCAGGCTCCACAGACATCCTTTCAGGGGATCACAATGAACTTTCTGGATCTATGGGCATGAGGACAGCAGGAGAACCACTGTGGCATGCCAGGGAGCGTGACACCCAGCCCCATGTGTGCTGCCATGCCAGGCACTCGCTGGCTGCCGTTAATTGCGCCGTGCATTTTTCATGCTTTTCCAACTGCCAAATCCTGCAGTGTGGGAATTTACTGATACTCCCAGTTGTCCCTGCTGAGATGAGAGATCTCCTTCCAGAATTCCTGATGTGCTCTGGATCAATGCAGCACAGGCAGGGCATTAACCCATTCCCTTCCTCCCCACTGCCTCAGCTCTGCAAGTGGAAGTGCGAGTCCTGCAATCCATTTGGGCTGGGGTGATGCACCAGGAGGGCACCTCCATGTTTGTATGGGTGTACATCAAGTGTTCAGTCTGAATTCCTCCAATTTCCTGACCTCAGGAGAACAGGGAAAGCATCCCCACTGACTCCAGAGCTGAAAGCCTGAGCCAGCAGCTGCCAGATGAGATCCCATCACAGATACACCCACAGCAAATCCAGGCAGCACAAAGGGGTGGAATGAGGATCCTGTCCCTGTGCCACCAGGTGTTGTTGTGCCCTGGCATGGGACCTGATCATGTTTGTATTGAGGCACAGGAGGATTCTGATGTCCCTGCTGACAAAGTACCAGGACCAGGGCAGGAGGAGCCCATTTAGGAGCCTTCTCTTCTTGGACTCTCTGAAGAAGCAGCCATCTCCCTGTCCTTGTTCATAATTGTAGGGAACAAACCCACGGGATGTGGTTGAGGGAGAGGGTCCTGGGTTTGGGGGGATCAGCCAGAAGGAGTTGTGGGTCTCCTGTACCAGTGTGCACTGGTGCTCAGAGCCTGCAGCAGAGCCCAGTCCCCAGGAGGCCAGAGCTGGATCAGAGCTCAGTGCTGCCCTTTCACAGCCTCAGGGAAGGTGGCAGCCACCTCCTCTCCTCTCCAGCTGGACTGGACTGGAGGATGCTCCTGCTGCTGGTTCCCATGGAGACACCGAGCGATGCTGAAGGAGAGGGCTGCCAGCTCCCACCCTGCACAGGGTGCTCCCCAAACCCCCAGCCGCTGGCACTGCAGACACGCTGCTTGCAGCCCAAAGGCACCAAACACAGAGGCAAACTCTTCCCCATCCCCACCTGGTGCACAAACACCTTGAGGGACAGGACAAAGGCAAACTCTCCCTGAGCCAGCCTGAAATGTACAGCTCCAGCAAAACTGTTACACCAAAATCCTCTGTGAAAAGCCCACCCCTGCTGGGTGCCACTGTCACACGGCAAGGGCCAGAAGAAAAAGCTGGAAATACACAGGCTGACAAGTCAAAATATGACCCAGATGTAATATTGTTGCTTTAAAACTGTCTCTACCTGGCAGCACTCCTGCACTTGTTCAACACAGCTCTGAGGTTTAACAACACCTCCAGGCCATGGCAGTGCCTGCTAATTAGCCCAGCACACACAGTGTGTGACCCAGAGCTGTCTGTGCTGGCAGGGGATGGACAGGCTGCTCTGAGCTCCCTCCCAAAGATTTCAGCACCTAAAACCTGTATTCACAAAGATCTCTGCCAGGCAGGGGCTATCACCGCTGGGTCTTCCTCCTGCAAAACAATGCTTCTCAGTCCATCACACTGGCTGGGGAGCTCTTGTTTTCCATGTTTGAATCACAGAAAACCAGCAAGCAGGGATGCTGGGAGATCATTAACTCCTGTTGCCTAATTCCTGCATCTCTGTCTGAATCCTAAACACCTGCAGGCGGGCACAGGTAGAGCTGCAAGATCTCATTACGTGCGGCTGTCTGCCCATGAAATGTAACACAGAAATCAACATGGACTCAACAACAGAAAATGAAAGGAACCAATGGGACCATTTTCAAACTGTAAATGGCCTGGTCCTCACCTCAGTCACCATTTCAAGGGCCACGGGATGTAGTTTGCCACTTGTGTCTCAATAACGACTGCCTCCCTTGTTAATATCTTTATCTGGAGCTCTACAGCTCGAATTTAGGACCCCAGCTTGAACTTGAGCTTGAACAGATCGGAAAGCAGAGACCACTCAAGTGTCAGATAAACCCAAAGGACAATGTCAGTTGTCCCCATTGGGCAAGCTGAGGAGATACAGGTCAGGGATGCTGCTGGAAAACACACACAAAAGCGGCTCCCTGACTGCAATGCTCAAAATTCCCCCAAATCCCAGCCTTTCCATAGAAATCACAGAAAAACTGGCCTATTTGCCTGACTTGAAATGAATTACAAAGCACAACATTTAAGGCTTCCAGCTCATCTTTGTCCCAAATTGCAGAGGGAAGCACATCTCCCTTCTTCTGACTGCTGGAAATCTCACACACCAGCTTGATTCTAGAGCTTTTTTTTTAGGATTAATGCTCTCTTTCAGGCTCTGTCTTAACAGGAATTCTCTTCTACAGCAGCAGCTGAAGTGCTCCAGTGCTCCAGTATTGCTCTAGAGCTTTCCACCATCAGCTGCCATCCTACAAACCAGGCTCCCATCTTGCAGATATAAACAGATGGGGACTAACAGCTCCCTTGGCAACCACGGCCTCTTTGAACACAGCATCACTTTCCATTATTCACCAAAAGATGCTCCCAAAAAAGTCAGCAAAGCAAAGGTCACCGAGAAGAAAACGCACTTTAGTCTCTGCCAAGATAAGAGCTCAGGTCTGTAAGGAAATGGCTCTGTGCTAATTATTTTCTCTAAACCAATTTACTTAAACCAAAACTCGGCTGTATCTGAGTGAGAAAACTTCAGCCAGATCAAAGGTATGTTTTCATCCTACTTTGTCTCCATTCAAGCTGGTATTGTGGGGTTATTTTGTCAGTGTTTTGTGCGTGGATCACAGCCTTTGAGCAAGAGAAATACCACCCAGCACCAGATTTCTCCCCTGCGGGTCTGAGCACAGTGAGTCTCTAAAGTGTGAGTCACTTCAGATTAGTTTGAATTGCTTGTTAATCTCTGAGAGAAAAAAATCTTAAAAAGGCATAAAAATTAATTCAAATGCTATATCACTTAGAAAACAAAGTAAATAAAGCACTGCTATGGTGAAGAAGAGCCCCTTGAAAGGTTGCACTGACCCTGGGTGACCCCAGCCCAGGCTCACAGCCAATGCCATGAGAGGGAGCAAGTGATGGTGGAGCCAGCACAGGGAGGTTGGAGATGGCTGAGGCTGAAGCAAACCCATTACAGCAATCTCCAAAGTGTAGGGAGTATGCATAGATACAAACATTTTGGTTTTTCTGGTGAAAACACCAGGGAAGTTTCAAAGTTTGTGGCAGGCAGAGGAGGGCAGTGGCTCAGGTAGGAAGATGCTGCTCAGCAGCCTGGGCCAGGTATGGGAAGGAACAGCATGACCCATGGCTCCCACCACTGGCTCCAGTGGGATTTAGTCCATTTCTACCAAATAAATCCCAAAGAAAACAATCAAATAAATGAAAACAACCACTCAGCTCTTCTAGGAATACTGTTATGCAAAAATCAACCTGAAATCCTTAGAGTCTGAGAAAGGTCTTCTCTAATCAAGAGGTATTTCCACATGTCTGAAATATGTCTGGTAAGAAGGTTTCCAACTCCAGCTCACCAATGGGAAGTGGATCACAATGAGAGGAAGAGGAGGCTGTCAGGGTCCTGGGTGGGTGCTGCAGTGGGGATGGGCACATCTTTTCATCAGCCACCACCAATTCCAGGCAAGCCCAATGCCAGCATTGGACACGGTGGTCCCAAGGGGGCTGTGAGCACCAGTTCCTCCATCTGGAGCTCAGCAATAGTAGTTTTGGGTAATGAAGAGGGCTCTGAGCAGCACTGGGAATGGGGAAAGTAACTCCAGAGACATCTGCTTTCCATCCCAACTGATCACCACGGGACTAAATGAATTCCTGAACAAATGCTAAAGAGGGTCACCAGCATCAAGTAACTCAGAAAGGCATTGGAAGGGGCAAATACCACTTTTAATGGATCTTGCAGTCACAAAGCCATCTGGAAAAGCAATTTATAGGAAAGAGGAAGAAAGAGAAGAGCTGAATGATGCCTCCAAACATGAGTGGAGAAATAGGCTGTCAAGGCCTGCTGGCTGTCACCAGGATACTGCTGGGTTTTTTACGTCATTTCCCAATATCCTAGGAATTTCCTGGCAGGGATGAAACTCTCCTGGGTTTTCATTCATCTCAACAGGGTCAACCTGTCCTGTGTTCAATGGGCATGGTTTGGCACAGGGTGTAGCTGAAGAGGCTCCCAGCCCTGGGTCACTGTCTGGGATGCTCCAGGAAGGGCTGAGCCATTCAGCAGCAGCACATGCCCATGGTGGAGATGTGGCTGACACATCTCTGCCACCCTGCTCCACCGTGTCCCCAGGAAAAGGACTCAGTCCCCACCGTGGGGGGAAATGGCAACTCAGGCTGGCAAGAGCAAAGCGGCAGCGGAGGGGAGCCTAGCATGGGAAAGCCTGACAGCTGGGTTTAAAAAGGGTTTCCAGCAGGATGTAAAAAGGGTTTGTA
The DNA here is from genome assembly GCF_049639895.1 of Pseudopodoces humilis. Lineage (NCBI taxonomy): Eukaryota > Metazoa > Chordata > Aves > Passeriformes > Paridae > Pseudopodoces > Pseudopodoces humilis. Next base: position 6,597,562 of record NC_142216.1, read on the forward strand.
GCTCTGCCAGCTCTGCCCTGAACCCCGAGTTCAGCGTCCAGCTGACCCCACATCACCAGAACCTCTTTAAATCCCACGGAGGAGGATGAGGAGGCAATCCGAGCTGCAGGTGGGAAAGGCAGTGCCCAGCTCCCTGTGCCCATCCCGTGGGAGGGACCCCATCCCGGGCAGTCCCCGGGGTGCCAGGCTGGGGGGCTCTGCCCCCGGTGCCACCCACGGCTCCCGGCCAGACACGACATGAGCCACCCACCGCCGGCAGCACCTGCGGCAGGGGAGGGGGGAACACAGCGGTGCCTCCCGCTCAGGAGGGGCGCTGGGCACGAAATGCCCCATCCCGCTGCCCACGATCTCGCTTTGGCCCTCGCACGAACACTATTCCCTAATGCCCCACTGATCCCTGTCGCCTGCCCACGAAGGCTCCCGGGGACGGGATGCGGGGCGATGGGCAGGACTCCCCCGCTCCCAGCCCGGGGTTATCCTTGCTCCCTCCGCCAGCCCTGGGGTACCCTCGCTGCTGGCCGGGGTACCCCTGGTCCCCTGCTCCTGTCCCTGCGGCATCTCCGCTCCCGGCTCTCACCTTCCGAAGATGCTGCTGCCGAACGTGCTTCATCCTAGACCCTGTTGCTATGCGCTCCCCGCTCCGACACTTTTCGTCTCGCTCTCTCCGGCGCTGGGGAAGGCGAAGGGAGAGCGAGGAAACGATGGCACGGAGGGGTGGGCACCCACCTGCTGCCGGGGAGAGCTGGGGACGTGAGGAGAGAGGCTGAAGGAAAGGTTTGCCTTGGGTGGAGGATGGCTGCGTGCGGAGCAGGGAGGGAGGAGAGAGGTCTGTCTGTCAAAAGCACTCCAGACGGGGAAAGGGGGGCTCCGGGACCTCAGCCCCCCACCCGCACAGCGAGGGGAACGGCTGCTGCCTCACTCGTGCCACAAATGCATCAGGTATCCCTAGGGAAGGGCCTGACTTTGGGGTCACTCTGTCACTGAGCACACCCCGTGTGGTGACGGCAGCAGATGCCAGAAGCTCACAGCACCTTCCTGTCTGGTTCTGAGATGGTTTTCCTGTGGCAGGACACAGCTGGAGCTTGAACAGATCAGAAGTGATTGTTCCCCATGATGCCTGAGCCCAGCCCTCAGAGCAGGGGAGGGGGATGCTCCACAGCCATCAGTCCCTTTGGGTAGGACCAGCACATCCCACCACACTGAGGGCAAGAGCCATCCCTGGGCAGCCCCCAGGGTGAGCATCTGAGCCCAGCATATCATGGCCCCAGTGCTGGAGCACAGGTCACATCTGCAGGGTCCAGATGTTCCTGTCTGAGTCAGCAGTGGGATACTGGAGCCCCAGAGCCCAGAGAGACGCTGGCTTTTCACCCTCATACTCAGTCAAACTGAGTATCTGCCACCAGTGAGGTGGCAGAGCTGGTCTGTGCCTTCTCCTCCCGCTTTCATGGTGGAAATGTCTCCTGTGTGTCTGTGAGAAAGGACAACCTCACATGCTCCAGGGCCACCGTGGGACCAGGACAGCTCTGGACTCACAGTGAAAATATCCACTCTTTCCCATGATAATATCCACTTGTCCATCACTTCACCCCTGGACTGTGCCCAGTGCTCTGACACTGGATGTGTCCCTTTTCCTTGCAAGTGCCCTACAGGCTCCAACCTGAGCCAGACCTCTGCCCAGATGCTTTACTGAGGTTTAAGGTGAGTGGGCAGCACTGGAGATGAGGAGGACAATGACAGGGCTGGAACAGAGAGAACTCAGCCTGCCTGATGTAAAAGCAAATCTCCAGGACATCTAATGGCAGTAGTGCTCCTACAGCCCTCTAAGCACTTCTGAAAATTTTCTCTGAAAGGGAAGATATCCTCAGCATAAAGGCACATTTCTGTAGGAGTCCAACACAATGAAGTGGCTCAGCATTTGCACAATGGGTCCTTCAGAGCTAATATTTACCTGGATTTCCCAGGGAAAGGAGGAAAGAGCAAAACTACATTACCCAACAAACATGTCTTTTCACACACTCACAGCTTCCTCAAAAATAAAAGTGTCTATGGGAATTCATCCAGGTTGGTTTAACCTGCCTTGGACTTGCCCATCAATTCTCCCTCTCCCAGATGCTGGCTGGGAATGCTGAGCCCAGAGCTGGCCAGGCTGATGGCCAGGGGCTGCATCAAGCACCGTTCCTACCTCAGCCTTCATGCAGGGCAGGGATGCTTTGTTTGCCTTTCATGCCACTGCAATCTGAATCATCCCTTTTAGACCTTTTCCCTGGGATCCACCTAAAGATAGACATCCCATGGCCACCACCATGTCATGGGAGGGGAGAGCTTGGTGCCACCTTATTACAGCTGTCCCAGCCCCATGGCACCTACATGATCTCTACACAAATCATTCAGCACTCCTGGGCAGATTTCATGGCCTCAACTTCTTGTGCCCTGGGCAGTATTTTTCATTAGAGACACCCAGGGCTGATGGGTGCCCTGAAATATCCATGTTGATACCACTTCTTCTGGGATGCTCTGTACCTGGAACTCGCTTTTCTGGTTTGTCTGGTGCTGCTCTGGTAGCAGCACATTGCATGGGATCACCAGGGAGTAGATGTCTCACCCCAGGCACCTGGGATGTTCCAGCTTAGCATTGCAGGGCTGGAACAAGTCTTGCATTGCCCTGGAGCTGGCAAGAAATGCACTTCATGGAACAGCACACACCAGAGGCAGTAATAGCCAGAAAGATCAGCGCAATCTAGGGACCCCAGAAATACCAGGAGAGGACAGGGGTGTGCACAACTGTCCCCATGCCCTGATCCCCAAGGGGCTGGCACTAGGTAGCACACACAGAGCTTGCAAGCATGTTCTAGCCAGCTTTGTTTTCTCCTACTCCGCCTCTGAGCCACCCCCTGGGACACCAAGTAAACCTTTCCCTTCTCATGGGCCAAAGCACAGCGCACATCCTCCACCCCAATGCAGCACTGACAGACACTGGCACTGTTTTTGTCTTTGTGAGACACTGGAGGGCAAGGAGAGGACAGAACACAGGCTGGGGAAACACCCCTGCCCACCCTGCCTGGGCAGCCCACACACATCCGGGTGGCAGCCGCCTGGGAAGAGACGAGAAGGTGGCTGGCAGCAGGATGGGACCGTGCCCAGATCTGCGCCGCAGACACGAGGAAGGCGGCAAGGCAGCGGTGCTCTGGTTAGTCACTGCTGGGATGTGTGCCATGCTGGAGGCTGCTGGCAGGATGGGTGCGCTCGGCCACCTGCTGTACGTGGCCTTATTTTGATGATAGTTTCAAGATTTCTCCAAGGAAGGGTAAAGTGGGAGCTTATGGAAAGTGCAGGGGGAGGAGCAGGGATGAACTATGGGAACTTGTAAAGGACAGCCCCCAGGGTCCCCTGGCTATGGGGGCAGGCTGTCCCCATAAGGACCAGGTCCCATATGGGACACGTGGCTTGGAGGCAGCCGCAGCAGCTGCTAAAACCAGGTGTTCTTCACCTGCTGGGGTGAAACCATCGAGGTGACACGTGTCCAGGAGGTTTGAGCCAAAGGTTCCAGAGCTGCTGGGGACATGGTGTCTGCCGGCCCCTTTCCTGTCACAGGGAGGGCCCTGCATGGCTCACCCATCCCTGCCCAAACGGCAGATGCAGGGCGCAGGGGAGGACATGGGAGGGGGAACAGAGCAGATGCATTTCGTCACCCGGTCAAGAGGCGTGTGTGTGTGTAGGGGGAAGGGGTGGCTGGGTGTGTGGGTGCATTTATTGCCTCTTCCCGCCAGCGCCGGCTCCCTGTGCACACACGGGTGGCAGGGACCCAAGGGCACAGCCCACGGCTCCCTGGACTTTTACCCTGCTGTGCAAACAGGCAGGCGCCAGATTAGGGTATCAGTTGGAATTTCATCCTGTCAACGGCACCTGCAGCCTCTCTGGGCAGGCAGTGGAGCATCTTCCCAGCCCCTCAGCTCTCTGCCAGCCACCCAGCACCGCAGGTGAATTTGGGAGATGCACATTTCACCCCCACCAGGACTCTGCTCCCCTCTCCACTGCTGTCTGCAGGCAACAGTGCTGCCCAGTGCTGGGCACCCCATCCCCTGCCGGGGCAGGGTCCCATTGCTGGTCTCCACATGGCAATGGCAAAATTGGAACCAAAGGCAGCCAAAGCCCAGTGTGGGGGGATGAGTGTGGGGACCACGGGGACCATGCTGGAGTCTGCACACAGAAGCAGCTCCAGTTTCCCCAGTCCAGCCCAGCTCTTCAGGCAGGTGCCTGATTCAGTCTCATCCCTTTCCTATATGGCACCAGCTCCGTTGCATTTGCATCCTCCTTCCTGTCTTAGTTCCTGATTCCCGTTTCCTTGCAGGGGTGCATGAGGTGGTTCTCCTGCGCCGTGGGCAGCCTGGCACCATGCTGGTGAGTGCAGGGTCACCAGGGTGCAGCCGTAGGTGCAGCCTCTGTTGCAATTGCAGGAAAAAACACTTTGCTCTGTCCCTCTCTCAGCAATGCCACCTCATCCTGTTCCCACTCCTCCATCTCCTCCACCCATGAGGACTTTATCCTGCTTCAGGTGTCCCTCCACAGCCAGCTTGCCCTGCCCTGGCACCTCAACACACCCCACACAATGCATGGCACTGGGAAGAGTTTTGGGGCTGGAGGAGACATTTGGGACAGGGATTTGAGGCCAGCCCCTTGCTCAGTGTTCTTCTAGATGAGGGGAACACTGATGGGATGGAGAAGGGAGAGTGTCAGGCATTAATGCCAGCTGTCCCAGGCACTATCTCACATCCTCATTCTCTGTTTATTCATCTTGGACAAGGAGGATATTCAGCCCATCGACAGCCATAAAGTGAGATTAGAGACCAGGAGGCACCAATGGGAGGCGGCCACATCCATGGGCAGCTGGCCTTGTTCTTTGGCCTCTGCCAGCCCAACAATGGCCTCACCCTCTCCCCTGTCTCCAGTGCTGTGAGTCTGCAGCCATTGTGTCACCCAGCACTGCTGGTGCCAAAGGAGTGAGACGTGGCAGTGCCGTGCCATGATACGAGCCATGCCACTGCCAGCAGTGCCCCTGTGGGTCAGGCACACCGTGTGCTACAGGGACAAGGCTCAAGATGCCCTTCCCAACCCTGGCTGTGCCCGGGAGCATCAGCGCTGGTGCGACCCCAAAGCCAGCACCCTCCCCTGCCACAGCGCCACAGGTCAGGAATGACAGCGACAAACCCGTGTCACACAGGATTCCTGCTTGTTTTTATTTTCACTGATGCCTAAAAAATAAAAAGGAAAACCAGTTCTGCCTTATGTACACAAAAACTGAGCTGAAGTCCTGGGTAGATGCAAACATTTGTCCTCGTCACCGAGCGCACCAGGTAACAGTGGCCGTGGGAAGTGTCACTGGCAGGAGGGAGACCCAAAGCCTTTGAGAGCTGGAGCAGAGCAGTGGACACAGTGAGATAACAGGAACCCACTTGGAAAAGCCACAGCACACCTGGGGATTTTGTGTTCTGGGGGCTGGGAGTGATGGGGGCTGGCAGTGCACAGTGTGGCCAAGGGATATGAGGCACAAGGAGTGCCAGCTGGGATGTGAGGGCACTTCCTCAGCAGCAGGGACATGTCTGCTGCTCCATCTTCCCAGAGCTTGGAGGGAAAATTCTGAGAAATGTCACACAAGCCACCATGCAAGGCTCATGCTCCCTCATCCCTATCTTGGTCTTTGGAACTACGGCTGAAGAGCAGGTGATGCAGCCACAGACCCTCCTGTGTTCCAGCTGGGCCTATAAAATGGTCAAGACTCAGCAGGATGAAGGCACTTCTCAGCTGCAGTTCACCAGTAGGAATGGATGTGGTTTAACTAACTGGCCTAGGGAACACAGTGGGTGAGAGGAGTGCAGTGCATGGAGGAGCAGGGAGACAGGGAGGACAAAAGCTGTAGTTGTGATCTGTTCTAAACAAAATAGGAAAAGAAATGCTTCTCTATCTTTCTGTAAACCACCTCTCCATCACCTGACACCAGGGCACATGCCAGTCATTTCTTGCATGCCTGAGGAGGCCCCTGCCCACCTGGCAGCAGTTACTGTGCTCCCTTGGATCAGCACCCAAAGCTTTCCCAGTATTGGCCCTTTTGGACAGCCTGGGGCTGGTTCTTGGACCCTGTTCCAATGGCAAACCTTCTGTTTTCCTTCCCTTCCCCAAGGAAGGGCTCAGCAGGGTGGTCTGCCCCAAATCTGCCTGTGCTGGGCATACTTCTACCCTCTCCCTGTGTACCAGGGAGGGTATGGCACAGCCAGGGGAACCAGGGCTGTCGGAGATGCCTCCCCAAGGCTCTGTGTGGCTGCAGGGGCAGGGCTGGGGATACAGGGTTGGGTACTGCCAGGGTCACTGGGGACAAGGGTGGGGATGTTCAGGTACTCTTGTCAAGGATGTGCTCCAGCTTGCCACCATCACTGTGGTTTGAAGGGCTCCCATGTCACGTCCTACAGCCGAGGGTCTTGCCTGGTCCCCAGAGCCCAGAGCTCAGCCCTTCTCACCTCACTTCCCAGGAGACCAGCTCAGCAGAAATTCATTTGAGTCCAGCCAGGTCTTTTTTCTGTTTCAGTCTTGTTCGAACTGCCCTAAAGCACCAGGCAGCTGGATTGCCAGGAACACCAAAGGAAGCACCTGGAGCACCAAAGGAAAGCTCTCTTCCACTATCACCCCCTTCCTTCTGCTGACATCAGGACCTTGCCGTGGGCTACAAAGAGCAGAGACCAAACCAGTGTGTGGTTCCTATGGGAGAGCAGTACCTAGCCCATGTTTTTTACACAGGGGAGAGCCCACCAGTCCCTTGGGAAGGCCCCAGTGCCACCTGGCCCAGCCTCGCTGTCTGCCCCCTCGGTTCAGCCAGGGACAGTCATGTCTTTGGGAAGGGACTGTCACCCTTCAGAGCACATGGGCTGGCAGGGCTCTGCTGCATAGTGCTTTTCTCTTGGGGTCCGTAGCTGGTGAAGAGGGTTAAGGCATGAATTCTTCCTTGATTGTCAGTGGAGATGAGGAAACGAGGTTGGGGGCATTGCTGCTGCAGAGGCCTCCGATGGGTCCCAGGGTGCTGACAGCTGGTGGGGTCGGCGTGGTGGTGCTGGTGGGCTGGCTCTGCTGCTGCAGCTTCTTCTTGTTCACCTTCCTCTCCTTCGCCCTCCGATTCTGAAACCAGATTTTCACCTGCAGAAAGGAAAAGATGGCAATGAAGAGACGAGGATGGACACAGACAAGGATAACAACCCCCAGACCTCATGGGGCAGGGAGAGCATCCCAAAGTTTGGAAAGGAAGGGATGTCTGTGGAGCGAGGTGGGGCCTCCTCTGACTGCTTGGGCTAAAGCCCTCACCCTTCCCCATCCCCATCTCCACCCTGGACGTGGTTTTCCCGGGACACTGCAGCACTGACCTGCCGTTCTGTCAGGCCGAGGGCCGCGGCCAGCTCAGTCTTGCGGCGGATGGTGATGTAGCGGCTGTAGTGAAACTCCTTCTCCAGCTCCAGGCGCTGGTGGTCCGTGTACACCACCCGGTACTTGTCTTTTGTCCTGGTCTTGCCTGCCAGAGAGAGAAGAGTGAGGGGTGAGCCAACAGGAGAAGAAGGGGAGCAGTGGAATGGAAGGATCATCCCCAAGGGAACGGAGGAGACACACAACCACCTGTGGAGAGCTCAGAAGAAACATGGCAATGCCCTGGGGACCAGTGGGAAAGAGAGTCATGAAGTTCCTACTGGCTTTATAATCCTTCCTGTTTCGCACCAGAATGTTTCTTCTTGTTGGGAAGTACCTGGGCTTTGGTGGAATTGCTTGGTGGAAAGAGCAGGAGGGGTTCAGAGGCACCCCAGGAAGGTGAATCATAAATCTCCTGTGTCATGACACATGCTCCCTGAGAGGAGCAGAGCTGCAGCTCCTGTGGTGGGCTGAGGAAAGGCTTCCTGGCAGGGCTAAGGAAAGCCCAAAGCTTTTTTTTAGGAAGCCCTAAACCGAGGTGCCATCACTTGAATGTGCATGGATCAGAGCAGGGGAAGGACAGAAAACCCTGGAATGACCACATTTCTCTGCCACCCAGAGGGTTACTCTCCTCTCTCTCCCTGTACTGAGCTAAGACAGAGGGCAGTGCTGCAGGTGCAGTCTTTAAGATGTACTGGAGAAAGCCCACATGATGCCTAAGCATTCCTGGGGACTGGACTAAGCCTGAATCTCTCCTTGGTCCTCCCAGCTATGGACAGAGCTTGGGGCCATCAGGATCCAGGTCTGTGCACACAGATGCACATCCCATGGGTCTGCAAACAGCACCTGCTGCTTCCTAGAAGAAAAATACAGTCAAAAATAGCCCAGCTGTCTCTTCCTAAGTTCCTCTGTTATTCCACAGGCACACAGGGTGACCCGTGGAACTCTGTCTGGGCTGTGGGAGGCAGGTGGCAGTCTGAGGGAGGATGCCCATGCCTGGCAGTTTGCTGACAAGTTTCTGGTGTTTTCCTCTGCAGAAAGCCCAGAGGCAGGGAATAAACACAGCTGTGAATATTTGAATCTCCACCCAAAATTACAAAATCCTGTTCCAGGGAGTCGAGATGGATGATGCCTGGCCATTTGTTTGCCTGGCAGATGTGTTTGCCTATCCTCTCCTGAATTTCTAAGGCTGAGAGCAGTGCTGCTGTGGGAAGGAGTGGGAGCAAGCTCAGAACAGCTCCATGGACTTCCTGGGGCTGCCTGGGTGTATCAGCATGGACAAGTTACTGCACACCACTGCTGCAGATGTGCAGAAAGGGATTTCTAGTGACCCAACAACCTATACAAGCTTGCTTGCAGCCTGATTCTGCCAGGAAAGGGGATCTTTTTGTGCCTGCCATCCTGCTCATCTGTTTTCGCTAATGAGTCCTTTGCACATCCACCCATTTGGGCCAAATCAGTTGGACACTGGGCAGTCTCAGCAATACAATTAAATTCTGATCTGAGTAGAAGCAGGAGTTTAGGTGGTGCAGAGGAAAACTGGGCTCTAGACACCCAAATAAGACATCAGAGAACATCCACAGAGCAAAACCCCAACCTCTAGGCTGCAAATCTGTTGGTAAACCAGCTCAGTTTTATTTTTGATAGTTTCTCTCTCCTGCTCTCCCATTGCTAGAAGATGGAGACATTCCTAAGCCACTTCTTATGCTGAAACCTAAATGTAAAATAGTTCAAGACAGGACAACCCATGGCCACAGAGTGCTGCAGGTGGGAGAGGTGATGCTTGCAGCCTCACATGGGATGGAAGAAAGCAGCTGGTTTTCTGCTGAATAAGCAGGAGCCACGAACATCCAGCTCATGGCATTGACCACCGAGCAAACCAAGTGTGGAAGCACGAGTGGGAGCAAGCAGGGCCTGGGATGGGCTGGGAAGGCATCTCACCCTGCTGGGACTTGCAGGCACACAAGCAGCAGTCACCCAATTCAAGTTAACATCCAATTTCCAGGGCTATGCCACTGTCTGTGTCCTCCTACCACTGCTGCTGGTGCTGCTGGCACGGGCTCAGCACAGAGTGAGCAAGGTGATGGCTGAGGGTCCCAGCACAGTCTCTAAGGAGCACTAAAGCTCTCCAGTGGTCCATGGAAGAGGGAAGGAGCCCAGCAAGGCTGCAACATGACCAGGAATAGAACCAGAGTTACAGCACCTGGCAGGACTTCAGCTACTAACTCGTATTTGAGGGATGTGATGAATTCAGTGGATGTTTCAGAGTGGGAAGCCCAGTTTATCCCAGAGCTGGACAGAAGCAAACACCTAATCTCTCCTCACCACCAGCAGGTCAAACCTGTGCATGCCACACAGGGTGACTCTGTGGGTTAAAAAAGGGTAAAAAAGGTTAATTTGATTGAGCAAGGTGTCCATGGAATGTCTGCAGAGACAGGGCTGAAATGCAGATTCCGTGTGCAAGGGACCAATGGCAGCTTTGTGTCCTCTCACACATCAGCTATGACAGCTCCAAACAAAACTGCCCACAGAGACTCTGCCGGGCTGGAGCGATGCTGGGGGCACCCAGCCCATGCAGGATCTGCACCCATGCAGGATCTGCACCCTGCCCTCACCCTCCCACAGGGCCCCTGACTGTCCTGGGGGTCACTGCTGCCTCTCACCACCCTGCAGGGGAAGGGTTCACCAGCATCAAAAGAACTTCTGCACCCCAGCCCAGGAGGGACCTGTGCTGAATCTGCAAACACAGCAATTCCCAAGAAGTTACAGAATAAACCAGATGCTCTGGTGGAGATTTATGTGAGGTTTAGCAGCTCTGTGAGAAACTGGGCTCCCTCTGGCTGCTCCAGGCCCAGGGACTCCTGCAAGATTTTTCCTTCTCATAGATTTCTCTTTTTTTTTTTTTTTTTTTTTTTTTGAAAGCAAAAGCCTCTCTAAAGAGATAATAACTTTAAAATGGTCTTACTTGCAATGTTTTTATTTTAATACCACTGTTTGGAAAAAAGGAACACCTGAAAAGTGAAGGAGTTGACAGATAGAGTAAAAAAAATAAATGGAAGTCTAAAGAAATGAGGCGGTTTGTGAATATCACATATGCCATGAATTTCAGTAGGAATTATTATTTCCTGCTGCAGCTGTAAATAGATCCATCACAGCCTGTTCTTTGTTATTCTTTCTTCATCCTTCATCCTGGATGGAGGCTGGGCTTTGCCTCAGGGCTGGCAGAGCCATCTCGGGGTGAGCTGGGCACCAGGTTCAGTATCAGTATCAATATCATCACTTGCTGCTCAATATCAGGTAGGAAAGAGTGAAAACAGAGGGCTGACGACCAAGCCAGAGATGGAAAGTTATTCACCTCCACTAATTGCTGGTTTCGGATGTTTGCTGAATTCAGGGATGTACTGTGGGTGATTCACAAGGAAAATAAGAGGATTTGCAAGAAATACTATGGACAATGAATAATTCAACTACCTTGAATATGAATGCTGGCTTACACTTAGCTCTCTCCTGGAGACTTTTTATGGCTCTGTGAAAAGAAAGAGGAAATTTGGGACAAGCCAATCCGGTTCCTTATGTGGAGCCCTCATGCCTATGGCCAAAGAGAGGGATGGAACTGCTCCTGCATTTCCAGCCAAGCCTGGCAAAGCTGAAACAGGCTGTCCCATGCTTGGGATAACCTGGAGCTGGGGCTGCTGCCCCAGGAGGGAGTGTGCACAGGGTGCAGAGGGGGTGCCAGTGATGTCCCTTAGCACAGTCAGCCCCTCCCAATCCTGCCGTGCATTTACAGCCCCTGGCGCCTGTCCCCAAAAGACCAGGCACAGGAACTGCTTGGACAGGCAAACGGAGCCATCCGTGGGGCCAGTGGGAATGGTTTCGGCTCTGGGATCAAGGCAGGGCCAATGACAGCGTGGGGATAGGGTATCGTTACCACTGTTAATGTATAACCCTAATAGCACTCACCTGAGCCACGATTAGATAAGGGAATAGCTTTAATGTGCTGTGCAAACCCCGAGGGACGCGCTCCCGAGTGTGCACGCACACACACGGGGGGGATGGAGTCCTGAGCCCAGCCTGGATTCACTCCCCACAGCAGCCCTGCCCCAAGACAGGGATACCAGAGCTCCTGCCCTGGCCTGGATCAGGAGCCTGGCAAGGTCAGGGAGAATCAAAGTGGATCCTGTGCCCACCATCCCAAGTTCTCTCCCCTCTTAGCCACAGTGAAGGCCGCCAGGAAGGGGATATTTTACCATCCCCACCCCTGGCCTGCCCAAAGGATGGCTTTAAGCAAAAAATTGTGCCCTGAAAACCCTAACAGACTGAGAAAATGGACATTGTGAGAATGGTGCTGAGCAGCTCTAAGAACAGCTGGGAAGGGGCTGGCTCAAACCAAGGAGGAAAGAGACTGTGGGGTGGCAGTGGCACCCTGGGTAGAGGTGGAGCAAAAGCTGGCATGTTATGAAGGGATCAGCCCAGCTCCAAACAGAGGATCCCCATCCGTGGGACACATTTCTCCCAGCCACAGCAGGAGCAGCACAGCTGCCAGCAGCCAGGAGCATAAACTGCAGCGCTTTTCTAGAAGTCTCAATTTCACAGGTCAAAGCAGCTCAAAATTACCACAACCACAAACTCTGGCTCTGTGGGAAGCTGCTGTGCAGCCATCAGGGCTCTGGTCAGGGAAGCTGGGGCACGGCAGCCCCGACCCACTGGCTGGAGCCACTGAGATGACAGCCCACGGTAGTGACAGCTGTTGCTACCCACAGCAGAGGTCCCCAAGGCCGGGGGACACACTGGATGTTGCTTTGTAGAGGAGATGCTGGCAGGGGGGATGGAGGCATTGCTGCCAGGCTGTCTTAGCAGCTCTCATGCCTTGCTCTGTGCTGGCTCCTTGTGCTCCCAGGGCCATCCTGCCTGATCCCATCTTCCTGGCTGTGCTCTGGCTCCACACTGGCTCTATCTGTACAGCCTTGTTTGCCCATCTGTCTGGTCTGGGGGCCTGGTCCCACATTGATATATAATATTAGAATGCTGAAAAACATCTGGGGTAGAAGTCCTGTCACCATAGAGCACCTGGGAAAGAGCTGGTCCATACCAGAGGTAAAGTGCAGCAAGACAGGACACAAGGCTGTCCCCTCCATGTGGGTGCTTCCTCTCCATGACAAAGCTGCTCCATTCTGAATGAGCAGCATCTACTTGCAAGGAGGATAAAATCCTCCCATCCCACAGGAATCAGTGCTCTGTCAGGATCTGCCATTTCTCCCCAGGGAAAGGATCAAGGAAAACTTCCCTCATCCCCAACAGAGCTCAGGCAATGCAACAGCAGGAGAAACTGAGGCACACAGTCCCAGGGTCAGAGCCATGAGATTCCCTGGACAACTTAATCTACAGTCCTTCTGCAGCTTTCCCATGGGGGGAAATCCCCTGCAGAACCCCACAAAACTGAGCACAGCCAGCAGAGAAATGCCCCATGACAGAGACCCCAGGCCCAGGAAAGGGCTGAGGTCGGCTCCTAAAGCTCAGGAGCCTCCAGGCTGGCTGGAACCACCCTCATCTGGCAGCCAGATGTGCTCCAGCTGCCTGTGTGCAGAGGGGTCGATGCTCCCTCTGCCGAGCAGCGTTGATGGGAGCCGCCCTGCACAGAGCTGATGCTGAGGCTCAGGACAGACAGCCCAGCTCATTTCACAATCCCTAAACCGACCAGAAACGGGAACCCCAAAGTCTGCACTGCTGAATTATTGCACTGCTGGTGGCAAGAGCTGAGCCTCTGATGCCCTCCCTCTTCACCCCCTCCCCACACTCATTTTCCCCGCTCCTTTCCCCTCCAGCTCCAGCAGCCACTCCAAAACACCCACGCTCCTCTGTGGCCTGGGAGGGGGGGATAAACCCGAGCCCCTCACACTCCCTGAGCGCTGGGAACCAGCAGCTCACGCTTTTCACAAGCCTTCCCCTTCCCTTGCATACTTTAACATCTTCAGCTATTTTTCCTCTGCCGCAGGAAGCAGAGGAGTGATGGATGGGACGATCGACACGGGGAGAAGGACCAGAGCCATGTGGCTTGTTTCATCACAGCCAGTGAGAAAGGAGCCCCTCTGTAGGGCAATCCTTCCCGAGATCCCTGCCTGACATCATTCCCCAGCCAGAATGCATTGCATTTAGACAACGGCTGGGTGTCAAAAACTGGGTGAGAGGAACAACTCATCCTCTCTGTGCATATTTAATGTCTCAGTGCTGTGGAGGGAGGGAATGCTGGATGAATCCTCACTGAACCGACTCTGCCAAAGCTCCCCCATCTCTACTCTGGGTTGGAAAAATAGGCAGTTGAGACATCAGGGTTGACACAGGACTTATTTTTGAGTCTGAGGGCCCCTCCAAGGAGCCCAGCAATGCTCCTGCACCCAGGGTAGCTCTCTCCGTGGCGGTTCACCTTGCACAACATGAATATTCCTTCCTGGTGCCAAAGGCTTCAGAGCAAACTGCAATTCTCCCATGTGTGCCAGGTAGCAATAACACCTGGTTCAGCTTGGTATGGTGAGCACTGGAAACATTTCACTTGCCAAATTGCACCGCTTGACCCAATGGCTTTCTGGTCTCTGCTCACTGAGCTTCAAGCTCTGTGCTCCCTAAAAGAGCTTTGCTCTAAGTGAGAGTGTGTGGCTGGGGAATGCATGCCTGGGGTTGTGGCCCTGGCAGAGCTCGAGGCAGAGCCCAGGCTTGGTGCACAGCACAGCCAGGCAGGGCAGCCCTGCTGACAGGGAAGGGCAGAATACCTGGTCAAAGAGCTGGATTTGGAGAGTGCAGACCGGCGCACAGGAGAACAGGCTGGCCCTGACTGGGTTTTGCACAGCCAGCACAGGGACAGAGCTGCTCCCACATCCACACCCATTGGTGAGGACAGCCCTCCTGCGAGCCTCATCCTCCTCCCAGGAGGTGCAAACCCCGAGGGGATGAAGAGCAGGTGCCTGGTGCTTGCAGCGAGCTGGCGATTCCCCATCACAACCCCATGTTCTTGGGTATGGACAACACAACCAGACACCCTTCATCCCCAGGGGCAGCAGCATGGAGCTGGGTGTTGGGGCAAGTCTTTCCCAGCCCTGCAGTAATTCAATCCTTTATTTTGGCATCTGGCAGATTCCTTCAGTTGTTCCCAGGTTTTATGAGCACTGAGCCGAGTGCCGCCAGCCTGGCTCCTGCGCTGGGTCAAAGACCGCAGCAGCGCGGGAGGACGGGGAGCGCCACGGTGACACACGGGCTGCTGGCACGTGTGGGGTGGCACAGCCCCATCCAGGACGTCACCACACTCCAGCCCTGACCCAGCTCATCCCAACCTACCACCTGGCTGGACGTGGCTCATCTGCAGTAGGAGGAGGAGGACAGCAAGGCAGTGGAGGCCCCCATGGACACCAGGGTTCCTCTCCCCCTTTGCATCCCCATAGGATTGGGCCCATCCTTGCCATGGGGCAGTGTGGGGGAAGGATCCAGCCCCTTATCCAAGCAATCACAAAGCTAACAGGACTGGAGTGGGTGTCCTTGAAAGGTCCCCTATAGGAAACATCTGTCATTGGCCAGAGGTTTAAAGTGTCCCTCTGCTAATCCCGGGGTATTAGCCAGCCAAGCCTATCACGTAGGTACTGCCAGTGCTCCAGGAAAGCCCCTTTTTGCTCAAGGAAAGTCAATTCTAGGAAAGTTTGAGAGGCCTGTACCTTGGCCAGCAGGCTAAGCAGTCAACAAATCCCAGCTGGGGCCAGGAGCAGGTTGTGGGTTAATAATTCAAGGGGAGAAGACCGATGGGGCCCAACACACACACCCCCAAGTGTCCCAGTGAAGGAAAGGGTCTCACAGGGCATGAGTATGTCCTAAAGAGAGGCTCTCCATGCAGGGACTGACCAGGGAAATGCACAGTCCTCCAGCAAGCACCATCATTCCAAAGCATACCAAGCGCAGCATGGATCCCAGCAGTCCAGGGGAAACGTTTCTGTCTCATTACTGGGATTTTTACGCTTTCCCCCAGTGTTCATGGGCCCCACTAGGAAAATAAACAGAGCTGGAAAACTGACCCAGAAATAATAAAACTGAGATGGAAAACTGCACACCCAGCAAATCACCACATGCTCAGAGCATCACTGCTTGCTCTCCAGCACCCCAAAACCTACGTGGGCACCAGGGCATTGGTACCACACCAAGCCCTGAGCACATTTGCCTCTGCGAGGGTTGCTCCACTTGCACTTTCACTTGCAATATTTAGCACTGCAGCCCCTGCTCAATTAGTGACCTAAAAGCCAGACCCGAGGCAGTATCTGAGGATTTGCATGACTAACAAGCAGAGGGTGAATTTCAAAGTTCAGCCAGCCCCGCTTCCAGCCACCTTCCTGAGCTTTTTATAAACCCTGGGTGCAATTCACAGGGAAGTTTGCAAATAATTGCGAATAAGGAGGAAGCATGAGGCTCTGACATGCTGCTAGTGAAGATTTTATGAGCAGAAAAGGAGGTGACATTGGAGAGAGAAATGAGGCCTGGGGACATCTTCCAGCTCGGCTCCCTGTAACTCCCAATTCCTGGTGACTGGAGTTGCAATCCCTTCTGCTGCTGGGTTATCTCAGCTCAGCCACGTGAAGCACGCATGAATGTAGCAACAGGTACAGGAAATCATCCCCCTGCAAAGCCTGACTCTGCAGTGAGTCACTGGGACACTTCTCATTGATTTTTCTCAAGCTCTGGATCACATTTGCAGAAGTGCCCAACACACTCATATTCCCTGCACAACATTTTATTTTACTACCATGCAGCTCTTCCCCAAAAGCTTTCAAACGATGGCCAGGGGCTGTTCATACGAGCCAAGACAGAAAAGGAACATTAATTTACAATCCTCTGAAGTATTATGATTTATAGCATTCACCATGAAACTGTTGATATTTATGGCAAAAAGCTCCATGTATTCATTTTCTATTCCCACTGCAGTGAGATGAGTTTATCAATCCAGATTGATTAAAGTCCAGTTTATTGGTTTCAATAAAATTATTCATCTAAGAATTTCACCCTTATCTATGTTAAACCTATCTCTGCCCTACTCTCTTTGAGTCTTATTGAAGACTTTTATTTGAGGGGCAGCACTGGAAAACACCAATTGCACCTCACCATCTCCCAGCTCATGGTCCCACCAAGGCCAAATCCTGCAGTTGCTTGGCAGCAGCAGCCTCGGGCCTGGACCCAGCAGAGGTGCAAGGACAGGTCCTTAATCTGTGGGTGACTTAGAAAAGGAGCTTACTGGTCACCCATCCTAAGGAAATCACCCCGAGAAAGAGCCTTTAACGCCTGCATTGCTGTGGTGGGGCTGGGGCAGCTCCTCTGTGTGTGAGGAAAAAGGTTGATTTATTTGTTCCTTTGTATGCATTTGATCTAAGAGATACAAACTAAGCAACTAATGATATTTTTTCAGAATTCAATCAACTCAATTGTCATCTAACTCAATCAGAGGCACTTTCAAGCTCCTGTTTTATCTTGGCCCCACTGCTGGGTGTAAACCCATGGCCTTGATCCAGAGGAGAGGTGTGCTGATGGCTTTCCTTCCCCATTCATTTTCCCTCCCACCTCTCTTCTCAGAAGAAACCAAGATGTTCAGACCTACAAAACCTGCAGAAGTGGCAGGGTCCCTGCTGCAGGGGAGGGCTGCACACCACATTTCCCTTTCCACCCTGGGCAGAGGGAAGCCCTCAGCCCTGGCATGCCTGTGGGTCTCCATCACTGCATCTGGGGGAAAGCATTTTTCCTAAATAGTTACATTCAGTGCTTAAAATGGGACAGGAAATACCAGCCTGCCTCTCCCTCCTCTTTCCAGACTGGGGCTGGGTTTTTTTCCGTTTATCAGGATGTTCTGCCTGCTCCACTGCAGACACTGGTCCCCATCCCTGCCACACATTCTGGGAATACGAGTAGGTGTTTTCCATGCTGGAAGACCCCAGACATCTCTTCAGAAGACCCTTACGTGGCCCTTGGCCACTGGGAATAGTGCAGAGGCAAAAACAAGCCAAAAACTGCAGGCACTTTGCAAACAGGCAGCCCAGGCCCTGATTCCTGGGATACAGGGCAGCAGTAACTCAAAGTAAACTCGCCCCCAAGAGATGCCCACAGTCGCTCCTGTAGTGAGTTTGGCCCCAGCAGTGCTCTGAGGAGTTCATGGCCAGCACGGGAGAGGAGAGGGGTGGCAGGTTCAGGCAAGCCCCATGGGTCCCCCTGGGAAGGGTCCAGGCTGGGAAGATGAAAGGGTGAGGGTAGGTCAGGACAAAGGGCCCTCACCTCACCTCACTGCCAAAGGAGCCGGCCACCATCTCCATGACAAAGAGAAGTCCTTGTCAATTTGGGCTGGCCCCAAGGGGGATTTGCCCACTGCCTTTGAAGTGGGCAGCAGGCCGGGTAGGGGGCTGGGGTCACCCAGACGCTTCCCCCAGGTCAGGAGTTCAGCGGGGACAGGACCCTGGGGACAGCAGCACCACCCGATGCCCAGTCCAGAGTTAATCACAGGAACCAGGACACCCTTTCCTGCAGAGCCAGGCACCTGCTGCACCCACAGCCACCCTGCATGTGGCATTGTCCCCAAAACACACACAGTGCCCCCCCACCCACACACACCGTTCTTCTCACAGCACCCTGCACACACACTGAGCACCTCACCTCCCCCAGACACACCTGGTGTGTGTGCTGTACACACACACTCCTCAGGGTGCCCTGCACACTCACACAGAGCCTGCAGCACCTCACTGATTCCACCCCGTTCATGCACACACAGCACGGATGCACACACAGCTCCTTCCCTGCACACGCACACAGCTTGGGGCACCTTGCACACACACACACACACACCTGCACACCCACCATACACAGGCCCTCACAGCCAGCTCACACTCTCATGTACAGCCACAGCCCCACACTCTCATCCTCGCACTTTTGAGACCCCCCCCCCACCATCCAACACCTCCCCAGGGTCCTGGGGGTCTCTGGCTCTGCCCATCCTCCCCAGTGGCCGCAGACAACGGCACCGGTTGGGGAGAAGGATTTTCCATCCATACAAGCCCAGCTGCCAGTGTGGAAGGACAGCACCCTCCCTGCCCATCCTCAGCCCCTGCCACCTCAGAGCTCCCCTGCTCTTTGAGGACTGGGTGTCGTGCCAGGGGCAGGCCGAGCTTGCTGTCCCTCTGGCAGTCCCCGCGCAGGGACAGCCGCAGAGCAGGGTCCGGCCCTGCAGGACTCCAAACCCAGGGCTCCCCTGCTCTGGGGCCGCTGCGGGGCTGCGGGACCGGGGCTTTCCTTACCGTTGTTGCTGGTGCTGGGAATGTTGCGCCTCATCCACTCATATGGGGTGCGTCTCTGGGCATTAGGGGAGAGCTGGGGGACCGAGCTGCTGATGGGTGGAGGCAGGAGTCCAGAGCCCGGAGGCTGAATGGGGTTAAAATCTGGGGGGCTGAATCCAAACTGCCCTGGGCTGGCGGTGGAAGGCGTCGCGGCGGTGCCATAGGAATGCCAGTCCTCCTTGGCAGGGGTGTAGGGAGAGCCCCAGGCAGCCGCGGGCTGCCCGTGGTGCAGGTCGTTGTTAATCCCCGGCACATGGTGGTAGCTGGCGAAGTCCGAGTACTGCGGTGGCCCCGGCACGTAGTTCTGGGGGTTGAGGTTGAGGCTGGGGTGCCGGACCGGGCTGGGATACATGTTGGTGTCCTTATCCACAAGATATCCCAGGTACATCTTGGCGGGCCGTGCTCATGCTGCGCTGCCGAGCCGCGGCCGCGGCCGCTCGGCTTTGGAGGCGGCCGCCCCTCCTTCGCCACCGCTCACCTGGGCGCCTTGGGGAGCCTGTCCTGGGGCCAGGCACCTCCCTGCCCACAGGCTTTTATTGGGCCCAACCTCTCTCAGCATTTGCATTGAAAGGCAGGTTTGCATTTCAAAGTGCAGAAACCCCAGCGGGTGAGGGGGACGAGTTCAAACTTCCCACTCTGAGTGCAAGGAGGATGAGGCAGGGGGTGACCCCAGGGAGCACAGAGGACCCCCCCAGCCCCTCTGGCACTACCCCACAGCTGTGCCAGTGCCACAGGACGTGGTCCCTCTGTGGCAGCTGGCTTTGGGGACATCAGGGCGCCGCAGGAGCCCCATGAGGATGCCCCGGGGACCCCACCACCCTCCATACCCCAGGAATAGGGTGCCTTGGGATGAACTTCTGTATTAAAAGCTGCCTGCACAGAGGGGACAAGCTGGCCTTGTGTGGGTCTGTCTCCTTCCCTGTCTCCACACTGGGGGACATCAAACTCTTGCTCTGAATGGTGTTTCCCTGTGCCCAGCAGCAGCATCTGCCTCTTTGGAAAAGAGAGGCTGGTGGAGGCTCCGGGCCTGCATTTCCTCCATCCCAGGGCAAACCCACCCCTCCAATCCCGACAGCAAAGCTCAGCCCGGCCTCAGAGAGCAGGACAGATGGGCAGACTCCGTGTGCAGGGAGAATGTCCCACCATGGACACTGCTGGGGGTACCTGGGCTGAAACATCTCCAAGGGGCTCACGGCCCTGCAGCAAGAGGACTTTCTCACCTGTTTTCTCTCTTAAGAAAGCAAAGCCATCCCCATATGTTGGTGATAGGAAAAATCAAGCAGAAAGGGGACGCTTGTGAAGCCCTGTCTGCCTGCAAGGTGGGAGCTGCCAGCCACAACCACGCCAGCAGAGATCACCCACTGGTCACCTGTCAGGTCAGACACACCTGCACTCTGGAGGGGGATGAGGGACTGAGTGACACACTGCCCCACCACTGGCAGCAGGGAGCCCTGGCCCCATTGATGTCCCCCTCCCCTCCAGTGTCACTCCCCAGCTGCACAGGCCACCACTGCAGCCACAGTTGTCTTTTATAGGCTGGCTTTTCCTCCTCAACCAGAAGAAGCACCCACAGAGGCCCTGGGAGGGTGTTTTGCCACTTCCTCAAGGCCACCTCTGTCCTTTTCTCTGCACCAGCCCCTTCCCCTGCTAGAAATGTGAGCAGGGCAAGGACAATCCTCGCCCTCTTGGGACAAGAACAGCCTGCAATTTGACAATAGGAAACAGGAAAAAATAAAATAGATTAAGGATAGCTTTGAGAGGAGAGGATAAAAACTCTGTCATGGAGCTCTGGACCATCAGTGGTCTGTGTCAGTCCCAAGAACCTCATCCCATTGGTCTAGCCCCAGTTCTACCTGAAACTGGGTGCACATATCCCCTGTGCTACATCCACTTCCTGCAAGGAGGTGGGTGCCGGGATGAGATGGAGGGGAGATGGGTGAAGGGTCTGTTTCATGAGGACAGAGAAGGGTAAACCCCCAGCAATGGGAAATCACCCCCAGAGCTGACATCACTTGTGTTCTGCCTCCCCAAACCTGGCATGGCCGGAGGCACCAGAAGAGGTGAGCACTTTGCAGCATCCCCTCTGGGTCCCCAGGGTCCCCAAGGCCTTGCTTAGCCTTGTCCCAGGTCCCTTCCTTGTGACAAAGGTGACTGTCATGACCATCTCACCCAGTGATGATCTCAGCTCACCGCTCAGCTCAGATTGCTTGGTGTGCCATATAACTCCATCTGTCCTGGATTTTCCCCAAGATCTCAATACAGCCATGGCTTTGTGTAAACTAGAGGCTCAAGGCCACCCTGCTCCTCCTACCATCAGCAAAGATGCTCAGGAGGTGGGGAAAAAAATAAGAAGAGAAAATTCCCCTTGAGCAGATGGTGGGAGGTACAGAGGAACACAGGTGGCTGTTGGGTCCCATCCCAGGGGTGGCTGCCTTTTAGGGACTGGGGTTATTCCTGCCACTGGCTGTTTCTTACAGGCACTGACAGGGAGTTCAGGCCCCCTTTACCTTTTCCCACTCTGTGGAACCAGTGCCAAGGGCTCAGGCAGTTGCTGGGGACTGGGGAGCTCAGGAGTCTGGGGCAGCAACCCACACCTGCAGCTTCCCCAGGGGAGCAGGTGACAGGCTTGGCAGGGCACAGCATGGCCAGGGGCCCACTGACAGCTGGGTGTGATCTCCCTCCGTGGGGGTGAAGGGACGGGGAGGACAACTGGGCCATAAAGATCCACCAACAATAACTTCCCTCTTCTTCTTCTCTTTGACCCATTTATCACTGGTGGTGGAGTTTGTGCTGGGGAGGAGCCGGGTGAGGAGCCCTTCATGGGCTCCCCAAGGAACATTTCAGCTGCTCAGCTAGGGCTGAAGGGTGCTGAGAGGGACCCTTGGTGCCCCAGGATGCCACCTGCATTGGGGTCCCATGAGTGAGCAGATCAGGGACTGACAGAGCCCCTGGGGGTCCCCAGCTGGGTGGCAGCAAGTGGCAGTACCCCCTCCATCCATCCTGGAGACCCTCAGAAATGTGTCCAACCCGGGGACCTCCTCCCAGTCCTTCAGACCTGGTATTCCTGGTAGAAACCAGGTGGAGAACAAGAGCAGCCAGGGCTCCCTCGATGCTCCCTGGGGCTTGGTGCTGCTATCTGTGATCAAGTGATGCCATCTCCTGGAAGGAGGAGGGCTGGGAGGTCCCTAGGGCCAGGCTGCACGTAGCTGTCACAGGTGGAGCAGGGAAACCATCCCATCAGCTCCTGCTCCTATGAAGGAGGCACTCAATATGGGAAACCAAGTCCTTCCTTGTCCCCCAGCTTGCTCTAAAGCCCACCATGGTTTCCACAGGAGAGGGAGATGCCTGCAGAGAGCCAAGTAGGTGTCTCCCCTTTCTTCCCTTTTCCCCCACAGCCTCCTGCCCCACCACCTCCACACTCCCTCCAGCTCCTATTGTTCCCAAAGGCAAATCTGTGGCTTCAGACCAGCATATCCCAGAGCTGCATGGCCCCACTCACATCCCAGCCCAGCCAGGACCTTTCACTCATTCCTTAGTTTCTGAATGCCCCAAGAGTAACCTCCCCTCTCTGGCAATGGAGACATCAGGGCAACCCTCTTGCAGAGGACAGCCCCCTGCCTCATCTGCCTCAGCCCCACTGCAGACTCCTGTGTGGCCTTTGGTGCCTGAACCACCCCTGTGCTGTCACTTGTGTCCCCATGCTGAGGAGAGTCTGCAGAGCTGGTCCCCAGGGAGATGGGTGCTGGACTGGGACAGCCCCAATGGATGTGCCACCAGTGCTGCCTCTCCCTGTCCAGGGCTCAGTGATCCTCTTTGGGATCTGGATCAGCTTCCCTGGCAAATGCAAAGGCCACAAATATTGTGACTATCCTCAAGAGGGCACTGGGGACAGGGACACACGCTGGCATCCCTCATCACTTCCCAGCACGTGTGGGTGCTGCTCTCAGTGGGTTGGGGTTGTGACTCCCCCTGCACTGGTGGGGAGCATCCTGGTTTCACTCCCTCGCTGTGTTTCAGGCTCGAAGCAAGCAGAGGGTTAACGATTCCCACATTAAGTGGCTGCAGATGTGTGGGAAAGTCTGGGGCGAGCGGACGGCATCGTTATTAGTATTCACCCAGGAGCCTGTCGCTGCCTCCCGGGGCTCTGCCGAGCACATTTAATACCGAGGTTCGTGGTGGGGGTTAGGAAGAGTGCGTGGGACAGGGTCGGAAAGGCCCCGAGGTGGGAAAGGCAGTGGGATAACATCGTCTGCTGGCTGCTGCCTCCTCCGAGTGCCCCAGCCCAGGGGAGGTAGGGAACTGGCCAGCACCCACAAGGACACAGCACCACACGTGTGTATGGCCCAGTGCTACCTCCTGACACTGCTGGCACCCTGTGGTGTCCATGGCCAGTGTTTCCAGTGCTGCAGGAGCGTTTCCAGTGCTGGGGAATGCTGCAGGATACTCCCCAGCATGCCCCCCTTCATGTTATGATTGGGCATGCGGTCACTTTGGAAGAAGCCCAGCACTTTATGCCTCCCCTTTTTCCCTGGGCACTGGTGTTACCCACCCTGGCAAAGCAGGATCACACACACTCACATGGGGTACAGGCTCCTCTGGACACTAGGGCAGAGCTTTAGAGATGCTGGATGAAGCCTTTTTGCAGCTCCCTGCAGGGCTCAGGAGCTGGATCCAGCCAGGAGCAAGTGCTGGCAGCTGCCACAGCAGATGGGCTGCCCAGATGTGGTGCTGTGCTCCCTGGCACCCACCACTCCTCTCTTGTGGTCTGCAGCCTGACACCACTTCAGAGCAATGCTGAAATTCCTGGGCTGACTTAGAGTTGATAGAGGCACTGAAAAACTGGAGCTGGAACAAATCTGGCCCTCATCAAACTTTCAGAGAAGTGGGGTAGGCCAACATCTGCTGCTCCTTTCGTACTTGCCTGTCACCTGCTGGCACATGGTACATGCTGACCCTGGCATGGCTGTTTCCACCACTGTCCTGGGTCACCTGGCCCTGGTCTCTCTCCTCTATGTCAGGCATGGGATATAGGCTCTTCTCTATGGTCCCAGCTCTTTCTGGGATGGGACAGGAGTTCAGAGTCGTACTTTGATCCACATGATGCCAGAGCAGACCAAATACCCTGGAAAGTCCTGCCTCAGCGGCTGATTTCCCCACCAGAGATGCTGCACTACATGACCTCAAGCCCCCATTAGCACTTAACAATGCTTATTGAGGCTGGAAATCTCAGCTGAGAGAGGTCTGGCATCCCACACTGCAGCTGTCCCAGCCCCAGGGGGACCACTGGGTCCTGCAGCACCACGAAGGGGGGTGCAGGCACCAAAAATAGAGGTGAGCAATGAAGGGCTGATGAGGCTGAAGTAGCAGAGCTGCTGCCCTCCACCCACACACTTGCACAGGCGAGTTCCTCTGGCTTTGGTGCTTCCTCTGAGCTGGCCTTTCCCAGGAGCTGTCGTAACCCCAACGTGCTGTTCCTAAACAAAGTGTGCGGCTGTGGATGCACCCTGGGGATGTACAGAGTGGGCTGACATGTGCTTGTCGGGATGCTTTGGGCTCCCCAGGCTCTCTCAACATCCCCAGATAATGAATCCTGGCCTTCGCTGACTGGGAGGTTTTGTTTGCCAGATTGTTCCTGGTCCCAGCCTGGAGTGGGTATTGGTGCCATCTGTTTGCAAAGGACAGAGGGGGAATATGTCCCATTTCAGGCTCAGGGTGCTCTGCCCTCAAGCATGGTCTGTGTGAACTTTTCCACCCCCTGCCCATCCCAGGTAGCCCATCCCCAATGCAAGGGGCCCAGCAGCATTGCACCAGTGGGTTTCTCTCTCTCCCACTCTGTCTGGAGCAGTCATGTCCTTGGAGCGGGGACACTGCCAGGAAATAGCTTTGCTGAGCAATTCCCAGCAGCCCTTAGGTCCCCACACATGGACCCACCAGACACATCTTTGTCCCTTGGGAAAAGCGTTGGGAAGAGCCATGTGCACAGCACGTCCCCTCTGCCGCCTGCCCCCCACACGAGCTGCTCTCACGCTCGCTGGCTCCATCGGCCCAGGGAGGGGACAGGGCCCCTGACACAGGGACACCAGCAGGTCTGGAGTTGGGGAATCCATCCAAGCCAGGCCTGCATCCCTCCTGCAGCTATCCTGGTGCCAGGGCACGGAGCTGGCACACCAGCCCCAGTGGCACACAGGGATAACCTGGGTGCTGCAGCCTGGCTCTCCTCACCCTCCACAGCTGCACAGAAGAAACACCTCCCCTTTGGTTTTCCATAGATACAAAGACAACATGGAGATAACGCAAGATAAGCAGCAAATCTCTTGGGCTGGTCCAGCCAGGGAATCATTCCCAGTGGCCATTGTGCAGGCATTTACTAGCTTGGCAGGACGGGATGAGGCTGCCTTGCAAAAAAAGGCAGAAACCCAGATTTCAGCAGTGTTGTCATTATGGGCAGGGCTTTTTAAATATTAGACAGGAAAATTAAAGGAAGATGGACAGGTATCTTTTTAGGATAGCCAGTGCAGTTTTGCACTTTTTCTCATTTGGATCAGAGAGAATAACACAGAATGGTTAAGGTTAAAAAAGACCTCTAAGATTATCGAATTGAATCCACCATTGCCATCCTCACCACTGAACCATGTCCCCAAGTGCCACATCTAGAAATTTTTGAACAGTTCCAGGGATGGTGATTCCACTAGTTCCCTTTGCAGCCTGTTCCAATTCCTGACCACCCTTAAGCATCCCTAAGATGAAAACGGTGGCAAGAAGTCATGGGTCAAAATGCAAACTCATGGGTCCAAAGATGACCTGTCCCCTGTTGCAGTGCTAAATTGAAAAAAAATCCCCTTCTGGACACATGATAAGGTTTTGCCTACTGGAAGTTTTTCAGAAACTCGATTTGAACTCATTAAGATGCTGGGAGGATTTGAAGCTGTTTCATCACCTGGATTCCATCCCCCCAGAGCAGTAGGGGTGTAGGATATCTGAGATGATGGCACGGCTGAGGTGATCTCCCCTGCCACCTCTGCAGCTCTGTGCCCTCGGCAGCCCCAACAGCCCCAAACCCCAGCTAAACACACTAAACACACCCTCTGCTGAGGCGTCCCGGTTGCAAAGACCTTTAATTCCCCTTTTCTGAAAAACAAGAAGAGCTGCAAGGGTGCATTGGTGGTCCCCAAGGGGCAGTGGGCAGTCGGGGGTCAGGGGCCAGGAGCTGCAGTGCCAGCACAGCACAGCACAGCACAGGGAGGCATCTGGGGGGAATACACGGAGTCAGTTCAGTACAGGCCTTCTTTAATAAAAACATGAGTCAGCTGCTGGCGTGGGCAGTGGATTTTCTAAACATCCCCTCATATCCTGAGAAAGGGAAAAAAAAGAAAAAAAAAGAAAACGGGAGGGGGGGGCTTGAGGGAAAAAAAGAGAAAGAAAATAAAAGAAAAAGAAAACAGGGAAAAAGGCCAGAATTGAAAGCAGACACAGGGAGAGAGCAGCTCCTTCCCCCCGGTTTAAGGAGGCGATAGTCGGGCTGGTCCGAGCTCCTTTTGTTCCCTGTTATCCGGGCCGTCATCGCCTGCCCCATCGCAGCCCGCAGCAGAACTCCCCTCTCCTCGCAGCCACTTTGGCTTCTCCTCCTTTTAATTTTCTTTATTTATTTTTATTTTTTTTTCCACCCATCACACTGGTCCGCCGGGCGTTAATCTCAAGCTCTGCTCTGCGAAGGGTCCCCACAGAGGGTGGAGGGAGGAAGTCGGAGGAGCTCCGCTCCTCATTGGCGAAACAGCGTCCCCCCTTCTCCTCCTCCCGAGGTCTCTTTTATTTATACACGCACACAACACGCGTGCACATCCCTCGGCCCCGGGCTTTGCTCCGAGGAGCCTGAACCCCCTCCCAGCTGGGCTGGGGGCTGCCCAGGGCACTGCTGACATGCACTAGAGGAGCGGAGCAGGGGCTTGGCCGCAGCCCAGCCCTGGCACAGCCTCACCTCGCCTCGCCTTTTGATTTGATTTTATTTTTTTTCCCCCCCCTCCTCCCCTTCCACTTCATTTCTTTCTTTCCCTCTCTTTCGCCTTTAAGTGGGAAAGCCCTGCCGGCTGGGGAAGGCTGGGAGGGCAGGGAGAGCCTCGGCAGGCAGCAGATAGAGAGTGCGGAGGAGGAGAGGAAGGAATTTCGGGGACGTGCGGCGCAGGCACTCGGCTGGTGGGACCCTGCCCAAGGTAAGCTCTCGTCCCGGGGGCTGACTCGCCCTCCTGCTCAGCTCTGGCTCTCCAGATGGGAAATGTCCCTTTGGAGCTGGTACAATCCCTAAGGATCCTGTCCCTGAGCCAGCCCGTTGCTCTGGAAGGGGCTTTGCTCCCCTCCAAGGGGTTGGCAGCCTGAAATGCCCCACCAGGCTCTGGGGAGATGGTGTTTGGTGGAAAGGAGCTGAATTCTGTGGCATCTCAAGGGAAAAACCATGCCATTAGCTCTCACCAGGTCCTGGACTGGGACGGCTGAGAGGAGCCCAGGCGATGCTGCGGCTGTAGGACAGGAAGGGGGGACCCCACTGCAGCAGGAGTAGGGCCCAGGTGATCTCTGCTTCTCCCTGGATCAGGCTCTGCAGGCTGGTGGCTGTGGAAGGGCTGGAGTGTGCACGGGGCAGAGGCTGCTCACCATGCCCAGCGAGACATCCTCTAGAGGTGTGAGTGTGCCCCACTGCAGAGCAGGGTCACCCCACTGCCAGCCTGTCCAAACACACCCACGGCCATCCCTGAGTGCAGGCTGCTCCAAGGGCCATGTCACCTCTGTCTGTGGCCAGGGCAGGGCTCCTGTGCCTGTGGGCCATGGAGAGGGAGCCCTGCCCTGCCCAGGGTCTGTGCCTGGGAGTGCTGGGTACTGGAGAGGGCAGAGCTTGGTAAAACCCTGCTAGGCATGGATGTGGGCAACTACTCTGCTGTCCTGAAAGCACAAGAGCTAAGGGCCTCCAGCAGGGCAGAGCTGGTCTGGAGCAAAGCTCTGACAGCCCAGGGGTGAGCATGACCTGCGGGTCTTTGGTGCTCACTGTGGGCTCAGAGTATCCAGCTCCTGCACTCACCTGCCAACTGAGAGTCATTCAAAACAGAATTTGTGGTGGAAGGAGATGTTGTGCTCCTGGTCCCAGAGCAAGTGGGGTTTTTGCTGAAGCATGGGGCAAATAGCTTAAAGCAATTGGTCTGGTGTGCAAACCCTGTGTTGGTGGAGGCTTGGCATCCCCAGATCTTTTCAGAGGGTCTCCCATTGATGACAAGGATTAGCAATGTTGAGACCCAGTACTTCCCAGGGGCCATTGAGGGGTGGGTGAGAGGGTCATTTCCCCATCAGCACCCTGCAGGACAAAGTGCCTGTGCCTCCCATGCGCTTGGGAAAGGACTGAGTTTCATGTGGTCCACATAAGCCAGTGTCAAGGATGTGGCTCTGGCTGGCAGAGGACACAGGCCAGGCTGGCTTGGAGGGGGAGCTGCCAGGCAGCTGCCCTTGTTGGGTCTGACATGAGGCTTGGAGTCACCCCTTGACAGGGATGTCACCCAAGCTTGGGTGTGCTCTGGCTGTTGTGGCAGCCACCAACCCTGGGCAATGTCCCTGAGCCCAGGAAAGAGCCTGAAATCAGGCGGTGCATCAGGAGGGATTGGCGTTTTGGACAAGCACCAAGTCACAGCAACCCAATTGCTGCATGCACAAGGCTTTTCTCTCTTCCTAAAACCAGCTGTCCCTTCCTCCAGCTCGAGAGCATGGTCTCATAGAAGGAGCAGGCAAGAAGACAAGAGCCACTCAGTTCCCTGTCCCTGGATCACCTCCTGCATCCCTGCACAGGACTGGGAGCGTGGGGTGCCCGTGGTCAGTGTCAACACAAGCATGGGCAGCTGCAGTACTGCAGCCAGGGAGAAGTTTGCCATGGCTTATTGTCCACAGTCCTGGGCACATCTTGTACTGCAGGGCTCTGGCCTGGGCTTGGTCCTCTGCAATCCCTACATGAACCACCTGGGAGATGGCTGAGCACACATCCTACACCCTGGGATGGCACCAAGCTGGGTGGGCAGCTGGTGTGCATGGGAGTGTGGGAGGATCCCAAGAACTCCAGCAGAGTCCAGAACCAACCAGAGTGACTGTAGTGGACACAAACCAGATTGCAGCATGGTGCCAGGAAACCCAAGCTCTTCCCGAGGGATCTGATGAAAGATGGATAGCTGGAGGCAGCTCAGAGAGGCAGGGTGGAGGGAATGGGTCCTCCCCAGCAAGCGACACTGAGTACTTCAGCAGGGATAGACATGGAGTGTGGAGGCTCAGGGACAGCAGTGAGGACAATGAGAAGTCTAGATGAAGCTGCAAAGAACTGGGAGAGTGGCTGATGTGGCTCATTGGTCACTGGGTGTTGTGGGAAGGTGACACACAGTCTTCATACACAGGAAAAGTCATCACAGAGAGAAAAGCGCTTTTAGGGGAAATGTCTGTAGGATTAAAGACAGAAGGCTGAGTTTCTTCAGCCTCACAAGTCTCAAAGCACGTCAGGGAAAGCTCTGGCTGGGAAGACATGGGCACAGCAACAGGACAATGACACCATGATCTCTTTCAGCCTCATTTTTGATGGGTCTGTGACAGGATTTCCAAGGCATTCAGAACACTGTCAGGGAGAGGAGAGCACTGAGCCTGTCTGCAGCAGTAGAGCAAGACAGGATTGTCTCAGTGAACACCAGAGGAAAGCTGAGATTAAGAAATGCTCTCTAGCTATGGGAGTGATTCTGTGCAAAAACAGACCTTGTTGGCTGGACATGGCTTTGGCCAAATGTCCAGCTGCTGCCAGAGGCTCCAGGCAGGGACTTATCTGCCTGGTCTTCAAGGTTCCTTTGGTGTTGGTGACTTATGGGAAGTGGGATGGGACTGCAGTGCTGTCCAAAGTGTCAGGCTCCAGCAGAGCATCTTCCTGGGATGGAGTGGCAAAGGGCAGGGAGCAGAGGTGGCTGAATCCCGTGGGAGCACAGCGCCGGCGCTGGCAACAGGGGCTGCCTTTGACCCAGAGCTGGAAGGAGCTGGGGACCGTGTGGGCTTGGGGTTGGCTGGATGTATCCTATCCCTGCAAGGGAGGATTGGAGCTGAGCACTGCATGGAGTTTGTTTGTTTGTACTTGAACCAAGGGAAAGAAATCCCCTGGAGAGGAGCTGCAGGGGGAGGGTATAGACTGGGTATTGTTTCCTGAGGGGCTGGAGCAGCTCCAGGAGGCTCCTTCCGCTCCACCAGGCAAATCGGACATAACGAGGCTTGTTTTAGGGGTGGTTGTTCCCCCTCCTCCTCTCCCCCATTGCCTAATTAGGGTTCCCAAGCTAAGCTCACCTCTGTCCTGTTCTGCTGCCACTGAGACACCTCCTCCTGGAAGGGCAGCACGTTCCAGCACCGTGGGGAACACGGAGCAGTGCCAGCTGTGACAGGGACACGTGCTGGGGATGCACAGAGGGGTGCTGGCATGGGTCACGTGCTGAGCAAGGGGGTCCCATGGGCCCATTGTCCCCCAGTCTGGTAACAGGAGCTGTACAGTGATGTACTGCCCCTCACACCCTGCTTTTCCAGTATCCCTGGGTGCACACCGGGCTGTGGCATACCCTGGTCTGTGTGTGTGACCTTCCCTTGGCAACCCCCCGCCTGCACAGCCAGAGGATCATGGTGTGAGGAGCCGATGCAGGGAGTGGGGAGCTCACAAAACTCCCACAGAAAGGCTGGTGCCAGGAGAGCCAGGGTGGGCAGTGTGTGGTGTTTGTCCTGCACCTGTGGATGGGCTCATCCTCTCCAGGCCATGCCTGCAGGGGCACCTGCTTATCCACCCAGGAATTCACAAACACTCACTCATCCTACACTCTTCCTTGGCCTCGGCAAGAGCCAGTGTGTGATGGAGCTGGCGGGAAGCTGTGGGGTGCAGGGAAGGATTGGAGAATGCAGGGATATATCAGGGCACTGCACGGATTGCTAAACCCTGGAAATCCACCAGGAAACAGATGGAACACCTTCTCCCTGCCGTGGAAGGGGCCTGGCAGGTCTCCATGGGCAGCACAGGGGTGATGCTCCTGAGGCCGCAGGAGATGGGCAGCCCTGCTCCTCAGCCCCATCCTGCCAGGCCCTCTGCCTCCCCTCTTCCGGCCCAGCTACCATGAGAGAGAGGCTGTGACTGAAATCTTAATGCTACCAAGACCCAGCAATTGGCACCAATTAAATTGCTACATTCATGTTTGAATTGCTTTAACTGGCGAGACACACTGTCTTATTTATACAAAAAAATATGTTTGCTTGTGGGTTTGTCTGAACCGGTGCCAGCAGAAAATACACCATTTCAAGCCCTGCACTCTTCAAGCTCATTCTCCTCTTCCAAACTGGAAGTCACCTTGGTTTCAGCCTTTGCCAAGCAATGGTGGCAGAACAGAAACTGCTTTCCTCGGGGCTGGGCGCTGCAGGCACCACGAGAGGGGTCCCCTCCTCTTTCCCCACAGGCAGCTGCCAAGTTTCCTTCTCCAGCCTGGGAGCTGTTTGGGAGAATATGGTCTGATTCAGGAACAGGACTCAGTGCCCATTTAAAAGCTGCACTCAGGGGGAGGGCAGGGGGTGCTGGCAGCTGCTGGTGCCAAATCCTGCCTCAGCTTCTCCTCTGGAGGTTCTGACAGGTTCTGGGGGTAGGGGCTGTTTGCAGAGCATGGGTGCAGAGGGGAGCTGATTTCTGATTTGTGACTGAGAAGTTATAAAGGCCCTGCATACGGGTTGGCAAGAATGGCTTACACTGCTTGTACAGACCAGCAGGAGATTATCCATCTCTGCAGTCCTGGTGCCAAGTGACACCATCCTGGTCTTCCTGCCCCATACATGAGCCTGTGCAGGAGAGGGCAGAATCAGCTCGCAGCACCAAGAGCTGCACCAGAAGTTGCATTTTGCTCCCTCTCAGAAATCCAGAAGTAATAGGGCCAAACAAAAAACCCCTCTGAAAGCAGCCTCTGCCCTTCGCACCCAGCACTGCTGGCTCCATCCTTTCCCACCCTGGCCACAGTGCCAGGCTGCTCTCCAGTTCCTGCAGATTGGCAAAGGGTGCCTTGACCACAAAGATGGTGAGTGCCTAATCCCGGCCACGAGAGCCTAAAACCCCAGAACAAAGCAATTAAGTTTGGGTCCCTTGGAGGCAGCTGCGAGGAGCTGGTGCATCCACAGAGATTATCTCCTCCTCCACAGATCTCAGGGAAATGCTCACAAGAGGATCAGGTTGCTCAGCCTTTGCTGGGATATGGGGCTGGTAAGACCACAACACTCTGCCTACTCCTGGGGCTTTACAAAGCCCCTGCATCCTACTGGGATTTAGGATGGCTTTTTTTCTCATTCTGCCTCAGTTGCCCTCCCTTCACAGCTTATTAGGGGTTAATTAGAGCCATCTGGGACCTTTGGCTCCAGCCCTGACCCCCCCAAAGCAGCCACCCTGGATCAGTGTCTGTGAGCAGGTGATGGAGGTGCTGACTTGCTGGGGACTGTTCTCCTCCCTGTGCAGACATCAGCAGAGAGCTCCCCTTGAATCACTGTGGGAAGGCAGACATGGCTTTTTGGCAGCCATGGGACAAGAGTGAGGAAGGCCCTGGGGATGCCAGGACAAGGGATGAGAAGCCAGGATAGTCCCTGATCTTGGTTCTGTGTCCCCTGCTTTCCTCATTCTCTGCTCTGGTGGGGAGAAGCAGCAGGTAAGCAGATGGACTCTGCTCAAGACATGCAAACCCCATCCAGTCTGACATCCCCAGGAGCTGGGACCCCTAAATATGCCAATTTGGGGGTGGAGGGATTGGAGAGCTCTGAGTCACTCAGCCAGCCCCAAGGCTTTGCTATCCAGTTGGAGGGGCCAGCAGGATGTGGGGAGATGTGTGGGTGCTGGTTTGGGTCCCTGCAGCCATGTTCATAATTGACATTGCTCACATATTTGTGAAACGGCGTGGTATGTTCTCCCAAAAATGTCTTTGCTGTCAGGGGTAATGGAGAAATTCAGGGACAGTCATGGCTGGCCCTGGCTGGGCTGTGTTGGATATTTTAGAGCATCCTACTGGAAAACAGCGCTGGGAAGGGCTGAAATGCTCCCAAGGGGCACATTTGTACCTCCCTGGGGGGGTTCATTGCGCTACAAGGGGTGAGCCCTGAGTCTGCACAGGGCTGCTCCCCACACCCGCTGAGAGCACCCCCAGACATGCACAATGCCAGACTGAGGGCTGTGCTCCAAAACGCTGGCCAGCCTCCAGCACCACCCCAGAAAAGTCCCAGCACCACCATGAGCCGGTCCCAGCACCACCATGGCCCTGGCACACACTGTCTGCCCCAGGGAGACCAAGGTGGGCAGGATTTGACCGGGGTGAGGAGCAGGGGATGCAGCAAGGGACAGCTGGGCATTGCCTGGCACGTGGCAGCCATTCCTCCCAACACCCCCTCCCTCCTTCCCCAGGCCCAGGTGAACCCTGGTCCTCACCCAGGGTTTTCCCACAGTCCAGGCCAAGCTGCAGGCTCGGGGGAGCAGCCTGCGGGGTCTGGCGTTTCCTCTGAAGGTGGAAGCAGGGGAGCATGCGCGGCCAAAAGGGCCATGAATGCCATAACTCGGGGCTGGGGGATTATTTATAACACTGGCACCTCTCCAAACAGATGTTTCTTTTTATTCTGAACTTGCACTAAATGGGTCACTCATTTCCTCTGTCTCCCATGGGCTTAAAACAGAGGGGGAAAGAGGAGGGGATATGGGTGAGAGTGCAGGGCTCGCCCTGGTCCCACGTCCCTCTGTGCTGGCTCCTCACAGCGACAGTTGTGGAGAGCCCATGGCTGGAGATCTGCTGGATTCTGTGTGTGGACACTGTGGCCTCCCCTCACTCGGACAGGGAGGATGGCCATGGTCAGGCTGGGCTGAGTGGGGCTTGCCTCCCCACCCCATTCCTCACGTGGCTGACCCCAGGGCAGCTGAATCACTCTGCTGGGGCTCAGTGTGGACTTGTCATCCCCCATGGCAGTCTCCCTCCCCTGCTTCAGGGTCACAGTCCTCATTTTCATCTTTCTGTTGGATGCTGTCAAAGCCTGTGGCAGGCTGGCCTGGAGGAGGCTGGGTGTGCCACCTCGTGTGCTGACATCTACTGCAGGACCCTCATGACCACACAACCACTTTCTCCTGGTGCCACTGAGGCTGGGGACCAGAATCTGGGGTCCTGGGCAGGGGCTTTGGTCATGTCAGATCTGCTCCCCGATGCAGAGGTCAGCAGGAGAGCCGTCCCCTCCTGTGGACACAGTGTCCCTCGGCTCATCCCCAGAGGTGGCATCTGCCCATGCTTTGCCTGTCTCCTAGAGACCTCAGTCCATACCCAGACTGTGGCTTTAGTCACATCTTCACAGCCAAGGAGCTCTCACAAAACCACTCAGAGGGTTTTGGCATTAATGACACTGTCTGTGCTTGCAAAACTTCACCTCCCCCAGACTGAAACAGCCCCAGATCCAGCACATTGCCAACAGGTACCCAGGGCTCTCAGCATCCTCTGGTCTCACGGTGTCTGGGTTAAGCCTCAGGGCTCCCTTGGCACTGGCAGGTGGCCAGGTGAGGAGGGTTTTGCCCCCAGGTGTTCATCTCAGGGCAGGGATGGTCTGTGGGACACAGAGACTCCCCAGCCTGGCTGCTCCTCAGTCTGGTTTCAGATTTCCTACTCCTGTGTTTTATCAGCAGGCATTTATGGGCCTTGGGATGACAGGGTCCCCATGTGTGTGCTCTGCCTAATTCTAGCCTTTTGCTGGGAAAAAGAAAAAGGGCTCTGTGGTGATAATCTGGCCTGTGAGTAAACACGGTGTCATGGGAGCCAAGGGACCCCAGAGGAGAGATGTTGCAACTCTGGACAATTCCAGCCAAGGGAAAAAAAAAAAGAAAAAGAAACAACCACTCAGTTTTATTTAGATTAAAGGGTGGGAAAGAAGCAGTTGCGGAGGCCAGAGGGAGGGTGGCAGAGGAAAACAGGACAAGCCAAAGAGTTTCACTGTTGGACAAGCAAGGTTTGGGTTTCAGGGGTCACCAGCCTTTGTTCAGGAAGCCTTTGGCCTTCAAAAGCAGGGGATGGTGCCCCCGTCCCCCTGCCAGGAATGCCTTTGCTCCCTGGCCGTGAGCAGTATTGATCACAGGATCCATACAGGGAATTTTCTATTGCATATGGGCACCCATGATCTCACTTAATGACTCAGATGTGCTTAGACAAAGAAGAAATAAAGTATATTTGACTTCCCGCTAATTTGCACCAGATGTCCCTTGCCTGCTTGGCAGGGCGGCGGGGCCATCAAGCATTGTGGGAGCGCCTGGAAGCACAGCCCTGCAAGAAAAGGGGCTAGAAATAGAAATCCAGAGGAAGGGAAAGGATTGGCAGCTGTGTGAGAGCTCCGTCCCAGTCAGATGAGATGTCCCCATGGGCAGGGCCAGCATCCAGCACCTCTGCCCAATACCACAGGAGCAGCGATGAGGGCAAGGAGAGCATGGCCAGAGATAAGAGCAATGTGGGCAATGGATGCAGGAATTGCCCCTGGAAATACAAACCAGAGTTTGCTGAGAGGTGGCTCAGCACCCTGACTTCCAGCAAACACTGCATCCCCTTGCTGGTGCCTAATGGTCTGTAGGGACCAGAGCTCCTGCCAGGGTGGCTGTGGCTGCTCTCCCAGTCCCCAGCATGCTGAGCCATCCCCTTCCCTGTGCACCAGCTCTGCAGGCTGGTTCTCAGCTCCCACAGCTCTGGGGGTGCTTGTGGGACCCCACACACACTGGTTATGCACAGGGCACTGGTTGTGGAGAGGCAAGAAACATAGTCTAGGCAGGCTGGGAGGAGGGCAATGGACTGGGAGGACATCCTTGGTGTTCCTAACCCATCCTGTCCCATGGTTTGTGATGTTTACAGGGCTGGAAATGGCCCTGTCCCACATGATCCGTGCTTGGGGATGGGCAGTGCCATGCAGTGTCCGTGCCAGCAGTGACTGCCCTGTGTGTTGTGCCAGGATGCTGGGAGACACACAGGGAGCAAGTGCAGAGGGAAGGGGGCTCAGAGTATGGCAGGACACACAGCAAAGTCAGAGGAAATTCATGCCTTGTTACCCAAGAACAGTGAAGACTGAACCCACACAGCATATTTTGGGCATTAGCAAAGGCATCTTAGGCTTATGAGCATTCTTAAACAAGAGAGGTCTGGAGTGGGGGAACATTAATGAATCAGTAGGGTTTGGTGATGCTTGAGCTGCTTAGCAGGGCACTCTGAGGTGCAAGGAATAGTAGAGATGGCTCCCTAAATGAAGATGGTACCATCCCCAGCAAAGGCTGGATACAGCTCTTGTACCCAAACTCCTGGGTGTTGCCCTGCTCTGGCTGCAGAAATTCCTGTCCAAGTTCATCAGCCACAGAGGCATCAGCCCCCGGCCACTCGAGCGAGGGAGTGGGAGAGGAGGCGCAGGAGAAAGCTCAGCTGTCATCAGATTTGGGATGCAGGAGAAATGGGAGCGGGCTGCTCTGGAAAGGCTGTGTAGTCATGAGATGGGGAATCATGAGACTTGAATCCCAGTGCTGGCGCAGCCGTGGCCCTGGCCGTGCTGTTTGACTTCTGCTCTGTCCCTCTGGCCCGTGTTCTGTCTGTGGGATCACAGGCCATCAGAGCCCTGTGCTCAGTGCTGCAGCTGCTCGGGGATGTTGGGGTGGCCACTTTTATTCCATCCCCAGAAACCCCCTCAAGAGCTCAAGGCTAGAGATGCTCAAAGAGGATTCCAGCGGTGCCTGACCTCAGCCAGCCCTCAAACATTTTCCTTTGCCAGCTGGGAAAGCCAGCAGCCCCAGGGTTGGCTCAGCTCTCCTCATCTCCGCTGCAAACTCGGCTCTCTGCTCTGCCAGGCTGGTGTGATTACAGAGGGGAGATAAGGACAGGCAGTGTCTGTGTCACCAGTCAGGGACAGTTGCCTGTATCTGTGTCTTGTTTGGACTCCAAACCCTCCCAGACACTCTCAGTC
Organism: Pseudopodoces humilis; assembly: GCF_049639895.1. Lineage (NCBI taxonomy): Eukaryota > Metazoa > Chordata > Aves > Passeriformes > Paridae > Pseudopodoces > Pseudopodoces humilis. The sequence goes on from NC_142216.1 coordinate 6,634,344, forward strand.
CCTCAGTGCCCGGCTCTGGCCTGGCTGGGCGTAGCGTGGGGGCGAGCAAGGACGTGCCAGCTGTCGGGGACCAGCCTCCCCCACGGCACTTGGCCAAGCCCCAGCGTGGCCCCGGGGACCCCCCCTGGGACCTGAGCCCCTGGGGAGCAAAGCCACCCCACAGGGATGTGGGGCTGAATGTGGTGTGGGGCTGTGTCACCCAGCCAGCGCTGCTGCCCTGTGAGCCAGCCGACCTCCTGCCTCCTCTCCCAGCCAAATTCCTCCTTTAGAATAATAAACAGTGTGGCTCAAGAGAAAAGCTCCTTTCCCTGCCTGGCTAGGACTGGTTTGCCTTCACATCGAGGAGCAGCAGAGGGGCAGAGGGAAGGTCTGTACCGGTGCTGGGGGGGAGGAAGGATGGTGAGGGGTGTAACATGGGGATGGAGAGTTGGAACAGCACCTTGGTGGCTGCAAGGTGGGAGGCTGCCAGGGAGCTGCAGGGCTGAGTGAAGGGTGCTGGACATGGCATTGCTGCAGGAGCTCCCTGGCCTCCATTAGTGTGCCTGGATGGGTGTAGGCAAAGGGTCCCACGGCTTGAAAATACTCAGGTGTTGGCTTGTGGGAAGGATGTAGGAATCTGAGGGGTGTGTGGCACCCTGCTAACCCATAGGGGTGAGAGGAGATCACCCAGGGCAGCTGATCATCGTGTAGGTGCCGGTGTTTGGGTCCCTGGGTGGGATTACGCCTGGGTGCCTGCTTTCGTATCACGGGGTGGGATTGCTCCTCCTCGTCTGGCACTCTTAGCGGCACTCACAGTTCCTGCTAAGAACAAAAGCTGGGACTGAGGAGAGGAGCAAGCGCTCTCGAGGCTGGCAGGGTGCTTTGGCATCCCTTGTGAGATGCCTGTGCAAGCACACGTGTGACAGGGAGGGGACAGGCTCGTCCCTCTGCCCTCGCAGGACGGGCCGGGCTCAGCCCCGGCCGGAGCAGACAAACAAGGGAGAGGTCACCGCTCTTTGAGAGATGTTGCCACCCTCCCACTCTGCTTGGGAAGCATCTCCAAGAGAAATGCCTTTCTGCAAAAGCAGCCGCTTTATTGAAAGCAGCGCAGGCGGCAGGCGGGGGCTGCGGGGCTCTGCCAGCCCAGCAGCGGCACTCAGCCGTGCCCGGCTCCCTGCTCCGCCTGGGCAGGGCTCTGGCCATCAGTGACCCTGCAGAGATCACTGCTGGGTGGGGACAGGAGCCAAGAGCTCGCCCGCAGCAGGACTGACAGTGACAGCCACGCTGCACGGGCAGATAAAAGCTGGGCATGAGTTCGGGGGGATCTTGGCCGCTCACAGACAGGTATCGGGGGGGCCGGGGTGGTGGATACAACCTGGCTTGTGCGTGCAGCCAGGGAGGGGTGAAAGGAGAGGATCCCAGTTGTCCTTACGACCTTGAACATTGAATAATGGATGAATCACACACCTCTGTAAAGCAGAATGGGGAAACGAAGGTAATTGTTCTCATGGCAGTGCCTTGGGGGGCAGAGATTAGATTGTCCATCCTTCTCTCTCCTGCAGCTTGGTGTTCTGAGGGTGGGTTCAGAGAGGTCACATTCATGTACAGCCTGAATTTCACCTCGGTCCTTTCATCCTACCCACCCCCATCTCTTGCCCGAAGTGCTCTTATCCCCTCTGGCAAACGAAGAGAGAGAAAGAGTCATAGAGGTTTTTTTCGGGAAGAGGGAGATGGACGCTGCTGAATAAGCTGGAGACCTGGAAGGATTTGTGGTAGATCAGACTTCTGTTGAGCCAAAGCAAGAGAATAATAAAAACATCTGACAAGTGCACGTCATTTAAAAACCATTTCCTCCTTAACATCAAGCAGTCCGGGAGGCCGCTCCAGGGCCAAGAGGCAGCGGAGAGCTCAGTAAGAGGCCGGGTCAGCAAGTCTAGATTGCCACTAGCCCTCCTTGAGCCTGGCAAGAGCTCCCCAGAGCACTGCCAGCATCACAGGGGGCTTCTCCTCGGGGTCTGCCCTGGGAGGTGGCCCAGGCAAGGCAGGAGCTCAGCTCTGGGTTGCAGCATGGTCGAACTGTGAGGTTCAGCTCCATGCAGGAACATCCCCAAGTTCCCCAGGGAATTCATTTCCCCCAGGCTTTGCCCAGGCACAGAGAAAGCCTTTTCTCTTCCCCTTTGTCAGTGTGTTCATTTTGCTTTTCAGAATGACTCGTTCCCACCCCTGCAAGCACCATGGGGAGGGGTACCTGTCACCCCAATACACAGGAGACAGAGCCCTGCTCTTAGGGATCTCTGGCCTCATCTCTTTTGGCTCCTGGTTTGTGCCAGGGAGGGCTGAAAAAGCTCTGTGGAAAAGATTTCTTGAGAAATGTTGATTAGAAGGGTTTTAAACTAAAAAAAAACTCTTAGATATTCTCTTAAATTTATATATTTAAAAGTTAAATCCAAGAAACACAATTTTTGGTGGAGTTTTTTCAGGCTTGTTGTGGCTTAACCCCAGCCAGCAACCAAGTGCCATGACAAGGCTTCTTTTATTTCATTGGAAGGAGCAAACAATGTGGGAGGGTTGAAGGGGATCTGTTTTCTAGCAAGTTTTATCTCACTGTGACTGAAGGAAGAAAAACTAAGGAATAAAGGCAAATGGTAAAGCAGAGGGAGGGAGGGAGGAAGACAGGACTCTGCCAAGGAGGGGAGAGGTATTTCCAGCTGAGATGAGCAAAAGTTGACGCAATTGCTGGAGCCTCCAGCAAAATCCCTGTTTACCAGTGGGAGAAGCCTTAGAAACTGCAGATCCAGCATGAGGGGGAAGCACCACTCCCCAGGAGGGAAAGGCTGAAAATTGGACAGATGGAAGGTTTCTGAGGTGGACAAGTGAGGCCAGGGCTTGGGTGGGGGCTCAGGGACCCCTGCCCAGGACAGCTGAGTGATCCCTCCTCTGCTGAGTGCTGTGCTCATGTCACTTTGCTCTTGACAGGACTCAGACGCCCAGCCCAGAGCCCAGCATGCTGTGCCCCACTCTCAAGACATGTCTCTGGCTCCTCATCCTCACTGGTGAGTGCTGTGGCTGGGCAGGGGTGTGAGGTGGGAGGAAGGGGGCAGTGCCATGGGGAAGCACTGGGGTGCACAGCGTGCTCCAGGCACATCTATCCCTGCTGATGCCTCAGATCCATGGGCTGGCACAGTCCTGTGGCGGGGTGGATGTAAAGTCCCCACCTGCTTCATGGTGATGCACAGCACAGTGAGAGGAGGAGACCTTTCCACAGGCAGCAGTGCCAGGTGTGCCCAGACCTTCCTTAGCAGACACCTGAGAACCCACATTAGCTGGACACCCCACAGCAGGAGGGATTTGGTCAGATCCCATATATCCAACAGCCCCTCACAGCAAGGCACCAGGGCTCCTGGCTGCACCTGGTGCAAGTCCCTGGAGCTGTCCCCAGCTGTCCTGTCCACCTGTGGGGACACCAGAGAGGAGCATGTCACAGCCCCATTGGGACATCTGGGCAGATGGTGAAGCAAGGCAGCTGGGAGAGACATGGGGAGCCATTCAGGAAGACCTTGCCTGCTCTATTACTTCCAAAGGATTTCCTGCAAGGTTTTGCTTTCATTCCTTTTTCACTTTCTTGTAAACTGACATTGTTCCAGCCTCGTCTGGGTCCTGTCTGACATGTGGACAGTCAGCCAGAAGAGCAGGGAATTGCCTCCTATTCTCCTTGGGGATTCTCCACCCAATATTGCCACAGACAGCAATTAGCTGCATTGAACACTGCTGAATCTTGTGGTGTCTGATTTGCTCTCCAGTAAGGGTTGCAGGAGGTACAGGGAATTAAAGGTGACCCACCAAGGTCTCGATCAGCAGGACATTTTTGAGGAGACCATGGGTTTGTCAGTGGTGATTACACTAGGGAAGGCAAACTCAAGAAAGTTATTTTTCAGTGTAAAGGCTGACACTACAAAGCAAACACATTGCCATGAGGTGTGCTTCTCTGTGGATTTCAGAAGAATTCAATTTGGTCTCATGTCACTTCTCTCTCAGGTCTGCTGGAGGTAACGTTTGGGGACAGCAGGCTGCACATCGAACCCAGAGACACTGAGCTTGTCCTCAGCCTCCACAGCACCTTCTCCCTCCTGTGCTATGGGGACAGGGAGCTGGTCTGGGAACGGGAGGGACAGCCCCTCACTGCCTCGCTGGAGCACAGGGACGGTGTCTTTGTCAGCAATCTCACCCTCAGGAACGTGACAGGCCATCACACCGGGGAGTACACATGCACCTACAGCCCTGAGCAGGCTCCAGAGCCAGCGGAGAGGAGAGCCCTGTACATCTACGTTCCAGGTAGGGGACAGCATGTCCTTGCCTCTGGGCTTCCATGGGGTTTAGCAACCAGGAAAAAGAGGGCTTTGACTTATTGTTCTGTCTCCAAGCAACTGGCCTCCCCAAATCCCTTCTCCAATAGCCCTCATGGTAGGTCTCTGGCTGTGGCATATCTCTGTTGTGCCAGCTCATGGAGAGTGTGGTGTGTTGGGACAAGTGGTGGGGGAGCAGTGGTGCTCAGTGGTGCTGGGTTTCTCCCAGGAGACATTGTATGAGCACACAACATGCAGCTCTGCTTTCCCAAGGGAAGTGTGGGAAGAAGCATCCCGCTAGCATGGAGTCAGGGCCCTGTGGTGGAGAGTTACTGGAGGAGCACAAAGCAGCCCTGGTTAAGCTTCCAAGCAGCTTTCTCTAACCAATGTTCCCTCTTTCCCACAGATCCCTCCCTGGTTTTCCTCCCTGCAGTCACCTCTGAAGAGCTCTTCATCTTCATCACAGGCTACACAGAGGCTGTCATCCCATGCCGTGTGACCAACCCACAGATGCAGGTCACCCTCTATGAGAAGAAGGTGGAGAACCCCATCCCAGCTACATATGATCCACAACAGGGATTTAAGGGCTTCTTTGAGGATAAGACCTATTTCTGCCGGACATTTGTGGATGACCAGGAGGTGGATTCAGACACTTTCTATGTCTACAGGATCCAGGGTGAGCTGACATTGTTTTAGCACACCTGTGCACCTGCTGTGGCTGTTTCTTCAGGCCAGTGGCAGGAGACACCAAAGCTCTCCTCCCGTCTCCTCAGTGATGATCAGTTTGGAGGCTGGATTTAGTCCTGTCTCCATTAGAAAATGGGTTTTGCCTACAAGTCAGCTCCATCCCTCAGGGAAGACAGTTTCCAGTGGACCAGTCTCCCCAGGGTAAATGGACTGGGTGTCCACTTATCCCTTCATAATTCATTCCTTTCTTCCACCTTTCCACAGTGTCATCAGTGAATGTCTCCATCAGTGCAGTGCAGACCATGGTGCGCCAGGGAGAAAATGTCACCGTGATGTGCACCGTGAGCGGCAACGAGCTGGTCAACTTCAACTGGGACTATCCCCGCAAGCAAGTGAGTGCTCCACACCCACAGGCTCTGGGCAGCAGCTCCAGCCTTTGCTCAGATGTGCCATGGCAATCACTCATCAATATCCCATGCCAGAAGTTATGGGTAGCCACGCAGAGAGGTTTGACGGGGATGAGCTTGCAGCTGTCTGTGATCAGTGCATGTTCCCTGTACTGAGGCAGCCAGACTGGGGTCTTCTACCATTTTCTCCCCCCTCCCTGTGAGCCCAATGGCAGAACACGTTTTTGGCTCCTCAGACCATGTCTCCGTGTCCCCTTTTTGCAGGCAGGGAAGGCTGTGGAGCCAGTGACTGACTTCCTGCCTGGATCCACTCATGAGATCCGCTCCATCCTCATCATCCAGAACGCAGAGCTGGAGGACAGTGGGACCTATGTCTGCAATGTCTCCGAGGGCTACCATGAGAAAACGGACAGGAAAGACATCACCGTCCAAGTGATCGGTGCGTTGCTGCCCACACGCCCAAAGCCAGCAAACCGTGTGGGCGTCCAGGCAGGATGTCCCAGAGTGACCCCCTCTCCTCTCTCACAGCCTCCAGCTTTCTACCCTCCTCACTTCTGCTCTAAGTAACCATGACAGTGAGCCAAATCTCACCCCATGTCACCCCTGCCCGCTTCTTGGCTTCAAAACATCCCAAATTTCCCTTCATAGCTTTTGTGACCCTTTAAAACTCTTGAGGGTATCGGTAAGAGTTCCTCTGCACTGTGCAGTGCCAAGGTGATGTGAAGACATGCTGTTTTCTGTCTGCATCTGACCTTCCTTCATGTAATTTGAGGAAACTGCCCCATCTCCATTATCTCCACAAGATAACAGGCACATGCTTCTGCCCTGTGAGCTCCTCTGTTCCAGTGTGGCTTTGCACCCACACTCCCCTCAGACACAAACCTGAGGTCTTGAGGGATGCATCTGGAGCTGCCTTACCACTTCTGGGTGTTCAAAGAGTTTTGCTCCAGATCCATGTTTATCCAAAGGACCAGGGAGGAGGTTGTTCCCCTCTCTGACCCCCCTCTTTCTCTTGCCTCAGAGCATGGCTTTGTGCACTTCCACACCCACCTGCCCAGCACGGTGTATGCTGAGGTCCACAAGAGCCACACTATCCTGGTGGAAGTGGAGGCTTATCCCCAGCCCAGCATTGTGTGGCTGAAGAACAACAAGACATTGACCATGGAGAGCAGCAGCGAGTTCACCATCACCAGCAGGAACCTGTCAGAAACCAGGTACGGGCCCATCATTCCTCCCCAGGGTGCAGAGAGGGGGTAACTCACAAAGGAATCTCCAAATTGCTGGTTGGACACAGCTGATTATTGAGTAGTTTTCTGTGAGTGGATTTTGAGCACTCCTCAGGTGGGTGGGAGCTGGTTGTCTCCAAGCACTCTCAGTCCCTGGGTACCTTCCCACATCCCATCTGGGACTGTGTCTCCCCCAGGTACCAGACAGCTCTGGTGCTGGTGCGGGTGAAGCAGGAAGAAGGAGGATTTTACACCATTCGGGCTTCCAATGATGATGATGAGCAGGAGCTCTCCTTCCATCTGCAGATAAATGGTGAGGATGGGCATGCACACATATGGCTGAGGAGAGTGGGAGCAGCCTCAAGGGGTGGCACCATCCTTTGCTGCAGAACCCCCAGAATGAAGCCCTTACTCCTGTGGTTGCAGCTCCAGAGTGGTCTTGCTTAAGGAAAGAGATTTCAAGCAAGAAACTCACTTGGGTGAAATATCTCACACTTGGCCTCAGAGCAAGGGGGACAGGGAGGCAGCACAGACACATCAGCTTGGCCCAGGGTAGTAGATTAGAGATGATTGTACAGCTGTGATGTCCAAGATTTTCCTCCACGCTCACCCTGCTCGCCAGTCAAGCTACATGGGGGTAGATCTCCTCCATAATCCCCTCAAACTTTACCCTTTTTGCTTTTCCCTTTCAAAAATAAAATACAATGGACGTGATGAGTCCTACCTCATCCCAAGACTATGGCAGGGATGCAGTAGACTCACATTCCCCAGAGGAATCATGTTCCCCTTCTATCCTGCAGTCAGAAAGAAAGATTAATTCACATCAGTGTCTTTTTGTTTCAGTGCCAGCTAAAGTGGTGGATCTCAAGGAGAACAGCAGTGCCAGCAGTGGGGAGCAGACAGTAACATGCTCTGCTGAAGGCATGCCCCAGCCGGAGATCAGCTGGTCTACTTGCAGCGACATCAAATGGTGAGTGGAGGGATGGAGGCCATGAGAGCAGCTGGGCTTTTATTTGTTAGAATAATAGGCTATTACTTAATTGTATTCTGGTGGCATGTGGTCCCTGCTGCCTCTCAGCTGTCTTTATCCCCTCTGGACCAGGTGCAGCAGCAAGGGCCAGCCCACCCGGCTGCTGGGGAACGAGTCGGCCGAGATCGGCGTGCAGACCAACGCCTCGTACCACGCAGAGCGGCAGCTCTACCGCGTCAACAGCACCCTGCAGCTGCACAGGGTGCACGAGCCCCTGCTCCTCAGGTGCACTGTGCAGAACTTCCTGGGAACCAACTCCCAGGACATCACTCTGGTCCCACACGGTGAGGGCTGAGACAAGTTTTGAGCCAGCAGTGGGGAGATTGACCTTTCTGTGTCTCCAGCCTGGAAACCTGTGTTCTTCTGCCCCAAATGAAGCTTCCTTTGGGTTGAACAGAAAAGACTGTTTCAGTTGCAGTGTGGAGCCCTTATGTCCAATGGCCATGGATATGCTCTTCCCACTACTGGCAGGGTCACCTCTCCAGGGAGGCAAGACAAGAGTGCCTGAGCAGGTCCCCAGTGTCTTGTTGTTAGCCCGTGGGTCACTAGATGGTGCCACGGACTTGAACATCCATGTGCTGAACATCCCAAATATGAGGAAGGATGGTCTAAGCTCAGGCCCAGGGCTGCCAGCTCTCCCCCAAGCAAAACAGCCTCTCTAGATCTTTTCACCCTCCCATAGCCAAACTGCTCCTGAGGCAGAAGCCAGTAACAACCCATCACCCCATCATCCCTGGGGGACTGGCTCTGCAAGTGCTGGGAAAGTCTGCCCAGGAGGAGACTGTCCCTACCCAGAGAACAGCTCAGGGTCAATGTCTGGGGGAGGAGAGTGCAGGGACCTCTCTGCACTGCTCTCACCTCCTTTCCCTGGCTGCTCAGGCTGTGGAGGGGTGGAGGAATCTGACTGCTGTCTCTGTTATCTTTGTAGCCTTGCCATTCAAGGTGGTCATCATTTCTGTCATCCTGGCCTTGCTGGTCCTCACTGTGATCTCACTGATCATCCTGATCGTGCTGTGGCAGAAGGTAAAAGAGGAGAGTGCTCCCAGGCTGTCACAGTGGTACCCCAGGGTTAGGGTGGCTGGGCCTAATGATGTCCCATCTGCATAGATCCCAGGATCTATGGGCCTCCATCAGTTCCTGCATGCCCCTGGCATCTCTGGGGTAGATGGGGAATGAGACAATGGCTGTAAGGACCAAAGGCTCCCTAACAAGCACATCCCCCATGCCCTCCCTGACTCCCAGCCTCTCAGATGTCTCTTTTCCCTCTGCTCCCTTTTCCAGAAACCTCGTTATGAAATCCGCTGGAAGGTGATTGAGTCAGTCAGCTCTGATGGGCACGAGTACATCTATGTGGATCCCATGCAGCTCCCTTATGACTCCACCTGGGAGGTGCCCAGGGACAAGCTGGTGTTAGGTAAAGGCTCTGCAGGTGCCACTGATGGATCCCTGAGGTCCTGGCTGTTTGGGGTTGAGACGTCCAAAAGAGACCAACCCAGAGGAGACACAGAGATCTCTGGAGATACAATGTGGTTCTGGAACAGGGGGGGGATCATCTAGGACCATGGTGGGAGGCCAGCTGCCCCCTTTGGCATTAAGCACCGTGTTGTTCCGGGCTATCCCACCCTGTAGCTGGCAGTTCTGGAAACCAGCCCCAAGCCCAAACATCATAGCTCATGGCCATGTCCATGCCCAGCAGAATGACTGCAGCAAGGCTGGTGTGGTTTTAGACAAGCAGTTTGTATTTTCCAGGCTCCTCATTTCTCCTCTAGATCACTGCCAGCTTTGTCTCCTGGCTGTTTCTTTGTAGGACGCACTCTCGGCTCCGGTGCCTTTGGTCGTGTGGTGGAGGCAACAGCCCATGGCCTGAGCCATTCAAGGTCCACCATGAAAGTGGCAGTCAAAATGCTCAAGTGTAAGTTCTGCCCCTTTTCCCTCCCTAAAGCCGCAAGATCAATCAGTGCCACGCTCTCCTCTCCTTGCCCTGCTGCTCACACCGGCTCTCCCCAACAGCCACAGCCCGCAGTAGTGAGAAGCAAGCCCTCATGTCCGAGCTGAAGATCATGAGCCACCTGGGACCTCACCTCAACATCGTCAACTTGCTGGGGGCCTGCACCAAAGGAGGTAGTTGAGCCCTGAGCACCTTGTCTCCTCTTTCTGCTTCCCTGGGCTGTGCTTAGGAGGACAACTGTCCTTAGATAGAATAATTCCTGTTTTCTGGTTCCAAATGATTCAGCCTTCTCCTGAGAAAGCCTTGTGGGACTCTGAACACCTTTCTTCCAACCTGATTGAAACTGGGAAGGCACGTGTCTGTGTCACCTCCCTCCACAAACACAAATTTCAAATGCCAAAAAATGCTCAGGACCAGAAAGGTGGCTCTTCCCATTGGCCCTGCCTAGACAGCCTGTTGTCTGGTAATATCCTTGTGAAATTCACGGCCACAGTGGCCAGGGCAGGGCTGATGCAGGTGTTCTGTCCCATCAGGACCCATCTACATCATCACCGAGTACTGCCGCTACGGGGACCTGGTGGATTACCTGCACCGCAACAAGCACACCTTCCTGCAGTCCTACGGGGAGAAGGCACGGCGAGAGGCAGAGCTCTACGGGAACACCCCCAAGGAGGACCATGTGCACAGGTACCAGGAAAGCAGCTCTCTCCTCCTCCCTGCCTACCCCATCCTAGCCCCACCGGGGAGGGAGGCTGGTACTCCCAGGAAGGATCCTGCATTTTTAGAACTGTGAAATAAGCACTGGCCCAGCACTGAGGCACAGCTGGATTCTGTGTTGCCTTGTTAGAGCAGCCCATGTGCCAACCAGTGACCTCCAAGCAGCTCCTGACAGTGAGGAGTTAGCAAATTCTGTGTCCTGGAGCCTGAGTTTGCCAACACACATGCCAGCTTCTCCATGCCAGTTGGGAATATTTCCTGGCATCATTAATTTTATTAGCATAACCACAGCCACACACTGAGTACAGAGACACAGGGTTTTCCAGCGTGTCTTAACCACTGGAGATCTCAGCTCTGCATTTCCAGGGCAGGTTGAGTTGCTACTGAGCCTCAGGGAGAAGTGCTACAAGGAAAAGGAAATGGTCCTTTATCTGGTTGCCAGCTGTAAGGGATGCAGGCACAGCAGCACAGAGAAATGGTCCCCAGGGAAGTTAGAAAGCAGTGTTTCCTTCCAACACACCAAAACAATAGTAAAACAGAGCAGTGTTACAGCTCCCCCTGCCCTTTTTGCCTGAAGGCAGCTGAGATCTTCCTAAGCACCATTTGCACACTACTTCACCCATGATGCAGGGCTTCTTTCCTGGCTGTGTGGAGCATTTCAGTGCTGGGGCTGAGGGACTGGGAATCTCACAAATCATGGCCCTCAGCCCTCATGTCTTCTCCTCTCCTCTCTCTCCTCTGGATCTGAGCAGCCTCTTTGCTTCCCCCCACAGCCACCTCTCCATGTCTGTCGAGAGTGACGGCGGCTACATGGACATGAGCAAGGATGACTCCTTGGACTATGTGCCCATGTCTGACATGAAGGGTGAAGTCAAATACGCTGACATCGAGTCCTCTAACTATGGCACCCCCTATGAGCTGGACAGCTACTCTCCCTCAGGTAACAGCTTGGCCACAGCAGGAGGGAGAGCTGCTTTGGGTGCTGGATGCCTTTGCTTGCAAAATCACTTCTGTGTCTCATCCAGCAGCAGTGACAGATGTCCTCACAGTGAGAGCTCCTGGCTCTGTCCCTTTGTTGCTGGAGGCAGAGCATTCCCCAGTGTGTCCTTCCACTAGTGGGAGGCTCCCCAGCGTGCTGGGTAACACCAACATCCATCTCTGCTTGCCCTCCAGCTCCTGAAAGGACAGACCGGGTGACGCTGATAAATGAGTCTCCACTCCTCAGCTACATGGACTTGGTGGGCTTCAGCTTCCAGGTGGCCAATGGGATGGAGTTCCTGGCTTCCAAAAATGTATGTATGCTGCCTGGTCTGTGGAGTGTGTAGTGGTGGTGGCCAGCAGTGAGTTTTCTGCCATGTCCTGTGGTCAGCTTCCTCCCACTGCCCCTCTGTCCGTGCCAAACTCCTTGTGGGATAAGTGGCCATGCAATTGAGGAGCCGCTGACCACTTCCCTTTGGAAACACAGTCCTGGAGATCAGTATGACTATATTTGCATGTGACAGCTAACCCTGGCTCACACTGAGCTTCAGACCTCAAATTCCCTGACTCTGTGCTCCTCCTGAGCCTTGTTCAGCACAGCTGTGGCATTATCTCATCCCTATTTACTGGGATGACCAAACTGTGTACAGGGAGCTAAAGCTCAAGGCACCCTGCAGCAGAGCAACTACTCTTCCTAGACACCCTTATTGCACTGCGTGCTCTGAGCACCCCAGGACTCAGCAAAAATGTGGTACCTCTGCTAGTGGTTGAGCCAAGATTGTCCCTAGAGGTGAAGGAGACACCTGAAGCCCCTCGCAGTGACAGTGCTCTGTGTCCCCCCTGCAGTGTGTGCACCGTGACCTGGCTGCCAGGAATGTCCTCATCTGTGAGGGGAAGCTGGTGAAGATCTGTGACTTTGGCCTGGCGAGGGACATCATGAGGGATTCCAACTATATCTCCAAAGGCAGTGTGAGTACCAGGAGCCTTGCAAGCTCCTTCTTCCCAGGGCTCTGGGCCTGGCACGCCCTCCATAGTCCCCCTGTGAGCCACCTGTCCATCAGTGTGCCCAGAGGTGGTGACAGGGCAGGACTCCCAGGAGATGACATCAACAGCCAACCATCCTTCACTTCATTTGCTCTGCACACTGAAGTGGCAGAATTGCATGCCCACATCTCCTGGCTCTTTACAGAAGAATCTGAGCAGTAGCAAAATTCAGGATTGTCCCCTGTACATTGTCCCAGTAATGGCAGCAGTGCTGCATTGTGCCAGCACTGAGTGTGTTCCTGAGCTTCAGGCAGAAGGAGGGCAAGGTTGGGCAGCTTGGTAGGGCTGTAGTGACTCACTGGCCACTCTGGGAAGAGATTCACAGGACTCCACTCTAACCACTAGACCACAAGTTAAGAAGTGTCTTCTTGCAAGCAGCTTCTTTCCAGAGAGATGTATCAAATCTTTCAAGGCAGGAGAGGATAAGGCTGTAATTGAGCTTTGCCAGAAAGCATTTCCCTGTGATTTCAACAACAACCTATCCACTCCAGCCCTGAGGCATTTGTGAATCTCCAATCCCAAGCAAAGCAGGCCGTGTAATTCCCAGAGAAACTGAGGCTGGGGGAGCTGAGAATAGAGATAGGTGCCTTAAACCACAATCTTTATCTAATCTGCAAACTACTTAACTTCTCTCATGCTTTCTCCCATGTGCTGTCAAACAGGTACGCAGAGCTTGGTCAGGGGGACCCTCTCCTAGAGGGGTCGGGGTTTTTAGTCCAGCCTTGACATAGCTGGTTTCCTGTCCAAAATGGGAAATGAAACTGAGCCCCATTGCAATCCTTCCTGGAGATTATTTTGGTATTCATTGTGCAAGAAAATCCCACAAGCATCACAGCCAGTGCTGCCTACAAGCTGGTCAAGTGAGGCTTTCTTTGTTATTACTCTGTGTGAGTAAGAACAGAAAAGAAGCTGGATGTATCCTTTGGTTCTTTTCTGGTCATCTCCTAGCCTTCTCCAGCCTGGTCTCAGGTTTCCAAATTCAGATAGGCCTGTACTCTCTTCAGGAGTCTTTCGTCAGTAGCCTCCTCAAGAGCGAGGGAACAGAGAACACACACTGGGACGTGTGTGCATTCATCATGGCAGGCTGTGATGGAAATGGATACAGCACATCCATTCTTTCCTCCTGCCTACTGTGTCTGTTCTGCACAAAGAAAGAGGCAACTGGTCCCTCCCAGAACCGACTGACAGCAAATGTCAGCAGATGTGTTGGACTCACCAACAGATCTGAAGGGTCTTCTTTGTTTGTAATTTGGGTGTCAAGCTCTTATCTTGAAACAAGTGCTGTGGGTACAGCTGACTCTCTTCTTGTTTCATTTTTGATTCTTTCTTAGACTTTCTTGCCCCTCAAGTGGATGGCTCCAGAGAGCATCTTCAACAACCTCTACACCACCCTGAGTGATGTATGGTCTTTTGGGATTCTTCTTTGGGAGATATTCACTCTAGGTAAGTGCCCTGGAGATCATGGTGGTGTCTGTAGTTCTGGTAACATGTTAGCTGGACCCCTTCAAAAACAATAAAAATGCATTTCTAACCTTCAAGTCCCTACTTCACCTGTCAGAGTAGCACTTCATTCCCTCTCTCCTTCTTCCCCATGCTCACGTTGCATTTGGAAGTGAGATGAAAGGTAAAGAAACAAGAAAATCTTGGTGTGAAGTGCATGTTGGCTGGAGGGATGGCAGGCAATCCTGCAGCCTAATTCCTGATCTCCATTTACCCCCAGGAGGGACTCCATACCCTGAGCTGCCTATGAATGAGCAGTTCTACAACGCCATCAAACGTGGCTATCGGATGTCCAAACCCACCCATGCCTCTGATGAAATGTGAGTGCTGTCAACATGTGCTCACCCTGGATGTGCTCTACACACCACAGAAGCATTTCTACCTGCTTTCCTCACCTGCTAACTCAGTCCTCTCCCTTCCCTCTTGGCAGCTACAGCATCATGCAGAAGTGCTGGGAGGAGAAGTTTGAGATCAGGCCATCTTTCTCACAGCTGGTGGTGCTTATGGGAAGCCTCCTGGTGGATTGCTACAGAAAGGTACATCCAGAAAACCCTGTGCTGGAGGGACAGAAGAGGGTCAGTGCCTTGGTGAGGGCCCCCAGTGAGGGTTTGGAGACCATGTTTAGTGCTGCAGTGCCAGAGGATTCTGCTGTGAGCAAGGCTGCGTTAGTTGGAGCAGCCAGTGAAGGTGGTTTGGGCACCCCAGGAACGTTGCCGAGACAACTGCCTCGCCAGACAGGCAGCTGGTAACTCAGCAACTGTGGAAATCAGAGCTGGCAGGAGATCAAAATCCTGCCTCCAACTGTTTGGGATTTTGGAGCTGTGAAGTTGTGCCACTGATCGCTCCCTTACGAAAGGTTCATGGCCTGTCTTTATTGGAGTAAGGGCAGCTGGACCCAGCTAGAATATTCCAGCCCCACAAGGAAAACCCTGGCAGGCAGGAAAAGGAAACATGACTCAAGTACATTCTCCCCACTCACCAGACCTTCCCTTTCTTTGGTAACCTGCCCTGTGGGAGCAGAGGTACCAGCAGGTGGATGAAGAGTTCATGAAGAGTGACCACCCCGCTGTTGTCCGCACAAGACCCACCATTCCTGTTCTGAACAACGCCCGCCCTGCTGCCAGCTCCCCCAGCAGCAGCATCCTCTACACAGCCGTGCACCAGAACGGGGGAGAGAACGATTATATCATCCCTCTTCCCGACCCCAAACCTGAGGCAAACTGTGACCTCCCTCAGGAGGCCTCCCTCAGCCGGGCCAGGTAAAAACATTGCTTCTGAGTGTTGGCCTTTCCCCCAACTGTCCAAGTCTGAAACAGGGACCTCAAGAGGAAAGGGGGATGCTCTGTTGAGGCACAGACTAGGGGTGGATATACTGGGAGAGAAGGAGGGCAGTGTCACCCCATCTGAGGTGCTGTGACCTGCATGAGCCCACAGGGATGGAGATGAACCAGTGGAGCTGGGACATGAGTTAAGATAGGGCACAATGTCACATCCCTGCACATCAGCCTGCACAGCTGAGGACAAGCAACCCCACGCACAGGGAGGAGAGCACACAGGGAACCACGTTCTGTAGAGCCCAGCCAGCTGTGTGTTGTGTTTGAAGGCTGAGTAGACCCTTCATATGGTCTGATATGGTCTGTTCCACTGTGGGAAGCTACTCAGATAGAGTGGGGCTCCTGGGAACTCAACACACTTCTCAGTTTCTGGGAATCCTCTCCCACCAGGAGGCCTGGGACAGGACACTCATTTCTCTCTCCCTCTTGTCTCCCTTCAGCTCTGTGCTGAACGAGGCCAACACATCATCTACAATATCCTGTGACAGCCCTCTGGGCCTCCGGGAGGACGAGGAGCAGGAATCTGACCCACAACCAGGCTGCCAGGAGCCAACCACAGGACACCAAGAGGTGGAGGAGAGTTTCCTGTAGTCACAGCTGGGATGACTTTGCATCTCCTCATGGAGAGGCCAGCTGAGGGGCTGACCCAGATGTCACAGAGAGCTATGTTTGTGCTTGTACATCAGGACATCCCCTCCTGTCCCAGCAGTCCTCCTTCCCTCCTGTCTCCCAGTGCTGGGTGGGGAATTAAGGACTTTTCCCCACTGCCATCCCCTTCCCCCTTAAAAAAGAGGTGGCTCAGTGCCAGAAACCCTCAATATCACTGCCACATCCTCCTCAGTGATCAAACCACTGCAGGAGGGAGACATCTCACAGACCAACATCTTCTCAAGTGGAAGACGTGGGTTGGATCTCCATGGGACGCCACTTTCTGCATTGCTAAGATGATACTCCAGCCTCTTCCTCCTCCATGGCAAGGAGTTTCGTCTCCTTTGCACCAGCACTTCCCTGATAGTCTCAGCAGCAGCCACACCGTGGTTCTGTGAAATACCACTGGGACAGAAAATCCACCTGGAGCCCATTGCTGGGGTGTAGAGAACCTGTAACACCAACCTTCAGCTGCTGGAGGTCAGGAGTACATTGGATTCTCCCCAAGCACAGTCAAGTCCTGAAGAGGCCAGCCAGTGTCTCCTCACTTGACAGCGCTTCTGTGGTGGATAGAGCATCACAAGCACTACAGGTACTCACAGCTCTGGGGCACAGCTCTGCATTCACCTGGAGGCTGTCACACCCTTTTGTGCCCAGCATGGCACCAGGAGCCCCTGGGACATGCCAGGAGCTCCAAATGCCCTCACAATGACTTGGTTATAGAAGCAAAGAGGGTAGTCACTGTTGTTCGTGTTGTCTGTGTGGACACTAAGCTAATTATTCTCCATTGAAGATTTAAAGGGAACAAATATATTAATACACTAGCCAGGGCCAGTATAAGGAAGCAATATGGTTATTCATTAATCTACTGCCACTACACCCAGCTCATCTGCTGGGAAATCATATAACCACGCCAGCTGCAGAATCCTTGTGCCTTGTCTTTGGGAAGAAAAGGCTCACCTTTGATAAACTGTTCACCCAAACACCCTTCCTCTGGATGGGAGGACTCATCATTCCCTCCTGAGTCACAGCAAGACTATGGGCAGAAATAAGGACGCCAGAACACCAACCCAGGGATAGCACCAAAGAAAGAGAGGGAGTCTGGGAAGCTCCTTGGTCACAGCTGAACTGTATCTTACACCCTGCCACCTTCTGGGGTCAGGCAGAGCCACTTGTAGCCTGCCAGGGCTGTGAAATGTCACAGGGAACCAAGCAGGGTAAGAGGAATTGGGGAGGATTCCTCTCTCTTGGAGAGTGTTTTGAAAACTAAGCAGGCCTAGACCTTCCCCCTGCTTCTCACCTCCTTCCCCACTTCTCACAGATGGGTCAGGGGCTTCTTTTGCTCTCAGCTGGCACTTGAATGAGCAGACTCAAAGCAGGAGGAACAACAGGCGTTGGAAATCAGTTGTGAACCCCACCTCTGCAGAGATGAAAGCTGGACCCCCAAAACCACAGGTCTGACACCACAGAAGACAGCAGGTTTTTCTCTGAAATGAGTTTCACTTCACACAGAGCTCTGTTCTCTGCATGTCCCCTGCTCTCATTAACTCTTCATTGCCCTACTCATGCCCATCTCTCTGTGCATCCTACAGGAGCTGCACAGGCAGGTTTACAAAATCAGAAATTCAGTCAGCATCTTGCTGGGCTTCTGCCACCTCAAAGCCACTGAGAATTTCTTTTTCTTTTTCAAAATATGGAACTTCTGCCAGCAATCTCCAGCAAAACAGCTTCTGTTTCAAGTTTTCTACCGTTCCAGTGCAGCTAAAGGAGGAGTAGGTGTTTTGTGGGCCGATGTCCTTGGTAAAATGTGAACATAAGAAATAGCACTTTTATTGGCAGCCAGCAGAGGATATTTTCAGCCTATGTGGTCAGATTCCCCACCATCCATAGGAAACATACTGTGAATGACAACTGTTTTTCCATCCTCTGTTCCTCCTGCTTGTAATGAAGGAGCATGTCCTATGGCCACAGTTCATTAAATGATTCTCACTGCAGAGAAACAATAATTTATGAGATCCTTTGGGTCAGATCACTTGATTTTTTTTTTAACATGTAAGGTGCTTGGTAAGGATCTGTGTCACTGCAACTTGAGCCCATAGGATGGCACATCAGATTATCCTAATAGCCCCTGTCTGCACCAGCTCCATTTTTAATTCATCCTTCTCTATCAAAGGTGACCAGAAATACCCAGTACTCCAGGTGAGGTCCAGCCTAGCCCTCACACAGGGCATTAATAGTTCTGGCCTGTGCTGGTCTCAACTTGCCTGGTGTAGCTTTGGATAATATTGGCTTTTTCCCAGCCACAACATACTGAGAGCTTAGAGTCATCCTCTGACCAATCTAGGCACCTACATCTTTCTACACTTCCAGCATTTCTAACCAGGCTACTCCCTGCTGTTCCAGACATTGGGTCATCAGCAAATTTTGTTAACGAACTGTTTTTTTTGGGCTGGACTGACTAATAAAAATATTAGATACTTCTAGCAACAAGGACAATCTGAGAGAGCTACTTTTACTACCTCCATCCAGCCCAAAGATTTCCTCATCAATTAGCACCTTCTCACTTTCCCTTTGGCCATTTGCTTATTTCAAAAATCCTGTTCTGTACTTCATCTTGTACAGATTTATTTGCTAATTAAATTACTAATTTCCCACCATCAAATAGTTTCCATGGTCCTGAAAGGGGAGGTCTCCCTGCTGGGGGAGCTCAGGTATCCTGTCCTATTAGCTGGGCATTAGCTACATTTGAATGCCTATTGCATTTTGTCCTATTTGTAGATTCAATGCAATTATTATTTCAACAAAATCTGTTCTTCCTGCTGATGGGATGCTACCTCCACCTCCCTATTCCTTTTTATAGTAGGTACACCAGACTCTTTGCAAAATGGTACATTTCTGCACTCCAGAGGAATATAACCAAATACTTGCCCTTGGCTCTGTGATTTTCAGGGCTGAGTCTTGCACTTGGTGGTATTTTCCTGTCCTTACTCAACCTCTCACAGCACTTTTAGCAAGTTGCAGTGACCAGACCTTCTCAGCCAGGGAAAAGCTGGCAGCTGGACAAAGCCAACATATTTTGCTAAGCATCCCTCAAAGAGAGGGCTTGGCAGAGCTGGGAATGACAGATCCAGCCCCACACTCCCTCTCTCTCTGCTGCCTGCGTTCCAGTCCCTGCAAGGGCAGGTGAGAGCCAGGAGAAATGTTTGGCTGTTCTGGGCCCATCAGTTTTGTAGCCATAATTTCTCCAGTGAGACTCTGAAGGGAACTGGTCCCACTGGGGTTTCTGTTTTGCCGATCAGTATTTTTGTTTGGGTGTGTTTTTGTTTTTAGAGGTGGACCCAAACTGAGCCCCCCCACCATGAAGGGGCACATGCCACAGCTTGGGCCCATCTCTAGTGCAATATATTTTTATTTGTAGATTATATTTTACTCTACGGCTCTTACATTGTTATCAGAACCAGTATATGCATAATCCTACTGCCAGTCACTATTTCATACATGTATCCCAGAAACTAATGCAGCACTCTGGTGTCTCTTTCCACATTTAAGGTGTTCCTCAGACTGATGTGTGCACAGGTTTTAATCCTTTTGTCCTTCTCAGTTTGAGTGTGTTATTTTCTAAGCGCGAGTGTCACGTTCAGTGTTTGTTTGTGTTATGTTAAGAAATCTAGAGCACAGTGGACTTTACTTGTAACTAAATTGTCTCTGTTCACCTGCCAAGGGGACTGTGACAGGGTCCCACGGGGATGGGGGGCAGAAGTGCAGTGCAGATGTGCAGCCAGGGGAAGTCAGCCAGAAGTGAGAAGCAGCTCTTCTCTTTCTTCCCAGTCAGGGCTCTGGGCTGAGGGAGAGACAGCACCACAAATGAAGGGCACAGAGCACTTAGGGTTTGCCTGTGAGGAAGCCCAAGGTCTGTGCAAAGTTGGCAGATCTGGAGAAGGGGATTTCACAGAGTTCTAAGGAGACAAACCTCCTGTTCCAATGCACAAGTGCAAGAAAGAGCCCTGCTTGGGCTCAGTGCTTAGCTCAGGTTCCAGGATGATCAGGGAGCCTGGAAGCAGCCTGGTTGTGTTCCCACTTGGAGAACACAAAGGTTGCCCTTAGGTGGCCCTCAGTAACCTTTTGGCATCCTTTGCCTCCGGTGGTTGCCCAGGCAGAGAGCAGCCAGGGCAGCTGCAGGTTCTCCCTGAGCACTGGGCAGCTCCAGGGCCACAAAGGTCATTCCTGCAGCAGACCCCAGCCCTGCCTGGATGCTGAGTGGTCAGTGCTGACTGTAACAGTGGAGGCACCGTGTTGTCTTCAGGACTTGCCCAAAGCAGGCCAGATATTGCTAAGAATAAGTTTTCATAGGGTTCACACGGGTTGCTGGGCTACCAGCATCGTTCCCATGTTTCACCCGGAGACCTGAGGCCTCTGGGAAATGCCAAGGTGGATCTAGTCGGCTTTGGCAAAGGTGGGGGAACTACTCCAGCAACCTTTTGGAGAGATGACTCTTGCCTGAGGTGGGAGGAGGCAGGGAAACCAGCCTGTGCTGGGAGGCCTGCAGTGTCCCTTCTTTCCTCCTTCAAGGACTGATTGCAACCAGAACTATAAATCTTGCCCAAAGTGTGCCCTCTCCCCATCCTGCTGTGCTGGCTTGCTGGCATCACACTGTTCCTCTGCAGCCTTTCTGAACAGCAGCAGCAGCACCTATCTCCATGCTCTCTGTCAAAATCAGTATGAGGGTGAAGGGAAAAACAGAGTTCAGACTAAGGTACCAAAGAGTTAACATTTTTCTAGGTTTACAGTTGTATTTGTAGGATTTGTACTATGTCACATTTATAGCCATGAGATATTATTTTTATGCTGTAAACTTTTACAAATACGTTTTTAAAGAAAGAGTTTAAAAATAAAGGTGTTTTTCATTTTGCAAAGTCCCATCTCTTCCTTTATTTGCCTGCTTTTGGTTGCTCCCGCTCAGAGGGGGCTGGGAATACAGCTTAACCCTGTGGTGGGTGAGGGCTAAGCATGTTAATACACTGTGCATGACCACAGTGCTTAGTGAAAGCCAAGCTGGGAGCCAGGCAGGGAGAAGCCCTGCAAGGAGCAGCCGAGCCCAGAGACAGGGTAAGGAAAAGGGGCAGGATCTGCCCCATCTCTCTGGTAACTGTGCAGCTTGTGGGTGATGTGGCAGGTGGGTAGAGGGAAGGATACCAGGAATGCTTCTCATGTGTATCCCCACTGCCTGGGGTTTGGGCCAGCAGTCCCAGCTAAGGACTTGGCTCCTCGGAGCACTGTTGTGTCTGTGCTCATATCAGGGTGAGGATGCAGGAGAAATGACAAACTGAACAGTGGCTGGCCTGAAGGAGATGGCAGATACCACAGCACTGATTTTCCCACATAGTTTAATAGCTCAGGGCAGTGGGAGGGCCTGGAGACAGCAATAGGGCAGGGTACCAGCAGGAGCCACACTGCAGCACACAGGGCATCCCATGGCCAGCTCTCCTCTCATCCCTGTAGGATGAGGAATTTGCTGATACCCTCAAAAGATGCAACTCCAAAATCCTGGCTCCCCACACCACCACTCTCTCAAATCCACATGTCACTCTGCTCCTATCACCTTTCCCCAGCCACCTTTCCAGAGCACTGAGGTCGCCCAGCCACGTCAGAGACAGGTACCTTGTGAGCCTTGCCCAAAGTTTTCTCCTCTCTCTAGCTCAAATTTAACTGCTCCTCCAAAATTCATCTCAAGCTGCAGAGCAGGGATGTTTGCATCTTCTCTGAGCCATGGGCTTGGAAAGCCCAGGGTTGCTACAAAGAAAGGCTTTTGGTTCAAACATATCAGTGCTGACCCTTTTTCTGGCTACATGATGCAGCCTCCACTGGCAACAGTCGTGCCTCCTTCAGCTCCTGGAAACTCCCTGTGTACCCAAAGGTCCAAGGCATGGAGTGCAGCACAAGCAGGTCCAAGTTCCAGCAAGGCTTCTCTTTCCAGCACAGCCTGTCTGGGTTCCTGCCTTTGCTCATTTTTCCAGAATGGAGGTTTGCAGTGTCCCTGACCAGCTCAGGCTGATTGTCCCCAGATATGCTCTGAGTCACCTGGCACAGCTCAGTCAGGGCATTTTTCTCCAGGAGCTGAATCAGCAGGGAGAAAAAAAAATCCCCTTTTGCCCAGAGAGGCTGCAAAAGCTTGGGGGGAAGCAGAGAGGGGGAACTGACAGACCTCAGCCCTGAACCCTGCAGGCTCCCACTGATCCCCACCTTGCAGACCTTTTGCATGTCAGGATATGCTGGAGAGGGGTCATGAAGCTGGAAATGAGCAGGCCAACACATGGGCCCCCAGCAAGGCATTTCCCCCAGCCCAAAACAAGTCTCCTCTCCAGTGATGAGACAGACACCCCATGGAAGAGCTGAAAAAAGCAGAGACACCGCAGTGACAAACCCTGTAGCTGTGACAGCAGCTGAGTACCAACAGGACACAGGTGATCCACGTGTGTCCCCAAACTGCTGCAGGGCAGTTCAGGCAGGCAGGGCAGCATGGCACCATGGCCAGCTGTGCTCAGTGCTGGGCTCCCATAGGGCTGGGAAAGAAGCCTGAGCTCCCAGTTCTCCCAAGCAGGACTCACAGCAGCCTCCATTCCCCCTTCCCCAGCCAGTCTGCCAGGCAATGAGCAACTTTCATCCCATCTTTCACAACCACCAGGGCCTCCACAGATATTCCTGGGCTTCAAATTGTTCAAAGTAAGGTTGCAGCTTCTCTGAGAGCATCCCTGCCCTGTGCTCAGGGCACATGAGTTCCACCTGCACTCCTGTGGCTGAGCTGCTGCTTGCACTTAAGATTTGGGGTGCAACCTGCAGGAGGAAGAGTAGGACACAAAGGAGGGAGGAACCCCAAGTTTGTCTCAGTGAGCACCCCCAGGTGTGCCCAGCTCAGGCTGGGGACCCATGTGTCCAGGCTGTCACCTGGGGATCACTGCCATCAGAGATGCTCTGCATGGGGCCCCCTCAAAGAGAGGAAGGAAGGCTGAGAGATTGTTTCCCTTCTCTCTATTAAACCTGTCTGGTTTAATACTTATTCACATTGGTGAGTCAGTTCTCTTTGAGCTGGCATTTGTTCCTGGAAAAAAAAAGAAAAAAGAAAAAAAAATACTTAAAAAGAAGAAAGAGGGAAACAAACATCCTTTAAAAAACCCCTTTGGCTTGAAAGGAGGAAAGAATAATCAAGCAGACATCTCCTGTGGCACAGCTGCTTGACAGCCCCCCAGCTCTGGGCAGGAGCCCCCCAGAGCATCCTTCTGCCTCTAATTCATATTCTTCTTCCCTGAATCCTGCCAGGAAAAACTGCTGAGGGGAAATGTTCTTTGGCCAGAAGCTGCCATTCCTTCTCTCTGGACTCCCTCATGCTCTCCAGCCATCCTCCTGGCCAAAACCAAGAGCTCTCCACGTTCCCATGACTCTTAGTCATCTCCAGCACAGTCAGCCGTGCTCTCATCTCCTGGCCCCAGGACCTGGTCTTGCTGGTACCTCTCTAACTGCCCCCTTTGGAGATTCCCCTCCAGGCTATGGAGGCTTTCAGGGCATTGCAGGTGCAGATTCAGCAGCCACCTCTGTGCAGATATTTTGGAACAACTCTTTCTGCCCATGGTTTGTCATGGTGTTCCTGCCACCTCCCTGCTGTTGGGGCTGCAGCTGGGGCAGCTGGCAGAGCCCTGGCTGGACCTTCCTCCCCTGTTCTTCCTTCCCAGCACTGTCAGGAGATGGCTGTCACTTCCCACCCCAGAGCTGCTGTGAACAGCCCTGAACTTCTGTTGCAGCCTGAGGTTATCCAGAAACAGAGCAGGGTGCACCCTGTCTGACAGGATCTGCTAATCCTGCTGACTGGGGTGGCCCTGGGAGGGTTAACAAAGTGTCTGATTTATTCATTACTAACAGTGATAATTAGCTAACTGTTTAATTACCGCTTCAAGGTGCCTGCCAGGTTGTCAACTGCAGAACAGCTCCAAGCAGCCTCCCCACCAGCGAGGCAGGATGGCTGGGTGGGACTGGCTCCAGGGGAGGAAGGGTCTGTGCTTGAGCCCTGTGGCTGCCTGGTGGTGACAGGGTCACTCTGACCCCCGGGACAGGAAAGAGCAGGGGTCCCCATGTGCCCCCCAACCCAGCCAGGAGCCAGAAGGGCTCTGCATGCTGGACTCCAACACCTCTCCCTGACAGAGGCGGTGGTAAGGCTGGCATGGGGCTTGGGGGTGATCTTGTGTGGCCACAAGACCCCTCTCTGCACCAGGGATCACACTTTCGGTTAACACAAAATAATTTGGCATCTTCACAGGCTTTTTCCCACCTGGGAGCTGCCCCAGGCTGAATTGCCTTTGTGGGCCTGTTGTGAAGGAGCCTGCCATGTCCTGTGGGGGTCCTTAGGTCCCAAAGCCAGCAAGAGCCACTGGGCCTGAGGTGAAACTTGTCCTCCTGCTGAAATAAAATGGAATCCACTGCCTGCAAGTGTGGGGACACTTTGTGTGCACGCACAAAGTGAAAGTGTATAAATGTCGCTGGGGATTAGAGTGGCAGTAGCCAGAGAATATCAGGATTATCCCAAACCCCAGCAAGGTGCAGTGGCCCCTGCCAGCCCTGGGGAGTGGTCTGGGGGTGGACACCTCTCTGAGACCCCCCAACAACAGGGGAGCCCTGCAGCAGGGTGTGCACATGGCCCCACCTCTGCCATGCAGTTTGTCACTGGTGACGTGACAAAGTGAGGCCTGGTTTTTTTTCCCCTGTTTCAAAAACAAACAAAATAGGGAATTTGCTAACTTGTGGTCAGCTCAGAAAGGAGAAGCTCCCGACAAGGGAGTGCTGGGGACGGTGCCCACGAGAAGAGGCACCCACTGCTTGAGAGGATCCTTCAGTGGCATCAGCTCCACGCTGGGGACACCGCAGTCCCTGGGGACATGGGTCCTGCTCTCCTCCTGCTGCTCGCAGCAGCTGGCTTCTGGCATGGTAAGTACCCTGACTCCCTAAGCCCCACGTCACTCCAGGGGAGTTTTGGGATGTGGGGAGGGTTTCCTGGGTGTCTGGTGTGAGTGCCCCATTCCTCCTCAGGTGAGGAGGGCTGATGGCCTTGGTGGGGATGGGGCTGTGCTGATGCTGGACTAATAGGCACACAGCTCCTGGAGGTGAAGGGTGAAGCTGGGCTCCCAGTCATGTGTCCCAAAAGGCTGCTATGGGCTGGCATGGTCCTTGTTTCTGGAGGCTGCTGCTGTGGGCAGGTTTGAGGATCCTTGGCATGGGTAGGCAGAATGTGTGGCACTGCAGGGAAGAGACACCAGCGCCAGGATTCAGAGCAGACTTGGCTGTAACAGCTTTCTGAAGGTCATCCAGAGCTGGCTGCAATTAGAGAGGGAGGACAGTGGTGGAAAGAGGGTGTGTTGCTTGTCTGTGTTGGCTCTGGAGCTTGGCTGCCCTGCCAAGGTCAGAGGAGAATGGAGAGGTGCACGTACCATAGGCAGAGCCTTGGCTGTGGGGAGATAAGAGAGGGAAACTTCCCACCCTTTGGGTTTGGACAGGGTTTAAGATGAAGGAATGGTTCAGCAGCAGCTGTGTCCTGAGGCCCTTTCCAAATAACACTTTGCTCAGATGGGGAAGGAGTTTGAGATGTTTGGTCTGTAGGTGAAGGAATTGGGAAAATCAGCTGCACTGGCACCTTCCAGAGCACCTCATGCCCAGCTGGAGTGTCTGAGGATTGCTGGTTTCTGGTAGTGCTGGCATACACAGCAGGGCTGTAGAGCCAGGATGTGAAGGAAACAGAGCTCAGCCAGCCAAGAAGGGACAGGTGAACACACCTGCTTTTTAAGGCTGCAGAAATGGCCAAGAGGTGATAATCCACCAACCTCAGAAAAGAGTCACTAAGCCTATTTTGAGATTTACAACCAAAGAAGTGGAAACCAGCATTAGTACTCTTGCATTTTGAGGTGCTAGGTACCTCTCAGGTCCTGTGTGGCACTCACCTTAATACTCCTTTTGAGCATGCTTGGGGCCACAGTGAGACTGTGGTGTGAAGTCCTCCTTGGAAGGGGACAGCCTGTGGGGAAAGCACTTAGCATGTGGTAGGCAGCGAATCCTTCTTGGGGCACTGCAGTGCTCATCATTTCAGCCCAGGAAATTTGCATCCCTCTCACTTCAAGTGATATTTACAGCATGTTAAGCAGAATTTTCTAGGTCTGCTGTGCTGGGTACTGGGTTGTGAAGGCTGCAGGGTTTTTAATTTCTTGTGGTTTTGTAGGATAATAGGGACTGTAGGCAGGTCTAATACAGATCTGTGAGAGATCATAACAACAGCTGTGAGGATCTCTCCAAAGGTTCCTTGAGCCATGGCCAGTGCAGATCACAGCTGTGCCATCTTCATGAGGCACTGTCTGCCGTGTCAGGCTGTAGGACACACATTTGTGTGAGTACCAGCACTGCAAAGTTGCACTGTGCCAGGGTTCTATAAAGTAATAGCCTCCAGTAGTAGTCAGAGCCTGACTTCCTTCTCTGACCTCCTGGATTGCAAGTGCATCTTCTGTGAGTACCCAGGGCTGATATAATGTGATTGTTGTGACCTGGGCTCTTGCAGAGGGAGGGTAAGGGGCTCAGATCAAGCAGAGAAAATGTTTTAAACCTGATAATCTTGCATCTGTGTTCTTGACCATCTTGAGGTGTATCCCTGGGGGGTTTGTTTTCTTATTGTGGGTAATCTAAACCTCTGAGGTAGAAGCCCCAAGCAGAGCTGTCATGAGCACGCTTTTCTCCATCCCCGGTCCCCCAGATACTGTAGATGACTCTGGGGAAGGGGTCCTCAGAAATCAAACTTTTCTCTGCTATCATTGAGGGTGGGACAAAGGGAGCTCAGGTCTGGTATGGGCCAGGGCCAGACCTTAGCCTAGTTACTCCCCAGGACTAACTCAAGATCCTGGTGTCTGGCTTCTGTGGTAAGGATCCTGGGCACTGCTGTCATGCCAGCCTTCACTTCTCCTTGGGCCCCAAATGCTCAGCAGAGGAAAGCAGTGTTTTGACTGGCACAGGAGAGGCAGGGACAGAGTCTGCAGCTGTAAGGAGAGGCCATGGTTACACAACCCAAGTGTGGTAAAACCTCTGGCCAGCAGTTACTGGCAGTGCTGCGGAAGCTGCTGGAGAGCAGGAGACATCCTTGGGCTTCGTGCAAGATTGCACAGTGGTCAGCAGGGAGAGAGCCTCCCCCAGCAGCCCTGCTTCCCCATTCTGGAGAAGGACCCGCTGCTCTGACTCATCCCCCAGCACACATGAAGGAGTGGGTGCTTGGTGACCTTCACCTCACCTTGTCCTGCATTGTCTCTGTCTGGTCTGTCCTCACTCCACCTGTGTGGTGCTCATATTGTTGATGTGAGTCTCTAGTGATAGCCTGAAGGCTTTTTCCTCACTGCTCTGGAAGGCACCTACCCAGAGCCCTTTCTGGCCACAGCATCTCAGTAGTACCTGCAAGCTGATGACAGCAAAGATGCACAGTGAGATTACTCCCATTCATTTTGTTTTCTTTCCTTGTCCTCCTGCTGTGGTCAAACCAAGGACAAGTGACAACGTGGTCTTTCTCTGAACTTGTTTGAATACAGCTCTGAGTCAGAAGAGCTTGGTCCCCATGAAATGGTGCAAAAGCCCTGGATGTGGATGGATGGCCAAACCAGAGAGTAGGTGAGGGAAAAGGATCCAGTGACAAAGAGTTAAAGCAACAGGATTATCAAGCCCCACCAGAAAGTGCAGCTTAGCAAAAAGGGAGTAATGTTTTGCCTCAGATATGTGGAAAATGTAGCTTTGTAAATTATTCTAGGATATGTTTTTCTCCACTCTGGGCTCCTCCTCTTTCCACAGAAAGATAAAAGTATAAAACAAAACAAAAGAAACAAACAAAACAAACAAACAAAAAACCCAGCCTGGGAGATAAAATGTCAAATATTCCATGCTCCAAAGATCCTTGTCTTCTCCTTCTCCCCAGAAGGCGAGTGACTTTGAGCTAGGCCTTGTCTGAGCTTCCCCATGGCAACTGTGCCATTGACACACACCAGCAATGCTCTCCAGGGCCTTGAGTCTCATCTTCTCAACCCTTGGTTGCAGTGAGGGAGCCCTCAGCCCAAGATGGCAAAAATGCTGCTCCTTGGGCTCTGAGGTGTGGGCTCTGGATGGCACAGCCCTGAGCACATCTTGTAGCCCAGGGCACACAGTTGCACCTTGGCCATCGCCTTCCTCCCCAGAAGAGCTGTGAGCAGGGGTGGATGAGGATGGGGGTGTTGCAGGGACAGTGTCCATGGCAGGAGGATCACAGTCTGCAGAGAAATGAACTGATAGGCTGCACAGCTCCCTTTCTGATTAGTACTATTTGAATGAGGGTGTGTGTCCCTTTAAGATGTGAGGTTGGGTTAGTGACAGGGAAGGAAAGCAGAAGTTGGAGAATAGCCCTGGATAGGGGCTGGAAGGGGGTGCAGAGCCCCCCAAGCACAGATAGCCATTTGCAATGTGTTTCCTGTCCTCCCTGAGGGACTGGCGTGGGGTGGCTCTACCACTTCTTCCCCAACCCTGTGGAACTGATTCATTTTGCACTTCCCCCCACCCTAAATATAGGTGGTAACTCGAAGAACTCGCTGACAGGGCAGAATGGGGAAAAAATATTTCCCTCTGACACTAAGGCAGAGTAGGACCCTGGTTCCCCTTTATTCAGCCAGCAGAGCAGGCATCTTCAAAGCAGAGATGCATCAGAACTCCGTCTGGTTGTGATGCCAGTGCCCACAGGACTGGTGTGTTGTCTAAACAACTGCAGCTATGGGCTTTCATCAGCTGTTTAGCTTTTCCATGCCTCAGTTTCCTCTCCCAGATAGGAATAATAATAATGCTGTCTCATTTCATAATGTTTTACTGGTGTCTGTGAGGAGAACGCAGTGTGTGACTCCATGATACACATGAGGAGGTTTCCTTCAAAATCCAGTACATGGCAACAAAAAGCCAGTTTTCCACTTCCTAAAGAGTATGCACTGACCTGCAGGAGCCCTCCAGGTCTGTTCTAACTCAGCACCAGTGCAAAAGAGAGCCCCATGCACCAAACTTGGTTTAAACTCCACCAAATGATGCTATGGTCTAACCCAGTTCATAGAGCAGCTCCAGCTCTGCCACAAAAGGAAAACTATTGTAAGAAGAGGCAAAAATCAGCAGGAACAATTGCCAAGCTGGCATTTGCTCTAATCAGCTCCAGATGATTGTTTTCCCTGTCCCAGTGCTCTAAATGTTCAAATGGCAGGGAAGAGGGAAATGTGGAGGGTGGTGTTTCTTCCCTGAAATTCATTCCTTGGAGTATTGAGCCATATGGACCTGGTGGGACAGGGAATGAGCGGAGTGATGTGAGCCAAAAAGCCAGTCTGAATCCCAAGCTCAGCCTTTTCCTGATGCTGAGCAGTGTGAACTTAGCAGTGTGAACTCCAGCAGAGAATCTTTGGGCATCATTTTTGCATTCTCACACTCTCTCTTTCCCTTGCAGGCTCAGCATCTCCAGTGATCAGCCCTGACCTCCCTGCTCTGGTTGTCAACACGGGTGATCCAGTCCTCTTGCACTGCTCAGGAGAGTCTGAAGTTGCATGGAACAGCAAACAGAATACATTCAGTAACCACACCATCAGCACGCTCAGTATTCCCAAGGCCACTTACAGGAATACAGGCACCTATAGTTGTGGTTATGTCAACAGCAGTGACAAGGGCATTGCAGCCATCCACCTGTTTGTGCGAGGTAACCCTGCTTCTCTCTTCCCACATCCACTGGCAGAACAGCCTCCTTCCAGGGAGCCCCTGCACAGGTCCTTTCTGCAGTGCTGTGCTCGTGTGTGTGCTTGGGGAGCACTGCAGCTCCCAGTGGAGCCACAACCATGTGAGTCCACATAAAATGGGGCCCATGGTTAAAGCACTGGGATAAAATGCAGAGCTACATCTCATGTGTATGTGGATCTCTCCTGGATCTCTCCCTCCTTCCACTGTGGCTTCCCTTCTTGAAAAAACACGGATGTAAGGCTGTTCAGTGTTGTAATGAGTGGTGAGATTTGCAAATCAGAGAACTGTATTGCCAGTACCTCGACAAGGGAGAGAGTCACATGAATTACATCCTCACAATGTGACCTGAACCCCAAATATTCATTTATCCCAGAAGAAGCTATGCTGTGGTAGCTCTACCACTTGACTTCGCCCCTTCCCTTGTACCAGACGTGCTGCCCTGAACAGGGATGCTGGAGGTCACATCAGTAAAACTAGCAGCCTGGTGAAAAGTTTAGTTAGAAGTATGCATACTTTTCAGCCTCTCTTATCCGTAGACATTTGTGAGCTGCTTGCTGTGATCCCCTCAAATGCCTTAACTGGAACTGGGTTTGTCATGTGAGTGTTTGGAGGCTGAGTCAGGCAGGCGCTGAGCAGAGCTGCCCCAGCATCGAACTCCCACTGGGGAGCAATGCTGGAGACTTGCCTTTGCTGGAATGTGTTTCTCAGCTTCAGAGCATTTTGTGACCCCTCTCCTCCGCAGATCCCGATAACGTGTGGTACTGCCCCTATTTCCGGATCCGGGGAATTGAAGGGGGGAATGTTGATTTCCCCTGTCTCATCACGGCCCCCGAGTACGGATCCAGTGTGACTCTGGTAATGGATGACTCCTCTCCTCTCCCACCTGGAACCAGCTACTCCTTCAGTGCTGAGAAAGGAGTAAGACTGTACAATGTGCAAAGCAAGCATAAAGGTTTTTACCGATGCCAAGCACAGATAAAAGGAAAAATAATGAATTCATCAAGAATAAAACTGGTTATGGAAGAAGGTAAAGAACTGGGGTTGTTGCTGTCCTAAGGGCCACAAATAGCTAAGCTGGCCACAGTAGATAAGGAAAAGCTCCTTTCCAGTGGCAGGAAAGACCTTCTGAATCTGCAGTTTCTAAAGGTTATTTAATGGAGGGAAAATTCCATCAGCCTCTGGCAAACTGGTTCCTTCAGATGGGTTTCCATGGGTTCAGCAGTCTTCAAATCTTTGCAGGCACAGACCAGAGAAAAGTGTCCACCAATCTCTGCAATGTTCTGCAAGTCCTTGGGCCCCAGTGCTCTGTCACCATGGCAAAAGCTTCTCCTTCCCTTTCAACCCCCAGTCCTGACTGCTGTGTCCTCCCCACAGACATGTGCTCAACAGGGAGCGGTGATCACTAGGGAAGGGGAAGGTGGGGGGTAAAGAGGCTAAAAAAGATGGAAAGGAGGAGGTAGAATCATAGAATAGAGTTCAGGTGAGAAGAGACCTTGAAAATCATCTAGTTCCAAGCTCACTGCCACAGGCAGGGATGCTACCTGCTAGATCAGGCTGTTCAGGCCCCACCTAACCTGGCCTTGAACATTTCAGGATGGGGCATCCACAACTTCTCTGGGCAACCTGTGCCAGTGCCTCACCACCCAAGGTAGCCAGGTCCTGGGGAGTCTCCAAAGCACAGGGAATCACTGGACAAGCTGACAAAGCTGGATCTTTCCCTGCTTGCCTTTGTGCAGCACTGGAGAAAGCGGTGTCAGTGATGATGGACCCTGCAGACCACGTGCGCATCGTGGGTGAACCTTTCCAAGTCACCTGCAGAGTGATTGCTCCTTCCCACAAGTATGACATCAGATGGGTGACAGCAGCACAGACAGTAAGTTGGGGTGTGGGGCTTTCCTGGAACCTGGGGACACAGGGTGGTAAGAACTGCCCAGACCCACAGCAAAGCCTTATACTACCCAACCAAAGCAGCAATTCAAGGTGTAGAAATTTGAATATCCTTTCTTTGGGATGACACAGGATTAAGAAACACCTGCCTATTGTCAGAATCTTGCTGCAAGAGAGGGGAGTGTGTTGTTTCAGCTGAGTCTATTGGACAGGAGCCACAGTACCTATTAAAGCAACATTTCTCCACCCAGCCCTGCCAGGGCTTATAAAGCAGCAAACATTTTCAGGACAGAGTTCTCCAGAGAAAAGCTATGTGTGAAGAAAAGGAATACAGTTCAAAATCTCTGTGATACTGACTTCTAACTGCTAGATTAGGTTAGATGAGGTTTACTAGAAGTCCTTATTATAACTGATGCCTTTATTAAGGAGATGAAACAACACACAAGGTATGTTTGGATCACACAGTATAAGGCCAAGTTGCAGTCAGAAGGCTGACAATAGCTATAATCTAACTGCTGTGGAATATCTGCCCCGGATCCTTGGGTTTGTTGTGGCTCTGGGTCTCCACACAGGTTGCTCTCAGTGGTGAGCTCTCCAGCCCAAAGCAGGCAAAGGGTGTTTGCTCTGCCCTTCCAATGTGTGCTGTTCCCTCTCTGCCTGACAGGTCACGAGAACTAAAAGGACTGACTTTGAAAATGGTGACTACTTCATCAATGACTCCCTGTCCATTGCAGCCGTGACCATGGAAGACAGTGGGAAGTACATCTGTATAGCTAACAATTCAGTAGGATTCAGGAATGCCTCAACAGTGCTCCAGGTAGTAGGTGAGTACTTCCCCAAAAGGCTGGTAGGGCTGAATCACGCACAGCCTTGAGCATTTGATGCTTCTGGCTCCATTATCTTCCTAAATTTGTTGTTGAGAACATAATTCTCACTTGTGCCTGAGGATTTACATGAGAGCTATGGAGCTGCTAGGAAAGGAACTGGTGTTCCCTTTGTATCTTGAGGGGCCAGAGGATATGTTTTGGGCTCTGGATTAAAAATTGGAGTGCTCTTCTCAGTCTCTGTGCCTTTATAAACAGCGTTGAGACAATAAAAAGGGAATGGGGCAAGGTTGTACTGGAAGATCAGGAAAGGCTGGTTAGAAGGAAGGGTGAGCCACATGAGCAGAGTGTGGATCTTTGTCTCTTCCAGTCACAGATCCACACAAGGGGATTCAGGCCTTTTACACACTTGTTTGTATCTCAAGATGGAAAATTCATCCTCATAGCTCACAGGCTGATGATCCAAAGCTGCTGCATACCACAGCTCAGAAAGAAGGCTGAGTCTGAGTTATTTCCTAGTGAGAGGCCAGGATTTTAGCTAAAGGGCCTGTCTTTTATAGTCAATTAGGAGATACTGTTTTTAGCCTCATCACTTCTTAGGATACAGCATGTAAAACTTCTTTCCCCATATGGCTTCACTAAGATTTTCTAGCTCTCATCAGGCAGTGTAATCCAAGGTGCCATGACAAAGAATCGATTTAGAAGTACTCCTTTGGCAACATACCTGTGTAATGTTTCACTCCCTCCTGCAGTCTCCCAGCTGAGGCTGCTCTTTCCAATAATGATCCATTTATGGAGCTGCTATAAGGTTATTCCAGGTCTCTGAACATGCCTGCTGACGGTCATGCTCTCCACCCTGCAGAGAGAGGTTACGTGCACCTGATCCCAGGGCAAGCCACCAGCCAGGAGGTTGCTCTGGGAGAGAATGTGAAGCTGCAGGTCCACATTAAGGCTTACCCAAAACTTCTCCAGTGGGCCTGGGAACACACAAATCCTTTAAAGAACTCTAAAACCACCATATTCAAGGACCAAATGATCTCTGGAAACAACTGGTACGTGCTCTTTGTCTTCTACACTGGCATGTTTCCAAGAGAGCTTTCCTTGAGACAGGCAGGCCCCATTCTACAGAAAACTTTCTGGTTTTAAAGAGGGAAACTGTTCTGCATTTCTGTTTTCTCTTTCCAGTATTATTAGCAAACCACAGAATGATCAGATCAAGGAGGACACCACCCTTCTCTAAATTGGCAGTCTTCTATTTAGAAAGCCTTGTGGAAGTCGCTATCACGTTTGTGATCTGCTTGATCAATTCTGCACTCTCCTTACCAGGAGAAATTGCAGGAGTGGATGAATAGTGCAAAAAACCTTAATTCCCTTACTGGTCCTTGGACCCATCCCCTGCTCTGAGGTTGAAAGAGTGTGCACTGAGAGGCACTGAGAGCCCCATGTCAAAAGAAGTCACAAACATTATGTGAATATGATCCAACAGAGCGTATGGGTCTGCTCTTCCAAAGCCTACAGCCAACTGAGACCAAGAGGAGACTGAAAGAAAATCATTCCATTTGTTGGGGTTTTGGGCAATTCCCGTTTCATTTTCTTAGGGGAAAAAAAAACCAAAACAATCCACAAGAGGAACTGTGCCACTTGGCAAAAATTAGGGCTTTGGGGTGAACTCTTTCTTGCACTGAGTGCAGAGAAATGGGCTGGGCGCAGAGGGGAGTGGGCATTAGCGAGCACAACTTCATGGAAAAACCATTCTGCCAAAGGCAGGAGGACCTCTGACCCTTGAGGGCCATGACTTAGATGTTAAATTGTTTCTGAGCCTTCACCCACCTGTAGCCTTTCAGAAGTGCTGAAGTGCACTTGGTGGCAAAAGGTATTTCCTCTAAGGAAGATGAGTCCCTCCCCACTTCCCCTGAAGAAGCAACTAGCAGGTTCCCTGATGGGCTGGGATTAGTGCTGGGAGTGTTCAGTGCTCCAGAGCACAGGAAGCAGCAGCATCTCACTGAGCAAGGCCTGTGTGCTCTTCACAGTGTTTCTCTGTGAGCAGGTACAACAACACGCTCTCCCTGAACCGCCTCAAGGAAGGAGAGGGAGGGTTCTACACATTTTATGCCCTCAACAATGCGACCAATGAATCAGTTACCTTCAGTATCTCTCTGAAATGTAAGTGCCTCGCCATCCTTTCACCCTGCTTGCCCCTGGGACTGCTTCTCAGTTGGAAAAAAGGTTGGTTGGGGTGCCAAGCTGCTTCCAGCTCAGCAGCCACAGGACACACAGACCCAGCCCAAACATGCCTGTGTGTAGCACAGAGGTTCCTTCTGGTTTATTGTTGCACACATGGAAAGGAAACAGAGCATGGGGGATGTGCTGTTCCTCTGATCACAGCATTCACTTTTTATGTGACTTCCCCAACAGCTTCTCCAAGGGTCTGCAAAATCAAGGTGCCAGCCGATGACCCCAGCACCCTTCAGTGCGTGGCCATCGGGTACCCTGCCCCACGCATCGAGTGGTACCAGTGCCCCGTCCACTCAGACAGGTAAGAGCTGCCCAGGGGATGGAGCAGCTCCAGGCTGTGCCCCTGCCATGCTGGCATTCAGCACCACATGGGCTCCTGGACAGGCAATACAGCAGAGCCTGTCCAGTAACAGCAACAGGGAAGTTGCTCTGCTGGAAAAAGAGGTTCTTGGGGTCTGACTGAGAAGAGGGGGAACTTTTTATTCCTAAAGTCCTGGGCTTGAAGAGATTGCCCACCTGTGATTTATGTTCTCCCCGTGTTTTTCCAAGGAGCAGATAGATCCCTTGGAGAAGTGCCCTGGTGTATGTTACTGCAGAGGTACATCCTGGCTGGCCCAGTCATCTTTTTGGGACTTCCATAGGTCTGAGGTTCTGCAGAGCATGGGTTTACTGAGCTACAGAGTCATGGGAAGCAACTGCAGCTGCCTGGACAGGGCTGTTGTGTCTCAGGACCAGCCACACTGAAAGGAATGATGGCAGAAGACATAAAGTGTTAATTATGTGTGTTGAGCCACATAAAGGCAGTCATGGCTCTGTCTATACAGGGCTGTGGTGTTCAGAGAGAGGTCTTTAACTCAGCACAGAATTACACATCTCACAGAGCTGCAACCTTATTCCCACTGTCTTCTCTCTAGTCTGACAGCTCAGCTGTGAGCTGCTGTGCTGCAGAGGAGCACTCACTGTCTCCTCTTGCCATCCCCACAGGTACAGTGAGGACTACAGATTGATACAGAATGACTCCAGACCCCAGGTGGTGAATGTATTGCCCTTCCAAGAGGTGGAGGTGGAGAGCATCATCCTCTTCCAGGAGCTGGGTGACAATTTCACCTTCTGCTGCGTGGCCATTAACGGAGAAGGGAACGCCTCTGACATGTTTCACTCACTCACCATCACCAGTAAGATACAAACCATCAGTTTGGCAGAGTGGGGGAGAATCTGGGGGCTTTGAGATTACATTCTTTATGCATATCCCCACTGTCTTGCAAGTGAGCTGGAACAGATTCCATAAGCCTTTTATCCTCACAGGTGTGAGGCTTTGGCATTTGCCAGCCCTAAGAGCCATGTGGGAATTTCTGGCTGGGTTATAGCCTGGAGCCAAAGCCTGAGCCACACCATGAACATCTTAGAACTGCAGGACTCATCTCCAGGGCATGGTGCATGCAGCAGTTTCTCAGCCCATGAAAATACAGGGGCTGCATCTTTTGGTGGGGCTGTTCTTGCTGAACAGATCTTGGTCCCCAGTTAGTCTGACCTGCACCTGGTGATGTTTGGGTGGAAATAGGGGGGCATGAGGAGAACCATTGCAGCCTAGAGGCTGGCATGCAGACCTTTCCTCAGCTTCCAGCAGCTCCCAAAAGGGTGTGCTGAGGGTAATGCTGGGCTGTGTGGCATACAGAGGAAGCCAAAGTGAATATCTGGATATTCAACTGGATATCCATATCTGGATATGAAGTGAATTCTGGATATTCATGGATAATCCCAGAGTTGGGATTGAAATAAGAGTGTTCAGTCATCCTGTTTTTTTCTCCTCTTCCAGGGAGTGTCATGGCCCTTCCAAACAAGCTCTTCAGCCCTGTTCTCTCCTCCTGCATAGGGGCATTGGTGCTGCTGCTCCTCCTACTCCTCTTCCTGCTCTACAAGTACAGCCAGGTCAGATTCCCTGCTGCAGGGCAAGGGCTGCCCAGCCTGAGGCCACACAGCCTCTGCTGACAGCCAGGGCAAGGACCATTCAGCTTGGAGGTACCAGGCAAGCTGCCTCCTTCACCTCCCCTGCCTCCCATCTTCTCCCTGGAGTTTCCTGCGGCAGGGCAAAGCTCATGCACCCAGCCTGGTGTGTTAATACCTCCCTGCCCTGGTCCTGAGCCCAGAGGTCAGTGTGGTTATTGTTTGTTGTCAGACAAAAGTGTTCACTCTGTGCTGTCAGTTGCAGCTGGTTTTGCTCTGAGGTCTCCACAAATCCATGGACTGAATTAAGGGAGAAAAGAAAAAACAGTGGTTTGCAGTTTGCATTTACTTTTTATTTGACTCATGCCTTTATAAAAAAAAACCCTGTTTTTATGGAGAAACAGGATGATGTTAGAAGAAGTTGTTTCCAGGAAGACTTGGTCACTATTTTTATATAAGAACTTGCCCCATTTTCTCTGCAAGGCTCATTTCCAGAATTTGGATTCCTTCTCTGTTTTTCCACAAATGGAACCAATCAGTAGCAACCTCTGCTTCATCAGTGGGTGAAAATCTCCTGGTTTTCATCTCTCCCTTTTGGCAGCCTTCCTTTGACAGCCTATCAGGGCTGAAGATTTTGCAGCAAAGTGCTGGTTGTCAGAAGATACATCAGAGCCCTCTCTCAGACAAGCGCCTACAGCTTAGCAGGCAGAGCTGCCTTTGGACAGTGGTCCAGAGGCAGATGGATCAATGTGTAAGCACAGATATGAAATTAATAGCTTTTTGGAAGGGCTTGCAAGCCCAAGAGAAGCAGGACATGTCTATAAATAACATGGTTACCTATCTCAGACAAGTAAGTACCAGCCTTCTCTGCTCAAGGACTCCAGCACTGCTTCTCTGCCTTGCCTGGTTACTTCTGCCATGGCATTCTTGGAAAAGAGAAATTCTTACTTCTCTTTCTCCTTTTTTATTTTACCCCTGTAAGGGAAGTGGGGCTGGGCCAGCTCCAGTGTTCTGCTGTGCTCAGCAACCAGGGCTCCAAGGAAGGAGACACAGTGGGGACACCTCCCTCCAGCTTTAGCTGGTCACTGTCAGCCACTGCTCTGGTGGGACAAGCTGGATCTCCCAGCTCTGCCATCCCAAATGATGGCAACAGGCTGCTTCCAGTGGCAAGAGAGCCCCCCTCAGTCATAGGTGATGACCTGGGGGGACTTCATAACTGCCAAGAGTCCAGGCTGTCCAGCAAAAGCCTCTCTCACTCAGTCCTGATTCAAAAGATATTTGATGGGCTGAAATCTGTACCTTCCCTCTGCACCTGCAGAGCTTGAGCCCCAGCTGGGGCTGGGAAACCCTCCCAGCTTGGGAAACAGTGAGTAACTGGAGTCTCTTCCTTACAGAAACCCAAGTACCAGGTGCGGTGGAAGATCATTGAGGCCTGTGAAGGCAATAATTACATCTTTATCGATCCCACTCAGCTGCCATACAATGAAAAATGGGAGTTTCCAAGGAACAACCTCCAGTTTGGTAAGAAGCCTTCCCTTCTGCTTGCCTGCTGGCATGAAGCTCATCAGAGAGCAGAAATGCTTCAAGAGTCAGAGCCAAAGCTCTGGGTGATATCCAAACTGCATCCAGACATTCCAGCAGCATCCTTAACCAGCCTTGTTGCTCTCCTCCACACAAGGTGGCAAGTGGTAGGGTGTAACCTTCCCTCCCTCCTCCTTTGCTCCAAGGAAGGCTGCAGGGGTCATGTCCCTTCTCTTGGATGTGGGGTCATTCCTGAAGGACAGACTTGGTGAGGCAAGGTTTGGAGATAGCCTCTTTCACACCATCTTTGCTCACAGCAGAGTTCCCCACAGCTGTTTGCCAGTTCCTGACTAAGGGATGTGTCATCTTGTGTGAGCCCAGCAGGAATCCCCATCCACCAAGCATCCTCCTCAAGGTTGTGTGCAGGACAGCTGATCAATCTTTCTCCATAAAATGTCTAAAAAGTACATTTTTCTTCTCTCTGCAGGAAAAACTCTTGGAGCAGGAGCCTTTGGAAAAGTGGTAGAAGCCACAGCTTTTGGGCTGGGCAAAGAAGATTCGGTGCTCAAAGTGGCTGTGAAGATGCTAAAGGGTGAGCACAGAGCAACTTGCAAGGGCTAAAATCCTCTGAGCTCCTCTGGGCAGGATGTAGTGTGTGTTCACCACATGCTGGTGCTCACAGGCTGCAACAGCTCCTTTTTAAAGCTGTTTCTGTGCCAAGTACCAGATGCTGGAATCACATTCTTGCCTTTTTTGTGGACAGAGGAACAGTTAGAGACACAGTTTTCACTCTAAGTGTGTCTCCTCCTTTTGTTCCATAACACTGTCAACAGCTTTTTCTCTCCTCTCCCTTCATCCACCCCCCTTGTCCTCCCTCACTCCTTCACAGTCCTTCTCTCACCTCACAGCATCAGCAGACACGGATGAGCAGGAGGCTCTCATGTCTGAGCTGAAGATCCTGAGCCACCTGGGACACCATGAGAACATTGTTAACCTGCTGGGGGCATGTACCTGTGGAGGTAGGACCCCCCAGCCCTGCTGCCCCCACAGACCCCTGGCAGGGCCCCTGAGTGTGAGCTGATGAGCTGTGTGGATTCTGCTGCCCACCCAGGGAAAGCAAACCTCAGGACAGGTCACAATAACCCCATCCCTTAATGAACCCTTTCTGCTGCTCTCCCAGGCCCAATCCTTGTCATCACCGAGTACTGTCGCTATGGAGATCTGCTGAATTTCCTGAGGAAGAAGGCTGAATCCATAATTATCCAGGATTCTGCCCTGGACACCTCCTTAGACAGTGCTGCTGATTACAAAAACATTGAGCTAGAGAAAAAATACATCCGCAGGTAGGAGCAGAGCTCGGGTGGCTGCAGGGCTGAGCAATGCAGGGCCTGGGTACTCACTGGGAGAAGTGTGAAGAGCACTGTGCTGGGGAGAGATCAAAGTCAAAGGTCTGGGGACTGGCAGGATACCAGGACGTAAAACCCACTGGGCTTGCATGTGTTTAGACCTGCTGATAGTTCCGAGTTTTTCAAAGACTTTGACAGCAGTCACTGAATATCCCACAATAAATCCAAGTTTCAGCTCTGTCTGTCCTTCCACAATTCAGAAACAAAACTTTTTGGTTTCCTGCTCTATTGGGTGCATGGGTTTAGTAGGAAGAAGCTCACTGCTCCCCATCAGCCAAGAGCTTAAAAAAGGGGGAACAGTTCTTGGAGCCCAATAACACAGAGGGCCCAGGTCCCCTTTCTGAATCAGCTTCAAGTTTGCCTTTGCCCTTAAGTCACCTTCTGCAGGCTTGTTTCTCCTCTTGGAGGGTGAAAGGTACTGCTGGAGGGTTCTAACAGCCTGCCCCCCCTCTCTTTTGCTTCTTACTCAGTGACAGTGGCTTTTCAAGCCAAGGTTTGGAAACATATGTTGAAATGAGGCCTGTGTCATCATCATCATCTTCAGCAGCGTCAGATTCTGCGCAACTCAGGGGTGAGTCAAAGGCTCATTTCTGTGACTTCATGACTTCTTTCTTTTGGCCATCCTGTCTGGTTTAGCTCTGGGAACCACAACATGCCACAGTTTGTGTTACTTGCCAGCTTTGCAGCAAATCTAAATCTCTGCTTTGAATTTCAGGGAGAAGCTCAGAGGAAGAAGGTGAAGCCAGGGAGGATCTCCGTCCCCTCAATCTTGCTGACCTGCTACAGTTCTCCAGCCAGGTGGCCCAGGGCATGGCATTCCTCGCATCAAAGAACGTGAGTGCCAAGAGGACCACTGCCCCCTGCACACCAGGTGGGAAACACCAGTCCAGCCAAGCAGGAGCCACTCATCCTGGCTGCAGAAGGCTTGGAGGTCTTTGGATGGGGTAGCCAAGCTCAAGAAAGCTGCTGCTGCTGGAAATGGGCCTCTCTGCTCTGTCTGTTGGGTTCAGACAAGCTGGGCCCTGGTGTCTGGTGTTTACTCCAGAGCCTTTGTCTCCCATGGCCATCATGGGAGGGCAGTGTTACAGGGGGAACCCAGGCCTGTGCATCATGCTGGTATCAACATTTTCTCTCCTGTTTTGACAAGAGGTCAGGAACTTTCTCGTGAATCTTTCTTGTTTTGGCAGCGTCCCTGCTACCCCAGGGACAAGGAACTGAAAGTGGCTGTTGAGCCGACTGCCAGAGCTGGCTCAGAGTGTCAGAGTCACCCTGTGACTGTTTCAGAGATGAGGACACAGTGTCAACAGCCTCCAGTTCTGAGCCTCCCCCTATGGAGAAGATGACAGCCCCTTAAGTGATTAAGGAACAGAGCATGAAATGTCACGGTGTCTTAACATTGCAGATGAAGTGCTTGAAAGAGAGCTACAAACACGTAATTTGTATATGACATGGTGCCTCAGACAGCTCTTCAAGCAGTACATGTTTCCCTTGCCCCTACAAGAGTTGTTTTGGTGGCAGACCTAGGCTGTAGGGAATTGTTTGGGACTGTTGGGGGCCAGTGGCTGGGTCTCAGTTGTGGTCTCTTCTCCCCAGTGCATCCACCGTGACTTAGCAGCCAGGAACGTGCTCATATCAGACGGACGGGTAGCCAAGATCTGTGACTTCGGCCTGGCCCGAGACATCATGAATGATTCCAATTATGTTGTGAAAGGCAATGTAAGTAACAAAAACGGGCACAGGAGAAAGCACAAGGGATGGGGGGGCTGGAGCATGAAGCATAGACAGGGTGTAGCATAAGCTGCCAGTTTGTCCCAGTCTGCAGGACTCTCTGCTCTTCCAGGCCCGCCTGCCCGTGAAATGGATGGCCCCAGAGAGCATCTTTGACTGCATTTACACAGTGCAGAGTGATGTGTGGTCTTACGGCATCCTGCTCTGGGAGATCTTCTCCCTCGGTAAGAAAGAAGTGAGCTTGCAAACATCTTTTGTTTTCTGTGGCTCACTACTGCCCAATGTATCTGCAGAAAAATTTCCAAGAAAGGAGGAAGGTTGACAAAAATCTAGGTTTATCAGGGCTATAAAATGCTGTGTTATGTTTCCAGAGGGACCATTCCAAACAAAAAATCCTAGATCAATTTCTTTAGCTCAGACCTCCCTGGGTAGCGCTGGCTCAGGCAATGTTCCAGGCTGCCTAAAGGCTGCAGTGTTGAACTCTGGTCTGAGAGCCACCTTTGCTCCTTTTCCTGTCACAGGGAAGAGCCCCTATCCTGGCATGGTGGTGAACAGCAAGTTCTACAGCATGGTGAAGCAGGGATACCAGATGGCGAGACCTGACTTTGCTCCCTTGGAAATGTGAGTGGATGCACTGAGATTGACACAGCAGCAACAGGGGGGCTGCAGCTGCCTCATGGCAACATGGCAGGGACATGGCACAGGGACCTTGTCCACAGGTCTGCCTGCTGCTCCCAGGTGTCCGCCTTGAGGTTAAGGATGGATCCTACCAGGCTGCCCCTTGCTCCTGTCGGAAAACAAGGCCTGGGGCAGCCTATCCAGCATCTCATATTTAGGGACAGGAGGATGAGAACATTCATATTACATGTCTACATTCCTGAACTTGGTGGGGTTTTCTGCTGTTTTTTAGTTAACTTCTTTTGGCTCTATGATTATGAGAAGACAAGCCTGAGTAGGCTACAGGAGGGTAATGAGTGTAAATCTGAAGTCTTGGTGGCATAAATCTTGCTGATTAGTTTGCTCCATCCACTCCAGTGCTCACCATTCCTTGGAGCACTGCACTCACCATGGGTTTTTTGGAAGACAAGGGACTGCTCAGTACCGTGTCCCTGATATATAGAGTGCTGCAGGGAAGAGCCTGGGGTTGCAGACCCTCCAGCAGCACCATGCAACCTCCCTGTCCCTGTCTGGCCCTGCAGGTACAGCATCATGCAGGCGTGCTGGAGCCTGGAGCCCACACAGAGACCCACCTTCGACCAGATTGGCTGCTTCATCCAGAAAGAGCTGGAGGTGCATAAGGAGCAGGTGAAGACCTCTGGACAGGAGAAGGGGCAGGATGTCTTTCTCCCTACATGAACACATTTTCTGTGATCTCCCCTAGCTTTAGTTGATGGGAGCAGTGTAGTGGTGGTGGGAAGTACAGAGGCATCCAGCTGAAGGCCTGTCACCCCCCACCATGGCCAAGGAGAGCTGGACAAGGAAGCACAGCTTCTTACCAGAAACCTCTCTGTGCCAGGCAGTCACACACTACCAGGACAGCACCCAGCCCCACTTTCCTAGAATGCTGTGCATTCTCTCAGGATTAGCTGTCCATAAAAGCACAGGCCCATGCCTGCCCTGCTGGTTTGTCAAGCTCTGTGGATACAGCAAAGGGTGGTAATGTGGAGTGAGCACATCCCCAGCTGGTCACCTGCAAGGGAACAGGTGTCATACACAATCAAAGGGACCAAAACACACTCAGGGTGCTGTGTTTCTTCCTTTTCTTTCAAGGACTACACCAACCTCCCCTCCAATGCTGAGGAAGACAGTGGCTGTGATACCTCTGGCTGCTGTGAGGAGTCCTGCGAGCAAGAGGAGAGTGGGCAACCCCTTCTCAAGGGCAACAACTACCAGTTCTGTTAGGTGGCACCTTCACCCTGGGGCTGATCCTTGTCTTGGCTCCACAGAGCTCACCCTAGGACAGACACCTTCTGCTTTGGCCTTCTCTGTGCTTTCTGAAGTGTGAGTGTTACGGACTCTCACCAAAAAGGAGAACGAAGGAGTCACCTTGGGGTCCCTGAACTCTTATCTCACACATAGCACAGAGATGTTAGGATGGGAACAGGCTCCATCTCTACAAGGTACACAGAGGTCCCCAGCACCTGCCTCCCCATGCCCCAGAGAAGGCTGTGGGAGTTTGGGTTTTGTAGTTTTTAAAAAAATACTAGTCACAGCCAAGTAAGACATTTCCAAGTGTCACTTGCATTACTGAACCCTTGTGTTTTATAAGCACATCTTGAAATATGTCTTGGCACTGGAACTGCTCCATACCGTCTCTAGCTGGTTCTGCTCTCTTCCCTTTGTCAGTCTGACCGTGGATGTTGCGGTGTGTTTAGATATAGGTAAAGCTTCTACGTAGCATTAAATATGCACTAACCCCTGCACTTCCTCATGCAATCCACCTCTCTGCAGCTGATGCTTCTGCAGGGAATGTTTGGGTGAAGTGAGCCACAGAGCCAACCCCAGGGTTACGTGAACTTGTGCCTCACTAACAGGACAGAGGGACAGTTCTTTCTCAGGTAAAACACAGCAGAAAACAGTGATCTTCCATGAGGGCACTGACCACAACCCCAATCCAGGAAAGAATGGCAGCTTAAAGAGGTCTAGAAATGATCAATATTACACATATCCTACAGAACTTCTGAGTTACTGAGCACGTAGCAATCACTGCCTTTGTCACTATTACAGACTTATACTAAATTTCCTAAATGTACTTTTACTAGTACAACTGAGGTGATTTTTTTCATAAGCTAGGGCCTAATGCCCTTCAA
Organism: Pseudopodoces humilis; assembly: GCF_049639895.1. NCBI lineage: Eukaryota > Metazoa > Chordata > Aves > Passeriformes > Paridae > Pseudopodoces > Pseudopodoces humilis. The sequence continues at coordinate 6,678,331 of NC_142216.1, forward strand.
CCTATTTCTCAGCTAGCTCTTGCTCAGGGTTACTACTGCCCCAGCCACCCAGCCCTGTGTACCTACCTGAAGTAGCTGAGGAACCTTCTCAGCTTCACCTGACTTGATGGGTAAAGGATCTCTATTCCAGGTACAGGCAAACTGCAACTGACAGGGCTCAGGCAAACTACAACTGCACGTGGTCTTTGCCACACTGAGCAATTTCATTGTGGGCCATTTCTGATTCTATTAAATCTGGTTTTATGCTAACACCAAGTGATTCACTCCTCCTTACTAAATGAAAAGCTATTGTAACTCTATCTGTCAGCATTATAAAAAAATAAAATAAGATGTTTAACAAAATGAGTCTCTTTAGGGCTCTAAGGACTGTTCTCAGAGAGGAACAACTCAGAGCATGGGTGATGCACTGGCCTACCCACTCACCCTGCAACTCTGTTCCTCAGTACCAGTTCTCAAAACTACTCATTCTTGTGTAACGCAAAAACTTATTAAAAGCAAGATTTTAAAGCTCTGAAGTAGTCCCTGTGTATGGATATAACAGAATGTAATTTCAGTTATGATGATGGGACATCTGACAAGTCACCATGTGGCACATGGCAGCAGTCTCTGGGGCAAGTGCAATGCCAAAGGCAGACAAATGCAGAAGAGATTCAGCAGTGTTTGTGCCTTTTCTCCTGAAGCCATCCACATCTTGTACACAAAAAAAAAAGCAAACCAACAAACAGCCCAAGTCACTTGACCACAGTTTCACCCCCAAAATTGGAGATAATTTATTAAACTTTATCACTGACTGAAAAAAGTCACTAATGTCTCTTATAATAAGTTAATGTTCTTAACAGAAAAACCCCAAGCCATGATTACTGCATTTGCTCAGACTTAATACATTTACTTTAACAGTATGGTACTCAATAGGTTCCCCTTCACAGAAGGGAGTTTTCAACCACACCGCAAGCCTCAGAATCTTCCCCACTGCTCACTCAGACAAAATAAACTCCCAAGATGGCAACTTAGCAGTCTGGCATCCTGCTTGTCTCCTCTGCGGGTCACAACAAACATCAAACACCTTCACCACCAGCCATGGCCAAAGGGAGCCGCAGCAATGACAGCACAGCTTTGCACCCACAGCCCCAGGTGTGCTGCACAGGTCTCATCCTGACTCCTCTAAAGGGGCTGACAAAGCAACCAGGGCAGCAGGAGACTCCTCCAACTCCCAGAGCGCTGTGAGAACATGGGCAGGGCAGGTGTGACGCCTGACAAAGTGATGAGATTGCACACGTGGGTGGCAGCTCTCCCAGCACATCCATGAGGGTGGTTTACAGAACCCTGCTCGCTCTGGTGACACTGAATTCATCATTCCTCCTTGATCCCACAGAGAGTGTTTGGGTGTCCCACCCATCTCCACAGCACTTAAACCATCCTCCAACCCCTCAGCTGCCCTGGGACTCAGTTCTTACCCTACCATACAGAACACATTCCTCTCACTGTACCTTTTGGCTTCTAAGTTATTAGTGCTCATGTGAAAGGGACAAACAATTCTAGAAACTCCCTGCAGCCAAAGTACCCACAATCCTGGACCAGGAGTGCAGCCTTCAGGGAGGCTCCCCAGATACAGCATGTTAAAGCAGCACAGCTCCTCCTCCTCAAGACTCCTTGCAGCCAATGCCTATGAGAGCTCTGCAAGATTACCAAGCAAAGAGTCAGTATCCTAAATTCACCTATTCAGAATGTTTGAGGGAAATTGTTGTAGCCATCTACCTTTTATGCTGGTCCCACACCCCCAGCCCTGCCACCAATAAGCATAAAGAAGTCAGCAAGCAAGATTCAGAATTAAAAAAACCTGTGTGTGTTTGACCACGCACACTCCCTGCTATCAATAACTCCTGTCTCCTCTCCAGCTGCAGGGAGTGCAACATCCCACAGCCCAGAACAGCAGGTCCATCACATGCCTTGAAGGCAGCTGCAGCCTTCTGCAAAGGGGTGACAGACCCATGCTCGCAGCAGCTATCACGATGCTATGGAAGCACAGAGCTCTTTGGTCAGTAACAGCAAAGCCACCAGCATCACATCTCCAACCTGTAAAAATAAACTCTCAAGCCAGACAGCTACAAAAGCTGGCTCAGCCCACCCATCCACACAACCAGAGAGAGAAACCAACAGGCTGTTTTGTTACTCAGCAACCCCTATCCTCCTCCTGCTTCCCCTCTTCATCCTCTTCCGTTTCTGTTTTGATCTGGGCCACCCCGAGCCGGTAGAGCGCGTCACGGATCACCACCTCCCCCGGCTGGCAGCTCTGCACGATCTCCTGGATCTGCCTGTTGACGATTTCCCTGCTGGTGAGGAAGTCCATGAGGCGGTTGTAGAGGTAATAGTGCGTGGGGTTCTCGAAGGTGATGGGCCTTTGGCGCACGTTGCTGGTTTTGCTGTCGTTGATGGCGGTGATGATGGCTCCGTACGGCTCCAGCTCGCGGCACAGGGAGATGCAGTGGTGCCGAGCCGTGGGATCCCAGGGGCTGCTCTGCTCCGAGCCCGTGTGGACGATTCGGCGTGCCGAGGACTTGGTGATGGGGTGCTGAAGGGAGTGCTCAGCCACCGTCACGTCCACGCTGTAGTGCTGGTCCAGCAGTTCAGGGCAGGACACGTACTGGGGGAGAGACACACGCACACCAGGTAGAACAACAAGTAACTCCCTGCAGCTGAGATGACAAAATTACTGGCTGGCCAAACTCCAACCAACACTACGACCCAGGACAGAGGGAGGGCTAAATGATCCAGGCTTCCCCTACATGCCACAAAGTACAGTCCCTCCTCACTTGTATGCCCTCAGACAATCCCAAGGCACTAGGAACCACCTTCCTCCCCCACTTCTCCAGGAATATCAGCAGTTTGAAAGAATTGAGTTGCTGTATCAAAATAAGTGACATGCAAAGTTCTGATCTGAACTGTTACAATGCACTTCCAGCACAGCTCTTCCTGTTAAGGACAATCAAACACAATCCCCAGGCAACACCTAATACATTCTGCTATGCTTAGAAGTGATGCACTGGCAAAGCTTAAATCAGGAGATATTTATCAGGTCAAATTCACCTCTGGCAGTGTTCAAGACCAGGCTGGATGGGGCTGTGAGCAACCTGGCCTAGTGGAAGGTGACCCTGCCTGTGGCAGGGGGCTGAACTGGATGAGCTTTACAGGTCCTTCCAACCCAACCCATTCTGTGATTGTATGAAATTATCTTGAGCCACAATGCTCAAGGTTACATATGGGGGGAGTGGAGGGGGGGTGTCATTTTAATCTCTCTTGCAACTTTTCCAGCTGGAGTGGCACAGCAGAGAGCAAAGACATAACTAACCGTTGGAGGTTCCATGGGGTCAGAGAAGCAGCCCTGGTTCTTCCCCCACATCTGGGAAGTCAGGTCAGGCCAGCAGAGGTCTGCACATAGTGCCACTGAAGAGGCTGTATCAACAACATATACTGGAGGCCAGTGACGTGAGGATACCAACAAGTCCACGTGATCCCGAGCATTTTCACCTCTTACTATGTACTTTGAGCCACACACAACCTAGGAAAAAAAAAGGATTAACATAAGCAGCAAAGTAAAACTAAAAACTTACAGAAAAATCCTAGTCTTAAAAAAAATCAACTTATTTTACTTCTTTTCAGGTATTCCACATTATACAGTAACCAGACAGCTACTTTCTCTAAAGATACTCTGTTTCCTTCTCATACACATTCACCTTGTCTTGGGGAATTTTCCAAGCCCCAAGGAACATGTTTCATTCCCAAGGCACAGAGAAGCCCATTCCATTGCTTCTATTCAATAAGTAAGTTCCATGCTGTTAAGCAAATAACAGCTAAGGAAGAAAAAAAGTATCATGACTCCAGTCTTCCTTACCTGATGTGGACACACTTTGTAGATTTTCCCTCCTGTGTGATGAGCAGAAGATGGTGTAATGCTTGTCCCATTCTGTACAAACTCACAGAGAGCCAGGAGGGAGTAGCAGAGCTCCTCCTAGAAAAGAGGCCCCAGAGAAAGTGTCTAAATTAACATACTCCTGCAGAGATGGGAAAGGCAATATGCAAGGTTTCCCAAATCCTAATTTGCACTTCATCCAATAACTTCCTAATCCCACACTCAGCACTGTGAGGGTGACAAGCAATTATACAACACTGAGCCAGTGACAAGGTAATTATAGGCTTCCTTTCTTCTAGCCCACAAAGGTTCAATTTATTTCACCATGTGTAAATTATCCTATAACCTGCTGGCACCCATCCCTGCCCTTAGTGCAGTCAGATGAGAAATTAATTGTCAAGGATGGCAAGAGTGGATGAGGGAAAGACAGTGAAGAACAGCTCCTGCAGGCTTGTATGTGGGCAAACAAGCCATTACCTTTGTATGTGATGCCTCCCAGGGGATGCCACACTGTGTCAGAAAGCTCTGCAGCTCTTCCTCACTGTAAGAGTTTATCAGCTCAGGCCTGAAGACTTCTTCCTGAAGGAGCCTCACCAAGGCACTTCCATTGCCTGCAAAGGCAGGAAACAGGTCTCAGCACTCATTGTCAGGAAGAGAACTTACCAAAATAATTTCTTACAAAGACTACAGAAGCAGAGATTGCACAACCCACAGCCAGCATGAGAAAGCTGTGAACAGTCCTACTTGCAAAGCACGTCACAGCCCACACTTGTCTTGAGCCCTTCGCTGCTGAGGTCACCAGACTGAGCCCAGCATAGCAGCAGACTCCATAAGCACTTATCTATCCTGTCATTTGTAACCTTTAAATGATTGATGTGAGGATAACCAAGTGAGGAAGAGCAGAGATAAATGTTACTGTAGCCTTTGGACTGAACAGCTCCAAGCTCAGCCTTCACATCTCCCTGGTTCTTTCTTTGGAGCTCCACTTCCACAAAAGCCCACGTAGCTCTTCTGCAGCCCAACTCTGATGCAGCTGCAGCCCTGTCTGCAAAGCCAACTCACACACTTGTTAAGCTTGCAAAGCCAGTTTTCCTTCTTATACCCAATACCTAAATTCTTAAGGGAACTAGGTGCTAACCAATCTTAGCTCTCAGATCTGAGATTATTCCTCTCACTGTTTCTTGTTCCAGGCAGTCAATATGCAGTGGATGTAATGAATGTTGACAACTCTGATCAGGACTAGCACACCACTCTCCTAGTTTTTTTCTCAGGTTTTGTAAAAACTTATTCATCCTTTATTGAGGTTGTAACACTGAGATACCAAGCACTACATGTAACTTCCACACTCCAAGTATTAGTCTAATATGAAACAAACACTGACTGGCATTCAAGATGCGCATGCATCCCTCTGCAATCAGATTCTATCTCACCTGGGGTGCAATGCTCTCATGTCCCCCATGTCTCAAATGCATCAGAGCCCACCAGTGCATCCAAACTTCACAAGAAAACCCAAGCCTCAAGCAGCAAAGTAGCCTGAGAACAGGTGAAATCACCCCAATGCTCGTGGCTTTTCTCAGCACATGTAACTTTTAAAGTGTCATGCAATCAGCAATTCTTAATGCTAAACATCACCAAGACTGAAGTCACTAACACATCAAGCACTCCCTTAATAAGCACAACCTGAGCCATTACCTGGCACTGGCTGTTCATGCAGGTTCTTGTCCTTCTCTGTATTAATCACCACTGCTCCTCTCATCAGTGGAGGGAAGAAAGGAGCAACAATAGAGGCATCAAACTTTGTGATGGGGATGCTAGAAGGAAAAGCCACCTGCTCAATCACCTCCGTCTCCATTGTGGACCAAAAGTCTTCTACATTCACTTCACTTGATGGCAAGTATTCTGGCCAAGTAAACTACAGAGAGAAAGAAACAGTGGTCAAATACAAATAACCAGAGGTCATTTGACAGTTTTGTGTCAGCCTCACTCATGGCATTGAGGACTATCCAGGAGAGTGCTCCTGAGTAAGATGATTTCAGTCTCCTAAAGCTTCCCACAAACACTTTGCATCGGCTAAGACTCAAAATTTGACATATTTGACATAAAAGCCAGACATACTACATTCCCCTACAAGGGCTTTTTTTCCATCCAAGGATCCTACTGCCCAAGACTGCTGGACAAAAGCTGTGGTCCAGGGACAAAGGATCTTGTTTTTCCTGAACTGTACATCAACACCTCTAAGAGGAAGCACAGGCACTGCTGCTCCAGCCACATCCTCTTGTCAGGCATCAGCAAAAAACCACTCACAAAGATCTCGTGCATTTATTGTGTATCATGAAGACCAGAGTCAGCAAAAAATCATTATGATCTGCTTTGAACATGAACAGGATGTGAGCTGTGGGAAAAACCTACCTCTATATTTTTCAGTGCTAGGACATTTTCTGTATTCCTCTGGGCTATTTCCACCTTGGGGGTTATGCCACAGATTCCACAGATCATATCATTGTAATCCCGGACTGTCAGGCATTCAAAAGCCCAGTAGCCATTGCACAGCAGTTCCTGGAGCTGACCCTGCTCATCAGGGCTCAGGCTTTTGTCTGAAAAAAGAACATGCCACTGTTACAGTTTTCATGTCCTGAAGCCAGTGGAGAGGTAGTAGGGGTCTCCTATGCAGGATAAAACCAAACCTACCCACCAGAGAATTGTTACAAAGTACTGGTCATAGAAGTACTGTTTAGTTAAAAAGTGATTTAATAGAAACACACCACACTAAAATAGGTGAGTTTTTGCCATTTTATAACCTAACAATCATCATCAGGTCACAGTTTGATATGTTATGATAAAAAGAAAGATGGAAAACCCACCAGTTTGCTCCTGAACAGAGTCAAGGATATTGCCAACAGCCACTCTGGGATCCTCTCCAAGTTTAATGTGGTTTCGGATTGCAAACAGAAGATCCAAGCTCACTAACAATTTGTTACCCACATTGAAAAGGCCTGCAGTTAAAACAAGACAGTTATTATCCGTAGGGTTCCAGATCTTCCTCATAAAGAAATATATTCCTTACTGATACACAGCACATTCACAAGAGTACAGCTTAGAGGATAATGGAAACACAAACAGTGCTTCTGCACCTCTGAAATGCAGAGTTCCCTGCTCAAAGATTAGCTCCTTTCACAGACTTGTCTATTGATTAAAAAAGCAACAAGGAACAGCTGCCAATCCATCTCACTAGCCAATGCCATGAAACAGCGCTCTCCAGAGATGTCTGACTGTGATCTCAGGGGTTGCCCTGCAGAACTCAACACTCACACAGAGACCTACACCAGTGAATCAAGGAAAGGTCTTCCTCACCAGAACATGCATGTGTTTTCACTCAAGATATAGATTTACTTGCAGAATAAGCAGAAGCAATTAAAAGATAATTCAAATTTAGTACACTGGGGAAGGGAATAAGCTTTTCTGTGCCTGGACAATGCCCGGATACAATCACAAGGCTTCTAACAGGTTCAGACTGTAGTCATTCTGTATGGTCACATCTTTCCTACCTGTGTAAATGTCAGTGAAGCTATGGAGGGCCAGACACTGCAGATTCAAGCACACTTTGACCTGAGCTGTAACCACCTGTAACCGATTGGCTGTCAGCAGCCAACACTCCTGAGGACCAGCAAGAGAACTGCAACACACAACAAAAAAAACCACTCTGAGTGAAGCAAATGGGTTTTTTAGTCCAGCCCTGCAGTAACTTCAGATATTCCAAATGACATGAGTTTATTACTGTGTAAATCTAAGCCAGCTCACCACATCATATCACACCAGGAAAAGAAAAGTTACATTTTAAAACAGATTTCACAGGCAGAGTCAGGTCACTGCTCACATTCTCTTCAACAGCACTAGAGCATCCCTCCAGCTCCATACACTGGGCATCTACTATTGGAGAGGTGGAGAAAATCTATGGCCCCAGCTGCCACGGGAGAAGGGTCTGTGCCATAGCTGTGGTGATCAGTAACACATTCCACCCAACAGCCTGTCCCTGCACACAGAGATTCAGAAAGGTCTGCTCCTCTACGGTGTAACTGCCAAGGGGGAGGTTCAGACAGGAGAGTGCCAGTGGCTGAAATACTGCTGTCCACCTGAGAAAACAGGAATCAAAGCCAAAGTCACCTCCCTCCCACTGGCAGGGCTTCAATTAGAGCCAGTGCAGGCACATGGGAGAGTCCCAGATGCAGAGCACTGCAGAGCAGCCAAGCACAGACAAAGATTTACAATGCACAGGTTGGTAAGTCCCAAGGTGATGGACAGGGTGTGAGATTGCTCTGTTCTGGGAAAAAAAACATAGAGCATAAAAAGTATCTCTTCTGGAAAGATCTCAATCAGTGCTAGCCTGACCAAAGCAAATATCCATCATTTGTATGAAGAATTTTTTGTGGAAGAAAGAAACACAATGTTAAACTCCCCGACATTTTGCTGTAGGAAAAATTTTAGATCATGTTTTCAGAAACAGGAGGATGCCTGGCAGACTCAGGGAGGAGATATCCTACAAGCCTTCATTCAAATCTAGCTAAGGCAATCTAGCCTATGTACTAAAAGTTTCTGAAAGTCCTTCAGGTTTCTATTTGGATATTTGTTCCAGAAGAGCAATCACTCAAGCACACACTAAGAAATTAAAGGAATGAAAATATCATAAGTAAAAAGATCTACGTAGAAAATATTCAGACTAGGCAGAGAGAGAAAAAGGAAATCTCAACACACATCAGTAAACACAGGATTTTTACAGAGTTTTCCTCTCTCAGCCTCAGAGTATTAGAATGGAAAACAGAGAGGGGATGACTAATGAAAATACTCTGTTTCAATAAGAAAAAAGTTACATCCAGACTTTGCAGTCACTCTTTGATCCTGCTAAACCCTTTCCACACACTTTATTCAGTGTCACTTTCACCAGCTTCACTACCAGGGCTAAAGCAAATATTATTTCAGACAGACTCATAACAAAGAAAATCAGCAAAATGAGTTTGAAAGAGTCAAAATCCAAAGCAGAATCTTACTTCTGTCCCCCTTTGAACAAGGGGCTGTTACAGAGGAGGCACTGCACACACGGAGACTCGTAGTAGTTGGACCAGGAGGTCTGCTCGATGGTCACAGTCTCCTCACTCACATTGGACAGGATGAGCCGGGAGCTGTTGAGCTCATGGATGAGGGTGAAGATCTCTGCCAGCTCCGACTCGTTCTCGGGGATCTGCATCACCTTGCGCAGCAGCTGCAGCGTGGACTGACGCTGGATTTCCTTCTGGGATGGCGTTAGGGGCTCGCTGGTGTTCAGCACATCCGACTGACCTGGACTGACCTCCTAGAAAGCAACATATCCAACTAGGCAAGCATGGGGATGAAATATTAAGCCCAAAGAAGTCATAAAAGCTAGCCAGAAACACAGTAATGTTTGCACTCAGTAAACTTGACTTCTACTCTACTGAGGAATCATTGACTCCTCACAGGAGTTTCAAGCCCAGATTACTTTAACAAAAATACTTTATTACAGCCCAGCCCTTCAGGAATTCCTGCACTGCCAGACCATCACAGATTGGCCATTAAACTGTTAAGTGCAGGGACTGTGGTACATAAGGTGATGATAACCACCAATAGGTATATAATCACTTCAATAACTCTCATCACTTCTTTCACTGTCTTTCTCCACAGGTTATCAGGCACAGGCTCAGGGAGAGCCTGGACAGCTCTCCAGAAACTGGAGGAGCCATGTACTAATAGAGAACTGGGGGCTGTGACATACAGAACACACTAATCAATAACAATTGATCAGCTATGGTCTACCCTTCTCCAACACACATACCATCACAACAAAATGCACAAAACACAGGAGAACCAAACTCCAGGTTGTCCCAGCAGAACAGAGAAAATACAAACAGGCTGACCTGTTTAATCCCTGAAACTCTCCTGTCAGCATTTCAGACTGGTTTTCTGACTAGTCTAGCAATGAGATAAATAATCAGTCAAAAGCCCAGAGACAACAATGAACTATGTGACAGGAAAGTTAAACAGATCTACAACCAGAAAAAAAAGAAAACTAAATGAGGAAGAGACAAGCCACATGCCTCTCAGAATGCAAGCTGAGCTAAGCACACTGCTGTTCCTTACACAGCTGTTTGTATATGAGTTTCACACAGGCCATTTCAGTTTGTTTGTTTTTAAAAAAAAAACAAAATCACTACACAAAGTTACGTTCAAAATAAAAAAAAAAAGGCAAGTGGATGAGTCATTACTACACAGACTAAAATTCTGACTATTTGCTGGAGTAGGCATTTCAGCTAAGAGCAGGAAAGCTCCCTTTTTCATTTATTGTTTTAAAAACATGACAAATCAGTATGAGAAAAGCTAAACTTTGAGACTGTAAGGGCAAAAAAAAACAATCCCAGAATTAATTACATCCACATAGAACAACTGACAACTGAAAACATATTTATGAAAAAAACCTCTACATCCAGAAATAAATTCAGGTTGGAAGTAAAGTTGCTCTACAAACCCTTAAAAACAGGAAGCTCTAATACAAAACATACTAACTTAACTGACACTAGCCCCAAACTGCTCACAAAGCAGAGCATACTTGGGAGTTTCTTGATGAAGTCTGAAGTTCAACAAAGCTGACACAGCAATGCTGTGACTTCAGGGTTGATTTTCCCAGCACGTACTGACACAACAGAAGCATTTTTAAGTTGAGGAGACACCCAGTGGTAGCACTGGGTGTGCTCAGACTCACTCTCAGCCTGAAGCATCACTGCTACAGGAGCTCAACAAACATCATCACAGATATTTTAAACAGGAACCATTCTGCCAGAAAAGTTTATCATAATGAAAAAAAAAAAAAAACCAACCCAAAAAAAAAGCCCAAACCATGTTTCCACAGGGACTTGCAAACTAAACTTCTCTGCCCAGCTCACAACAGACAGGTGATAAAACAAGCCAGCTTGAACCTTACCAGGGATTTTGCTGTTTTCTCAGTCCTGTCTTTGGCAAGGTTGTATCCACAGCTTGGACAGATGCGTGGCTTGTGCCTGTTTGTGTACACATAACTGCAGGAGGGGTTCTTGCATTTCCCTCTGCCACGTGATGTTGCTAATCCCAAATCCTGAGTGACACAAAAGAGATGTTTGCTGACCTTGACTTTTAATAGTTGGATTTCTCGATCTTAAAGGTCTTTTCCAGCCTGAATGACTATGATTCTAAGCCAACAAGATTCTAAAAAATATTACTGTATGTTTTATCTCCACGTTATAGCATCCTGTTTAAACATCAATAGCAAGCCCTGTCACTTTGCACAGAATCTTTTAAGTGGCACTTAAAGATTCTGGGGCCAGTTCTCCAGGCCAAAAGCACATTAAATTCATTCAGAAACCCCTGATCCTCCCTGCTGAACTCAGGGAGGGATGGGAATTATGCACAGGGACATGAGTTAAAATCCATCTTTTAACAAGGCCCCAAACTTAACTGCAAAACAGAGCACAGTCATCCTGGACTAGGTCTAGAAATGACACAAAGTACAGATTATTTCATGCTAAAAATGAGATGTATTTGTGCAAGTCAGTAAAACAGAAGTCCCAGAACATTCTCATCCCAGCGAGGACACTCCCTGTGGCAGAAGTCACACTATTTGAAAAATCCTCACCAAAGTTACGGTGCAACTGTACTTGTAGGAAGGGAATATGTCTGGTTTGACCTCCACAACTTTAACCTGAGATGCCCTGTTTGTCACAGAACTGTGGAGCTAGAAATTGAAAACAGAAAAAACAATACCCATCAGACACCTACTACTAAATACATACATGCATCAATAATCAGTATCTATTAGCATTCCTGCCCCCAAGAGATTAATGTTCACTTAATAGCTATAATACCATAAGACACTATTTTGCATGCAAAGGCATTGCAATTCACAGATTCATTTCAGCACCTTGGCATACTCAGTCATATTTTATAGGTGAAAAGCTCAGTATTCAATATTGCATGCCAGATTATCAAAGCACAGCAGATCCTCAAAACAGTAGCTCAGAGTAGCTCTGAGATTCCCAAAGTAAGCAACAGATGGATTGTCCAACAGCATCTCTCAGCTCAGTTCCCACACTCAGCCACCAGGCAGTCATTCTACCCGGCCACACAGTAAAAGCAGCCAGTCCCAGATCTCATCATCATAAGACTACTGTATTTTTTGTTCTATTTCTCACTCAGGTCATATCTCTCACCTGAGAGAAAAAAACAAACAAACCAAACAAAAACCACAAACAAAACCCTCCCCCCAAAAACTCAGGAAAATAATTTGCATTTGAAGAACAACCTTTTGTTCCTCAGCAGTTGGTGGCTGCAGAACTGACTGGCCCAACTGTTTCAGTGTACTGGGCTTCAAGCCTGACGTTCTCACAGGGGAATGCTTGTCTAGAAGGAGGAAAGAGATGCACCAGGTTAAATGTGAGAAAACAGGTTCTGTTTCCTTCTGGCATCTTTGGTAAATGCCACTACAGTCACGTGAGATCTCTCCTATAAGCCTGAAATAACCCAAGAAGGTGTTTCATGGCCCATTTACTGCACTCAGGCAGAGACAAAGGGTTTTTTTCCTAGCATTGGTAACCACCTCCCTTGAAACCTATATTATTGGCAGACACCACTTCAGCATGGTGAGGAAAGACAACAGCTCCCAAAGCACACAGAAAATGCTGCTTTTACCAGTACTTGTAAAGGCCTGTCTGCTGCTCGGCTGCTCCGTGCTGGCTTCTCTCCCCATGCTGGCTGGAGCAGGCAGAATGGCTCGCATGGGTCTGGCTGCAGCCAGCAAGGAGGGCTTGGGTCTTGGTTTACTCTTTACTTCTTGTCCCTTGTGTGTAGCAGCTGTTGCATCAGTTCTGAAAAACAACAGCTACAAGTGGAAAAATATTCCATCGATTTCCCCTCAGCTTCAGTTTTCCTTTTTTTCCCTGAATTGTGCTTTGTTAGCACACTAATCACAGCTATTACAATAGAAAGAGACAGTGCTAAAGACTGCATCTGCCCTGTGACTACAATATGTCACTTGAAAAAAAATATTAGCTCTGATGGACAAAGACTCAAAGGAACAATCCTGAACTGGCACAAAACAGACAGCAAACACAATAAGTCTTAGAGGAAGTACTGCCAACAGCCTTCAACTTCTTGGACTAGTCTCATGAGCACACAATAGATATCATATGCTCCCATAACACATGGAAAACTGACTCACCCCACCACTGGCTTTTTCACAGAGGCATTTGGACTCAACACCTCAGAAGACGTCGACATCCCCAGCCCTACACTTCCTTTCTCTGCCTGCTCCAAAGAAGCGTCTGCTTGCCGCTGGCTCTCTTGGCCCAGCACCACTCCAACAGCACTCTTCCTGTCTTCAGCAAGCACATTATTTGGGAGAAAGTGGCGCTCAGAGATGATCACTTCCTCCCACTCCATCTCAGGCATCTGCCCTCCGACAGGCACAGCATTCAGCAGCTGGCTGACAGCTTCGGAGCTCTCCAAGGCAGACTTGGAGGAACTCTCGCTAACGGCCGTGGGTTCTGTGAGGGCTGACTGCTGACCTCTTTTAGCTGCTGGAGTTTTAAGAGAGGTGCCTGAATTTGGCTCAGATTTGCTTTTTGGTTGCTTTTCCTGGAAACAAGGAGAGAGTCACATTTCAGAGCTTTCACAGATAAGCAAGTCCCCTGCACATATGCCATGTTTCCTGTGACCTATTTAATGCTGGATCAAAACAGCAAAATCCTAAGTGTTTAAGCAGTGAGTTGTATGGGAGCAGACAGCATCCCCTACAACAGCAAAGGTCCTACTAACATTGTATCTGGCTTCTTGGCCCTTCATGTATTATTTTTAGACACTGTTCACTTCAAAGAAACAATCTTTCTTAAACTCCCTTAAATATCACCATTAGCATCAAAGCCACAAAGTCACCCGCTACCCTCTGTAGCAAGGGCTCATCTCCTATGCTTCTCTTTCATGGCTTCAGCTCTCTGATGCTGTCTGTTCTTCCACATTATTTGAGCAATCAAAGGGAGTCAAGACAGAGAATTTGCATCTTTTGGATACATACTTTCAGAGAAGCAAGCATGTGAGCCAACCAGAAAACAGGATTACTTATGAAGATTTTTTTGACTTTAAGAAAAATGTTACTTCCAAGACTAAGGCTACAGAAATCATTCTACTGGCGTCAACAAAGGTACAATGAACACTGAATTGGAATATGGAAAAACATATCAGAAATGGAATCCAGCAGATCAGAGTAAGTCTGAAAGACAGAAAGGAAAACTCCTAAAACCTTTCAGAGTTCTAGGGTAGGACTGAACAGCAACAGACATGCCATGTTCAGGCAGAATCCAGAAATACTTTTTTCATTCAGCCATCTCTCTACCTCAGCAAGTTTACCAAACAAAAGCAAAGATGTCACCATCACTATTTGTACCCTACCACACAGGAAGCGCAGCCTTCAGCTCAGACACCACAGCGTTTGCAAGCTGCCTGAAAGAGTTCTCATCCCTGAATGTTTCATGGATCCAGACTCAAAACAAAGAAGGTTCAGAACAAACCCACACAAAGCCACCAAATGTCAATGCCAATTTTTACACTGAGATCATTTAAATTGTGCCTGAGGAGTCTTTCTTCAGACAGAAATGCACATCTGTTCAGAGCTGACTAATTAACAGGATAGTGCCAAGGTTTAAGGATCAAGTGTGTTTTTCTGTACACAGCTAGTAGAGATGCAAGTAACTTAAGCAGGGTAGGCATCATGTGGAGAAAGACTTTTCCATTCAGACAAGCTTCACAACTCTACCAACACCTAGAAACTTCCTTCCAGTCACAGGTCAGACACATGATCAGACACACGGCCATTAGACAACAATACCCAACAGCACTTCAGTTTCCACTAGATCGACTTTAGTAACAAGCTCCTAAAGGATAATATACCTGCTATAGTTGAGTTGTTCCTCCTCTCTGTTAAAAAAAAAATAACTTGGAATGTTGAAAGACCACAGAAAATTAAATTTGTAGAAGAACTTCAAATGTTGATATTAATTACCACAAAACTTCCCAAGCTTGGGGCTGTAGCAGGAAGAACAGGCAATATCTTCCAGTCACAGGAACTGTGCAGGCAGAGGGCCAGAAGAATGTGTAGTGTCTCAATGAGAGAGTTAGCAAATGCAGCCCCATCTATTCTAACAGATACGAGCAGCATCTTTACCCAAGGTGTGGTGATTTCAAGTCTCACCTTGGTAAAGTGTCCTCTGCAATAGTGACTTGCTCCAGCACATGCACTGGAAAACAAATGCTGGGATCCTTTCTGGTGTATCTGACCTCCTGCGATAGATCTATAGCTCTAGAAATACCACAGGCATTCACAAAACCAGCACTTTTTGTCTCAAAGTCAAGAAAGGAATGACAAATTTACCTTTGGGATCCATTTCCCTCCCAGGAAGTTCCCGCAGGTTGGGCATTTTGGTGGCTTATGCCTGGTGACGTAAGTGAAGGAACAGCCAGGATTGGTGCAATTTCCATGTCCCCTGCGAGTATAGGTGGTTGTCTGAAACAAAATTGTCAAGAATTTGTCTACAGACCTGAAAAACACAAAGCTGTGCTGATCACTTCCTTTTTCCTCATAAGCCCTTTACAAATGTTATTTGGCAAATCCCCAGCATTCCACTATTATTCATTTTACTGAACACCACACAGCTGGGTCAGGGTGAGTCAGCACCAGAACTACTGCAAGTCTAAATGCTTAGTCTACATAACAGCCTCTGGTATTACCAGCATTTAGATCAACCTGCAGAGCAGAGATGAGCAATGCACATAACCTCCTGGAGAAGCTAATCTTGCACTTACAGTGAGGTAACAGTTCTTTTTGAACATGAAAAATTCATAGTAAGATGGCATTAAAATGCTTCTAACAGCAATCCACAGTAAGACAAAATGTGATTAACATTCATGACAAAGCAGCAAAAAAGACTTGAAGAGAAGCACTCATGATGCAAAGGCAGTTTTGTCAGTAATTTGTTGCTGTATGGGACGGTCAAGTGTTCCCAGGTCCTTCACTGTAACTTGCTATGAACTACTGAAACATGAGCAGCATCACCAGGCACTATTTATACAAACAACTAGAGCAGAACCTGTCATCTTTGCCAGGACAACTGCATCAACACATCTGAGTTTCTGTCAGCAGAGCACTTCCCAATATCCTGCTCTCAACACTCCCGAGGGAGCTGTTGTACTGTAACTCCCTAACTGGGTACAGATTTTTTTTCTAGAAATGCAAATGCTGCTGTCAAAAAATGAGTCAATTTAAACCAGATCCTTCTCAGGAACAAAAACCTGAGGTATCTCATTCTCCCTGAGACAACTGGAAGAGCATCACACCATGCACCACTATAAATATCTGCAGTGTTCCACCAGCTGGAAGCACAGAGAACCTGGAAAATAGGATTTGATGCCACTTTATATAACAGAAGGAGCTGCAGTACTGACTGTACAATGAACTCCCAAAATGGATGCAAAAACACAGGTGGCTGGAGTGGTTAGATTAGCGATTCTTCCTCATGCAACAGGCCACACAGCCTTTCATACGGCTTCTCAAAACTGCAGGTCATTGCACCCTTCCTGCCACCTGGCCAAAACAAGAGCTTTTTTGCAGTTTCCTGTAATAAGAGCAGATCCTTGCCCTTAAAGGGATGGACACTGACTTTTTATGAAGATAAATATGCATCCAAGTAGTGGATGTAGATGGCTATACAGAAACTGCTGTTGGCCAGATGTGTTGTGACAGCTTTATCTACTCCATCTGTTTCCAAGAATTCCCTGAGGAAGAAGGCAGAAGAAATGGGCCCTGTAAGATACTGTAGGAAGTCAGAGACACTCTTAGCCTATGCAAGACATAACACAAGGGACAAGAAATACATCAACTGATACAGTGACTCCAAATTGGATTATCTTTAAAAACTGAACCATGAGCAAATCCCTCCCACTCTAACATCTTTAAGACAAATCTATAAAAATACATTGAAACCTTAACATACCATACAAGACTCTGAATTTCTTACCAATTTAATTGATGCTGGGTTCTCCAAAACAGAATGAGCTGGCAAAGGTAACATGATAAACTGTGTTGCAGGAGTGGAAGAGCTACTCTCTTCAGTATCCTAAAATGAAGCCAAAGGGAAAATACATGCAGAAAACAAAAGAGAAAACCATATCCCTCCCTCTCATAAACATTAATGTGTCTTAAGGACTGATGAGACCAGAATACAGAACAGAGCAGCAACTGTTTTAATAGCAACAGCCTTACCAGATGTACTCTGGAAATTACTGAACTCCTCACACTTTGAAACAGAAAACAGAGTGTGAAAACTCTTCACACTTAGGTTTTCTACGACTGAGCCCTAACACCTCAGCTAAAAAGGACTCCCTTCTCTGCAAAGAGGACTTCCTACCTCTCTGCAAGCAGGACAACAGCTATCAGGAGCAGAGCAGTGGCATTTTTTTCTCACTAAAATCTTGCAGTGCAACTGCAGAACCCAATTACTGGCACTGCAATACCCCAAATATTGTTATAACAATTAAAAGAACTCAGTTGTGTTAAGACACAATTCATAGCAGCAGATGGCTGAGTCAATCTGCAAGCAGAGACAACTTAGTCACAGTGTTACTTTTGTATCATTGATTATAAAAGTCTCCATTTCTGTCAGCATTCAGATTCAGCAAGTTGGGCAATCAGAGGATTTCCTGCACCCACTGAGGATTTCAAGTAAAATGGGGGAAACAACACTCAGATGTTTCAGGTGACATCTTGCAGGAGTTTGAGTGCCAGTGGAAAAACTTACCCTTCCAGTCACCACGGCCACCACAGACACCCCATTGGGCACCTGGGGACGGGCCACAGCGATGCTCCCATTGGAGATGTCTGTGGAGCTGCTCACCATCGTCTCCTCAATCACCACTCGGGCTGTGTGGTACGGCTGTCCTTCTATTTCCAAAGAAGTCTCATCCAAGAGGATATCTCCAGCCACTTTCTCTGTCACAGGCCCAACATAATGAGAAAGAACCTCTGAGGCAACCACTTCTTCCGCAGCCTTGGGCTGGGCAAAGGCTGCCGTGTCCTCTGGCAGCCCATCGATGGCAATGCGCTGCTCTGAGACGCCGGCCTGGCCCGAGTCCATGGAAAGGATGCTCTGCATGGTGTCACGGGACACGCCGGTGTCGCTCCTGGGAGCCACCAAGCCTTCGGATGCTGCCGGGCTCTGTGTCACACACAGCTCCAGAGACTGCCTGCTCCTGTCTTCTTGAAGAGTGGTTTTGGGAATAATTATATAATCGGAGCGAGGAAGAATCTTACGAAAGCCTGGAATGTCAGGGACGACTGCAGTTCGAGTGGATGCCTTGGAGTTCTACAGGCAAAAGCAGAGGATGGAATAAATGATTATGAGAAAAGGAAGAGATTCAGTTCTCAATCCTGCTATTTTAGTGCCTAAGATTCAAATGGTTTCCTGAAGTAGTTTGCTGGGAATTTCTCCACATGACAGAACCTGCAGAAACCCTCTCAGTCCAGGTTTTATCACCCACTTTACCAACACTCACTCAGATGAAAGGACACAAAAATAACTGCTGTGAGCAGGTACCAGACATATCCATCTTGGATTACAAAACATCCTCCTTCAGCTGAACAGAAGGCAAAGACAAAAGGCAGTGGCCTCACACTGCTTCTTTAAAGGCTGCCCTGAGCAAGGATACAAACTGGAATTTGCAGTTAAATAACTCTCCCACAGAGTTTTATGTAAGCAGGCCTCTCTCTTCAGCAGCCAAAGAACCTCCATAAAGACAACTTACCGGGTCCAGTCCCTCTTTCTCTAGCTTGGCTTTCTCCAAGTAGTAGCTCTTTTCAGCCACACTAAGCAACCTCCAGCTCTCACTGATCTTTTTGTTGATTTCAGATTGAGGGAGGTGTGGAAGCTCTTGCTGTACTTTCAAATAAATATCATAATAATAGAGAAGGTAAGCAGATCTGAAACAACCAGAAATTGAAACATTAAAGTTATTCTACATAAATTCCTTGGGGAAAAAATAAATCCACATGGTTTAGGTTTGTCTCAAGGTCATGTGACAAGCAAGTTACATTTAATTTTATCTATAAATGCATTTTTTAACCAAATGAAAACTCTCTCTCTGAGGAGAACCTCTGAAATAAAAAAGAGAACCTCTGAGGAACAGCCTAAGGCAAATTATTCTGGGGCAAACAAACTTTAAACTGAGCAACAGTGGCACCTGTGAAGAATGTCTGAGCAGGCCCAAAGTATCAAGCTGATGTTTCATATATGATGTTTTACACTATGAAGTGTTCCAAGTACACTGCAAAGTCCACTCATGTCAGAAACAAGGAAAACTGCTCCCACACCCTACAGAGGAACTAAATGAAGACAGAAAGAACTTACCGAGGCTTCTTGGCTTTTTCTCCGTGATCACCAGCACTTTTATGTTTCTTCTTCTTCTTCTTGCATGGCACTGGTGACGCATAAGTGTAAGTGCTCTCTATCTCCTCCATCACCACGGTTACCTCAGTGCCATCATAGGGAGCCTCCATGGCTAAAACAAATATTCTGGGTTATGCTCTTGCCAAGTCATACAGTGTTTCTGCCAACAAACAGCACTTTTAATCACTTAAGTTTCAGTAAACTGACAGCACTGTTGGCATCTAAGTTTGACCCTAATTAAATCAATATGTTCTCTATTTATTTACTTTTAGAAGGAAACTTCTGCTTCTATAACCCAAATAGCCTCAGTTCAGTGCAGATACACCACATGTGCATTTCCAGAGCTGCAGTTCCACGGGGAGCTCTCAGGTAAGTTTGGTGAGCCAGAGGGAGCAGTACACTCAGACATTGTCTGGCTACAAGGTGTCCTTACAGCCACGCTACAAAAGCGAGGCCAGAAGCTGAACAAGCAAGAAGCTTCACAATTCCCTTACCCACAGCCAGCTCTCCGCGGCTTCTCGCTCGACAGCGATGACGGAAGGCTCCAGCCCCCGGGCTGAGGGGTGGGAGGACACAGGGAAAAAAGGCAGCACCACCTAGGGCAGGTACAGTGCCGGCACGGCCCGCAGCTCGGCCCCGCGCAGCCGCTGAGCCCGGGCGAGCCTCAGCCCGTTACTCCGAGCCCCGTCTCCTCCACACCGCCCGAGGCCAAGCGGAGCGGCGAGGCTCCCTCCGGTCCTGCTAAATGTTACCCTGGCCCCCTCCCAGGTATCCCCACTCACCGGACAGCTCCGCGGCCGGGAGGGCGGACAGGCGACGAGCTGTGGTCACGTCCCCGCAGGGGCGCGGCGGCGTGGAGGAGGCAGCGCCGGGGCCTCGGGCTGGCCGCGCAGCGGGGAGCGTGCGTGCGGGTGGTGCGGAGCGGGCGGGCTGTGCGGAGCGGGCCGCCCCGGCATGCTGGGCCGGCTGCGGGCCGGGCCCGGGCGGAGCGGGGCTGCACCGGCGCCTCCGCGCCGGGGCCGCCGCCGGAAGTGACCGCGGAGAAGGCGTCCGGGGCACGGCGGGGCGGGACGGCGGCCGGGAGGGGTCACTCCTCCTCCTGCGCTTGCGCGGCGAAGCGAGGGCGCGCGCGTGCCCCGTTCCCGCCGTTTCTCGTGAGGGCGGTGCGCGACGGCGGGGTAGGGCAGGAGCAGCGCGGCGCAATTAGTGCTTAATTAGCGCTTAGTTAGCAAAGGGCTCGGGCTGCGGCAGTGGGTGTGCTTTCTGCGGGAACAGCAGCGAGCTCTCGGGTTCGTCAGTGTGTGTGCTGTCTTCACGCGTTTCTCCCTCCTGTGCTCCTCGGAGCAGCGGTCCGGGCCTGGCCCTTCCCCGGTGGAGCACAGCACTGCCGGGGCAGAGCGCTGCTCCAGGCTCCGGTGATGTCGTCCCAGCAATCACACAATCAATTAGGTTGGAATAGACCTCTGAGATCATCGAGTCCAGCCTATAACCCAACACCAACGTGTCAAACAGACCACGCATGCCATGTCCAGTCTTAAACGCCTCTCTGGACGGTGACTGCATCCCCTTGAGCGGCCCATTCCAATGTCTATTCACCTTTTTTGTGAAAAAAAATTGTTCAACATGGATTACTAGGGGAATGTGAGTCAGAATATAGTACTCCTACCAGTAAAGAAGCCACATATTAGTGAATACAGTCCAGTACAAGATCTCAGAGCTATTAATAAGATAGTTTTCCAGGGAAATCAAAAGCAGTAGAACCAGTAAGAATACAGCTGAAACCTGACTGGTAAGGCAGAAACAATATACTTAAAAGCTAGAAAAGGGTTAGAAGAAATTTGTGAAGAAATTCCTTTTTTTCAACCTAAACCTCCCCTGAAGCAGCTTAAGTCCTCCTGTCATGTTGCTGGTTATGTCACTGTAATACATATATATCTATTAAGTAAATTAGAAAAGTTAATCAAAACAATTAATTGGGAACGTTATATCATTTCCAACAGTTACCTGGGAACAGAGGCTGACTCCCACCTGGCTACACCCTCCTGTCAGGGACTTGCAGAGGTAAGGTTACCCCCAAGCCTCCTTTTCCCTGGACTAAACACACCCAGCTCCCCCAGTTGCTGCTAACAGGACTTGTCCTCCAGCCCCTTCCTCAGCTCTGCTCCCTTCTCTGGAAATGCTCCAGCCCCTCAATGTCCTTCCTGAACGGAGGGGCCCAGAGTCAGACCAGCTTCCCAGTCCAGTGATGAGGCAGGTGGAGGCAAGCAGCAATGCAGCTGGAAATCCAGGGAAGCTCAGTGCTGGGTGTAAGGGCCAGCTCTGTGTCACCACTGTGTCATGAGAGTTCCCAGAGATCTCCCTGTTGGGAGACAGGGAGTCACCCCAGGTACTGCAGCCACCCCAAGTATTCTCAGGACCTTTGGATCCCAGCATTTCTTTATCAGCATTTCTCTCTGAGTTTTGAAGGCTAAAAGTTTCCATACACAACAAAGTAATTATTTTCTCAGTTTTCATGAAAGTTAAAACTTAGTGCTTTGCTCCTCAGGTAACAAACAGACCCTCTAGGACTCTCTACCCACAGCTCTCTTCCTTTGAACCTTTTGGGAAGCAGGATATTGTGCAGCTATCACTTGAACATGTTTTTCAAATTACACATTTTCGATTCTTTCTGTATTCATGTCTATTTCTGCAATTTACATCATGACTTCTAACTTTAGATGAATGTAAACCACATCTATCTCGTGCCTCCTCTGATTGTGGAGGAACAGAAAAAAGCCTCTCGCCAAGCCAGTCGTTAATAAACCCCACAAAGCAGTGATACGACAGCCAGTATTCAATCTGCAAATGGTTATTTATTCTCCTGAAGTCCTGCAGCCATTTCTGTGCTCTGTTAGTGTTTATTTGTGATAATTGGAGGCAAGCTGTTTCTTCTGCATCAAACACTCCACCCAACCCCTCTACTTTTCCAGAACTCCATACTTTTATTCAGATCAACACACGACCACTAGAATTTTATTGGAATTATTACCTAGCCAAATATTTGGAACAAAATGGCTGGTTGACTTTACAGGACTAATGTACAACTGAAAATAGTAATTTAAGAGAAAGCCACTTGAAGGAAAGCAGATGTGTTTCTCTTGTTGTTCACGGAGGAGTTCTGACAACGTGCATACTGTCAATGGCATTAGAAACTCAAATTCTTTCCTAAATTGGGCATTTTGACTCTTCCATGGACATTTACATGACTTTATCTCAGAAAAAAAAATTACATTAAAAACATGTAAATTATTTTAACTACACTGTGATAACACTTTGAGGAGCAGGGGAAGCATCTGTTTTGGGGTGTATTATGAGCCCGAGAGGGGCTACAAAGGAGCCCCCACTGTGTCAGGAGGGGAAAGGCTCTCTCCCCAGGACACTTCATGCATCATTACCTCGGGAAATGAAAGGTATTGATGGAGATTATACAGGAATCTCCCTCTTCATTTTCCTGACAAATTACAAGGGCTTCTTTGAAGGAGTTCTAAAGACAGGCAGGCACACAGAACTGCAGCAGGTACCAGCCTTTACTTCTGAAGAGTTGACTTCAGAGTCTGCTTAAATAGACTAGAAATCGTAACAGATTATTCAGCTACTCAGTAACAGTTCGTCCAGCTCCAGCTCCCCCACCCGCAAGCTTTCCAAGGCTCCACCCCTGCTCCAGGTCAGTCACCACAATGTTGTCCTGAGTGCTGTGGGGCAGAGGCGTCGTCTCAGAGTTTTATTTGACATCATCTCTGTGTCAGCCCTCAAACAGCACTAGTTTCCAGGAGGCTTTCATGACCCCATCCCCTGAAACAAAAGCCAAATGAGATTGAGATGGCGTGGCAGCAAGGAGAAAAACACTGCCAAGGGCTTTGGAGGATCATGTTCCCCGTGGAGGTGGAGAGCTTAAACCGCCATGAGACCTGCTGTGGTACAGTGTGGTAGGGGATTTAGGAGTAGCCAGGTGGAGCTGCTGTCAGCTGTAGTCACCAGGACAGCTTCCATGAGTCCTTCTAAGCTGCTTTAAACCTCCCTGAGATTTACTCTGACACTGTACCAATGACTGTGGGGACTTCCTTTCCTTTGAGAGTAAACCCACATTGAACCTGTCCCTCTTTCTATGCACACATCTGCCCACAGTTCCCGTGTCATCATGCCATCCATGGGCTTTGTGATGACAGCAACTGCACGGTGTGACAGCAGCAGCCAAAGAACTGGAGACACAGAAGGAGAATCTGTCTGACTGTTGAAGGGTAAAGGAGCCCCTTTTCCTCAGAAGTGTTGAAATAAAGATGTTACTATTTTTAAAATGGCACCAGTAGAAAAGCAACAAAGGGATTTGTTGTATTTCTGATGAATTCTGGTCTGTTTGGGAACTCTTTGCAAGAATAAACATTAAGGATCCCAGAAATGTTAACATTTTCAGTGTTTCTGGTTATATACACAGGTTTTAGGGTGTGGGAGTAACAAAATAAAACTTAGGCTGTTACTGAACTCACAAAACAAAATCAACAAGGAAAGGGACCAAAAGTGCTACATTTGATTTAGGCAGCAAAAATCTCTTTTTATGTTATCCAAAACAAAGCATACATTAAACCAATGGAGTTATTGCACCAATCTCTCATTTAGTCTTCTAGGATCATAAAAATTTCAGTTTCTCTGTGAGGACGGTTCTAGCCACACACAGCACTTGGGATTTCTGTGTTTATAAAATAAAATCCACCTCTCTTCTTTGAAATTGCTTTGGCTCCTGTGTCACCATCCAACCACTCTCTTCCTCAGCAGGCAAACAAGCACATATTTTACAGTCAGTGAAATATGTTTCTTTCAAAAAGGTTACAGAAAACATTTTCTAGACATTTATTCTTTTTTTACCTAAGTAATAGAAGAGAAGCAATGATTCATATGACTTCTCTATTTTAGTTGTTTCAAAAAAACTGTTAACAAGGCTTAATATTTTAGATAGAAATTTGATCTTTGCAGTTTTCTACTAAATGAGGCATAAAAGTATTATATGTTAGCTGTTTAAAATAATGAAAGCTATCACAAGAAGCACAGTTTAAAAGCCTGTCTGTAGAGACTTTATAAAGAAGAGAAACCTAGTGATACATTTGTACAAAATAATGAACAGTGCAGAACAGGCCAGGCAAGTGTTCCCATTTCTTCTTTATTGCTGAAAAAGGAAAGGGGAGAGCTTTTGAAACTGGAAATTCTAATTTCATTCAGATTTAGAAAGTGAAATGGAAACATAACCATTCAAAGCTCAGAAGAAGAAATACCTCCAGCTTTACTGCCAGTTGATAACAGAGCAGCATAGGATATCTGCAAGTATCCAAAACCCACTAAAACTTCCCATGGATAATGCACCCATTTAAAAAACTGTGTCAAGATGAAAAACATAGGAGCTGAACAACTTCCCATCTAAAGAACAATTTCATCACCATCTAAAAGACCAGGAAAGGTTCCCCAAGGCCCTGTATCGCCCTAAGAGTGTATTAGAGAGGATTGACTACAGTGCTGTTGGCTGATAAAAGCAAAGTCTTGGTGTAGTCTGACTCTTCATAAGATCCAGAATATATTTTCTTTAAGTAAACATTTTGGTCCTACTAATTTCTTTCCTTGGGAACATCAGGAATAACATATCATTATTCCAAATTAAACTGGAGCTCTCCTCAGTGAGCCAGAAAAATGGTCTGGCATTGAGAAAGAGATTCTGAGTTTTCTCCCACTCTTTGTAAGTTGTGTTCTCCATTTACCTGCACAAAACCCTGTAGGTCCCTGTGCATGATCTGTCTGTGGCACACTCACAACATCTTCCTGAAATGAATCAGGATAAATCCCTCCTTCCTTTTGTGAGCATCTTGATGCATTTGATCCATGTTGGATGTTTTCACTGTTCCAAATGCAGTGTGTTTGCTCAGATCCCTTTACAACTAGTGAAATACAGAAATATGTTTCACTGAATTGGAAATTCATTCATTAATAAGGAGCTGCCCCTTATGAAAGCATCATCAGGTGGAATTAGAAGGTATCAGAAAGTGGAATTAGAGTGTGCTTTGTGCTGAGGCTGTTCACTGTGACAAGCCTGACTTGATCTATGTGGTTTGTGAAGGAAAAGCTACCCAAAGCTCCAACACTTGAGGGTGCAGCTCTGATCTGAGACTTTCCCAGCAGCAGCAGTAGTGAAGCCTCCTCAACAACAGTATATATGTATGTCATGGGAGACAGGTAAATGCTGCTTCTCATTCCCCATCTGAATGATTAAAAAACTGAGGTATAAAGAGATTAAAAAGAACACCTGAAGATGGATATCTCCCAAACCGAGTGGAGTTACTCACTGTTCAGCATCCCTGAAAATTCAGAACAGTCACGCATGATTTTTGGGGTGCCCTAAAATATTTTCTATGCAAGACCTGTGAACTGGATTAAGATAAATGTTCCTGTCGCTGTGAAACTGCATCTTTCAGCACAGCTGCCCCGCAGCTGTCACTAAAACAGCAGGACTGCAGGGTGACCCCACACCATAACTTAATATTATTGTCAGGAATGTAGAGCCAGCAAGGAAAGGGAATCTTCAAGTCCAGGTCTTGGCCTATATTCTCTGGCTGACACTATCTGATGTCTCTGCCCTACAGTGCAGACAGGAGGCCCACACATATCTGTACATTACCTGGCACATGTAGAGATTTGGTCACTGTGTAGCTGCAGCAGCAAGGACCTTGGGGAGAACAGGATCAGGTTCCTCAGGAAGGCTAAGCCTGACCATCTCCCAGCAGTGCTCACCCCTCCCTGATTAAAGCTTCCTCAAAAGGCTGACAGAAGTTATGGACACAGTTTTCACTGCAGTAGAAAAGGGCAGCACAGTGCTAGGGGTGAAAGCTACAGCCAACAGCTTCTCTCCTGCCACAGCACAGCTGGTTGTCACAATAATGGTAAAGCTTGACTGGGTAGGAAACAGAAGAGTCTTCTCAAAGCTGATCTCAGAATACAAAATGAGCAGGATCCCAGGACCTGGGATCCGTGATAAATTCCACTGATTTCTGATCCCAGAGCAGTGAGACTGTTTTTTCAATCTTGCCTCCTACAAGGTAATTAAATACATATTTTTTTAGAGATAGCCACCAGAACAAGCCACTCCTTGCACTTACATCTCCTGGAGATGAAATGAGCAACAGGAGAGATGTGAATCACTGGAAAACACTGCTACACTGGAAAGAGCTCGTGGACCACTAGTGCTTGTCTGGGATATACACAACACATCTGAATCTCTCCAGAGGCTTCCTCATTCTCCTGCTTTGCTGTGTCTGTGAAAACATTGAGGCTCAGGTGTGCTGTCCAGTGTCATGTCTGAGGTATGCCTGGGATGCTGACAGTGTTGGACCAGGGCTGTACCATGAGAGCACAGCTAGAAGAGAAATGGTCCAGCTTCTCCTTCAGTGGGAGCTGCTGGCTTACACCACACTACTGCTCTGGGGCAAGTAGTGGAATGCCATGCCAGCAAGAAGGCATTTTTCTTGAAAACAATAGCCAGCTCCATCTGTCAAGTATAAAAGGTGCAGCCCTGGTCTCAGATATTAATCTGGTTTCAAACAGAGCAAACTGATTGGAGGATCAAGTACCTTGACACAGTGACATTCAGAACAACTGCTTCCCCTGGTGTTTCGAGCAGGATAATGCCATTACTGAGCACAATGCTGCTAATCTCAGCTCCACTCTTTCCGCTGAAGGGAAGAACATCAAAGCTTTAACATCTGCACCTCCTACCTGGTATCTGTCTACTGTCTCTCTCCTCTGCCCTCCCTGTTCCCTAGTCCATTTTGTACTGAAATTCTTGCCTTATCACATTCAGCAGTTGTCTGATCATTTCAGGAATTAAAAGAGCTTGGAGCTGTATCTTGGCTTGCACGATAGCATTTAAATGTCTGCATGTCTCTGGCAAGCAGAACTTGGTGCCAGGGTCTTTTTTCGTATAATAGCTTGGAGTGACTTGGCATATTCATCACTCTGGAGAGTCCCTGAACAGACCCTCAGTAGCACAGTTTGCATAGAGAGACACAGGCAAGCTGCCTCCAGCCTTCAGAGATCCACTGTCTTAGAGAGGTTTTGTGGACTGTGAAGTAGGATGACAGCCAGGAATGAAGTCCCATACCCATGCTTCCTTCCAACAAGCCCTGACTTGTTTATACAGTCCCCTCTGATAATATACTGTTGGAAAGTCCCAGCCAAAATAATTTCCTTGTCACACTGTAGGGCTGCACCTGTTTGTTAATGCCCCAAGGCATCTATCTCATATTTATTAGCACAATGACCTGTGAATAGAAGGAATGAGCCCTATATAACATTGTGGTAACCATGAAACTCAAGAAGTCCTAGATGTTATAAAAGGGCTATAGACATCCAAGAGAGTTTATTAACCAGCAAATTAAGCTACCCCAATGCTTACAATGCAACAGAGATAAGGATTTTATAATCAAATAGTCTGATAAGAGTGCACACTCTTGTGACTCTGGATGGAAAACATCAAATCTGCACTGTGTTACAGTCACTGTAATAGCAATGCTATATTAAATTCTGTTTAGGAACCTCATTTGTAACTTGCTTTCATAGATCACCAGTTATCTGAATGCAGAACTGAAGAATTTTTGCCACAGGACTTGTTTTTAAGTGGGCACAGGGAAAGGTGTGCATGCAAGGAAGTTTATTAATTTATTTCTCCTAAGATAGTGCAGAGTACCAGAAATATCAGAATGCATGAGAATGTGACCAGACCTGATGAGAACACTGTAACAAAGGGGAAATATGTGCTGAGAATCAGAAAGCAGCTGCTCATTCATTCATGGAATGGTCCCATAAGGATCGAAGGGGCATCCATGACTTGAAACAGAACTTGAAGAGACAAAACAGAAATGATTGCACTGGAGGGCAACAAGAGTTTCTGCCCCAACTCTTCCATTTGACAGGATACCCATGTAGCTGCTCCCATGAGCATTAGTGCTTGCTAATGAGAAGTCTCAACAAGAGGAAAAAACTCTGCTGAAAAATTTCAGGCACTGTCACCCCTAAAAACCCTCCCACACCTGGGTTCACAAATCACTACTTTTTTGAGAGTCTGGAACAAATATTTACCCCTGAGAATTCAAAATTTGCTTTTCTCTGGGTATTTAGCAGCACTTTCCAAGTAAGATCTGCCTCCTAGATCCCCAGCTGATGGCAACAAAATCGTTGGAAGATGTGTTCAACGACAATGCTTTTTACTGCAACAGCATAGATGACAGGATTTACAAGCCTCTGGGTGCTTCACTTGTCCTGTCTCATAGAAGAGGAAAGCGAGGCTCAGCAGTCTGAGATCAGCACATCAGGGATTTAACCAAGCTGGAAGAGAGAAGTAGCTGAAAATAGTTATGCTTTCTATTGACAAGGAAATACAATGTAAGTGCTGTTCTTCAAGGGAAGGTGGAAGAAGTAGCAATTAAAGGTTGTCTGAGCAGGAACCACGCAGGACAGTGAGAAGGAAGTGACTGCTGCGCTCACAACAGGGATGGGGAGTGCAGAAAGGTGAAGGCAGTGCGAGAAATAGTCCTGAGGTTGACTCAGAGACAATTTGTGAGGCACCAAGTTCCCGAGGAAAGGCTGGTTTGAACATGATCACTGTGGCCTCCTGTCACTTGTGTCCCTCTGTCCTAGAGAACCATGGCCATGCTGTGAACATACCCAGAGCTGCGCACATGAGGCAACACCCACAAGGAGAAAAGTGAAAAACTCCACATGGCTAGTGCACCTTGTAGGGAAACTTTTGCCTTATAATTGTTTTCACCTGTAAGGGCTTGAACACTGCTGCAAATGCTGCTGCTTTTACCAGAGTAGAAACAGCCGTAGATGAGTCAGAACGTGGAAATAGCTCAGCTGACAGTGAAACAAAGACCCTGGTCTCCTGCCATAGTGTAGAGTCAGTCACTGTGTTTGGAAAAGAGTAGTTCCCTGTTGTGCATTCCAGTATACAGAACAATTGCTCAGAGAACCTAACATTTCTGCAGAGCCTTGTTACCTCCTCAGCCCTTTTGTTCCCTGCAAAACTTCCTTCCAAAGACACTTTCCTCCAAACCAGTGCATTCCTTTTCCTTTTTCAAAGTAATTGCAGGGCTTTTTTCCCCTCTCCGCTTAAATTCTTTAATCAGTTCGTTTTTCTTCTGCTTTTCTACCCAGTACACACTGGGAATGACAAACTTGAATATTACTTGGCACTCTGGACAGGACTTGATGATGGATTTCTTGAACTACTTGGCACATCTCCACTGCCAGATGCAGGACAAGAAGTATGTGTGGCTGGAAAGGATCCCAAATCTCCTCTTAGAGTCTGGTGGTTTCTCACACAGCACTTCCATACAGGTGCTGCACACCTTGACCTGGCTGGCCTGGAAAGCAAGGGCCTTCTCCATATCAAGCTCAAATGTTGCCATGCAATCATCTTGTGAGCCTCCCTCTCTTCCTGGCTGAAAGGCTGAAGCACTTGCAGCCCACATATCTCACCCATCACTCTCCCAAGTGCCACATTCCTTCCACCGTGTATGGACACAGCTGCTCCCTGTCACCACAGGAGCCCACAGATCTTCCAGTCCACTGCAAAT
The DNA here is from genome assembly GCF_049639895.1 of Pseudopodoces humilis. Lineage (NCBI taxonomy): Eukaryota > Metazoa > Chordata > Aves > Passeriformes > Paridae > Pseudopodoces > Pseudopodoces humilis. Next base: position 6,708,411 of record NC_142216.1, read on the forward strand.
TGCTTCCAAGTAGTAATGGGGCTTCACTTCCAGATTGTTATTTTGGTCACTGCAGCACAGAGCAACTCGGAGGGCACTGGACTTCTGCTTCACTCCAGCTGCACATTTTTCTGTCCCTGAGCATCCTCTTACTCTGCTTGCTCCATGTGGTGGTGGGACCACACTCATGGGCTGTTGGGGACTGCCAGGGGCAGCACAGTGGCTGTGGTGCACCCCGGGGCTCTGAGCCTCATCAGATCACCTGTACCAGTCACTGTAGGCACACTGTCCCTTCTGGCAGTACTTGAAGATGGTGGAGAATTTGCTTATAGGCAAATTATGTGAGAACAGACACTTGTTTGTCCCCCAACACACTCTGCAGGTAGCACCTGCACATCACTGCTCTGTGCTCACCGTGGCAGTGTGCTGCCTGGCCCCTGGCCCCTGACTTCTGGCTGCTCAACACAGAGAGTCCAGAGGACAGCTGCAAGAACAACCAGAGGTACGGCAAATAAGCCCTGCAAGGAGGTACAGACAAAAACTATTTGATTTAGTCTGGGGGAAGAGATGCATGCTAATACCCTTCAAATAGGCAAAAGTGCAGTACAGAAGGTAATAAACTATTATCTGGGAGACAAGAAGTGATAGGTTGCAGTAAGGTAGATTTATTGGTTACAATTAGGAAGGGCTCACATCAGACTGTGTGGGGAGCAGATAAAACCACCATCACAGGAGCCTTGGAAGATGTTAGACACCCTGTGATCAGGAGTGGATTAGCCAAAGAAGTTCCATCTCCCTCACGTTTATTTCCTATGATCTTTTCCTATACTATGCACATGATGAAAATATTCCAGAACCTCTCTCCACTCTCTGGGAGACCTGTGAGCTGTGCTTTAATAGCTGTGTCTCAGAGACAGGCTCTTGCCAGGCTGTTCTAGCTGCTTGGGTTGCCGTGAGGTTAGCTCATGTCCTTTTAATGATGTTATTAGAAAAACCAGGATTCCAAATGAACTACTGGGTATTAACAACCCAACTGCTACTGATTTTACGTGAAGCCAACTGGAATTTCACGGAACAGACTGCAGTGCCAGGCAGACTTTGCAAAAACATCTTTGCCACTGTAGCAGTAAGTGGCAATAAGACATCTTTGCCACTGTAGCAGTAAGTGGCAATAAGACATCTTTGCCACTGTAGCAATCTCGAGTTGCTGCACTCCTTGAAGCAACAGACCGTTTCAATCAGTTCTTGCCATGGTAATTTTGTTATCTTACTTTTATGTAATTGGTTACTGCAGGGTTGTCTTGGAGACTTAAGATCTGCTCTTTGAAACCACTGGATTCTTACATGCAACCTAGGAAAGAGAAATTAGATTTCACACAGTAAAGTTGTCAGTAACAAAACTGGACCAAAAATGCTGAACCAATGCATTATCTGGTGTCCAGCCACACAGCCATCTGCTGAGCTCAACCTTGGAGATTGGCTCCCAGCAACTGAAGCCCTAAATTATTATTTTAATAATCATGTCTGAATTCTTGTCTGAAGTCAACTGCCACTGCAGAGGGCAAGTCAAACTACCCTGGCCTCACTGCCTGGGTTTGCTATCCCTGTGTGTACACTCACCAAGCCCCTAGGTTTGACTGCCCCTTCCCCAGTTCTTACATGCAGATCTCTTGCTGATTCCTCTTTTGAAGGTTTTTGTTTCTGATGCTCAGATCTTGGCTGACAGGAGTGCAGCCATGCTGTGTGCTGATTGCAGCTGGCAGGTGGATTAGAGCCCATTCAGATGGCTGTGAAATGCCTCTGCGAGACAGAAATGGCAGAACAATGGATTAGTTCACCATGAAGAGCCCAGAAACTGATGCAGACAGTCACGTTGAGAAGACAAGCTGAGGAGCATGAAGACATAAAGCAATTTTTACTTCCACAAACCCCACGAGATCTTTCCAGCTCAAAGTTTTAGAGATCTGCTGCCAGCTCCCTTCCTCCTCACCTAAGCTGGTTGATTTCTCTGAGGTACAGGATGTTCTCAGTTTTTTCCAAAATATGTGGGAGCTACAGTTGCCAAGTAACAATACCTCATCACTCTTTTCCTGAAATGCATAATTCCTCATTTCTCAGTTTCATGGAATGGACAGATGAAGCTGTGATCTATGACACTTGTTCAATATCAGGATCATTTAGACTCCAGTCTTGCCCCTGGATACATCTATTGCATACAGAGTTTAGGGTGAGGAAGGGATCTGACTGCCCTTTTGTCTCATCTTCAAAAACAAAACTGGGGATGCATTTCAGGATTCTCTGAACTGACTCAGTGACCAGTGTAATGAGATTTCATTAAGAATACAGCAACACTGCAGCCAAGGAGAGGCAGCCTGACATTTTTTTCAAGAGGTGTCTTTCCTCCTCACCTACTGAAAAGTTGATCCAAAGCAAGGTCAAAACAAAGCTGATAGATCCCACTCCTCCACAGTAATTAGGAGCAAAATTCAGCTCATTGTAGTATTTGTGGAACTAAAGGAGGTCCACAGAAGGACAAACAAGATGATGAGGAATGAAGAAATTGTCTTAGGAGATGTGAATTGAACTAGGAGAGAAGAATGCTGAAAAATGAGGCCAGCACCAAGATCTGTAAAATGAAGAAGACCCTAGGTAAGCTCTGGTTCAGCTGCTGTTCAGGAAGTCCTGGAACCAACAGGCATTTGCTGAATCTAACAGAGGGTTGGTTTTAACAGATAAAAGGAAGTGCTTTTTTGCACTGTGCAAGTGAGCTTCTGGAACTGGCTGCCCTGGGAAGCAGACAGAATTGTCAGAGTCAGGCAGCAATTAGACAAAATCACAACAAAAAGTCTAGACATGGTCACTAAATGCCCTAGGCAGGGATGTCCAGTTTAACATAGCGGATACAACAATTGTGGCTGCTGTTAGAGGAATGAGGGGGATGGACCACTAAAGTGGCCAAGAAAGTGTGCTTTCCCTAAATAGCATCTTTTATTGCCTCAATCTACAACAGAGTACTGAACATGAAGGATCCAAGTTTTCTGTTATTTCTTTGTTGTCTCTAATTTGATAGATGCTGTGTTCTTCCTGCACCATGGCAAAGTTCATTCCCCTTTGATTCTGCCCCTAGTAGAGCCAACAATCTACCCCAGGTTACATAAAGAATAATATAACCTCTAGATTTCATCCAAGGGTTCATATTCTTCTGAATATCTTGAAATCTTGTTCTGCCCCCTAATTTCCTTCTTCCTTCCACACACCAGCAAGAAGCACCATGTGGCTGAGCTGCTTGTGAATCTTGAAGATGTGCAGTGTCTGAAAGTTTGTGACACATTAGCAGAGCAACACAGTGACAACTCCATGCCTGTGCACTTCAATAAGCTAGTTATAAACAAGAGGGTTTCTCCTCTAATGTTCTCAGTCCTTGCTACCACACTGGAGAAGGCTGGACTAATAAAGATTTCCTCCTGTGAGCTCCATGAGGCATCTGCACTATTCCTTGTCAACTCATTACAGTGAACAGAACATAGACCAGAAAAAGCATTCTTTGCTAGCTATAAATCATGAGTGACATTAAGGTATTGCTATTAGCAGCAGAAAAATGCTTTCCTCCCCCACTCTCATCCAGCCTGGTGTACATACAACACCTTGGCAAAGGGTGATGGGATGGAAAATTAAATAGAGGTTGTGTTGTCTGGAGATAAATTGGTACCTCCCTCGGCGTGAGTGACTTTGTCTTTTTCTGATTTGTCTTTTAACTTAAAAACCACTGAGAATAGAGATAAGGATGAGCTTTAAAACCCTAGCCTTTGTCCCCTCCCAGGCTCTCCTGAACAAGTCCTGTCTCTGAAATGAGCTCAAAATGAAGATAAATGTTCTGGCAGTAATATGCAATATTATTTTGGCACTCGAAGAATCTCAAGATAGATAAGGGAAAACTGAAAGGAAGACAAAGCTCTGTTTTTTTCAAAAGTAAGGGACCAAATTCTGCCTACCCATATGAAGCCAGAATCCTTTATTTTTTTCCAGATTATTGCAGTAATTCCTGATTTTCACCAGAGTAGCTGATTATGTGGCCCTATTTAAAACCCAGCACATTCAGAGACCCTGGTGGAATCACACAATAACAGAACTGAAAGACAAAGGCATGTGAAGACAGTGCCAACTCCCCAGCTCCTGCCCAAAGGCTAATTTGGTTTTGGACCATGTTAACTGTAACAATGATAAGATTAACACCTGATATCAAGGAAAAGGCTGAACTGTCTGAGACCTCCTTCATCAGAACAGAATTTGCTCCAGCCCCTCTGGCTTATTAGCATATGTTAGAGGAATGGCTCCTTTCTTGGACTAGTATGTATTTCCCTATAGAGCCTTTGTGCAAAGCTCAGAGCAGTGTTTCTGCTGATATATTTGTGGGTACGTTGAATAAAACATGTACCATTTAACATTGTTTGCATGGGCTTCCATGGAGAATGGGAGAGGGCACCAACTACTGCAGGGCAGACAGCCATGAGAGGCTGAATCTGGCCTTTCTAGGAGCAGGAAGAAGCACAGGCAAATGCAGGAGCATGTCATGTTTTTGATTCTGAGAGAGCCCTGACCAAAGGACCCAGCTCACCTTGCATTGATTGAAGTGCCAGCTGTATATATTGCCTTAAGACAAGGAAAAGTAAAGAGCCCAAACCTTTGCTCTCTGTACGTGCATTACTGCGTTACAAATGTGTATGCTTTGAAAATTAAATGGGAAGGGATTTGCAGAACAAGCTGAGTGTTTTAGAGGCAAAATTTCTAGTGCTCAGAAAGGCTCCTGTGTCCAAAGCACAGCCTGTGCTCTGCAAATTTCAATATGCTTTGTCAAGGCTGGAAGTTTGATAAGAGATTCTGGTTCTCAAGAGCTCTTAGAGCATCCTGTTCTAGGGAACAACAGTTATTGATGCTGCTGGTTTTAACTAAGAAGTTGTCACAGCTGTTCTTGGATTTGACTGGCATGTGAGGAATAGTTACATGGAATAGCTAGAGGCATTGCCACCTGTTGTGTCTATTCAAAGTTAGTAATTTTCTAGGCAATTAAGAACTGTTCAGTGGTACATTTTATAATACAATATTTGTATGATGTGACCAGAAGGAGCATCCTAGCATAAGAAATAGGACATTTCTAAAGGAATTCAGAATCTCCCTCCTAAAAGCTCTGAAATATTCTCAGGTCAGTTCAGAGAAGCAGCATATTGAGAAGGATGTCAGCAAGAATCAGGAAGAGCTCTAGAGGAAATTCGTTTGTCCAACAGGTACAACACTGTCACCAGATAAGCTTTAATGAAACACTTGTTCATTTTCATTTCTGTCACCATGTTTCCAGCTCTGAAATGAAATACCTCATCCCTGTCAGCTGTTGTGCCAGTGACAGGAGTTGTTCTGTCCCATGCCAGTAACACCAGGGCCAGCTCTGCTGAGAGGAATTCGGCTGGCCAGGCAGTCATGGATGTGCCTTTGGCAAGGAACAAGCAGTGGGAAGATGACTCCAAGATTATCTGTAACTACTAAAGTATATGCTCTTGACTCCCACAGAGCAGGATCATACCCTGTCCTGAGCTCTAAATAGTTCAATAGTTCAAAAAGCTGCTGGTCTTTCATTTCATGGAGCTGATCATGGCAGTAAGGCCATCTTTTAGCAGAGTGTTAATATTCGGGGAATCTTTATCTCCAAGAGATTTCTGTTTCATGGAAACAAATTAATTCTTGTCTTCTATGCAGTCACAATAGTCAAAACATACTCTTTATCTGTTCTGATCACCTTTTGTTAAGCAGCTTTGCTTCCTTGCTCCTCACCTGCTCTTGTTCTGTTTGGTACGGGACACTAAGGCCACTTTCCCTCAATAAAAGCATCATAGTTTTCCACAGGAACAGCTGTGCACAGCTAAGAGCTGGTTTCCTTGCCAGCAATGGGTGTGGAAGGTTGTAACTTTTTCCAATGGCAGGGAAAAACAGTGAGCTCACTGGCACAAATCTATCAGTGAAGCTGCACAAGTATATTAAACAGAGCAAACAAGAACATTGCTGTTACCTTTCAAGTAAATAGTTTTCCCTTCTCAGTTTGCTCCAGCATAAAAATCCGTCTGCCCTGTACATGCCACTGCCAGTATTTATTTTTTAAGAACTTGGATCTGTTTATTTATTTATCCATATTTAGTTTAAAAGTCTGAGCTCAAAATTAAACAGTCGTTCATAATGTCATTATCTGCCTTGCTCTGCAGTTAGATACCGTGTGTGGTGTCACAGGACAAAACCTCTGGCAAGGCCTCTAGAAGAGCAATTTAGCTCCTCATCCATCTTGCCTGGCATTATGATTGGCTTCCAAGCTTGCACTGCTAAATTTGTTATTTTACTCTGACTTATATTATTGAGTGTTAAATCACTTTCTGAAGTGTTTATTGGTAAAAGTTGAATTCTTTCCACCCATTTGAACTACTTTTGAAACATAAACATTTCCTTATATCTTGGAACTTGATAGCAAGGTGGGGAGAGTTCCTCAGGAGCATGGATTGTATAAATTACCAGCTCATTAAGCAAGGACAGAATTTACCAGTGCTGTGGAGGAGAATATCCTCCTCCTTCCATCAGGAAGAAACAGCAAACTCCCACAGCCACTCCACAGCACTCACATGAAGAAGGTTAACTTGTGTCTTGTTCTCCCATCATGTCTTGGCCTGTCAGGAAGCAGATGACCCATTTACTGGAACACCAATGGCTTCCTGACAGGATCTTTATAGATCCTGAATCTCCCTGGATAGAAAGCCAGGCTGTGATCTGCAGGATCAGGTACTGAGGAGGTTATTAGGCATCAACATGCCCATGCTTCCCAGTGTGAAGTGTGGTCTGCAGCCCCTGCCTGGAACTGACGTCTCTTGGGAAGGAACCAGAAACAACTTTTTTATACCTATTTAGGAAAATGGAGCAGAGGATCAGAGAGCAGAAATAAACAAAGAACTTAAAATCTAGTCTGAAAGTCAGAAGCTGAGATGGAGAGCAAGGGCCAGAGGCAGGTCAAGCTGAAGAGGGGGCAGAATTTCAAATAAGCCCTTTGGCAATTGATCTCTTGAGGACCCAGATGTGACAGCCCAGCAGCCTGATCCAGGCCGGTGTACTCAGTACTGCAGGTCCTCTTACCTCTTGCCCTTGCCTCAGGGAAGACCTACAAATCAAAGTTTTTATCTTCATTTTATTTTTAATGTGGAGGTCTGTTGAGTCTCTTTCCTGCATCTGGGAGTTACTTTCCAATCTGAGTTTTAACACAGAATTTTAGAGATGACACCAAGATCACTGTAGCAATCAAGGCTCCTTTGATGGCAGTGCTAAAAATACACTCCCCAGCTGACACAAGCCTTCAGGAGGAGAACATAGAGTTTGGTTTGAAAGAATACATCTTCCTTAGTATCCATGTCTTCTGCCAGAGGACACCACATCTGTGACAACCATGCAAGCAGGTTACATCTGTCTTCTGAAATGAAGCACCCACATTCAGACCCATACTACCTTCAGCCTCAGCAAGGGGAAAGCTTTAAACCCTCTGAGTGCCTTGGAGAATGGTTTCATTGGCAGCTTTTTGCCTCTCTGGTCATGTTGGCATATGTCAAGTTATTGCATGCCAGGACCCACATCTTAGGGTCTTCAGCTTGGCTTTGCCAATCCCTTAGGAAAGGAAATAGCCAGGGATCAGCTGGGGCTGTTCAACAGGACTGAATCTGAACCTGGCTGCTTCACTTCCTGCTCTCCACCCTGCTAATTCCAGGGTGCTGGCACACAAGTCCTGGCTAATGAGGCATTCCCAAAGCCCTGCTTCTACACTTGTAAAGGAGACTGTGGTAAGTAGTGCCACCTCTGCCACCTCCTGGGCTTCTGAGGACTTGAGCAACCTGAGACTTTGAACCGTGGGTTGCAAATGCAGATTTATGCAAATGTTGAGCAATAGATCATGGATTGCCCAGCTTCAATCTGTGCCAGCTCACTCTCTCCCCAGGTCAGAGAAGTGATGGCACTAACAAGCAGGTGTTTGCAGAACAGAGTGCAGGTCTCCCTCCCCTTGGAGTCATTAGCTAAAGATGGATCATTAAGGCTTTTGGCTAGGAGATGTACAGATGGACAATCACACACAGTATCAGCTCCACATCTGTAATGTGTAATGTGTCAGGGGGTAAAAGGTTGAGCAACCCACTTTGGCAAATGGAAATAGCAAGAAGGGTGTATTTTTCTGGCTAAATGAAAGTGTTCTCTGTGTGTTATTTTTTCATGTATCTCCATGCATAACTTGAACGCAGTGAAAGGAAAAATTAATTTCTTTGGTCAGACAAAAATACACCAGATTTATTGTTTTGAGAGATACAGGGGGTATTTAGTATTTCTACATGGCTGCTCTAGCTATAATTGGCAGCATAAATGTTCTGTCAAAAAAAGGCATTCACCCAAGAATGTCTCTGGGCTCAGCCAGCCTCAGTCCTGGAGGTGGATGTCCCATCCCTAAACCTCTGTGGGTAGTGCTCCATTGCCAGGAGTCTGTTTGATGCTCCCATTTAGGGTGTTGGCCCTGAAGATGTAAGACCTCCCTCTAACTGAGCCTTCAGTGTGGATGCTTTCAGGCTTGTTCTGGCAACGGAAGAACATAAGGAAGCCATTCCTGTAGTTCTTGTTCATCCATCCATAGAGCAGGGGGTTGACAAATGTAGAGCACATGGCCCCAACATGGAAGACAGTGTACAGGAGTTTGTACTCATGGAAGATAAGAACCAGATCAAGATCGATGGCAAGCTGGAATATGTGGAAGGGGAGCCAACAGACTGCAAATACCACAACAACCATCACGAGCATTTTGGTTGTCTTCCTCCTCCGGCACTGGTTTTCATTTCTAGAAGTGGGACTGACATGGTTTTTCAGCTTGAACCAGATCCTGGTGTACGCATAACAAATAATTGCAAGAGGAAGAACATACTGAAGGAGGAGCATGGACAGGCTGTAGATGGTGGCATCTCTGTTGTTACCAGAGGGCCATTTTTCTGAGCAAACAGCCATTTTGAGGTTAATGGATGGGATTTCCTCATATCGGTACTCCCTGAAGATGGCCAGAGGCCCTGCTAGGACAGCTGCTGCCAGCCACATGACAGCTATGATGGTGAAGCTGAGCCTCTTGGAAATCCTGCTGTCCAGATGGAAAACAATACAGCGGTACCTATCCAGGGCAATCACAGTCAGGGTGAGAGTGGACACATGGACACTCAGAGCTTGAGCATAAGGAACCAGGTGACAAAGAACAGCTCCAAACTTCCACTCATCCAGCAGGGTGTACACTAGGGTGAAAGGCAGACAGAGTGTGTCCACCATCAGGTCTGCCAGGGCCAGGTTAGCTATGAAGAAGTTGGTGACAGTCCTCATGGTCTTGTACTTCACTATGATGTAGATGACCAGGGAGTTCCCAATGAACCCTAGCAGAATGATGAGTGAGTAGGCAGCAATCAGGATGACCTGGACCCCCAGGATCTTGGTGCTGTCCATCATGACACTGTGGGATCCGGAGAGATCCTGGGTTGGAGTGACAAAGTCCTTGGTATGCCAGCCATGTGGCAGCTTCTCATCTAATGCTGTCTTCTCCATGGTGAATGTGCTGTTGGCTCCCTCCAATGGTCCCATGCCTGGCCCAAGACTTTCCATAAGGAGGAGAAGGAGGTCTGGAACACAGACATAGCAGAAGTGAGAGCATGGGTTACATTCATCTTTGATGAGATTTACTTGCCTACAAAAATTCCCTAACACCTTAAGAAGTAGGAAAGGAGAATAACAAGGCACTCTCAAAGTCAAGGTGTTCTTCTCTACCTCCCCATAACAATTTATTTATTTCTAGAATGTGCACTAGGGTTTTGGTTTTTTCTGTTTCTTATTTCTCACTTCTACAGATGAAAATATGTGTCCCCCTGCCTCTGCATATGTCTCTGCCACTTCTGCTGCTAGTGATGCTACCACCCAATCCACCCAGTACTGTCTGCTCTCCCTTCCAGTAATGTGGGTAGCATAACTAATGCCATTTTATGATCCATTATCAATGATCAAATGTGTTGCATAGTCATTCCCTGACCCTCAAGATCTTGTGAATCAATCACACAAACCAGTTTTCTTCTTTCTTTCCCTGCCAGTCTCACGGTTCCCAGGCATCAGGCAATTGTTGCCTTCCTTGCTGGCTTTGAAGGTCACAGGCATCCAACCAGGCAGGTGTTGTTTGTGTCCCCATCACAGGAGAGGGAAGTGTTACAGCACACAGAGCTCAGTTACAAGCCTAAGTAAGAAACTACTGGACAGTGAGACCCATGAGCCCTATGGCCAGGAGATACCTCTACCATCCTCTGCTTTCTCCAAGGATTCAGCGAATGGCTCATATTCTTTTATAAAATTTTTGAGCCTAGATTATGATTGTTACAATGATACCACAAACCATGTATTAGGATTTGGCCCAGTCTGAAGAGGGTCTAGGTGATTATAAATTATAAATTGTATTTTAAGTTCTGTATTTCTTAGGTGATTAGAAATCATAATTTATTTATAAATTCCGTATTTTGCCATTTGTAGATTGTACTGTGTTGATTCTGCTTGTAGAAATCTGGTGCTGTTTCAATCATAAATTCTGCTCTACACTAATCATAATACCCTGATAAAGAAACAAAGATTTAACTGTCATCATGATTTAGTGCCATCTTCATTCTGCCAAAGATCCCTAAAAGAACCTCTCTGTCCTCTCAGTGTTGGTGACACCCAGGCATCCGCTGGCTTAGCAGAGGAGGGAGCTCCTACAGGGACATGCATGTGCAGGGCATAAACCACTGAAGCTGTGAACAAGCCTCCCACGGAGCTGCTGCTGAGCATCCAGGCACAGACAGGCCGAGAGCCAGAGCTGCAGTGTCCATCAGCCTCCTGCCACGTGGTGTTCAAATGCCTGCGTGGGATGGCTTTGGGAGCAGGGAGCCTGAGAGGCCACAACTGACGCAGCCTGGAACCCCTGGCTGGCATTAGGTGTGACTGGAACAGCAAAGTGCTGTCACAGCAGGGTGTTCATTGAATCCAAGCACAGCAGGAGAAAAGCCAGCTCTGTTACTGGCTCCTCCTCAGCCTCCATGGCTCAGAATTGCTGTGGGCTTTGTGGAGAGGGGTGGACATGGCCCCTCACATATCCCCGCTCCCCAGTGAGTAGGGCCCCACTCCCACTGCAGAGGAGAACTCATTTAAAAGTGAGCAAAAGTCGTCACTCTGCCCAAACAGGGAGGTCTGCAAAGCATTGTGTTTTCTCTGGCCTGCAGAGAGGGGAGAAAACGCTCTTTCATTAAGGGAGGGCTTAAATGAAGTGGGAATTAGAGGCAGACTGCTGGGTATCTTCTCAGGCTCCTCGAGGAAGAACTGGGTTTGTCTCAGAAAAGATGTGAGCACTGCTGACCGGGTGCTGGTGGGCTTCCTGCAAGTCCCATGCAAGCCAAAGGTTTAAGGACAGTCTGTACTTGGGAAGGGAGAATGCTTTGCAATTACATTGCAACCCAAGCCTGCTTGTCCTGTCATCCCTCAGAGCAAGGGGTGTGATTCCCCCTCAGGAGCTGCTCCTGGGAATCTGCTTGGCCAGCTGAGGCCCAGCAGAAGAGCTGCCTGCAGTAAAATCACCCCTGCTGGCACCCTTTCTCTTTCCCTCTCCATGTCCAACTTGCCAGCCTAACATCTCACCGAGATGAGTCTCACTGGGACTGATTTATGACACTGGTTCCTGTAAATGAGGCTGTTGGGCTCAGACACTGTGGGATAGTAGACACCATATAGCTACTGCTAGGAGGGTAGGAAGCAGAGATAAAATGGGTGGGTCTGCTAGGGTCAGGGTTTGTTTAAAGGTGATCTCAGACCTCCACAACACCCCTGCCCCAGCCTTGGAAAGACCAAGGAGAAGATCCAGTTGCTAAGGAGATCCAGGAGCTAAGGAGAGATGGGTGCAGGGGAACAGCAGGGCCCTGCGAAGGTGGCACAGTCACAGCCTCTTTGGCAGAGCCTGACCCCGTGGCAGACACCTGTGATGCAGCTGGCCCTGAGCAAACCCCACTGCCAGGAGAGCAAGGTCAGCCAAGGAAACAGAGCAAGTGCTAGGGACACTCTCAGTGACTGTACTTTCCCTGCTTGCCACCCATCTGGGATTTAAACCCTCTGGATTGTCCAGCATTACTTTATCACTTGTTATCACCTTTCCTGTGGCTTGCCTGTTCCATTTATCTTCAGTACCCTAGTTCTGGCACCACACCAATGGACACTCCCTTCTCTTTTTCTCCATCTCATCCACCAACTGGCTGCCAGTTCCCATGCTCACATCTCAGTCTATTTCCTTTTGCTGGAGACTGGCAGCTACCCACCAGCTGAGAGGAGCCAGGAACATCATGGTTACGGGAGCTGCTTTGCTTCCTAACAAAATGGCCTTAATGGAGTCACTATTTGATTTTGTTTGGTTTGTTTTTTCTCCAAAGGGGAACTATTACAAATCAATTAAAACATTTTAATTAAGAGACAAAATGATTATAATAAATGTTCCCACTCCAGGGGCTGCCCAGAGGTCACTGGGATGCTGCTAGGAGTGGACTGAGGTCTGTTCCAGCAAGTAATGGAAGTGCTGGCATATGTGTAGGCTGCTGTCAGGCCTCGTGCCTAACAGGCCTGCCAGACTAGATTGAAAAAATCCTTGGGACTGAGAGCCAACTGTTTTTGGGGCAAGAAAGCAGCAGGAGAGACCAGGAGGAGGCAGAAATACTACCCAAGTCCTTTCCTCTGTGCCAAGTTGTCATGAAGGGATGCAGAAACAGGCTGATGTTATCTTGATAAGCCCAATCCTCACCCTCTGCTCCAGCTGAGGCTCAGCCTGAGGCAGGGCTGGGACCCAGGGATGGCTCCCAGCAGGACAGAGCTGTTCCCTGTGCAAGCAGGCTTCAGCCTTTGGGAAGTGGAGCAGCACAGAGGAGCCCTTCACTGCTGTCAATGACTGGGACAGTGACCAAAGTGACGGCTCCAAAATCCATTCCTACAGAGGCCCATGACCAGGTGCCCTGGGACTCATCCACCTCTGCTTTCTGGGGCTCCCCAGCTCCCTCCATGTCCCTGCTGCAGCTCCAGGCATTCAGCCAAACTGGAAGAGATACATCCAGACCTGGAAGAGACATCTGAAAAGCTGGCAGGGTTCAGAAAACAGGGCTGGAGGGGTGGGAAGAGGGCTGGAGAAAACAGAGTTTGTTAATTAGAATTTCTCTTTTTGTCCAAGCAGCAAGACTGGAGTCCATGGAATCAAAAGGAGGGAGTGAAGGGACTTGGGCCAGTCTCTGCTCTTCAGTTAATGACAAACTCTTTCTACAGCAATGCTGGAGTGTGAGGGCTGGGGCTGATGTATAATTCCATGGCTTGGCTCACTGATTTATTCCATCCTTGTCCTTCCTCCAAAGCAGCTCAACTCCACCAAATCCCTTAATCTCCAGCAGCCCAGTAAGGAGCACTGACACATTTCATCCCCAGACCTATATCCAGACAGACATCCATGACAAGGAGGTCTGAGACCATCCCTCATCACGAGAAGCTGGTGCTCACCCTGGGACAAGCCACCTTCTACCACCTTTATGTTCCCTTCCAATACTCAAGGGGCAGCAGTGTTCAGTGTCCCTGCACCCCACAGCACAGCACTTAAGGGAGGACAACACAATAAATGCGGATATGGAGGTTAATCAGTCTGCCAGAGACAACACAGTACATCTACTGCAGGGTTTCGGCAGAGCCCAAGTTTTCTAACTCCAGCCTCCTGTATTCACCACCAGAGAGGACTCTGCATCTCAGCATAAAACCTGAACATAGATCTCAGGATCTGCATGAAAATGCAAAATGTGACTGATGAAGTTGGAACAAATTTTGTCTTCTCTTTGCAGTGGACAGATTTCAGGACAAACAGCAGCTCTAGAGGATCTCCTGAAGCCAAAGAACAGATAGAAATTATCCTAGCTCCTTCCATCTCTGGTGAAGGTCTGACTGCCTTGCTATGATACGCCAGCAAAAGGGAAGACCCTCTGACCTGCCCACCATCTACTGCAGCTTTGTAAGTTATCTATCCAGCTCAGGGCCACAGGTGCAGAAACCTCATGGCATCAGACATTCATTGCCACCCAGAATTGCTCCTGGGGGACACCAGCATAGAACTGGCACTGGGAGACAAAATGCAAGGATGAGGAGATACACCAGGGATTTCTTGTGGCTCCTCACACTAAATATTTTCATGTCTTTGCCTAGAGCTGGAGTCATGAAAGACTCTGAAGAGGATGAAGCAATGAGGATGCCCTAATCACCCAGCTCAGGACAGGATGAAAAAGGAGGTGGTGAGAAGAGATCTGTTTGGCAGTGATACATGCTTTTTCATGGGAATTTATCCTACAGAAAGCAGGGGGGAGCAGTGCAGGGCCCTCTGCCGTGTGGGATGTGCCATGGGAGCAGAGGAAGGCTGGCTGGGACATAGAGATCAATGGGTGACACAGCGATGGAGACACCCCAGTTGCTGGGGCTGCAGAAAGGAAGAGAGAGCTTGGTGGATGGATCCTGGTTAACCTGGGGAATCTGTTAAATCCTGAAATTTACAGAGTCTGGGATAGGTGAGACAAGAGCAGAGGGAAATAACAACTCACTGAGAGAGCAAACAGGGAGAAAACACAGTATCCTGCTTTGGGACAGAGCAGAAGCTCTGTAGGTGAAATGCATCTGCAGCAGGACTACAAGAGGATTTCCCTGCTCAAGGACTAACATGCAATGGGTGCTAAGAGAAAGCAAGCACTGATTTTTCTCCTGTATCCCATATCCCCCTTTGCATCTCCCTCTCCAAGGATGGTGATCTGTGGTAGAGAGCAGAGTGCCAGCAGCGTGTGCAGTCCCATGGAGAAGCTGACAGAGGTTTGTACCAAGCCACGAGGAGGCAGACAGCAGGAGAGATTTCTCAGACAGCCACTCACCTCAGCCCCACACCTGCACCTCTGGAGCTGTATGTGCCCGGGTTCTGCAGCACTCTGGAACAACCTGCTCTCCTGACTGCTCTCACTCAGCATCCTGCTTCCCACACTCCCTGTTTTGGCTCAGGGACCTTTCAAAACTCTCCTGACAGTATCTCTTGTTTGCCTTCTCTATTCCAGCTCTCAAGGCTGTCAGTCCCCAAATCCAGTTTCCCAAAGATGCTTGGACCTTTTTTGCCTAAACTATGTGGCATGGACAAGACCTGGCCCCATCACAGCCCTGCTGCTCAGATTAGCCCTCCCTGACCCACCTGCAAAGGCCAGAGTGTTCTCCTCCTCCAGGAACCAAGCCACTCACCTCCAGTCACTGTCTCATTGCTGGCCAGGACAGAGTGCTTGGTCCTCTCCACTGTCTGGAAGTCCACCTGTGGCAAAGGAGTGGAAAGCACTTTTCTTCAACTGTCCTCAGAGAAGAGAAGTCAGGTGAGGATGTGGGCTGCTGGAGAGTGCTTCATCGCCAGGAGTAGCTTTGGAACCCCTCCCTGAGCACACGGAGAGCTTCCTCTTGCAGGGCGACCGACAGCCCTGTCTCATGAAGCTGGATGCTGTCTTCGCTCCTGAATGAGAGAAAGGCAGAGAGCGTGTGTTTAACAAACAGCAATGGAAAGGGGGAGGGAGCCTGCTGCTGCTGTTTATACAGTGTTCAGCCACTGAGGGGCTTCTTGCATCGAGAAGAGAGAAGCTTTTCCACCACATCAAGCTTTCTATCCAGGGAGAAGTGCTGGGAGCTGGAGCTCTGCTTCCCGTCCACACCACGGACCTGGACAAGTGTTATCTGCCCTCACTCCACAGCTGTCCCATCTCGTCAAGCTTTAAACTCATTGGGACTGGCACAGTCATGTCCAGAGGGGGATCTCCCCTACAGCAAGAGGTCTGCAGGTCCTGCAGCTCAGCAGAGCTTACACAGACCTTCCTGCTCCCTCCTCTCAGTGTTTGCACAGTGCACAGAGCAATCTGCAGCTGTGGGATGGGACTTCAGGGACTCCAGAGATACAAACAGAAGTAATGCTGGAAAGGTTTAACTACCTGGCAGTGGCTTGGTCTGCTCCAGAGCCAGATTTATTGTGGACATGGAAACTGAGTGACTTTCAATTTTAGGATGCTCAGCTTTGTCCAGACACCTGAAGCAAGAAAGGGAGAGACAGAAAAGCAGCATCCTTGTGTCCAAATCTGCAAAATCCAAGCTTGCTGGAGCCCAGGAAAGCACTCTAAAGGCAACACAGGGAAGCAGATAAGCACAGATAAGCCCTGCCTGTTCAAAGATTTTGCCCTTAAGGAGAAATCATGTGTATTCTTAGCATAGGATTTCCAACTCAGGCAATGTGTGAATTTGCAGCTCATTTGGGCTAGGAGATGCTCCCACAGGCTGAGAGGAAGGACACCTCTCCTAGGCTTTAAGTACCTACAGCTGGAATTTTATCAGAGAATTCTTGTTGTTTACCCCCATATTGAACTTTGGTCTCCTTTTCTTTGTGAGAACAGAAACAGGGAGGCTTTTCAACGACCCCTTTGTACCAAAAAGTCACAATACACCAGGAAAAAGAAAACACTCTGATGGCTCAGCAGAAAAAAAGGAATGAGAACATTCCTGAAATCACATGGAAAGTGACACTTGAACCCAAGACTTGGACAAGAGTCCTCATAAGTCCCATCCTTCCCCCTCCTGTGTCTGTCTCCCCTTCAGAAAGGAAAGGACTAGGCATGAAATTCACCAGCTGTGCTAACTGGATTTTTGTGGGAGTTTCGTGTCTTCTCCCCCTAAGGCTATTGATTTAACAACTCAGGAAATCTGGGGGTGGAGGGAAGCAGGACAAGACAAAACTGCTTGGCAAAAGCCATTGCTGTCTCCCAGTGGTCTGCAGAGAGAGGCAAAGAGCAGCTAAGCAAAGTGAGTGGTGCATGCTATTCCCCCTGTTCCTAGTGGATGAATACTCCTCCTCTCCAGGGAGGAGATCATTTATCTTCAGGTCAAGATTATTTTCTTCCTCCTTTCTCTTCTGTGTGAGATTTTTCTTGCTTGCTCCCCAGATTCCTTTGCTACCACTCCCCACTCTTCTCTTCCCAGGGCTGAAATAAGATGCCTGGGGAGAAGGCAGTGATTGGCGGGAG
Organism: Pseudopodoces humilis; assembly: GCF_049639895.1. NCBI lineage: Eukaryota > Metazoa > Chordata > Aves > Passeriformes > Paridae > Pseudopodoces > Pseudopodoces humilis. Next base: position 6,725,582 of record NC_142216.1, read on the forward strand.
AGAAATTTGTGCAGCCTGAAGCTGTGAAGCTTCATCAGGATCATGGGGTGAATTCCAGTCATTTTTGGCACATGGTCTTTGCTGGATGATAGCAAATACAAACTCTTAAATCATGGATTAGTCAGTGCAAGTCCCCAAGATGTCCTCTCCCACAGTCTAAGGGGTCCAGTGGAGCATCGAAGCCTGCTCTGCTCCAAAACATCACCTCAGCTCTTCAACCAGACAGAGCAGTGCAAAAAGGTGCAGTTGAGCTCTCAGCACACCTGGACTGTCATCCCAAATGGTACCCACCAATCTGGAGTTTGGTCTCCATCCCCTGGATACTCCCATGCCCTCTCCCTGGGAGCCAGGCTCTTCTCACAGTGCACAGACACAGGCTGCCTGCCAGTCTGCCTAATCTGACCCAGCTACAACAGAATTATAGCCAGCAGTGGCTGCAGCATAGCCTTGGCTTCTCTACAGAGAAGGGACACCTGGGGGCTGCAGTGCCAGACCCCTCACACTCCTGGTGGGTTCAGAGGAGCAGTCACTGCACCAACTGCAGCAGCCTGAACACCAAGGTGCAAAACAACCTCCCCACACAGTTTACAGATCCCAAAGCAGCTGAGTGTCTTCCAAACCCCAGCCAGCAACACTCTGAAGGAGGAGAATGGGGGAAGACAGAGATGGTGTGCTGTCCTGGGGTGTGGAAGGCTGTGCAGCCCCAAGCAGAGATGCCAGAACCCACTGCATGCACTGTTGTAATCTCAAACCTGAGGTATTTTCACACACAGGCTGGATGCCCACGGGTATCCTGCGCAGGTGTCCCAGGAGCCTCATGTCCTTCCAGACATGATGGGGTCATTCAAAGGGTCTTTGCAGCTCAAAAGCCTTTCCCAGTGGTTGGGCTTTCATTAGGCAAAAGCGAGTCTGCTCAACCGTGCTTCTGAGAAATACAACAATGAATTTTGTACTCCAGGGAGCAAAAATGATGTCAAAATGCTGAGAAATGGGGCAGAGAAGAGGGCTGTCTTTTGATCTGTAATCTGCTCTGCCTCAGTGAGCAGGCAGGTCCTCAGTCTGACCACCTTGCAACTGTAAGCCATCTGCTGTAGTTTAACTTCTGTCAGAAAAGGAAGGTGGATTATCTGTTCACTCCCTGGGAGGAATCTCTAAGAAAACTGTTACCAAGGCTTCCAGATGCTCTGGTTCATCCTGCTTCATCTGGAGCAGCAACAGTGACATACTTTAAAGAGCAGCTTTTCATTTTTTAAACATCTGTTTAATTCCACCTGCATGTAACCAAAATATTTCCACTGCTCCTTCCTGAGGTGTCATGCCTGTGTTTTCCTGAGCAGTCTCCAAATTATCAGTAAGTTTTGGTAACACAAAAGCCCCTTTTCCATTTGAACCCCAGAGTTCACGGATGCAGTGGATTTGGGAGTCTGATGCATTTGGGAACTAAATGAGCAACAAAGAGACTCAGGGGTGGGAGGGCGGATAGAAAGCTGTCTGTACCCTCTCTGAATTTAAAAACAGTTTCTCATTTCATAACAGCTTTTTGTCCCCATGTGAACATTCCTGGAATCAGTGAAGGAGCAGAGACACTATCAGGGACAAGGTTTGCCTAAAATATCTGAGCTATCTGACTGATAGTGAGTGCCAGTGAGAGGCACTTGAGAAGCAGGAGGGGAGATGAACCATGGGTTGGCCTGGGACTGGCCTGGGTCTGCCACAGCTCTGCTCACCTTCAGGGCAGGCAGAATTCAGGGGTGCTGAGTGTGTCTGCAGGATGAGGGTCAGTGAGTCAGGAAGGAGATAATCATATGGAAAAAAATTAACAGGATTCATCCTGCTGAACACATCACCACACTTCAGCTCCTGCCCCACTAGGGGCAAACCCACAGGGCTCCTTTGAGTAAGTCAATTAATGCCTAGGAAGGTTTACCCCTTCCACCCCCTTTCCACCCCTGGATCTCACTCTGACACACAAAATCTCCTTTATCATCCTCACATCAAGACAAGACTCCAGGCAGTTTCTCCAGGCAGACATGAGCACTGCTGAGCCCAGAACTGGCCCCTGCATTTAGCTGCCATTTCTGCAAGTCACTGCTCTCAAAGCTTTGTTAATTTATTATAGGGTTGCTTGTTGTTTGTGTACTGAGCCAGGTAGAAAACAGCTTCTGCATAAGAGGATAATTGCAGTGAGATAAGCTCTTCAGAGCTGGGATTGCAAAAATACGATACGATGTAGACCAGCAGTTGTCTGGGTAAAATAGAAACATGGATGAGTTTTTGGGTTGGAACATTCTTCCCCCATCTATCACAGACTCCCTGTCTGCCTCTGGGCAAATCATTTGATGTATCTCAATTCTCTGTACATAAAAAAGGTGATAAAAATGCTTCACTCTGGCAAACTCACCCCTGGAGCAGAGAACCTGGTACTTGGATGTGCAGCAGTGGCAGCTGCTTTCCCACTTTGCCCTATGGGATTTCTTTCTAAGTTGCCCATCTCATTTAGTCAGTGTGTTCTGACATCAGGGTCTTGCTCACCCAGACTGGATACTCCTGCTTCACAGTCCCACAAAGAAATTTTTGCCCAGGCTTTCACTCCTGTTTGATGACAAACAGGGCTATAAACACTGGATTGCGTGATGACAGCAGGCACTGCTGGATGGGCTGATGGCAGCCTCAGCCTAAACTCTTCCAAAGCATCAAGACTGAAAGTGATGCAAGTGGCTGGAAAATTCAGAGCATGACTTGGTTTCTATGGGCACGGTGTTGCCAAAAGGCACCAGGTATCCAGGAGCTGGGATCCAGTTCTCAGCACCAGTGTAGCAGCACCAGGATCATGTTTGCTGCTTCATTGCCTTGTTCCATCTTTTCTGTTCCTGTGGGGACCCACATCAGCTGTGGGCAGGGAGCAGGTTACCCATGCCCTGCTCAGCTCAGCAGTGCTGGGCTGGCAAAAGTGTTTGAGCACAGGAGGGTCAGATCCACTCCTGAGATAAAGCCAGGGATTTGTCTGAAAATCCATTTGGCTCTGTGTTCCCAAGAAACATGACTCACAAGCCAGTGTCTGACACTGAGAGATAGGTATGACACCGAGTGCCCCATGGGGAAAAGCTGTGTCCCCGGGGTATGAGCAGAGCCCTGCAGAGCTGAGCAGAGATCGTGCTGGAATGCACAAAGCCTTATAAAGGCAGTGCTCTGGGTTTGTCCTTCTCTCAGCTCTTCAGGCGATGAAAAGGACGACTCACAGCCCTAATTAGCTGGAACATGCTAATACCACTGAGCTTCCCTGGCCAGCAAATTTGGCACAAGGCATATGGGACACTTTCCAAACAACTGCTCAGGGGAGCACGTGCCTGCAATTTATTATTCGATGAGCGGTTTCCTCTCTGCCTTCGCTGAAGAGCTCACACCAGACACGAGGGAGGTGAGTCTGGAGCCTGCAAATCTACTTTGAAAACCATTTCGTGCTGAAGAGAGAAGAGACTTATTTCTCCCCAGGCATTTAAGATATTTAAGGTATCAGGGGAAATATGGCTTTGCACAGCATTACCTCTGGGAGCACTCAGTGCCTTCAAATGGTGAAGCTTGTAGTGCTCAGCTTCTCATGGGGAAAAGCACGTTCCTTCAGGGTGACATTCACTCTGGGCATAAGATGCAGGACCAGAGTGTGCATTGCTATTTTGCAAAGTAAAGCAGAAGAGCACAGCCAGCCCAGGTAGCTGGAGAAAGGGGAAAGGTAGTAGGGGCTCTCGTGCTGTGTTTCCAGTATGGGTTATTCCCTCTTTTGACAACTGTCCTGGACAAGGCAGTACCCCAGCTTATTGCCCTGAAAAAGAAGTAGGAAGGAGCCTCCTCGTCTCCTATTACAAATAAATCAGTTTGTGAGCTTTGGATGGGAAACAAAGGGCAGGCCTTTGAAAAAGATCAATTAATTCCTGTGGTAAGATCATCACTCTCAGTATTTGCTGTACCACCAAAACCAGAGGCAGGAGCTGCAGCCTCCTGAATGCCACCACTTGCCCCTGGCCTAGCCTCTAGCCTGGCTCCTATGGCAGCCCTGGCCCCAGGACTGTTCAGGACAGCTCTGACACAAGGTTTGAGTGGCAGTGAGCTGCCCAACCAAGCACTGCCACAACCTCATCAGTACAGACACTGGGAAGAGCTCAGGTTTGTACAATGTTCCCAGGACTACTCTGGTTTGACCTGCCCCTCTCCTTGGCATCACCTGCAGCCATCGGCTGCGTGGTTGGGCAGGGCACTCTGTGCTGACTAAGGGCACATCTCTCCCTGCTCCCTCCCCATCACATCCTTTGCAAACATTTGTTGTTATGGTGACAGCTCCAGAAGGAAAATAGTTTTGAAGATCTTTCATATTTTTTGACAAAGGTACAGCCACTTTAATTATTTTCTTTAAGAGAGATGGTTGACTCGTTCAACGGCAACTGAATTTCTTTAATTTTGTTTCTGGTGGCCACCAGAAACTGGTGATTCTCAGGCTCTGGCTTTCAGTGTGTGGCTGTAAGAAAATGGAAGGGGGAGTAGAGCCAGGTTGTAAAGATCTGCTTTTAAATCCTCTCGGGAGCACAGGAGATGCCTCCAGGCTGAGGCTGCTGAGCTGCAGGCAGTGTGGAGTCTGAGTTTCTCCAAAATGAATGAGATTTTGGAGCACATCTGCATCTTGCTCAGATAGCAGAGTGGAAAATAGATAGCAAAGGGAAACATTTATGCCCAGTAACCTGTGCTGTGTCTGAAATGCTGCACTGACAAATACTGTTCTTGTGAAATCTTCTGCAGAAATGTCCCTTGGCTTTTGAAGTCTGCATGCTGGTAAATGAATTCTCTCCGTTTCCACTGAATGGACTGAAGACTTTCATATGTGACATCAGGGACAGATCTGGGCTCTGTAGATGTCTCTAATTCAAGTAATGTATATATCAAACAGCCTCAGCCCAGCCAGGAGAAAGCAATCTGGGTATGTGATGTGACCACAGGCGTGGATTTCATGGTTACTGTGTTCTGACCCTGGAATGTGGATGCTAATGGACAAGACTCCAGCCAAACCTGCCCAGCCTGTTTTTGTAAGATGAAGCCATGAACCCTTTTCCCACACCCCTCCTACAGAGAGCTGAGGTCAGAAACCTAAAAAAACATTAAAAATCAAAACCTGCAAATGCTTCAGGCTCTGAAGGGGCAGCTTAGCACATCTATGAATGCTCAGCACCCTGAACCAGAGATCCAAATGAAGGAGAAGAGCATTCTGGCCATCCTGCACACAGTGACCAGCGGGTTGGCTGGGGCTGACACACAACCCATCACAGGGAAGGCTGAGAGGACAAAGCTGTTCTGGCCAAGCCCATGCTGCGTGTGGAGTATCAGAGAGCTCAGAGTAAACAGGCAAACAAGCAGCAGCCAGAAATGTTAATATTTGCAGAAATCTCCTGGTTTTGGCGCCTGGGTGTGGGGAGCTGAAGGATGCTGTTGGAATGCAAACGTGATGGATTCTTGGCTGCCCAGAGGGGTGGCATGGGGAATTTCACAGGGCAGGACAGACTGCCTGACAGGCCTGCTCATGATGGCTCAAATGAGGAGTCCTGGGGAGGGAGACTGGGCTGAGAAGTTCAGTAGCACATGAAACTGGTCTCCTGGCATTGAGTTATTTGAGCATCCCTGAGGAAAAAAAACCCAAACATGATTAGGCCATGTTCATCCTCCTTTGCCTGTTCCAGACCTTGCTTCCCTCCCTCCATGCAGTAGGAGATGGATTTGTCCATGCTGATCCCCAACCCTTCTCCTGGATATATGATGGGGAAAATGACACAAACCTTCAGACTCCTGCCCTCCCTTCACCTGGGTCCTTTCGTGGGATGTTTAGGATGGTTTGAACCTGCTCAACACCTTTTGCCATCTCTACAGGGCTTTTACCTGGACCATGGCTGCCAGTTCATAGCCACATAACTTCAGAGGCTCCAAAGTCTTGAAGGCTCTGGCTTTAGCAAAACAGCGATATCATTTTGGACTGGTAAGAAAATATTGGCAAATAATGGCCACCTCTGGTCACCTTCCTCCTGCAGCTATTTATCCAAAGATACCATATCTTGGAGCATTGCTTCATTTCCTGCTCACTTTTCTAACCGAGGCCTCTAAATCATGTCCCTGCAGCTGAGGTCACGGAGGGAAGTGTAATATCCATTAGCAGTGATGCTGCTATTACCTCAACCCTTCTTTCACTCCTTTCTGTTTACAGCAACCCCTTTCTACTTCTTCCCTCTCCTGGTCTCAGTACAGGAAAGAGCTGGCAGGAGCCTACAGAAGCAAAGCTTTGGGGATGCAGCCTGCTTCTGGGGACATGGGGAGTCTGGAGATTTCTCCTGGACCAGCAGCACTCCACTCTTTCCTGACCAGAGATGCCAAGGTGAGTGGGAAGGGCTGGTTTCAAGCTACCCCATCCTCACCCTGATAGAGTCCCTCACCTGGGGCTTGTCCAGGTCAGCCCATGGAAAAGATCAACTCCAATTTACCCCTCTGCCCCTCTCCTGTCCCACAGCTGGGCACTGCTCACGGAGAGCCACAGGATCCTCCAGGAGAGCAGGATCCAGAGAAATCAAAGTCTTCAGAGTGTATTTGCACTCAAACCAAAGTGAAACAGGGAAATCAAAATGCAAAGCTTCTTGTCCCCTGTGGAATTTCCCTGCCTGCATCTGGAGAGCTGACACAAGGGACTGACACTGGGATCAGCAGTTGCTTCCCCTTCCCTTCGTGTTTTGCTGACACCCCAGGGCAGCTGGACCCACTGCACTTCCCACGTCATCCCCCTCCTCCTGCAAGGCCAAACAGTTCCTCTGACACCCAACTCCAAGAATACATATTTACTGCATGGAACAGAGCACGGTGAAGAGTCTTGGACCCAATCCATGTGCTTTGAGCCAAACCCTTCTCAATCCATGTTATCCTTCACCTCCCCAGTGCATAATCAAACTCTAAACACAGCATTCCCAGCCCAGAGCTTGGAGCCTCCCGAGAGGAATATGCTAAAAAAAGAAAGAAAAACATTACATTGCCAACTGAAGTGAGTGCTGAAAGGAGGGAGATGCCAGGAGCACTTAAACAGGAATCTGAGACCGGGGGATGCTTGGGTGTGTGTTTTCAATCCCCAGAAGGGAGACGTGTTCATTGGGAAATGACTGTCACTCACTGCTAGTTTTAGACCTTGTAGTTGATGTCCCAGAAAGTGAAATGGCCATGACAAGGACATCCCCATCTGTATTAGAACTTTCTTCTTGGATTGATGCATGCAGTGCATGGTAAAATGGTGCCACTCCTCCTTTGGCTCTGAAATCTGCATTTGCAGTTCAAACCTGCAAAGATGGAAATAGGAAATTTTACATGAGCAACAGGTTCTGTTGGCAGCAAGGGGAGTTATTTGGGAAAACCTATACATCAGGTGGTCCAGGACTCTGTTGGGTGCTGGAGGATGTCCTGCAACACCTGAACCCAAGCTGGCAGCTCCACACCCTGATGCAGAGACTCTCTCTTCCAGGAGAGCAACATCCCACAGCACCATGGCAGTCCTGGGCAGGGTATGTGCTGGCACTGCCCAGCCTGGTGCCATGCCATGAGGATGCTCCTGCTGTTCACACTGCGCAGAGGGACCAGGACTGGGCTCCAGCTGTGGCTAAAAGGGGAACTGATGGGAAAGTTCAACATCAGCTGAGCTATCCCAAATTCTGCTGTTTCAGGGTGAAGCTTCAGTTATCCAGCTATAGCCTCTCCAAACAATGGGCCTCCAGATGCCCCAAGGAGGCTGTCACCTGCTGGGCTCCATAACGGAGAGAGATGAGCTCTGACCCCAGCATAGATCCTGATTCACAGGGACACCTTCCAGCATTGCTGGCTTGGGCTGCTGGGGGTACATAACCTGTCACAGCACATTCTAGATCTCTTCTAAAAAGCAATTATTGATGCTTTTTCCTCTCCGCAGAGCCTCACAAACAAAGGATCACGGTCCTGCAACAGGTAAGGGACCAGCATCCTGACTCACCCTAGGCTGTGTCCTGTGCTGAGTCTTGTCTGTGTGTCTGTGCCTAGTTTATAATGTCTCCTGGAGGAATAGTGGCAAAGCCAGGCAGCTGGAGACAGATGATAAAGCCATTTCCCTCTCAAAAGGATGCACCTAAGGGGATGATTCAGCTCCCACCCAAAATCCACGAGTTCAAAGCCAGCTGTTTCTCAGGATTGCTGTGGCAGGAGGATGGGGGGGTAACACCAGCCACTGTCCCGCTGCAATGGCATTGCTCCCATTCAGCCCTGGCATGTTCACATGGAAGCCTAGTGGAAACACAGATATCTAAATGTGGGGACTGAGGTTTTGCTGCAGGAAGAACACAGCTGAGAGGAGATTGTTCAGGCATCCCTGGATCCTCGTGTCATCCCTAGGTCCCAGTGTGATCATCATAGCAATATTCCCAGGGGCACTCTTCTGTGTTGTGCAGTGGAAAGGATGAAAGGGCAGCAATGGGAGCAGATTCAACTTGCTGGAAACAATCCCTGCCCAGTGAGTTCTTGCCCTTTAGTGCCCAGTGAACAGTAGGGATTGAGCATCCCTGTCCCAGAGCCACCATGAGTACTGGAGCAGGAGGGTGCAGCCAACACCCACCTTGCTCAGAGAGCTGGAGCAGTCCTGAGCCCCCACAATAACTGTGTGGGAGCTGCCAGCCCATTTGGCCATGGCCTGACCTTGCTGGTGTCCATGGATGTCACTTGCTTGGGCAGCCAGAGGCCAAGGCGTGCACCTCGCTTGCCCATGGCCAACATCCCCCAGGACTGATTGCTCCTCATGCATGCAGTGATGTTTCATGTCCAAACATCAGCATGGGGCCGTGGCTGAGTGTGTGAGCCCAAGGGGCTGCTGGGGACAAGGCAGAGGCCAACACCTGCAGGCAGGGCTGCTGTGGCCACATGCCAGTGACCAAACACGCACAGTGTGAGAGGAAGCCTGGGAAAATCCCTCAGATGAGCAAATGAAGATGGGCAGAAATACTTTCTGCACTAACTGCACTGCTGTAATGAGCAAACCAATGAGACCACCAAGAGGAGGAGGGCAGTAGCTGGACTGTGCCCAGCACATTGCCCTTTTGGGGACATGTTCTGGTTCTAATGGTGGTTAGGAAGGAGACAGATGGTCTGTGCAGCTCTTGTGAGTCCCTGTGTCCCCTCTCCTTTCAGTTTTGTTTTTACTTCCTGTATTGAAAGTTCTTGTGATTTTTCTCACATGTCCACCAGTGTCTGCTACTTCCCATCAAAGGGTTGAAAACTTTTCCCTCTTTCTTTCGCTAACAAGCCTGCAACCCTCGTGATTTCTGAGGTAACCCAAAGCTGTGACCCCAAAGCATTGGCCAGAGCTGTGTTCTGAAGGCACTGTGAGCAGGGGACAGAGAGAGAGGCTTTGGCCTGGAGCTCATTTCTGTGCTCTTTACTGAATGCAGCAGTGGGGCAGGGGCAGGGCAGGACAGTGTAAGGGCAGTGCAGGGGAGGTGCAGGGGCACTAAAGGGGCAGTATACGGCCAGCAAAGGGACAGTGCAGGGACAGTCCAGCCCAGTCCAGTCCAGTGCACTCCAATTCAGTCCTGTCCTATCCAGTCCAGTCCAGTGCACTCCAATTCAGTCCTGTCCTATCCAGTCCAGTCCAGTGCACTCCAATTCAGTCCTGTCCTATCCAGTCCAGTCCAGTGCACTCCGGCCTCGCACGCGCTTTCCCGCAGGCGGCGCGTGAAGCCCCCGCAGCTGGCCCGGCGCGCTCGCACGTGACCGCGTCACACGCAGGGACCCAGCCCCGCCCCCTCGGCTGGCTCCCACCCAATGAGCTGGCGGGAGCGCTGCGTACCCGCGTAATGATTGGTCAGGACGGACGTCAGTCAGCGGGAGGTCCCGGTTCGAAGGGTCGGAGGTGGGAGAGTGACGGGACGGGACGGGACGGGACGGGACGGGACGGGACGGGACGGGACGGGACGGGATCGGATCGGATCGGATCAGGTTAGACCGGACTAAACTAAGCGGTTTCAGCACGGTGGGGTCCCGGGGATGGCGGGGGAGCGGGGCTGCGCCCAGGGCAGCGGGCGGTGCGCACCGCGGGACTCGAGCCGCAGGGGTACCGCACACGGCAGCGGCGGTGCCGCATCGGCCCTGGAGCTCCTCGGGATGTGGCTGGGCGCTGACAGCCCTCGGGCCGGGTGACCGCTGCGCTGGGGCCCTGCGGGGACACAAGGCCGGGCCCTGTCAGACGCGCTGGGCGGTTTTGCTGAAGTGACGGGAAACTGAAGGTTGTTCCCGTGCAGAGGGAGTGACCTTCGGCCAGGGCTGCTCTGTAACTCGGGGCTTTCCAGCGCTGCGTGCACCCAGTGTAGCAGCTGGGCAGGCCCTGTGCCTCCCGCCCCAGGTCAGGTAACCAGACCGCAGGAGCGGCACAAGTTCGGCCCAGTGCAGGGGGATGTGGTTCCGTGCGTGGTGGTGGCAGGGAGCTCAGGTGGGACCCGTGTGCCAGCAGGGATGGCCGGCAGCAGCCAGGACCGGAGCCTGCGGGAGGAGCTGACCTGTGCCATCTGCTGCGAGCTGTTCAGCGAGCCCGTCATGCTGGACTGCATGCACCACTTCTGCAAGGGCTGCATCCAGGAATACTGGGACAGCTGTGCCCACGTCCCCTCGTGCCCGCAGTGCCGCCGCAAGTTCCCCAGCCGCGCTTTCCGCACGCATTACCTGCTCGCGGGGCTGGTGGAGAAGGTGCGGCGCTGCGGCTCCGAGGAGCATCAGCAGAAGATGCAGGTGAGTGGCTTCTGCCAGGCTGGGGAGAAGGGGCCAGGTGCCACATGTGCAGCCACCGCCCCTCCTCCCACAGGCAGTTGCCCCACTGTGAAGCCTTACCTGACCCAAATGGAGTGACATTTGTGTCTCTTCCCTATTAGTCCCTCTCCCTGTTTCCTTACAGCTGTCTGTCTTTTGAACACTTCTCTTTTGCATTTGTTTCCCTCACTGCTGTATCTGATTCCAACCACAGCTTTGTCGTTTCTTGTTTAAGGACGTGTCCCCTAAATGAGAGGGAGGTGAGGGCTGCTTGTGCCAGGTGCTCTGCTTGAGGGGACAGTCCCTTCACAACATGCAGCATTTAAAGCTTGTGCAAATAGATATTCCAGGCTGGAGTTCCCAGTGTTAAAAATAAATTGGATTCATTACATGCACAGATACTTAATTCTGTAGGCTGTGCATCAGGTGCTTGCTTCTCCTTACAGCCTTTATATGAGATCCTGTTGCAATTTGGGACTGTTCCTGAATCACAGGAGAGTGGTGAAATGCCTCTTTACCTTCTTTTCCTTACTCCTGCAGAAGCACCTGGAAGATGCTTTGCAAGCTCGTCAGAAGGAGATGGAGAACTTGGTGCAGAGGAAGCGTGTGGTGCAGGAGGACATCTGCAGCCTGACGGTAACAGCCTGTGGGAGCTGCTCTTCGGGCAGCTTCTGGGGCACTGTTCACAGAGGATGTGTGTATCACTTCAGCTGAGGTTTAGCTCAGCTTCCTGTAAAAATCTAGATTAGCAGCAGTGGGGATCTACACAAATTACCCTGCATGTAGGCCCAAGTTCATCACTGCTGGATATTCAGCAGGGATTTTAGGAGGAGCATTAGCAGTCATTAATGCAGTGTTTACAAAGTGTATGGGTGCAGCAGAGCTGAGACTTGGTGAGAGCTGTGAGCAGCCTGCTCTGGCCCTGGAGTGCTGCCTCTTTGGGAGAGCATTGACTCTCTTGGCAGCTCTAAAATCCTCTCATGTCAGAAGGGATGGCAGCAAAGCTGAAGGAGCTGGGAGTGGCAGGGTTGGCACTGCAAGAGTTGTGGCCTTGTCACAAGGACAGTGTTGGGATTCACTGCAAAGCTCCGAGGTGAATGAGGAGCCTGACTGCTCTCCATGGGCTTGAGAGGGACCAGGCTCCCTGTTGGAACAGATCCATGAAGTGAGAGCAGCCACAGGCTGACTGTGCTGCTTTCTTGGGTGGCATAAAAGCGTTAAAACCAAGGAAAGAGAATTAAAGGAAAATGGAAGTAGTTCAGAGATGACAAAAAACTGAGAGGGAAAAAAAAACATTTTTTTCCAGTCTCCTAGTTGGAGGGAGCCCCTGATCCCCCAGCCTGCACCATTTCAAACCTCTGCCCTCTTGCCAGATGTGGAATAGACTTGAGATTAATGAAGAAGTGTTAGCAAATATTCACGTGTTTTCCTGTTGCTGTGCAAGAACCAAGAGGTGTCTCAGTAGTAAAGGAGCAAATTGCTGATCTGAACAGGGAGGCCCTGCACCTCCTCTGTGGTTCTGGTGTGTCAGCACAAACACCTGCTAGAGAAAGAGGAGGCTGGTGAAGCTTCAGATCTCTGAGGGAGATGGGTTTCTTTTTGGGAGAAAGGGATGTGCAGGAAGCACTCCTCGAGAAAGTAATGAGGGCTAAGTTGCACTTTGAGATTAAAAGCTTAAAGATTTAAGGAAAATAACAAATCATTGGCTGTCTCTTGTAAACAGGCAGGAAGGCAGTGAGAACACAAGATTGGCTGGCGAGTAACAACTGGAAAAAAGTGACCTCTGGATAGAGCTGAATGGGATTTCATCAGCCTTAATGACAGAGATTAGTTTGTGCAGTTTGCCTGTCAGGCAGCTCTGCTCAGGGTCTGGAATGATGTGAAATTAATGCAAGCTAACCTGAACAGCTGAGTCTGCAGCTCCACAAAATTTAAAGAGCTCCAGTCTTGCCCACAGGCAAATTCCTGATGGTGTGGGAGAGGACAATGGCTGCATGTGGAGATTTCCTTCACTAGATACAGTGACCAGGGTTTTTTGGTTTTGTTGGCATTTTTTTCCTTTGTCTCTGCAGTCTTGAAAGTTGTCCTTGTGCCCTGTTCTCCATCCAAAAAGTCATTGCTATGTCTAAACCTCCAATTTTCAGGGCTCTGTAAGCAGAGTAACAGGCACAGCCATCCTGTGCTTGTGTGTTTTAGGAGTTGGACTCACCTTCTGCCTCTTTCCTCTGCTCAGAAAGTGTCTGGGGAGCTGAACTTCAAGATTCAGTCTGAGTTTGCTCGCCTTCATCAGATCTTGGAGGAAGAGGAGAGAGCTGTGCTGGCAGAGCTGGGTGAGAAGGAGGAGCGGTCACTGGCCCAGCTGCACAGGCACGTTGGCCAGCTGGAAGAGGGGATGGAAGTGCTGCAGAGGGGCATTGAGCACATCAAGCTGACCCTGAGCAAGATGGAAGATGTGTCACTGCTGGAGGTGAGATGCTTTGCTGACTCTGGCAGGAGGCTGAGGGATGTTTCAGGATCTCCCACTGGGATGTGAGAGTCTTAAATGACAGCACTAGGCTGTACCCCAGAGCTGTTCTCACTGCCATCCTTCTGGATTATCTACCCAATCCCTTGAAGTCTGGAAACTTTAGCCACAAAGGATACAGTGACATCAGATATGGTGGGTCTTGGGAGATTTCCTCATTCTCCATCCAAGTGCCCAAACAGTTTTCCCCAAGATGCTGGTCCTGGTAGCTTGGTTTCCTCTCTCTGTGCTGTGTGGCAGCAGGAGGCAGGACAAGGAACTTATTTGTGCAGCTGCATGAATTAGAGCGACTGCTAATTCTCTCTGCTTCTCACTGCAGGTGGAGAGCCTGGATATCAGGTACGTGTCTGGCATGAAAGAAGCTGATTGCCTTTTCAGGAGCTTATCTTAGTCCCTGGCTGGGACTACATGAGAGAGACACTTTATCTCAAGTTTAAAAGCATCACAAATTGCTCAGGAAGTCGCTGGTGCTGTGCAAGGTGGAAGCTGGTCTCCAGCATACACTGGGTGCTCTTCCCAGGGAGCATCCTACGTGTTGGCGTGGCTGGAGGAGTGGGTACAGGAGACAGTGGTTTGGAATGGGTGCAAGAGCCATGCATGCTGCAAGAGGGAATAGGCTTTGGGTGCTTCGTCTTCTCCCTGCCCTTCCTCTGCTTCTTACTACTCGTGAGGCTGCAAAAGTGACCCTGAGGTTCAGGTTTGTCTGAGGCTGGGAGTAGCTGAGGGCCAGAACTGCCATAGGGGAGTGTGTCCTGTCCCCTCCCTCCCTGGAATGCAGTCTGACTCCGCAGGCCCAGCCTGTTCAGCCATGCAGGAATCCTGTTGGCTGTGCTGGGTGTGGGTTTGCCAGCTGTCACTGCTCCACAAGCAGTGCTGCTGGTTGTCTTGGACACCTCTGCTCTGAGCCACTCACTGCACCGGGGGCAGAGCTGCATCAGGCAGAGCCAGCAGAGACATTTGTGTCCTGTCTTTACCAAATCTGTCACATGCAGTGCTGTCCTGCAGCCCTGCCCGTGCTTTTGCTGCCTGCATTGGCAGTGGCTCAGCAGAGGGATTGACCCTGCCTTGCCTCTCTTTGCCCCAGGCCCTTGGTGCATGTTGAGATGCAGCCTGCCCTGGACCTGCAGCACTACAGGGACAGCCACAGTGGTCCCTTGCAGTACATTTTCTGGAGGCAGATGCTGCGCTCCATCTGCCCTGGTGAGCACATCGCTGTGAGGGATGGGTGTGGTGGGCCAGGGGTGCTCTGCAGAGGGGGTATACAGCTGGAAAAATGTCATGCTCGATGTCTCCACAGCTCCTGCCCCACTCACCTTTGACCCTGAGTCAGCCCACCCCAACCTGGTCTTCTCCAGAGATCTGACAGCAGTGACAGAGAGGAATCAGGCCCAGCCTGTCCCCGTCAGCCCTCGGCGCTTCCGTCAGTGCGTCAACGTGCTGGGCTCGCAGGCCTTCGACAGCGGCCGGCACTACTGGGAGGTCTGGGTGGGCAGCAAAACCAAGTGGGACCTGGGGGTGGCTGCTGAGACTGTGGACCGGGCAGCCAAGGTCAAGCTGTGCCCAGAGAACGGCTACTGGACACTTCGCCTGCGGAACAGGACAGAGTACTGGGCCACTGCCACCCCCTGGGTGCGCCTGACTCCCCGCCAACCACCACAGAAAGTGGGCGTCTTCCTGGACTGCCAGGAGGGCACTGTCACCTTCTTTGATGCTGGGAACATGTCCCACCTCTTCACCTTCCACCAGGTCTCTGCAGAGAGATACTGCCCCTTCTTCAGCACCTGCTTCAGTGACGGGAGGGACAACGTGGAGCCCATGCGCCTCTGTCACCTGGCCCTGTGAGGGACGAGGGTGCCCTGGGGACACCAGCCTGGCTCCTGCCCGGGGCTGCACTGAAGGCCAGCTCTGCACACACAAGCCATCGTGACGGGTGTTGGAGGAGCTGTTTTGGTTTCAGTTTTGGGAGGGAGGAGGGGATGAGTTTCTTCCCAGGTCCCGTCTGCCCTCCCATCCCTGTGCCATGGTTGTGGTTGCCACAAGGCATTCACAGAGGTTCCTGGCACCCCTAGAAGCACAACCTCCCATTCCTGAGCACGGCACAGTTCAGTAACAGCAGCCACGGGGCTGCGGGGGCGGTGGCTCTGGGTTGCTGGCACCTCCTGCCTCTCTGTGCTCCCCTGGAGGACGGCAGCGGTCCCGGGGCACCATTGGGTGCCTCTCCACTCCACATCCCAACCGCGGGCATCCTCTGCTGGAAGAGCTTCCCGGGGCAGGGCTGCGGGCCGGCAGCAGAGGGAGCCCGGTGCGCAGCCCAGGGACTGCAGCGCAGCTCCTTCACTTCGCTCTCTATTAAAGCTCGTTAGAAAGCCAGTGGTGCCTGCTGGGCCTGCTCGAGGCTTGTGTGCTTGGGGGGATCTGCTGCTCTAGGGTGTGGCACAGCCTGGGGGCACCGAGCAGCCCCCGGAGCTCTGCTCCAGCTCTGGCTCTTCTGTGCCTACAGCACAGGAGGCTTGAAAGAGCCACTGCTCCCACACAGTTCCTTGGAGCACTCCCTGCACATCTTGCAGTGGCTTTTCACCATTTGCTGCTTGAGAACAAGAGAGAGAGGTCCTCTGAGCCTAGCCCTGATCTTGGGCTACAGCACTTTAAGATTTGGCCATCTCTGGCCTGGCTGGGTCTTAAGAATTTGTACATGCGTAAAATGCCAAGTCCTAATTCTTTCCAAATTCAGCAAGAATGTGTCTCTTTTCCTGTCAGCCCCCCGTGGCCCTGCTGGCAGTGCAGCACCTGCAGGAGGGCAGGCAGGAGTCCCTGGTGGGGGCAAGTCAAGGGGGTTTGGCTGCTGTGGTTTGTGCCCAGGAGGTGCTGGCAGTGTCTCTGCCTCATGAGTCAGCAGAGGTGCTGGGATGGGTCCAAGCCTGGCTGGTGGAAGTGGTGGGTGGGAGGGGGGATGGCAGTGCCTGGGGTTGGTGGAAATGTCATGTTTTTCCCACCCAAATCCATTCTAGGCTGAAAGCAGAGGCCAGAGCTCTGCAGTACTGCATAGTCTCCAGTGCTGGCTGGAGCCAGACACCTCCGGCAGAGGCTCAGCTTTCTGTGGTGTGGGAAGGGCCAGGTGTGAGGCTTTCCAGCTCCCACAGCTGGGCACAGGGACACTTGCCAAAGCAAGGCCTTCACTGCCTGCCCTGTTCCCCTGTGGTGCCAAAAGGGAAGTTGCCTCTCCTGCGTGCTACTGCTGCAGTGTGCCAGGGCTGGGGGGGCCTAATGCCTGTGCCAGGGCAGGAGAAGCCAGAGATGAGGATATCCCATGCAGGGTTCAGGCAGATGTGTCCTGTGCAGGAGTGTTGAGTACAGCCCAGGGCTGCTCCCAGTGATCAAGGAGCTCTGTGCAGCCTTGCTCGGGGCTTGGGTGTGGAAGTGATGCTGGGGGTTTGTGCTCCCTCCTGGTCCTCAGTGAGTGCTGAGCCCATGAGGTGGATTCGGCCTCCTCTCCCAGCTCTCATGTCTTCCTCCTGCTGCCCCACAGCCTCAGCTAAAATGAGAATGGAAAAGAAGGAGTTGCTGGCTTGGAAATGGTGCTGCAAGCCGGGCTGTGTTACCCCCTGAAGGGCTGGAAGCCTCTGGAAAGATGAGGCTGGTTTGATCACAGCAGGGAGTTACGCTGGGGAAAGCTGAATTCCATCAGCTCCCCAGCCTGCCCAAACTGCGGCCAGGTACGGCTGGGCAGCAGCAGGCAGCGTCCCCAAGGGGTGGGGGGCAGTGGATCTGGTGAGCCCTGGCAGGGGTGAGCACAGCCAGGCTTTGTTGTGTGCCAGCTCCCGCTGCCCAACGCTGCCGTGTGCTGCGTGGGCCAGCGCGATGGCACAGGCTGCCAGCGTGTGCCACTGCCACTGCTGCCACCTCCCACACCCTCCCCGTGCCTAAGGCAGAGCTGGAGAGCAGCCAAACCTGCTTGTCCCAAATGCTCCTGAGGAAGCACATCCTCCCTTCTCTTGCCGGGCTGTGTGTGGTGGCCGTGGTGTGCTCTGCTGCCAGGCAGAGCCCGTTTTGGGGTATAATGTCCTTGCCTGGCCCTGCTGCATGGGCAGGGCTGGGGGGGCAGAGCAGCTCCTACAGACAGGGAAGATGCTGCTCTGGGCTGCCGTGCGTGCAGCGTTAGGCCAGTGAGGAAATGCAGTCTGCCACTAAATGCTGCGTGGAAAACAATTCTCTGACAAACCAGAGCACCGTGGAGTAGGAACCATGGGCGTGAATGCAGTGAGTACCTGAGCTTGGCTTGGGTTCAGGCTGGAGGGGATAGGGATGGGAGAGTGGGCACCATGGGGTTACAGCACCCCTCACCCCAGCATCCAGACTCTGCACCTGCCAGGGCTGGCTCTTCTCATCTTCTCCCAGGGCCAGGCTGTATTTTTATTGTGGGTTACCTCATTGCTTTGTCCCTGGGTGTTCCCAGAGCCACCCCAGTGTCCCTTTCCCATAGCTGTGCTAGGGCTGGGCAGTGTCCAGCAGCTCCTGCCTTGGCAGCATTCTGTGACCTGTGTGTGTCTTTATCCAGTGCTTTGGGGAAACCTTTGCTTCCTCGGGTCCCCCCACGTCCTGGAAAGGGGACAAGATTTTAAAATAAGATCCTTTTGTTTCCCAGGGCTGCAACAATGGAAAGATCCCATCGGTCCCACAGTCGCCCTGCGTTTGTGATGGAAAATTCCCCGCCGTGGCAGGGCGAGCGCTCCGCGGTGTCCTGCCCTTCCAGCCATTAGATGGCAGCATGGACGGGCTGGTCCCGGCCACCGCCGCCTGCACCGTGCCGCCTTCCGACTGCAGCGGGTGGAGGATGCCAAAATCCCTTGACTTCTGGGGTGCCAGAAGATGCCTCTCCCCTCAGCCCTGTGTCATACCCTCTGCTCCTCTCGCACTCAGCTTCTCCAGGCACGCTCTGACTGCGCTTCGGCCAGCAGTGGTGCCCTGTGATTCGTTTCCCTGTCACTATCCAGCGCTCAGCATCGCTCACCTCTCAAGGGCGCTGACCCCGATGCTGTCCCCAGTATGGGTGCACTATGTGGCTGCCCCTTCTCTGATCGCAGCCCCTGGGGAGGGGTCTGATCCCTCAACTTCAGCTCTTCACTCCTTACTGCTGGTCAGTGCCGCCCCACTGTGACATTCCAGCTCTCCCTTATCATGGCAAGTTTTGGAAGTCTCTCCTCAAGCTTGTAGGGACTTGGACACCCACCTGGGGTGAAGGGACTCGGGCGCTTTCTGCTCTGCTGAGATCCAGGAGGGAGGTGATCCAAAATGAGTGCGCTCAAGAGCTGGCACTCTGGGTTTAAAACTCACTAATCAGGATGGGAGTTAGGCAATGTGAGAGTTGTGTGCACCAGAAGTTTTCCTGCCTTTTTGAAGCCGTGAGCACATGGCTTTCATTCAGGCTCTTTCTTCACTGCCTACAAGTGAGCGTAATTAATAATCCTCCGGGGCGCAGCTCGGGGCCGTGTTAATTTATCTGTTCAGCGCTCGCTGGGTGCACAGGCAGCTGGCCAGGGCTGTGCCGGCCGTGCTCCCAAAGCTCTGCCATCGCCTCCGCCTGTTCGCAGCCGCTTCGCTCCGAGCCGGAGCCGCTGGCGCTGGCAGTGGCAGCGGTGTGGGGGCAGCGCCGCTGGCACCAGCGGGACGGCACCGCTCGTCTGCCAACGCCACGGGCGGGTGGGGTTTGGTTTGGTGTGTACCTGCCAGAGAACCGTGCGGGTGCCACACCGAGCCGTGATGAGCGACAGTGGCTGTTCCACGCTGCTGGCGCTGTGCACGCGTGGACGGCGTGAGTGGGGGGCCCTACTGCACCCCCGGTGAATAAAGGTGCAAGTGTGAGCACAGCCAAGTGCGTGTGTGTCTTTTTGTGCCCCAGGGAGTGTGTCCCAGGGAGGAGGAGGGAGGTTCAAGGCGTGTGCGCAGGACTGTGTGCCTGGGTGTGTGAGGTGTGGAACTGGGGGGGTGCGCAGACATGAAGGGGTGTGTGCAGGCAGGTGCGAGATGTGTTCCATCGCATGAGGTGCGTGCGTGCTGTTGTTGAGAGCGTGTTTGTGTGATTCCCACTGCTCCGAGGGGCCGGGATGTGCACCCAGGCACGGACAAGAAACAGGCGATGTGCGGGCATTCTCACACAAGTGCAGGGAGATACACGCGATGCACACAGGTGTGAAAATACACGCAGTTGTTGGGGTGCTCGTGTGCCCATGGGTCAGGGATGATTCAGCCCCACGCAGATGGGTGGGAAACACATTTTTCCCCCAGATGCAGGGGATGCAGACCCACACACACAGATGGAGACAGCCAGGTGCGAAGGGATGTGCGCACCCCCGCTGGTGCGGGGAGCGCGGATTCCCCGTCAGTGCCCGGAGATGCAGGTGCGCTCCCCCCAGCCCCCTCTGGCTCCCCGCCCGCCCCTCCCCGTCCCGCCCCGCCCGCCCGGCGCCCCGAGGCTCGGCGGAGGGCGGCGGGCGGCCCGGGCGGGCGGAGGAAAAGGAAGCGGCCCCGGTGCTCCCCGCCCGCCGCCGCCGCGCGTCGCCGCAGCTGGGGCGCGGCGGGAGCAGAGCTCGGGCGCGGGGCGCTCGCACCGCTCCGCATCGCACGGACCTGCCGGCAGCCCCGGAGATGAGGAGAGTTTGCACGCTGCCCCTCTGGCTCTGGCTCGGCATTGTCTCGGAGGCAGGTGAGCTGCCGGGGCTGCGGGCTGCCCTGCCCGCTCTGATGCCCGCTCCGCACCTGCGGGCGCGCTGGGGACGGGGATGCTCGGACGGGACGGGACGGGACTCGGCGCCTCCGCCCGCGTGTCCCGCAGAGCCCGCAGGGACCGGCACTGCCCGCCGCGGCGTCCCTCACCCGGCACTGGGATGTGCCGTGCCCTGGCGCTGCCCGTCAGGGCCCCCCCATCCCCGGCGGGGACCGGCGCTCCCGGTCCCGGCGCCCCCGATCCCCGGCGGGGACGGGCGCAGTCCGCCCTGGGGTGCCCCGTCTCCGACCGGCGCTGCCCGACCCGACCCCAAGCAGGACGCGCCTCGGTGCCCGCCCGGGTGTCCCCGACGGCGGTGACAGCCTGCCCGCCGCGACAGCACGGGACGGGAGGACCCTGCAGCGGGTCCGGGGCCGCGGGGAGCCCACGCCGTGCTCGTAGCGCGGGTGTCTCGCTGCGAGCGCGGACAAACCCCGCGGGACCCTCGCGGGAGGGATGGCGCTGCGCGGGATCGCGCCCGGCTGGAGGCCAGCCCCGGCTCTGTTTATTTATTTTTTCACGCAAAGAGTCATTAATTTGTGTGTGCCGGGGAGGAAGGCGCAAGGAGGCGGGGGTCCGTGCAAAGCTGTCCAGCCTGCCTGTCCCAGCTCTGGTCCGCCTCGGAAGTCACCCGAGGCAGATCCCAGTGAAATGCCTTCCCTTCCCATAGCACTCCTGTGGCAAAAGGCTGTTGGGCAGAGAGTGCAGAAGCACGGCAGGGATGGGGCTGCAACGCCCTTCTAGTAAGCAGAGCCCGAGAGACAGGGCAGAGCTGGGTGGGCACTGCCCGGGCAGTGGGGACAGGACACCCCAGCAGATACCCCCAGAGGAGCTCTTTCTTGCACGAGTAAAGCATTTACAGCCCAGATCAGAGCAAGACTGAAAGTTAGTAATGGTGGAAGCTTGCAGTGTGGGGAGATGAATTTTGGGAGCATAAATAGAATTTTCTGTAGCATCAGCTCAGTGAGTCGCTATCACCAGTGGCATTTGCTGCTATCGTTGAAGTGAGCTCACAGGAGAGCTGCAGGTGTGGCATGAACAGCATCACCAGCATGTCAACCCACTCTTCCCAGAAAGCTGCTGATGGCTCTGGTGTCTCGGGGCCCAAGGACACAACGGGTGGCTGGAGCCCAGGGGATGCTCAAGGAGGCTGAGCAGAAAGGAATCTGATGCTGGTGGCATTGCAGCGGGAGCAACTGTTCAAAGCTCTCTTGTTAGCAATTTGTAAAGTGCGGTGTAGCTGCTCCCGGGTTCTTTCATCTCCTGGAGGTGCAGGAGCAGTGCCTGGGAGGCTCTGGCCAGCGCAGCTGTGTGGCCTCGTCGGCACAGGGCTGAGCAGAGCTTTGAAGCTCTCGGAGCTGCCTGATTAGTGCAGCGATGAAGGGCGATGTGGAGCTCAACTGGGGGATGGTACCATGGGGATTTGCTTCCCCTCCTTCCATTCTATCAATGAGGACAATTTGTCAGTGCATGAAGGATGCACAGATTTCTCATTAACCATAATCCCAATGGGGTGCAAATATTTGCTCCCCTCAGAAGCAGGGATGTGTGTGTGAGACTGTTCCACCTGTGAAGGATGAAATAATCATCTCAGGATCATGAAAGGTCTGCTCTGGCACCACGGTGCCTGTTTAAATGGGCCAGCATTAGAGGATGCTGTGTGTAAGAGCACAAAACTTACACGTTCCAGCTCCATGGTGCTCCCAGGAGTGGAGCTGGGGAGCTTCCCTGTGCAGGCAGTGATTTGGGGGGAACAGGCAGAGGTTCAGTCCCAGCATTCTAGATCATCTTGGCCTCTCAGGGTAAACCTTTGTGAATGGTGATAAGACCATGTGCTTCCTGAGCCACCATCTTCTGGACACAGAGCAGTGCTGAGCCCCCCACAGCCAAACAATCCCATTGGGGGCACTGGCTTGCTGCTTCCCAGGGTGTTTGCCCATTGTGTGGGGAAAGGGCCCGTGCTTGTGTAGGACCTGAGCCGATTGTGTTGGCTGCCGCTGCCTGCTCCCCTCTCAGATCACACAGAATTCCCGGCCGGGTGCTCGGACAGCCCCGTGCTGACCGTGCCAGCAGCAACAGTTGCCTGTGCAGCTGGGATTTGAAGCAGTTGCTTTATTGCAAGAAATAAACATGGGCCGTTTCAGCAACACCCTTTCATTCAACAGGCCTGACCGCGCAGCATCCCCGCCAGGCTCAACCCAGGGCCTCCCAGGGCAGCGGGTGTTTGGAGGATGCAGCCCATGGTCCCTGGGGGCTGCCAGGGAGGGGACAGTCACGGCTGCTGTGCCCAGCTGTCTGCTTAAGGATGATTTCAGATGAGTGAGCTGCAACTACCACCCTGGGATTTGGCTTGGGCACGCGAGCCTGCGGCTCACTGCCTGCACAAACACCCACCAGGGCGTCACTGAGCCCAAATTGACGTCTGGTCAGAGGGACACTCCCCCAGCAGCACAATGTCCCTGGCCAGTGCAGGCAGGGTGGACGGGGCTTCCTCTGGTGTATCCCGTTCCACTCTGCTGCCTCTCTCCCATGGGCTTGCTCCATGCAGGATCGCTGTCCCCAGGGTTTCTCTTGGCCCTGTGTTGTTGCGGTGTTTTCCGGGGCAGGCGTGGGAAGGGCAGGTGCTCCCAGCCAGCCAGGAGGGAACAGGCTGTTCCCGGCATCCCGAGGCAGTTCCTGGAGAAAGAAGGGGAGAGCGGGATCCCACGGGAACGGCGAGAGGAGGGAGGGGACCGTGGCCAGGGAGCAGTTTCTCCAAAGCCATAGGAGACATCCACCACACTCAGGAGATTGTCTTGCAGAGCAGGAGGGGGCTCTCGGTGGGTCCCCAGCTCTGTCGAGCTCTTAGCAGCTTTGGGGTGCAAGGTGAGCCGTGGAGATAGCACCTATCTCACTCACCTTCTCAGCTACTCAGCTGGCACAGCAGAGGTGACTTTGCATTCAGCCTGATGGACTGAAACAGCCCCAAAACAATGGGTGCAAGGCAGGGGACTCCTCACTTCCAGTTTGGGGGGGCTGTGCATTTAAACCAGGAGGGAGGGGAAAGCTGCCATAGGCTGTGGGTGATGGGGATGTCCTGCAGGTGCAAGGAGAAGCAGAAGGCCCTGTGATGGCCAGACCCTGCAGGCTCCACTGCCTATGGAAGGTGGGGAGCCAGCAGTGCTGGTGGTTTCCGTGTGAGGAATGACTAAAGCCTCAGGGCTCTTCCGCTGGGGAAGACAGGCTGGGGCATTGTGACCGAAGGCTGCAAAATCACAGCTCGCCTGGAGAAGGCAGTTCCTGGTGGATTCCCATGTTGGGAGCATGGTGGGAGGCTGGTGGCTTCTTGCCCGCTGCCGAGCAGCAGTGGAGCTCACCTTCACAGGGCCTTGTGGGTGTGAGATGTTTGCCTGGGTCCTTGGGCAGTTGTGCATGATAAAATATATGGGTTTGCAAGAAGAAAATCCACAGATGGTTAGTTCAAGCTGAAAGCCCCCCTTTTCCCACCTTGGACTGTGAGCTAGAAGTGCCAATGCTGTGTTTTGCCTTGACCTGCCCCGTCTTCCCCTGCAAATCTCCGGTTGGGCGAGGGGCAGCAGCCAGGTACACATCCCACTCCTGCTGGGTGCTGTGGGAGGATCGTGACCTCCTGGTGCATGCCACGGTTTTCTGGGGAGACCAGAGCTGAGCCTTGCCCTGGGCCAGAGATTTTGTCCTTCTTTAGGAATAGAAATACTGCTGCAGCTGCACTGGCATCTAGTGACTGGTTAAATGAATTCCAGGGGTTTTATTGCCTCTGGCTATCCCAGACCTTTGTTTCTCGTTTCACGTTGTTAAAAGAGGGGGTTAGCCAGGTCCCAGGGGGGCTTTTTCTCTTTGGTCAGAATAGTTCTGAGGTTTTCGGCGCAGCGTTATTGCCCATCTGCGGTGCCTCATTGTTAAGGCAGAATAGTGGAAGCGGAGGTGGCCTGTGGTCAAGTCGGCAAGGAGGCACAAGCCCTGAGCCCAGCGTGGCCGCTCCTTTTGTCCAGCAAATCGCTCCATCTCTAGGTGCAAGTTCAGCAGAAGGAGAGTGAAAAGCCTGGCCCTGCAGCATCTGGTGCTGAAACTCCCACTAAGTTTTATAAGCTGAGGATATTAAGTGGGGAGTCTTGGAGTCTCTCCTGGAGTCGTTTCCCTGCTGAGGTAGCAGAAACAGGTTTCAGCCAGTGACTTGTATTTCACCTTACAACTTCTCCCACGAGTGAATTGTTATTCTTGCTGTGTTTCTGCCTCCTCCTTCCAGGGTGAGGATCCCTCACGCAGCCTTTGCGGCCAAACCTGGAGGTGCCGTGGGACGGACATCGTGTGCTAATGAGGGAGGATCAGTTTAGGGGGTCAGGAAAAGACTCTCACTGGGCAAACAGGATGGGGGAGGCAAACTTAAGTGCTGTGGTCTCCTGTATCTGAGCACATAATAACCAGGCAGCTGCTGCTCCCCTGCTCAGCTTCTATGCAGTGAAAGGCAGCAAGGACCCAGGGCTGTTCACAGGAAGGACCATGGGAAAGGGGAAAGTGGATTGCAGACTGTTCTGGTCCCTGTTACTGATGGGCAGAGCCCTGGAGTGAGCAGAAAGAAAACACAGATAAAATTTTACCTGTCTGCAGCAGCCAGCCGAGGGCTGGTCACAACTCCTGGCAGAGCCTGGAAAACTCCAGCTCTGTCTCAGAGGAGTTGGTGAAAGAATAAGTTTGACTCTGCTCCTGGTGTAGGTGCATGCAAAGGGGGAAGTGATGGAGCAGCTCACTGATGTTTGTGGGACCCGTTGTCTCTGTGTGAGGTGTAGCTGCCCACCCACGTGCAGGTGTGGAGGGGTTAAGCCTTCTCCTGCCTGTGGCTCCAGCTGGCTGGGCAAATGCCAAGCAGTGCACCGAGTCTGCCCGCCTTGCTCTGTGCTGCCAGCCACAGTGACAGCGCCCAGGCTCCGTTCCACCATGGCCACGCTGCCCTGCCTGGCGAGACCACCTGCTCAGCGGGCTCCAGGGCCAGGGTATCCCCCAGGGAAGGGTTAAGCAAAGAGGAGCAGTGCCAGTGCCAGGCTGGGTGTCCAGGTTTTCCCTTGGCGGAGGTCAGTGGTGGTTCATGGGAAAGGAAAAATTGGCAGCTGGGCCGGATGTCCCTGCATTTCCCCTCTTCCTGCAGCCGCCTGAACGATGTTCCTTATTTAGCTTTCCTGACGGACAGGAGGAATCTGATGGCGGAAACTGTCACTGCCTGATAACAGTTCAGGGACCCCTTTATGATGGGCGGCACGGCAGGGAACAGGGCAGCGCTGCCCTGGCTGGGAGGGGACAGCCAGGGCTGCCCTTTGCTCCGGCTTCTCGGGGACAGCCAGGCAGGGTGGGAAGGGCACTCACAGCCTTTCTCTTATTGCTGCTCTGTGTACAAACCCCCTCAGTGCTACTTAAAAGACTCTGAAGACCAAGAAGTGTGTTTATACATCTGTAATATTGGCTTTTTTCCTTCTTTCTGGTGAAGCATCTGGGCTGGTGGAAAGGGCCATGGATGGGCAGAGGAGAGGCATGGAGCAAAGCCACCCTGCCAAGGTCTGAGGCTAGGTAAGGCTTTGTACTCACTGGCAATGAAGATGTGAGGGGCAGCCAGGGCTGGGATGCTCCAGCAGGAGCTGGGAGTGATGACCACTGCCACTGCACACATCAGTACTGGGAGCAGATGCCATGTAAAAGTGCACTGCCCAAGCACACGGCAAACGTGTGTTCATGCCCATGAACACAGCAAAGGAGATGTTCCTCCATGTTTTATTGTCCCCAGCTTTCTCTCCATGGAAGGTGGCATCTTCTTAGTGTCTGAGCCATTCTCTCATGTGTGCCCATGGTGATCAGCCTCAAAACCACAAAAAGTCCTGAAACACAGCTTGTATGTCAATGTATCCATTGATTTTTTTCCTTGCATCTGTGGAGGCCACCAGGCTGCTGCCATACCAGTAACAGCATTGTTTCCATGGCAATTATTGTACTTTAAAAGGGCAGAATGTACAGCAGGACTGTATTTACTCAAGACCAAGCCCTAAGCAAAGCAGCCCTTGCCACTGGCCAGGGCATTGCACTCTCGCAGGACATGGTGAGTTGTTTTACCCAGGCTGGGTGGCACAGGGCTCCCACACACCTGTGCAAAGGCTGTACCACAGCCTTGTACCTTGAGACCACCATTCCTCTGCTGCTCAGAGCTCTGCATTCCCTGGGGTGGTTAGAGCTGCACACTCCAAAGTGAGCCTCTGTTTCAGTCTTAGCTGAGGAATGTTAAAAATCTCACTGCAAGATGCAAAACCTCAGCAGGAACTCACAGGGGTTGTGTCAGTTCTCTCTGAGCCATCCACTGTCTGACCAGGTCACACACATGAGCATCCATGAGTTGCAAGACTGCGGTTTAGGTCATCAAACCGTGGTGGTACCTCAGGACCAAATGCTTCTCACTTCAGCTGAGTTCAAATTCCTTTTGTGTTTTCGGAACAAGCAGCACAGGCAGGGAGACTGGTGCAAAAGGAGTTGCTGTATCTGTCCATGTGTGTTCCTGTGCTGCTCTGTCTGTGTCACAGGTGTGTGCAAGGCTGGTGGACATGGGAAGGAAGCATGAGCTCCTGCTCCAAACCCCAGTGCATGTTTCAGATGGTCATGCTGAGGATGAGATGCCCTTGGGGAATGACAGCGATTTGCATCCTCCTGGCTATTTTGAGGCAGTAAAAGCAGCAAAATTAATTTTGCAAGTTATTTGTTTAAAGTTGTATGTGTTTTTTATGGTGTCACTTTCTAGCATGTGTCATTGCAGTGAGATGAGTTAACTTCCTGCTGTACTTTCCTGGGCAAGAATCATCTCACCCATTCCCTCACAGAAAAGTTTGGTGTAGAGCCCAAGGCATTTGCTCTGTGCTCAGCAGGGGGGAGACAGGCATTTTTGGAGATGCTCCAGCCTGTCCTCAAGGAGGCGTTGAAGTAATTGGGGAGGTGATGGCAGAGCCAGCTCCCAGCCTGCATGGTGTCTGCATACACCCACGTTCCCAAGACCAGCTCTGTGCCTCAGCCAGGTTGTATTTAACCCCACAATTTCCCCCTCTTCCTCACTGGCCACCCCAGCTCTCTCCACCTCAGCAGCTGCATGAGGGGACTGGCATGGTCTGGCTGAGTGTAAAATGTAAGAGCAACATCAAAACAACTGACGGCCGCAGCCTCGGGAGCCGAGGTGAGGAGGAGGCTGGGAGGTGGTGGGATCATTTAGAGTGAGCAGTAGACAAAGGAAGGAAGTTTTTATTACTGGGCAAAATCCTGAACTCCTTCAGTTGTATTTAGGCCAGTGTCTCAGTGACTTCAGTGGAGCTTCTGAGTAAAGAGAGAAGGAAGAGCTTCAGAATCTGGCCCCTGAGTAATTGTGTCACGTGGGAAGTTTATAAAGAATTTGCAAGCTCACGGTGGCTGAGCAGCTGGTGGTAGCCAGCAAACAGCACCCCTGGCACCCATCCTTCCCCCTGGGTCACTGTCCCCATCCTGCAGCAGGGTCTCCATTCCAGCTGCTGGCAGGAATGGGGCTTGGCAGGCCTTGCAGGACACAGCAAGGTGCTCTGAGCTGGGCAGCGGCTCCACAGGTTTATGAGGATCTATCTGCATCTCCACAAGACTTGTGAGACCCGTGGAGGGTTTTAGTGTTCTCCATCATCCTGAGCTACAGAGGCACTCGAGCTCTTCATGTAGCAGGGAAATCTGTAAAAGATTTACTGATTTTATTTATTCCACAAAAAGGCACAGGGCTGTGTAGCAGAGCCTGGAAATTCCTCCAGTAATTTCCCAAACTGATTTGGTGCACCATGTATGTGTCTGCACAGACATGTGTGTGCTGACAGTGAGGTTCGGCTCCAGGCTTAGCTTTCCATCTGTAACTTGTTTTCCCCATTTCTGAAGTACTGGTGTCCATTGAGATGGATATTAGATGTAGTGACCAAAAAAAATAAATACTGACGTAAGTGCAGGTCAAGCCAGTATTTTCCATGAATTACAGTAAATCTTGATATTTGCTGAGGCAAGAAGATTGGGCATGAATGGTGGTTTATACTCAGATTTGGAAACTGCCAGCTCAGAGTGATGGCAGCAAGCAAAATCATGTCCAGCAGAGGTGACGGCATCCAGTGCCCACAGAAATCCATCACTCACACCCTGCATCATCCCAGCCCAAGCAGAGTCCCTAGAGGGACATAACTGGGTCTGAGTGGCCATCAATCCCTTCCCCACACTGCAGCCCCCGGCCCTCGGGAAGCAAAGGGCAGAGGTTTAACAGCATGTCCCAGAGTGTGGCAGCCAGCTGCAGAGCAGAGTGCCCCCACAGGAGGTGCACACATCCACACCAAGGAGATTGCTGCACCACTGGGCAGGCCCTAGTGCTGGGATGAAGCACGGGGGAAGAAACTGTCTTTCCTCCAAAAGGAGTTACCTGCTAATGCCTTGTAAAGCAATTTAGTTAACAGAGTGTGCATCTGGGCCAGATGCCTCCTCACAGGGTTTGTTGGCTGTTGCCAAACTGTCAGACTTGGCAGATCCTGGGCTGTAAGTGCTGGTTCTGGCAGTCCCGCTGATGCTGGGATGGGATCAGGGCATATCCTCGTCTTTCATCTCCTCTCTGTGCTGTGACATCCCAGTGTGCAAATGAAGGACAGTTGCAGCATATCCTGCAGTAGTGCCCTGTTCTGGGCAGGCAGGCACTGACCCAGGATGTGTCCCCTTGGGTGACAGCTTTGAAGTGGGATTTTCCTCACCATGTTTGCTTACTCCTGTGCTACCAGGACTGACAGAGGCACCGCTGTTCATGCTGCACTGGGTGTAGCGTGGTGTCCACAGTTAAAACATGAGGATGGAGTTTGATGTTCCTCAAAGTCCCTCTATTGTAAGGAAGCAGGAACCTTCCCAGTGACATTGGTCACACCAGGATTGTGTCCAGCCCAAGACACAATCCCTGCTGCCAAGGTGCCTGCATTGCCCAGTGTTGCCCCTCCACAACGTTCAGCATTTCACAATATTTATGGCTGTTCCTCACCCTTGGCTGCTTAGACAAATAAAGCTTGATGCAGCCTGAGGCAGTTAATCCCTGGCTCTCCAGCCTCCCATCAATAACAAGGAGTGGGTGGCATTTGAAAGAATGCACTGGGGGAGAGGGGGAGTGCTGGGATCTATTTTTTCTACGGAGGGGGAAATCCAAGCCTGCCTTCATTGAAGATAAGCAACGTGGCTGGTCTGAGCTCTGGCTCAGAGGTTTTAGTGGTGATAGAAGGCAGGAGACTCCGCACAGTGTTGGCCCCATGGTAACCTTTGCCAAAAGAAAAACACTTCTTAATACAATAGTGATTTTAAAAAAAGGAAAAATAAACAGGACCCCACATGAACTTAGGAAACCTGTTCTGGCATAAAGAGGGATGTGTATGATGAAATGAACCTGAACGGCACTTGGAAGAACTCTCGCCTCCAGACCCACATTTCTGGGAGAGGGGAAGGGCCAGTGTCTGTCCTGGCCCCTTTGGTCCAGTATGGTGCCAAAACACCCCTACTCCCAAACAGCTTCATTTATGGACCAAGATAATGTGTCTTTCCTTCATCCACACCTTGAATTCCCAGGGGGATGGAGAGGCCACCACCAGCCTTGCCCCACAGCTCTGAGCCTCGAGTACCTCATGGTGACCAAACAGGGCGAGCTGAGGAAGTGGCGCTGTTTCTTTAGCAGCGTTTCCCTGTTGGTACTTGTGCTCCTTGGCTGGAAGTCATTAGCATGTGTAAACGCTTCCTTCCCATCTCGTCTGCTTGCGTGCTCTTCCCACTGCGCTCTGTGGCAAGGGAAGCACCTTGGAGCAGGAAAACAACAGTCAGCTCTGCGCACTAACAGAGAGTAACTGCATGTTTGTGGAACTTGGTCACCCTGTCGTAAGCTATTTTTAAAAAGCAGAAGAAGGAGGTTTAGCTTATTGGCCTTCAAATAACACCAGAGTCCTATAGTGCCATTTAGGCTGGGCGTTTCATTGTAGGAATTGTGCTGTGATATACAAAGTGTGACATTTCCAACTCAGCCTTTCTTGGAAGGGAATTAAATTAGTTTCATAGCTGCACAAGGGGTGTTATGTGGAGGTGGAGAGAGAAATCTGTGCAGATGTTAAACAGCCAGCTAATCTCAAGTGACGCAAATGCCCCAATACACTTTGGCTCTCAGAGATGATGATTATCATCTCCTGCTGCAGCGGGTCCTGGCTTGTGGTCACAGCTCTGTGCCAAGAGAAACTGAGAGAGTGTGCATCTGTAACTTGCCATCAATGCCCTGGACAGCCCCACAGGGCCAGACTTCCTTCCATTGCCCTGAGTCTCTGCATCTCTTTGCCCAGCAGGGAGCAGATGGGATCACTGACCCAGGGCTGAGGTGCAGCAAAATCCTGTGAGGGGAGAACTTTGCTGTGCTCTTAGAGCCCATCCCTCCTGGGGATTCTGCAGAGAACGGAATAAGATTTCATTAACCACATCAGGGAAGACTGGGTTTGGGCAGCTCTGGCTGCTTTCAGGAATGGCAGAAAGCCAAGCTGAGATATGCAGCGGAGGGTTGAAATTCCTTATCTCCTATGTGCTGTAGGTGCATTTACCCCAGGGATCTCACCTCCCGTCCTGTTCGCGCCGAGGGCTCTTAGATCTGCAGCGAGCGCTCAGAACTCCTCCGTCAGCCCTCACCGCTTGTGTCTGACCTCGTACCTGAGCCTTCCTTCCTCTGCCGCTACCTCTGATGACTAATTCTTCTTTGAAGAGTGTGTGCCTGTGATCTTCCTGGCTCCCCTTGTGCCCACCCCACCCAGGGTCGTGCCAATGCTCGTGTGTGCACGTGCAGGTGCACACGGAGAGGCTGCGCAGGGAGGAGGACTCGTGCTCCCCATGCAGCAGCTCTCTCTGTGTCCCTGATCACTCTTCCCTTTGCTTTATTATTATTATTTTTAGATTATACTCAGCACTTGAAGTCCCCTCTTTGATAATCAGGAAGTTTAAATTCCTCCTGCATTTTGCTTGTGCTTCCTACTTTTTGCACCCATCCTCATCTAATGTAGCTTTTTCATGTTGCATTGACTCTGGGCTAAATTAATTTTCTTTGTTCCCTGTGTACCTTTAATTAGAAGGAATAAGGATCCCTCTTCTCTTGCACCAGTATATGTTTTTCAGGCAGGGATGGAGGTACATGGAAGCTGTATGACGGCCTTCCAGGGAGCCTAGAGCAGATGGGGAGTTGAAAGCAGGTTTTCGAGGGCCAAGATAATCATCTAATTGCAAAACTATTTTTTCCCCACTTACCCTGTTTATCAATCAGCTGCTCTTGCACCCTGCAGCTGGAGATCAGCTTGAGGGTGGGTTGTGCTGCAGAGAACAGGGACTGTCAGCTCGAGGGCAGCTCTTTGGTTTGAGGGCTCTGAGTTGATTTCAGTTCACAGCTAAGTAGCAAACATCTGGATGCAGACTCCAGGGACATGAAGGTGGAGGAGCAGGTCTTTTTCACTCAGTACATTGTCTCCCAACACAGCTGCAGGGCTTGCAGACCCCTGAATAAGCCCAGGAAAGTCAGTCTGGCACAGCAGGCTGGGCAGGAGGCAGGTAGGGCACCCCAGGCTTTGCTCACATGGGGGAAACCTGCCCTGAGTGGTGTAGAGGGTTTTTTCAGTGTCCTGCTAAGTCTGTCCACAAGCAAACAGTCTTGGGAAGAGTTAAACTTCAAAGGCCAGCAATTAAGCCCACACACATCATGGAAAAGCAAACCTGTGACTTGTTTTTTTCTTTCCAAATGCTACTGCCCTTTTCTCTCTGTGCTCAGTACCGACCCTCGGGCTCTGTCTGACTTCCCAGTCAGCTACCTCTGCCTTCTCATCTCCCAGCAAGAGTTGGATACTGAGGCCTCACATGGCTTAAACTCCATCTTCCCCCAACAGCACACCCGCAGTTTGCTTTGGCAGGAGTTTACCTGAGCCTCTGAAAATGGGTCATGATGGAGCTGTAGGTGATGATGTTGAATCTAAGGGTCTCTCTCCACTGTTTCTTAGGCTTTTCCCTTTCTCTAAAAATCCAGGTGCTGTGGGTGGAAGCCTCTGCCCAGGTGCTGAAACTGGTCTTGGCTTTGCCTGGACTGCCAGCAGGCTCAGCATGGGCAGTTGGGGCTCTGGGAAAGGGGGTGATGCCCTGGCATGGACAGGGAGATCCTGGATGTACCCACTCTGATATGGCAGTGGGCGGTTTAGAGACTCCTGGACCTGGATGTCTCACCTGGATCATGGTGTGTAAGAGTTGGTAATGACTTGTCTTCTAGGAGCTTATCTCTCTTTGGGAATCTCTCTGTGGGTATCCCACAGTGGAAAAATCCACAATTTAGCTGAGTTGCATGAAGAGGTACTTGGTCATCTGCCTCGTAGCACCATCAGGTACAGTGTAAGAAGCAGTGGATTGTGATTTCGTTCCATCATTTCCTTTTAACCACTGATGGGCTGCCATTTCTTCTCAGGGGCCAAAGATGTGTCCTTAGGGTTCCACGGGTTTGTACCCACTGCTGCCAGAGGTACCTCAGCCCAGCAAAGCTCCTGGAGCTACACCTGGATAGTCACGGGGTGGAATTAAACTCTGAATCCTGCAATGCTCTGGCAACTCCTGCGCAGTCCCAAATAGATTAACTGGAAGGAGCAGCAGTACAAACCTTTCCCAAAACACTTGCCCAGAGATTCCAGACCCCCAGAGCCCACAGGAGGATGTCCCTAGCTCATCCTGGCCATGCATTTGTGCTGGCAATACCTTACGCCAAGTAGTGGACTTGGACCAACACTCGTTTCTCACAAGCTGTGGATCATCCTTTGCATCCCTTCAAGTCAGAGATGTAATGAACGGTGTTAGTTGCCGATATCAGTCCCCTAAAGCCATCCAATGTCTCTGCTCCTTCTACAGCACGTTAATCACACCCTGCTGGGGCAGAGAATGTGAGCAGGGCAAGATTTTGAAAGAAGTAAATTAAAACAGGAAGAGAAGCAACCTGACAGTCCTTAAGATGTAGGAGGATAATTTTAATTGAGTTTTGCAAGGGTTTAGCCGTGCAGTTAATAGGGGCCACTGGAAGAGGGGTGGTTATGTATGCTAAGCAGGGTGGCTCCCCCAGGACTCCTGCAGAGCCACGGCGGTGGCAGAGTGGGAGCTGCCACAGGCGTTTGGGTAGGTCTGAGGATTTCTGCCCCTTGGGGAGTGAATCCTGTGAACAGAATAGGTCCTGTTCCTGTCTGAAGGCGCTGGGCTCCCCCTCCCCTCCCCGCGCATCCCGCTGAGCCGGAGCTGCCCTCTGAAATGTCAGGGAGAGGAAGCAATCCTTGGCTTGTTAGTTTCTACAAGGAAATAAAACACACAGATGGCTCGAGCATCCTCTATCTCAAAGGCAGGAAAAGGATTCTCCGGGCAGGACCAGGCAGCCAACAAACGCGGAGCGATCCAGTGAATGGAGGACCAAACAAAGCAGCGTCTGGCCAGCCCTGGCCGCAGCAGAAAGGGTGGGCCGGCGGCCACCGAGGGGAAACCAGCCCTCTGATGTGCCGGAGCATCCCTCGCTGCAGCGAGGGCAGCGAACAGGCGCTCCCCTGGGGCCCGGGGAGGCTGCTGACAGCAGAGATCCTGGAGGAGGTCTGCAGGGTGGCCCCGGCTGACCCGCTGCCCCCGGCCGGACATGTGGCTACCTGACACGGGCTAACTTTGGCTCAGGACGGAGCCTCTCGGGGAGGATGGAGCGGGGAGCGAGCGAGGGGGGGCACGGCTAGGGAGAGGAAAGACGGCAGGAGACAGAAATGCAAACATGGCCTGACAGCCGTGGGGCAGGGGGAGGGGAGGAGGAAAAAGCAGGGTAAACCTGGCAGGATGGAGCAGGAAACAGGGCTGGAGCGAGCAGGGCGATGGTGAGATAGTGCTTCCTGCCAAGGGAGAACGGCAGACAGATAAACACTCCCAGACTGACCCCTCTTCGGGATGCTTTGGGATGACGTGGTGGCAGGACCCTGGGGCACAGCAGAGTCCCAAAAACAGGTGAGAGCATGGCCAGGCATTGGGTGTAGCCGTGCTTTGCTGCCCAGGGCAGCTGGCTCGGAAATACCCTGTTATAAATCCCTCCCTGGAGGCACCAAGGGACAGGGATACACGGGTAACTTTGCTCCTCAGGACAGCCCATCCCTCTTGGAAGCTTTTGAGCTGCTCTGTTTCTCTTCCCTGATGGACGCTCAGCTCAGAAGATGAAATGTTGAAGGAGCCCAGAGAGCTTGTGCCTTTTTGCCTCATTGCCCATCAGTACAGGTGGTAATGGGATACCAGAAAAGAACCAGTTAATTAAAGTTGCTCAGTCATGAGAGGCTAAAGAGACCTGTTGGGGTGCATGCACTGAGGCCAAGCAGCTTTTCGGACTGAGGCCTGTTTGGCCAGAGCCACAGGCACTGGATGTGCAGCTGTGGAGTGCCAGGGGCTGGGGAAGCAGGGTGGAATGCCCAGCCTCAGGGTGCTGCTGCTCTGGCTGTGGCTTCTGCTTGTGCTGTGACCATGCTGCTGTCCTGTACTGTGCTGCTTATATCTCTGCCCACCCCATCCCTCTCCTCACTTGGCTGCCAGGTGGGGGGGATGCTTTGGCTGGGGTCTCACCTGGTTGCAGGTGCTGAGCTGGAGGACAGCCCTGTTCCTTCAGTCCCCAAATGCCCTGTTTCAGCACATGTCCTTCCTCCTCACCTGGCATCGCTGCAGACTCAGGATGTTTAGGGTATCTCTGAGTCTGGTGCCAAGAGAAAAGCATTTCCACCAGCTCTGGTGGTCCTCTGGTGGCCCCTTCCTCAGCCCTCCTGTTGGTTCCTGCTCAGGGGGCTCCTGCCTCCACACACCAACTTGCCCACAGGTAATTTGGGGCAAAGATGATGTCCCACACTTCTGGCGGAGGACAGGAAGGATCAGACACCCAATAATGATGGTCACCTCTGTGTTTGTATTGACTGAGTTTCTATCATTATTTTTCCTTTCTGTCCCCTGAGAAAGGACACGTGTCCTAATTGAAGCAATGGAACATCTGATGCTTTAGGAAAGTCCTCATAAACTGGTGAAGATATAAATCTGCCCCGCTTTGGTTTGGTGTTGTTTCAGGGCTTTGAAATCCATGGACAAAAATTCATAGACCAAAGGACTGATGCCTTGCCGTTGGCACTGCCCGCTGTGAGAAGGGGAGAGGTGCTGCCCAAGGCCTGAGTGAGCCCTGGGGTGTGGGCTCAGTTGTGTGGCTGGGACTGTGATGCTGTAGCCCAACACCAGGATCAGAGGGGCTGGTCCTGCACTGAGAAATGCAGCCCCCCTGTTTAACCCTTCTGAAGCAGGTCTGAACTGAGGGTCAACCCTGACTTATGGGACAAGGAAATTCTTCCATGAACCTATAAAAGAAGGAGTCTTCTCTGTTTTAACTTGTGCACATGCATAGTTTGGGGGTGATTTTCAGTTTCATATCATTATCTTTTCTCATTTGTTCATTGCTTGCTCATTAGCCTGTTTCCATCTCTGTTTTCCTCCCAGCTTCACTGTGGGCCTGAATGGCTGTCACCCTGCCCTGGCAGTCCTTGGGCACAGGCTTCTGGGCAGAATCTGCTCTATTTTGGTGTCAGTTCCCACTATGGTTTGGGGCTCACTCTGCCCACTGTGAGACTGGAGAGTAGACACCTGGTGTTTCATCCCTACATCATCTGGAGCCTGACGTTTGTTTCTCTGCCTCGTGTGTTATCTCACCTCTCTGCAAAACAAGCCTTCCTCCCTGCTGGAGAGCACTGGGAGGAGGAAGAGGAGGAGCTGACAGCCCTACTTCAAATTTCCCCTGCTGCTCTGCCAGCTGCCTGCTCCTTGTGTGACGTGACACTCACGCTTTGCCGCTCCAACCCACAGTTGGATGCTTGCCCCATGCATGAGAACAAGTTGCTCTACGGGGGAACTTCAGCCCTGTAGGTGGGAATTTGGCCTGGCTCTGCCTCTGGCACGTGGACTTTCCACATGTCTGTGGGCAACCACAGGTCCTCCAGCACGAGGGCAGTGAGTTATACCAGCACAGGGCAGGTGGGGAATTGTAACTGGAGTCGGGGGGAAATGACACCAGAGGTGCAAGAGTTAGTTCCTGTGGGGCACATGCAGTTTTGCCAGAAAATGCTGCTAATTTAGACAAGTCCAGCCTGGAAAGCAGGAGAAGTCTGCAGAAAGAACAAAGCAAGGCTTCTCCTCCCTCTGCCCCAGTGCTAGCTACTGCTGCTCTTTTGAACAGTCCCTCTTGGCCAGCAAGGTACCAGAATTTTACTGTTGTCTATTCAGGAGCAGAGCTCATATATGCCCACAGTAATTGCTGTAAACAAAATTTTCCTTTTTAGAAAGTGTCCAAATCTTCAGTTCCTGCATTGCTTTGTTGAACAGATGCTCATTGCCTGGGAATTTTTGTCTGAAAACAGCAAAGTAGAGGTGGGGTGACAGCAGGGTCAGGGAAGCTTTGCTGGGGGAAAGGACACTTTTTTTCCCTTCCAGCCTATCTTTTGCCCCAGTACAGCACTGGAGTGGGCAGGCTGGGCTGGGTGTGCAAGGTGCAGGGAGACAGGCGTCACCTGGACCAGCTTTTCTTTGTGCATGTTATCTTGTAGCTCTTGTCACAGAACCCCAAGGTGTGGTGGCAGGAGCGAGAGCTGTGCTGGTTAGCTGGGGACACGTGGTGGCTGTGACCAGAGCGATCCAGCCCAGAGCAGGGAAGGAAGTCAGCGAGAAGGACAGAGTGTGAACAAAATCCCTCTCCGGAAAGCCGCCCCGTTAATCAGTCAGCAGGCCAGCTCAGCAGAGAGGGAGGGAAGGGGAAGCAGAGAGGGGCTGAGGTGGTGTCTGGGGGCTTGGGGCAGGATCCGGTGCAGGGCTTCCTGTGAGTGGAAGCAGGCGGAGAGCAGGAGTGTGTCGTACTGTGCCATACCATGCTGTACCTTGCCCCAGACACAGCCTTTGCTCGATTCCCAAAGCCATAGCACGCTCTGGCAGTGCTGACTCTGGCACTGACGCCACTCTGCAGGGATTTAGCATCTGCAGCCATTGCAAGGCAAATCCAGGCCCTGTATGGGGCTTTCCACATGCCCAAGGAGGAGAGAAGAGGTCAGGCTGTGAGATGCCCTGGTGTGGATAGCCCTTTCCAGGGTGAATGTGGCTTTCCCATGAGGCAGGGAGAACCCTGGATGCAGGATGCAACTGAGATCAGCAGTGGTGTCAGGGAGCAGAAAGAGGTAGAGGGACCTGAAAATGAAGCAGCCACCAGCGATAAGGAGAAGGCTCTCAGTGCAGCCTGGCCTGTTTCAGAGCCACGCACTGCAAGATCAAGGCAAGGAAAACTGCTGGGAAACGTGCTCCTCTGGAAATAGACAAGGTGCGACTGGCTGTGTGATCCTGCTTCCTCTCGCCACATCCCATCAATCCCCCTCTGTTTATTTTAATATCCTGCTGCCAACTTGCTTGAAAAAAGCTGCAACCATCTTAAAAAAACAAAGCCAGAGCTGCTGCATGCCTTTTTAATTACATTAATGCTCTCCCTGTGCAAGGGCACAATTGGGTGTGCAGGAGAAAGCGGGAGCTGCTCAGAGGGCTGAGGAGATAAAGCATCACAGGGGTTGGAGGTGGGGAAGGAGGGACTCAGAGGAGAGGAGACACTCCATGCTCTGGAGACATCTCCCTCGCACCCTGGGATTTGCCAGAGACACAAACCATCTGTGTGTCGGTTAGCAGAGATTTAATGGCCAAACCCAGCACCAAGTTCAGTGCTGGAGAGAGCGAAACGCAGGAGAGAGCCATGGCAGGGCATGCGCTCCCTCGGGGAGGGAAAGGGCAAGGCCAGCAATGGGGTGGATCCATCTGGCAAGCACAGAGTGATAGAGAATTTTTGCAGGGAAAGCTGATGTCTTTGAAGATGATTTTGCAGGCTGAGAATGAGTCTATGCATCACTTTGCCTGTCCTGGATGCCATGGGTGGCTCTGGGCATCGGCACCCCAAAATGTGAAGCCTAATGTGGGGCATCAGCGTGAGCAGTGGGTCCCCAGAGCGAGCCAGTGCAGGGAGTCCCCAAAGTTCCCAGCGATCCGGGATGGCCACGAGAGCTGGCCCAGCAGTGCTGCCAGCACCAGGAGTGTCCCCAGCCCCACGCCACGGTGCTTTCGGAGTGAGCAGTGGTTCCTTTTCCTGTTGTACTCACAGAGAGCCATGGACAGGATGCATCTGCAGGAATCCCACAGCCCCAACCTGCACAGATCGTACTTTTCCTTTCTTCCCCTCCACCCCCTGGTGTTGTTTGCTAACAGGTCACCAGGCAGCACGTGAAGGGAGGCAGGGGGATATTTCTGTCGCTGTCCTGCTCCCCCCAGCCTCAGTGCTGGGTCACAGCATTAGCCAAGACACTTCTGCCACATTGGCACTTATTTAGCGGTTCAAGCAGAGGGACCATGCCAGTTTTAAGACCTAATTCAGTGCCTGTTGCAGCCAGCCCTGGAGCTGGCTGTGCCGGGGTTTTGGGGATTACCTTTCTGCTCGCTGCCCCAGAGCACGGACAGGATGAGAGGGTTTGCTGTCCCCAGCCAGCCCCGTGCAAGCCATTATCTTCTGCATTTTGGGCTGAGCACTGTGGGGGTGGTTGGCACCCCCAGCTGCTCCCTGGGACGATGGACAGGGAAGCTGTGGCCATCTGGAGAGCAGTGTTTGCACTGGGATAAGCATGTCCGGCATTAATAGGAAATGCAGCTTAGCAGACAGATTCCTTCCCCCGCCTCCTTTTTTTAATAAACCTTGTTACATTTTGAAGGGATTTTACAAAAAATGCGGTCATTTATTTTCACAGCCCCAGGGCACATTTTTTCTGTGTGACATCTGAGGTGCCCTCCTTTGGGGAAGGGGAGGTTGGAGGCGCAAGGCGGGGTGTCCTCCATGGTGGCCGAGCGCACGCAGCCCCAGGGATCACAGCGACACCGACCCGTGTGTTGAGTGACAAGTGGTGGCTGCTGCTGTTGCTGTTGAGGGAGAGGTGTCTGTAGGACAGGCCGTGGCAGCGGGACATGCACACAGGAGGTGGGCCAGGACTGCCCCTGTGTTGATGCTCCTTCATGTGGGCAAGCGGAGGGGAGGCGGGAGATGGCAGGGGGAGATGGCTGTCACCCTGCTGTTGCCATGGGGGCAGCCATGGGGACACCACCTCAGGGCTGCGCGCAGGCGGGAAGGAAGTGGAGAACAATTGGGGAGAACAAGGCCGGCAGCCCGGGCCTGGCAGGGCTGGCGGTGCTGCTCCGCACGTCCCTCACCGCTGTGACCCCCCTCAGCAGCCTCTCCCGGTGGCAAGAGGGCCCTGGACACTGTGGCTTCTCCACCAGCCTGGATCCCCATGCCACCCCTGTGTCTGAGAAACTGGTGGCCATTTGTTGTCTCCTGGATCAGGGCTCCCCATAGAGAAACATTCCTAGAATCATTGGATGATTAATGCTGGAAAAGACTTCCAAGATCATCAAGCCCAGCCATTAACCCAGCACCACCGTGTTCACCACTAAATCATGTCCCCAAGTGCCACATGTCTTTTGAACACTTCCAGGGATGGTGGCTCTACCACTACTCTGGGAAGCCTGTTCCAATGCCTGACCACCTGTTCAGTGTAGAAATTTTTCCTAATATCCCATGTTAACCTCCTCTGGTGCAGCCCAAGACCATTTCCTCTCATCCTGAGGCTCTCAACCTGGAGTCCTTCAGTCACAGTTTTGGAGGAAAGGTGTTACAGCTGCTTGTGAAACACGTGGAAACACCACACGCTTGAGACCTCTCCAACCCTGCCAGATCTCTCTGGTACCTGGGTTTGAATGTTATAAGGGAAGGAAACAGACATACATAGAACACAGTTGCAAAAAACCTCATGTTTTTGTAGAAAGTCAAGCTAGCAGCATTTTTTTGCATTCTTTTCTTCCTTAGCATTTAGCACCTACCTGAGTCACAGTCTCACATTCCATAACATTTTTCCCCCCTCTCTATTTCTGGTTAGTTTGCTTGTTTTTGCAGTCAACGAGACTGAGACTTCTTTTGAATTATCTCACATCTCCAGAAGCTGGAGTTTTAAGATAAAGATCATGAAGTAATGACAGTCAGCAACACTGTGCTGATGAAAAACAACAGTAGTCTCTGAGGGTAACCGGTACTTCGAGATGTTTTGTCCATGAGGAGCTTGCTTAGGGTGCGTGTCTGGCATGCCAGAGATGCAAACACACAAAAAGTGGGACTCTCCCTGAAAAAATCTGGAAGAAGAGCATGATAATGTTTAACTGCCTGTCCCTGAGCCTGGATAATTTCACTCCTGGAATGTCTGTCTGGTGGTACAGGGAAGGGGGCTGCTGCAATCCACAAAGGTTGGTCCTAGTCAGGTGACTGTACCTGAGAGTGCGGCACAGGAGAAGGGCATTCCATGAATGCTTCGTGGCTCCAGAGAGCATCTCAGTATACCACATTTGTGGTATTTGGGCATCTCTGATTTGTCCCCCTGCTTACAGAAAGCTACATGTGTATGGAAAAATCTGCCAGACTCCCTTCGGTTAGCAGAGGGGATCATTTCAGAGCCCTGGTCCAAGCAAGCCCAATATCATTCACCTGGTGAGGAATGGTCACAGCTGAATTTCTCAATTTCCGATCTTCCATTCTTTTTGTGGCCCTCATCCATGTCTATCAGAGCCCAGAGGCTGTCTGGCCCTGGCCCAAGAGCTGAAGATCTGCCCACTGGAGCCAGGAGGGCTGCAGGCAAACCTTTTGTGTCCCACTGAGCCAGCATTAACTACCTTGTAGGAGCAGACCCCAAGGAGATTTTCCCTTCAAAAGCCTTTGTCCCCCTCTGTGGCACCAGGATAGCTGCTGACCACAGCATTAGGCCCAGGCTTGTGCATCATCCCCTCTCCTTTCTCTCCACAGATCTGGTGAGCAGCTATTCTATGACCCCTCCTACTCTGAGCATCACTGAGGAGGAGCACGTCATCAACGCCAAGGACACGCTGACCATCACCTGCAGGTAGGCACCAGCAAGTGTGGCTCTGTCTAGACTACTCTTGCCTGGTGAGTGTTGGAGAACCAGGCAAGGAGAGCCCACCAGGGACACCTTGGCTGTAGTACTCCTGCAAATTAGCATGTCTGACTACAAATCTTCCACATCTCCCAAGTGTGAATTTGTCTAATTAATTGAAAAAGGAGCAAAAGACGTCTCAGAGGATTCAGTGATAACCTCTGCTGTAGTCTTTCAGAGAAGAAGAAAAATAGAGAAACATTTTGTGTGATTGGATAGCTTTCTTGTAAGCTCTTCAGGGAAACTGGTCTTCCTGACTCTCCTTGTCTTTCTCTTTCTCTGATGATGCTTATTCTCACCTCATTGGGGCCACTGAGATTGAAGCTCTGCTTTCTAAATCTAGTGGGACATTTGGGAGACACTGAGAAATATCCATGGGAGAAGGCAAGGCTGTACTTAGTGGTGGCTATGAGCGGCCTCCAGCTGTTCTAGGGAGGTGAGATTTAATGCTCTCCCTTTCTATATGTGGGTGAAAAGAAGCCACAGCCAGGCCAGGTGAATAACTGTGAGAGGAGCTGGAGAATCTCTGTTTTGTACACTGTGGCTCTGAGGTGGTGTGTCTGAAGTGATCTACACTGGGACACTTGGCTATGCATGTTTTCTGGACTGCCTCTTGTCCCAGAAAGCATAAAAAAAACCCAACAAACAACCCAAAAACATAAACAAGTGGGAGAATTGCCCAAGGTCAATTTTCCTGGAGTTTCCCTTCAGCAGCTGAAAACAGATCCATGCTTGGGATCTGAATGCTGTGTGCAATGGGGATCTAAATTCAGCGTGGGCCTCAAATGGGTGTTTCTCAGTGTTATATATAACCACAGAGCAATTACTGCAAACACTTGGCTGGCATTGTGTTCATGTCTTGTCACAAACATATTTAACTTTTCCTGGAACAGATGGCATTGCTTTTCCTTTATGAACCAGTTCATAACCAAGGGAGAAGGACAGAGGAAAGGTTGTTGATATTAATTACTGAACTGATTTCACTTGGTCTGGGAAGCTGACTGGTTGTGGGCTTGTTTTCATCTGGTGACTTGGAAAGCTATCATGTGTGATGAGATGTAGGAAATGTGTGAGTTGGAGGTCTGTCCATGACTGTCCACAGGGGGCTGTGGTCAGCCATAGAGCCACTGTGGGAGCATAGAGGAAGAGAAGGGAGTTCAGGGATTCCAGTGCTCTGCCGTGGTACTTTTTTCCACAGAGGGATGTGGGAACTGACAGTCTCTACTAAAACCTTAGAAGAGGTGAGATTCAGTGAGGATATTCTGAATGAGCTTAGAAGAGAGGCAGACTCTTTCTCAACAGGGGCCCAGAAAGGTATGCAGAAAGCGCTTTCAAGACTGTTGTCTATAGATTGAGCCAAGGTTCAAGGACATACTGAAGTTACAGTTGTGGTAAAAAAAAGTGTCTTCTGCAGCTGTGAAAGACTGAACTGGCCAGCCAGAGAGCACAGGACCATCTGCAAACAGCATTAAAACCCATCTACCCTCTGCCCATATTGCTCCTTGGCTGCTCCTTGCCTCTGCATCCTGCTGTCCCAGCTGTGCTCCTTGGGGCTGTGCAGTGTCCTTCACACCATGTGTAGATAGATAAGTCTCAGTATCTCCTGCATGGCTCAGAGTGTTCCCCTTTTTCTTCTGAGCTCTTAGTCCTGTGTTTGTCTGTCTTGAGGAGAGGACTTTGACTGTGGGACACTTACTTCATTTGAATGAAGAGTAAATCTTTCCTGGTCCCTGGATCTCTAATTACACCCAGCTGCTTCTCCAACCTCTTCTCTGGACCATGGCCCACCCTGGGAAGACCTGGCTTGTGTTAGTGGGAGCTGAAGGGAAAAACATGTAGACCACCAAGAGAACAGGCAAAGGAGAGGGTGGTGGGGCAGGGTAGGGCAGAAAAAAATACGAAATCAAATCCAGGATCCAGGGATTTCCTGCTGAGCATCGTGTTGGAGGTGACTTCTGTTTGACCCTGGTCTTCCCTTGAGAGCAATGTCCTCTGGCTGCTCTTCGAGCTGCCCTGGAGCCAGGAGTACAGGCTTTCTTGAAGCAGTGCTTCAGCAGAAAGATGAGCTCAAAACCCCCGTGTGAGACTCCCTGGAGACCTTTCAAGCTTCACCCACCGAGCGTGAGAGTCCTGTAGCCAACTGTGCTCTCAGGCTCCCTCGCAGCAGCCTGGATCTCAGACATCCACAGCTCTACAGCCCTGCTCCACAGCCCACCAAGCCTCATCAGTGACCAGAGTCCAGTCCAGGCCATGGGATAAGCAATGCCTCTGGAGCTGGGCATGCTTAACAGATACCCAAAGGCACAACACACACACAAGGAACCACCAGATGCTGGGGCTCTGCTTTTGCAAATGCCATCACATGCAGTCCTGTTCCCTTGTCACCCAGCACAAGGCACCCTTGAGAGACCCAGACAGAGCAGGGGACCAGTGCAGGAGCATTCCCCAAAACAGAGATTGTGCCAGGGCTGGCTGAGAGCCCCAGGGGTGTTTTGATCCAAGCATGTGGCAGAACAGGGGGAAGGGACTGATGCCTAAATGGACAGTGCAGCTTTTATTAGCTCATATTCTTAGAAGGAAGGAAAGAATATTGTGAATCTCTGCATTCATGCCCTCAGCAGCCTGTGTGGAAGGAAAGCAGAGAGCTTGTGCTGTTCCAGCTCATGAGCATTGGAGCAAATCGCACAGGAGCCAGCTACACAACAGCAGAAACCTCTGGAGGGATCAGCTTGGTCCTGACTGTGCCATCCCATCCCATCCCATCCCATCCCATCCCACAGGTGCTGGGCACACAGGTGGGTGTCACAGTATTGTCACAGTACAGCTGGCCTGGACTGGACAAAGTAAATCTGATCATAACACAAATCCAATTCAGCTATCCTAATTCATGCCGGAACATGTCCCTGGATAAGTTACAGGGGACCCTCAGCTGGCTCCATTCAAGATGAGAATTAAGCATACCACTGGCCAGGAAGCTGGGCAGGGAGAGAGATCTCAGCCAATAGATATCAAGCCCAGGAGTTTTTGAATTGGGTAAAGTGAGTTCTGAATAATAAACAAGGCTGTCTCATGAGCACCTGGAGCACAAGTTATGGATTTTTCATCTCCCCACCCATGACCAGCATGTTACAGGTGGGGAGCAAACCAAGCAAAAGAAGGGCCAGGATGTCCTTTGCTGCCCAGTGACCTGTTACCAGAGCTGACTCACAGATGTGCAAACCTGTCTGTGGCAGAGAGGAAATATTTGACCCCATAGCCCTCTTGGCTCCTGTGGAGGAAATGAGCACTGTGGCAGGGCTGAAGGAGCCTGAGGACAATGTGAAGCCCCATAACCATTGCTCCAGAGTGGTATCCAGGAACACACACCACCTGCTGCTCTATCCTACATGTTTGTGGCTGCTATGAACATCCTCCACGGTTCTGAGAGGAATCTGGTTTATCCCAGCTAAGCCACAAAGCCACAACCAGCTTTGCCCATCATACCACACATG
Organism: Pseudopodoces humilis; assembly: GCF_049639895.1. Taxonomy (NCBI): domain Eukaryota; kingdom Metazoa; phylum Chordata; class Aves; order Passeriformes; family Paridae; genus Pseudopodoces; species Pseudopodoces humilis. The sequence goes on from NC_142216.1 coordinate 6,770,336, forward strand.
GGAGTTTCAAAGAGGATTGAAGAAGAGGGGTGCCAATTGCAACATCTCCCTTGAAGAGCATCTATCCTAAAAAGATTGAGGAAAACAGCTGTGGAGAAGACTACAGTGCATTTTTTTCCAGCTGGCATCAGCAGGCTCCATCGCCAAGAGGCACATTATCACTGAGCTGAAAGAAAACAACTTGGGAATAAATCTTGGAAGGTGACAGATAGGAGAGAGAGAACTATCCAAAACTTCTGCTTGGACCAAATGCACAGGGTAGATTCAGAAATAAATCCACGTGAGCCTGGCCTGTCCTCATTCCTGCCTCCTTCTGGTCCTCTTAACACCCCAGTGACACTAACTTGGACTCACAGTAATACCCACACCTTCTGTGTCCTCACCAAGCCTATGGACACATGAAAGGAAATGAAAGCACATCTGAAAGGAATGCCTGGGTTGAGCTGCCCACAGGCTGGTCAGCATGTCTGTGTGCACTGGCCCATCCATGTTTATATAAACACACATCACTCAACTACTGCTGGCCTTGATGGTTAATGAAACAAGTGGATCTGATAATGTGTGAAAATCCCAGTAGGTAAACAAACAGAAAGCGGAAGCGCTGGAGACTTTTACAATTACCCTCCTCCAAGTGGAGTGCCAAAAATGCCTGGTCTGAAGCTCTCAGCTCTGGGCTGAAAGCAGGGACAGCCCCATGGTCTGTGCCATTGCAGCGGGGCTGTGGACACGGCAGCAGCAGCTATGGCAGAGGCCATCAGGTGTTCCTGGTTTAGTGATCAGTTTTACTGTTATTTTCCATGTGTATGAGTAGGATGGGAAAACCTCAAAATTCAGTTCTTATTTTTATTGAAGTGTTTGTGAGACTGGTACTTGGGAGAAGCTTGCCTGTGCTTCTGCACAAGCTGCCAGAGCTGTACTTACAGCCCTGCCTCAGGCACTGATGGCATTTTTAGTGAAAGGAGAAGTTTGAGCTGGGTAAGAGGGGTTGTGTGGCTGTCCCCAAGGGCTCATTACTGCCTCCAGAGCCCTTGTGCTTGGCAACATAGGAAGAGTGCAGAACTCTCTCCAAACTCATCTGCAGCGAGCTGGAAGGGAGCAAAGTCTGCAGGAAGATATATCAGCTGCTGAAGACAAACAAAGGGGCAGGTCTTTCCCCCATGCTTGGGCAGAAATCCTGTCCTCGTTGTGTCTGAGCCATTGTGCCTTCCAATGGCACCTTATCTCGCTTCCTCCTCGCTGTCCCTTGCTGTCTGGTGATGGTCACAGTCTGGCTTTAAGTCAATGTACTTAAAGGCATCTGCCCACAGAGCTGTCCTGGCAGAGGAGCTATGTGTGCCAACATGTCTATTCCCAGCTTGCATAATAGATGAACCCAGTTTCCCCTCATAGAGCCAACTGTACTGACAAAAGACCATTTTTACCCCACAGCTGTCTCTTACGATGGCTTCTTTTTTTCCCAGTTTCTTTTTTTTTTTGCACGTATTTAAGTGACTTTCAGCTATTTGGCAAACTTTCAAGTGGGGGCTAGGCCTTCCTCTGAAAGGGGCTCTGATTTCACAGAAGGAAACTTCCAGTGTGGAATAAAAGCTTTTTTTGTTTGTAGTAAACAAGTGCGGTTATAACAAGCTACGGTGGCACGTGTGTGCACATGCAAGCTCCCGCTCTGGAGATCCTCAGCTGTATATAAATACACACTTGCACGTTCTGTCTGGGGGTTTCTTGAGTTCGTGGACTTTTCTGTCTGTCTTTGGGCTGCTGCTGAACAGGCTTTGTGGTCAAGCCATCAGCTCAGTGTCCCTGCAGAGGTGGGAAGGGGCAGCAGCTGGGGTTTTGAGGGGCTGCAGGATGCTGTGCAGAGCATGGGGAACCCCCTCCCACAGCAACGGGGAAGCAAACAGCTGGCAGCTGGCCAGAAGGCAGTCAGCTGAGCCTCCTCTTGTTTTCCCCTTGCTGTCTTTTATCCCTGACTCCCTCCTGCTTTTCTCTTTTTTGCTTTCTTTCCAGTCTGTTCTCCTTCCCCCATTCTTCTTCCCACTCCATTCATCACACAATGAGCCCCAGCCAGCAGCTACGCTGAGCCAAGGGAAATCATCACATACATGTGTTTCCCTAATAGCTCTGGACCCTTTTAATAATGTGAGGGAATAGAAAATAAATGGAACCTTTCCCTCAGGGCCCTGTGTGTTTCACTGTCCTGGCATTCATACCAGTAGGACAGAGCCATGGGACAGAGGGGCCTGCCTGTGAGTGGGCTGATACCTTACAGCTTAGCATGGCCAGAGAGGTGGCCTGGGGAAGGGGATGATGATGATGATTTGTTTGCCCAGCACTTAAGGAATCTGGTTGCCATTTCCTTGTGCCTGTTTTCTCCCTTGAAGGATGGCCATTCCTCCATGCCTCAGCCCCAGACTGGTGTCTGCCTGGGCCACGTGCAGGTGCGCACAGAGTCACACAGAGCAATAAAACCACTGCGGTCACCATGCTCAGCCCCAAGCTAATGCTGCTTTTTGCCCATGTCTAGAGGCCAGCACCCTTTGGAGTGGTCGTGGCCAGGGGGCAAGGTGGATCCTGCTGGGAAGGAGGAGACTGAGTTGGTGGCTTCAGCAGCCCCCAGCAGCGGCCGGGCAATCCAAGAAGAAGACTGTGAGGGGACCGGCACAAAGCCGTACTGCAAAGTGCTGCTGCTGACGGAGGCACAGGCGAATGACACAGGTTACTACCGCTGCTACTACAAGTACATTGATGCCAAAATCGAGGGCACCACAGCAGTCAGCACCTACGTATTTGTGAGAGGTAAGAGCTGTCGGTGGTGTGCACCTGCAGGCTGGGGGCCTCGGGGCAGCCAGTGCACCAACATAATATCTGAAAGATTAACCATCTCAATGTGCCTCCCAGGGCAGAGCGTGGCTCCTGCATTCCTGGGGAGGGGACCAAGGGCCAGTTCCCTGGAAGTGCAGGTGACCAATATCTGTCCATGGCAGCAGCGCCTGGGATTCAATTATGTCTCATCCTGGGGGCATCTCTCCAGCCGGGCTGGAATGCAGGAATTCAAGGTGTGAGAGCCTGGCCTCAGAGACGCTCCACCACTAAAAAAAGCATAGGAGTTATCTTTTGGACAGCTGGGGACTCCCTGAGGTGCTGGTGGCCAGGGGTGGTAGTGTTTCATAAAGCTGAGACTGAGAGGGAGAGGATAAATGGTACAAACACTCCATGTGCAGTCTGTTCCTAGACCTGCTGGCCTGAGCTGCTCCATGGTGACAGATCCAGATGCTCCTCTCCACAGTGCACAGGGGCTGCCTGTGCAGGCAGGGTTATGAGGTGCATTTTGGCAGAGGAGGGGATGTTCACCAGGCTTGGGGCTGGAAACAGCTTAGGGAGTGGCTGTGGGGCCAACACTCAGCATCTCTGTGTCCCAGAGGTTCCTCCTCTGTCGTCTCCCCCACTGCTCACAACAGGCTCCAGCAAGATAAATGAACTCTGTCCCTTGGAAACAGTTGGCTGAGCTATTTCTCTTTCCACCCCCATTTATTAGTTTGTGCAGTTGTCATGAGCCAGGCAGGTCATGACATATAAGATGCATTTTTCAGAAGTCCCAGGGCAAAGCCAATTTTGCCTCTGCAGCTATGCAGAGAAAAATGCAGGGGCAAATCAGAAAAGCTGGGCAGCTGTTAGAGAGGAATTGAAGTCTGTTTGGGCAATTGCTTCCTCTTTCCATGGGCTATGCTGCCCACCCTAAAACAGGACAGAGCGTGCCTGGATTTCAGACATCTGTGAGTTGGACAGGGGTGTTCAGACACTCTAGACAGCTATATCAGGATGGAGGCAGAGAACGTCTTAGATACACTGAAAATGAGTACAACCCCACAAGCTTACATGCAGGGAGTGCTTTTGCAAGAACTGATTTTCTTTGTGATCCAACAAATGGCACTTTGCCCCCTGATGCACCTTCTCTCACCTCCAGCCTCTCTGTAGCTCAGGAGCTGCTCTCCTGCTTACCAGAGAGTGCACATTGTGCAGGTTAGGGGCAATAAATCCCACATTGTCAGGGCCCGTGGGACTCACAGTGCCTGTGAATGGCGTGTGTGCAACAGATCCTGCTCTCAGCACTGCTGTGCACATGGCTACACAGCACATGTTCATAGTCAGTCCAATCAGGCTGTCCTCTCTTATGGTTATCAAGCATCTAGAAAACCTCAGTATCTGCCTTTCCAGACAGGGCAGGCTTTCAGGCAGGAGAAGGGAGATGTTAGGAAAGCCCAGGCATATGGTAAGCAGAGCCACTGCAGAACATTCAGATAAAGCCTGTTCCTGCTGAACTGGGCTGCAATGTGAGATTGTCCCTGGAGAGCTTGAAAGAGCTGATGTAAGTGTTGGGGATGTTTGGAGACAGGGTGATCAGACCACAGATTTATCCATCAAGCTCATTTCTCATGTTAAGAGCTTGGTGAAATTGCCAGGAACAAAATATTTGTGCTTGCCTGGAAAAATGGGTTCTTCTGTATATTACCTGCAGTTCAGTTCTTAAATGAACTCTCCATGAATGTGTCTCCTTCACATGTGACTGGTTAGGTGTGGATTTTATTACAACTACAGATAGCACTGTAGCCACAGAATGCCTCATCAGGGTGGGATGAGCTATGTACAGCCCACATCTCATAAAGCTTAGCATGTATTAATGAAGAAGATGCTAAATTATTCCCATCTGACCCGTTAAGGCAGTCTTAAGGAAATTTGTGATGTTGTCAGAGAGGGGAGTTAGTGCATGAATAACAAGCTCATTTGCAGCTGGACCAGCCCAGTAAATCAGTTCTTGGCTGCCATCTGAGCTTGAAGGGGACTTCATAGTCTCTCACCTCTGGCAGTTGTGCAGCTCCTCCTTCTCACACGTCCAGGGTTAGGGAGAGGAATGAGGAACATGTTCACACTGGGAAACAAATCTGTGGTTTCAGAAGTCAGCAATCCTGTGGCAGTAAAAAAAAACAAAACAGTAAATAAGGTAAGAACTCTCTAGGAAATCCATGTGTTCCTAAGAGCTGACCAATACAGTTTCTTGAGTGTGGGTTGTTTCACCTACACTGTAGAAAAAGTGCTTCACACAGAGGAGAGAACTTTGCAGTATGACTATCACTGAAGCAGCAGCTTTACAGACCAAAATTTAAAGATTTATGCACTTAACAGTGGGAGAACTGGGTTGGATTGGGTCGGGCCCAACATGATTTGAACAATAGATCCCCAAGTGAGGATCATTTCCAAATTCATCTTTGACTTGTCCCTTTAGATGGTTCTCTTTAAGGGTTTGGTATCAGAAGGAAAGAATCTCAGGTTGGACAAAGGGATGTCCTCTCTACACTCTCTTGAAATCAATGGTTTAGCTGAAACACAGGTGAATAAAACTAAATGTAGGCCACTGGGATCATTTGGTCTGATTCCAGTGTACCAGAAGCTGTAAAATCTCCCCTAGCAGGGGAGCATTACTCTGAGGCAGCCCAGTGTCTCCCATATGAGACCAAAGACCCCCTTATAAAGCCCCCTTCACCCAGGGGGTGATTACCATGAATAAGGCCAATCATGACCATGTGCTGGATGGACATTTACAGAGGAGAGGTGCTGACAACACCATGCTTTTGAGACACTAGGAGCCAGTCTCTATTCAGAGCATCCCGTGAGGCATACAGCTCTGTGGAAAAGGGCAGGCAGGGCCTGACGGTACAGAATAAATCATCTGTCACTGAGGCCACCAAGCAGCCTCACAATTCTTTGTCTCTTCCAATTTTGTCTTCATCCCATTTAGTCAGCCTGGGTCACTGCTGATTCTACACTGGCTGTGCACAGAGTTTAGTGTAACATCCCTGGCCTTGCTAAGTCATTTCATAATGATTATTTTTGGGTGGTTTTGCTCTTCCTGTCAATATTTGTGCTTGCAGCCGTTGGGAGGCAGTGGGCTGGCAGCCCTGGAAAGCTCAGCTCATGTGTTTCTCTGCCGGGATGGCTGCAGGATGACATCTGCATACCCTGCGCTGCGGATCACTTCCCCGCCCGGGAAGGTCGCGCTGCACCAGGCCAGCACAGCCGCAGCATCCCCACGCCGGCCCTGCCAGGGGACACAGCCACAGCTGGCCAGGCGCCGAGCCCAGGACACGACGCACTGGTTCACAAAGGGCCAGGCTCAGGCAGAGACCGTGAGGGCTCCAGGAAAGGGGAGGTCATTTCCCGCACTGCCCAAATGTCACACAAGTGCCGCTGCACCCGTACGGGGTTTGGTGCGGAGGAGCCGGCTGCCTTTGCATTCCCAGGCTCCAGGTGTCTCCTCTGACTGTCAGATGTGGCAGATGGGGCTGAACAGCTCTACACCGCTCCCTCTGTGAAACTTGTGCTGTGTTAAGGAAATTCAGAAAGCCTCCTTTTCTACTGGTTGTTGCCTTTTCCCATTTTTTTCCTTCTTTTTTAGTAGTTGTTCTCCTTGTATCTTTTCTACAGATTTTGAACAGCCATTTATCAACAAGCCAGAGACACTTCTCATCAGCAAGAAGGAGAACATTTGGGTACCATGCCTTGTGTCCATCCCAGATCTTAACGTCACACTGACCTCGGTGAGAGCTCAGCTGTTGGGAGACTCTGGACCGAGATGTATTGCATTTGTTCTGCATTTGTAATTGCCTGGGTGGAAGCATGACAGGCACTGCCAGGAAAGGAAAATGCATGGGATACATTTTCCATGGAAAGTACAAGCCACTGGCTTCCTCGTTTTATTTGCTGGTTGGAGCTGTGTTATCCAGTTCCCTTGGGCAGACCCCACAGGTTTCCTGCCAACCTTGCTTCTCTTCCCTGGAGCTCCATGAAACAAAACAAGACTTTGATTTAAACCCATTTCCCCACAGCATCCCCTGTTTGCCTTGTCTCTGTGATCTACACCCCTCTAGGTGGTCGGCATCCCCACAAGGGAGGAGGCTGCAGCCCTGGGGCTCATGACTAAAAATAGTTCTCTTATCAGTTTGCTTTTGCTTTTGCCTTCCCCCCCCCCACCACCCTTTTATTTTTTCTTTTTTTTTACAATGAAAATACATCCTTCCAGGATGAGTGTTACTATTGTACAAAGGCCTCCAGGGACACTCTGGGGGCCAGGGGCCTTTCCCTTGCCCGGGAAGGACACTACCCAAGGTCAGCACTCATCCCGGTGGGGCTGATGTTTGGGACATCAGCATCAGTTTCCTTAGCTATCTCTAGAAATTTCCATTCCTGGAAGTCTCTGGCCCACTCTGCAGATGGGGAGGATCACGGTGCAGGATGCAGCTACTTGGGGTAGAGGGGAGGCCACAATTCCTAGATGACAAACCCTCAGGGTAGAGGACAGGAGCACAGCATGATATTGCATCATTTCTTCCCACCAAAGGGATGTGTTAGCCAGCATAAAGCCTGGGAGGGGTGGAGTGGGAATGTTGTTACCCTCTGATTTCAGTTGGCAAAATGTTGATTTTTCCAGCAAAATTTCTTCATCCACCCTGACGGGAAAAGCACTTTCTGGGACAACAAGAAAGGAATGCAAGTACCCACACACTTGATCAGGGACTTACTGTATGTCCACTGTGAGACTGTAATCGACAAGAAGGTCTTCAAATCCAATTTCTTCATCATCCATATAGCAGGTGAATATTTGGGAAGGTTCAGGGGAGAAATTTGGGTGGCTCTGAAGTCCATCAGTGTGGCTCATGGGATTGTTATGGTCCTCTCTAGCTACACAGACTCTGCATGGTGCTTATATATCTTCTACTGTGTGTTGGACAGAAATACACCATGCAGCAGGAGGTTATTCCCAAACCTCCTGTAACTGCACAGTCTGAGTCAAAGAATTACTAGATCAGAAATGGTTTTTTATTCCCTCTTCTGCATCAGGGAGTGAGCTGTATGACATCCAGCTGTATCCCAAGAAAGCCATGGAGCTGCTAGTGGGAGAGAAGCTGGTCTTGAACTGCACAGTGTGGGCTGAGTTCAACTCTGGCGTCCGTTTCCAGTGGACTTACCCTGGCAAACAGGTACCAGCAAACAGAGCAGCTCCCATGCACTGAACTGTTTCCCTCTGAACTGCCCCTTCCTGACCTTTCATTGTTCCTCTTCACATCATTGGCAGGGCTGTGCTTCATAATCCTAACCATGCTGGACATCTTGGTCATGTTTTCCCATTTTTTTCTTCTGCAGCAGAAGGAAGACCCCTTTTCCTGGCAGAAAGCTCTCTCCTTGTTGAGGTGTTACTGCTCTGGGGTTCTTGGGAAAACACTGGCTTCACTTTGACCAAATCCAGAGCAAATGTGGTTGATTTAAAAGGAGCTACTCTAATCAGAGAGCCCTTGTTACCAAAAGCCTGTGAGGTCATCCCCACTGTGTTTTTCCCCTCTTGTATCCTGTGTCTTTTTTGAATGGTGAGACAGGGGAGTCTCTTGAGAACATCACTCAGTTCATGGGGCTCCCTGCCTGGTTCCTGGGCTACAAGAGCAAAACATGGTAAGATCTGACCCCAGCCTCAGGCAGTCAGTACACAGAACATGTGTCCTTCCATCCCTGAGGATGGCAGTCAGTTGTGCAGAAACCTGTCCTGGTAGAGGGAAGCACTGAGCATCAGGAATCACAACTGTGAAGAGCCCATCCACACAGCCCCATCCCATTGCTGTCTTTCATCCCCTTCTCTCTGTCATCTCCCACAGACGCAGCGAGCAGTGATCGAGCCTGAGCGCCGGTCCCTGCAGACACACACGGAGCTCTCCAGCATCCTGACCCTCCACAACGTCAGCCAGCAGGACCTGGGGAAGTACACGTGCACTGCCACCAATGGTGCCCAGATGCTGGAGGAGAGCACCGATGTCATTGTGCACGGTACAGCACCTGCCACAGCCCAGCTGTAGCAGAGCCAGCCCCAGATTGCTTGGGCAGAGCAGCTCCTGAACCTCCATCCACTCTACTGAAACCCAGCTCTCCTCCAGCCCCTCAGCCCTCCTGCGCCCCAGCACCATGCTGGGAGCAGAGTCACATTCAGCAAGGTCCCAAAAGGGAGGGAGAGGGAGATGCCAACACTTTTGGCCCAAATGCAGTAGAATGGCAGGACACACATATCTTGCAGCCCTGTGGCAAAAGCAGTGACCCTGTGACATGGCTGGCCTGAGGGGCACCAGCTGTGGGTTCACAAGGCACCATCTGCTTTGGGTGGCTGTTTATTGGCAGCAGAAAGTCACAGGGCAGCCCAGCCTTCCTGCATCCCCAATGGTTCCTGAGAGGGAGACAAAGGCAGCTCTTCAGCTGCCAGGATCTCAGCTGCACTGTCATGACACCCCACCAGTCCTTGGTCCTTGCTGTTGGGCCCTGTGGAGAGCAGCAGAGCTTTGTGACACCCTGTCTCTTTGACTTCTCCTCCATGGTCCCTTTTTCCCTTGCAGAAAAGCCCTTCATCACTGTGGAGTGGAGGAAGGGCCCGGTGATAGAAGCCACTGCAGGAGACGAAGCCGTGAAACTGCCAGTGAAAGTCGTGGCTTACCCCCCACCAGACTTCCAGTGGTAACTCACCTTTCTTAGCTTGAGCCACCTTCTCCTCTCCTCCTTTCCTCTGCCAAATAGTGAAGCCTAGCCTGGCTTCCTTGCTAGGTCACTCTGTCACCAAGATTGTCACAAATGTCACTTTTTTCAACCCATGGGGGTAATTTCTCCCATGTCCTGGCTCTCAGCTGCACAGCCTGGCTTGGCAGCTCTGCACTGTCTGGAGGAGCCAAGTGGAGCTCCCACAGGAGTTGTCCCTCTCGTCCCTCTGCTGTGGTGATCACAGCTGCCCAGAGGAACAAGGTGGTGGGATGGGTTATGCACCTCATCATGCTGCACTTCCATCAGAGCTGACTGGACATGGGAGCTTCACACCTGCTCACTGCTCAGGGCAGAGCTACAACACCCCCAACCCCACACACATCCATATGACACAATGTGCAGACCCATAACTTGGGTCCAGGGAAGGCCCAGGGGTCTCTCCAGAGAGGTCCTCAGTGCTAGCAAGGGGCACCCTGACTGCACTCTTGTGAGGACCAGCAAACCCTTTGCCCAGCTTCCAGTGGGACACTTCCTCCCCATGGCTGCATTTTCTCTCTGCCTCCCCGCAGGTACAAGGATGGAAAGCTAATTCCCAAGCAATCTCAATCTTCAATGCAGATCAAGGATGTGTCGGAGCAGCACGCTGGGACATACACGCTGGTTCTGCGGAACAGGCTGGCGGGGCTGGAGAAGCACATCAGCCTCCAGTTGGTCGTCAATGGTAAGGGCGGGCTGGGGCTGGAGTGGGGGGAGAGTGCTGAGGCCATGGGCCCAGCCTTTGGGCTGCTCCAGGACCAAGTCCCCATTGCTGTCCTACAGCAGTTGGTACCTACATCATCTCTTCCTCTCCCATGGCACGATTTTGTTCCTCCCTCACTTTGGGCAGGATATGTCATTGCTTGGGCCACTTCCTGATTGCAGCTGGAGATGCTGCTGAGGGTGACCCTGACTGATGCGGACTTGGGAGCAGGGCAGCTGCCACACAGATGGAGTCTTGATCTGGAGTAGTTCCTCTGGGTGGGAAGCCCCTGTGGGGCTATCTCACAGCAGAAACTGGTCCCAGTCATGCAGAAAACAGATGCCAGCTAAAAAAGCACTGGAAGGGCAGTGCTGCCCAGAGATGTGTCTCCAGCAGGATCTGTGGCCCTGTAATTTGAGCCCTGCAGCATCCAGACAGTTCCACTCACCGGAGAAAGGAGAAACAATGTCCTGACTTCTTGACTTGAATCTGCCTGAGGGAGCCAGAGAGCTGTAGTGCCCTGGCTGCTATAAGGGGGCCTGGGGAGAGCTGTGCCAGGCCTGGGGATGCAGTGGCTGAGCCACTGCTTACAATGTCACTCTGATCCTTGCAGTTCCTCCACGCATCCATGAGAAAGAAGCCTCTTCCCCAAGCATCTACTCCAAGAGGAGCCCCCAGGCCCTCACCTGCACTGTCTATGGCATCCCAGCACCAGAGGTGATCCAGTGGCAGTGGAGGCCATGGATGCCCTGTCGGATGTTCTCCCGACGCAGCCTGTAAGTGCCATTTCTTCCAACACCTGTGTCTTGTCAGGCCATCATTGTGGTGTTATGAGCTTCTTGTGACCATGGCTGTGCCCCCAACCATGTCTTGCTTTTGCTCTCCTCCCACAACACAGCACCTTGTGGGAAGGCAGAGTGGAGACACTTGTTGTCCGTGTGGGAGTTTTGCCCAGGCTGGCTGGTCCCAGACATCAACAGCTTCCACAGCATCCTCTGCATCCTCAGCCACCTGCATGTGTCAGTGGATGTCCATGGCCCAGCCACAGCTCACAGCACCTGCAATGAAACCACTGATCACTGTGCTGCTAACAGGGAAACTGAGGCAGATTTCAGGAGAAATTACCACAACCCCTTGGAAAAACCCCAAGACAGCAGCTGGGGCTCACACCATTCCTGCCCTGAGGTCCCCGTGGCTGAAAAGCTGTCTTTTATCTTCTGGGAATTAAAGTGCTGATAGGCAGCTGCTGTTTGTGGGGAAGAATTGCTGAACCCTGGGGAAGTGCCAGATCTCTACCAGCTGCTGGGATGACTTGCCAGCAGGGCACTAGGTAGGCAGGAAGGGTGCAGACCCACTGCCCATGCCCTGGGAAGCTGAGGCAGCATCAGGCAGGTCTGCAGTAGCATTTTTTAATGACAGCCTCACTGGAAGAAGGAAAAGGGATGCTCTGGAGTTGTAGCCAGAACAGTCAGGGTGGAGGACATCAGGGTGCCTGGAGGAAGCCAGGTCCTGCAGCCCTGTGCAGGCTTTTGCCAAGCCAGGGACGCCAGAGAGCTTTCCATTGCATGCAAGTGCACTGTGGCCCTGTCAGGAAGCAGAGGGGCCCATGAATTATGAGCACTGTCTCTCAAGGCCACCATATTTCTGCCTAGCACAGCTCCAGAGGATGCAGGAGGCTTCTTTCTAGCTTCCTGTTGTTTACACAGCTCACCAGTGTGCTTGCCCCGCCAAGTGCTCTGACCTACACTGCCAGCACACACCTTTGCTACAGCTCCTGGGCCCTCAGCTCCCCTCTCCTTCCCTGTTACCCAAAGCCTCTCCCTTCTATCCCAAGCCATGTTTTTGGACAGACCCTCCCATCTTCC